>NW_004567118.1:35447559-35460956 GCF_000260355.1 Condylura cristata
TTCTGTATGAACAAATAAAATCTTTAAAAAAAAAAAATGACCAGATGGCTTCACCAGTGAATTCTAATAAATATGAAAGAATTAACATGGATTGTTCAAAAACCCTCCCAAAAAATAAGAATATTTCCTAATTCATTTTAAGAGGACATTACTAACTTTATATTAACAACAAACCAGGAAAATTACAGGCAAGACCTCTTATGAAAACAAATGTAAAAATTCTCAAATACTAGCAACTCAAATTCAACAACATATCAAAATGATTATAAACCATGACAAAGTGGGTTTTGTTCCAAATTACAAGTGTGATTCCACTTAACAAAATCAATGTAAATATATCACATTACAAAATCAAGGGGGATACAAAAGGTCATGCTAAATCACTGTCAAAGGAGTACTTGACAGAATAAAATTACTTTTCATAATTAAAAAAAAATCTAAAAATTGAAGGGTAGGAAATTCTAAAACATGATAAAGAACAGTTACAAAATCCCACAGCTAACATTATACTTTCACTATGTGAAAGACTGAAAAAGCTTTCTCCCTAAGATGAATGCTCACTTTTACCACTACTATCAAATACTTCCCAAGAAGTTTGTAATCACAGCAGTTAAGATTAAAAAATAATAATAAAAGAGGCCTTCCCTCTTGTCGAAGTGGGTTAAAGCACAGCACTAAGAAGCTAAAGACATGAGTTCGATCCCCACCCGGGGAGGTGACCACATGCTATATGGCAGATCTCTCCTGACCCGCCCACTGCTCCCCTCAGCAGTGTACTTTGTCAGTCAGCCTGTTCTGCTCCACACTCTGTATTTGGTGAAGCCCCCTCACTACCCCTGCACCTCTGGCCTGTACCCCAGTTCTATATGCATAAATAAATCTTTAAAAACTAATAATAATAGTAAAAAAATTCAAGTTGAATTAATTCACAGATAGCATGATCTTATGCACAGAAATTACAACAACTCCTTAAGAAAAATATTAGTGTGGATGTGTTCACCACAGTTGTAGGATACAAGATCAACATACACAAATCAATTGTTTCTATACACAGCAATTGAGAAATAAACTGAATCAATGATGAAATAATAAATTGTGGCACATATACATTGAAAACATTACTGAACAAAAGAAAATCTAAATAAATGTTTGAAAGACATCTTGTATTCATGGCATCATTATAAGATACCAAAAACTACTACCAAAAACAATCTATGAATAATCCCTACTACAATTCCAGTTGCCTTTTTAGAATTCATATGGAATATATATGTAATACACACATAGAGATGAACGAATTAGGACAGATCAGAAATAAAGCTATACAATATGGTCTACTGATCTGATAAAGTTATCAAAAAATTTCCTAGAGAAACAACAGTTACTTAACAAGTAGTAGGACAACTGGATTTTTACATGTAAAAAATGGACATCAAACATACGTCAGAACATTAACAAATGTTAACTCAAAATGGATAAATGACCGCAATGTAAGAGTTATACAATGTGTTCATTTCTTATAGATTACCCAATTTATGGATGGAAAATGTTCATACTAATCTCTTATGACCCTTTGTATATCTGAATTATTATTTCTCTTTCACTTCTGGTTCCTATTTATTAAATTTCTTCTGCCCTTTTATCTTAGTAAATCTAGTTAGAGGTGTGTCTATCTTTTCAATACCAACTTCTGGTTTCATTAATCTTTAAAATGTTTTGATTTATATGTTGTTTATTTTTACTCTAACATTCATCATTTCTTCCTTCTAGTGCTTTTGACTTATTTTCCTGGTTCCTTTACGGGTTAAGGTTACATTTTTTGTCTAACATCTTATTTCTTGATATAAATCTTTTTTATATATTTTCCTCAGTACCGGCTTTTGTACTTTCGTACTCTTGCAGGTTCTGGTAGCTGATGTCTTGATGTGATTTCAACCGTCATGAACTTAATAGCTCTTCCTTTATGACCCAACTGTGGTCTATCCATGAGAATATTCAACACACACATGAGAAGGTATTCTCAGATTTTCTGGGATACAGTACCCTTCAAGTTTCTACAATATCCATCTATGTAATTCCTCATTTAAAACTATTGTTTTTCCTTGTTGATTTCCTGTCTGGTTGATGTGTCTATTGCTGTAAGCTTGGCATTCAAGTCCCCTGGTTGCTGTCAATGTATGTTACACTTTTGTTAATAGCTGTTTTATATATTTTTATGTTCTTTATCTTGATGCATACATACTGATGAGTGTTGTGTTCTTTTGATTAGTAATCCCTTAATCATTACAAAATGTTCATCTCCATCGCCTGTTGCTGTTCTTGAACTGGGAAGCTATTTTATCTGCTATGACTGTCCCTGCCTTTTGTAGAATCCCATTTGGCTACAGGATTGTTTCCCACTTTTTACTTTGACACTGTATTTATCTATGGAGCTCAGACAGGTATCCTGTAGACAATGAAAAGCTGGGTTTTATTTTTTGATCCAATCAGCAAGTTGGTCTGTGTCATTTGACTGATGGGTTCAGTCCATTTACACTTAGGGTGATTACTGACATGAGGGATTGCTACTGTCATTTTGTCTTAAGCTTTCTGTTTTGATCTATTCCTCATTCGATTTTTGTTGCTTTCTCCTCTCTGATTTTATTTTTGAAAGATTTTGTTTAATTTATACATACAAGAACTGGTGTGGAGGATGAGAGGATTCACCAGAGATGGAGTAGGGAGCAAAAAAAAACAAGCATATCCACTGAAATACACTGCTAAGGGGAGCAGCAGGTGGGGTCTGCTGTACCATGTGGGTCAACAACCTGGCCAGGGATGTAACTCATGCTACAGTGGCTGCTTATAGCTTGAAAGTGATGAGATTTAACTCTTCATGCCACCAGGGAGGACCTCTCCTCCCTAATTTACACAGAAAAGATTTCTTTCTACATTTCTTGTAGGGAAGGTATAGTTTTGGCAAACTTTTGTTTGAGAAAACCTTTATTCTTTCTTATAACTGAAAAATTCTTGCACCACTGGCATTCTTGACTGGCATTTTTAAAGTATTTTGCATATATCATTCCTTTCTTTCCTTGCCAGTCTCCTTTCTGCTGAAAATCTGCTATCACTTGATGAGAGTACCTTTGAATGTTACCTGTTTATTTGCCCTAGCCATTTTTATTATTATTTGTCTTGAACTCTTGGTAGTTTCAATACTATGTATCTTCATGTAGGTTTCATTTCAATTTAAAAACCAATTGTGGGCCCTCCTTGGTGGCACACAGGTTAAAGCACATCACTATGAAGCTACTGCAGCTACTGCAGCACAAGTTCGATCCCTGGCCAGGGAGGTGACCTACATGGTGTGGCTGACCTCTCCTGACCTGCCCACTGCTCCCCTCGGCAGTGTATTCAAGTATATCTGCCTATTCTGCTCCCCACTCTGACTCTGGTGAACCCTCTCACCACCCTTGCACCTCTGACATGTACCCCAGTTCTGTATGCATAAATAACTAAATCTTAAAAAAAAAAAACACACAGCAAATCTTTATCATTGGATTTGGCAATGAATTCTTACCAAGAACACAACAACAAAAGAAAATACACAAATTGCACCTCATACAAACTATTTTTTTGTTTGTTTGTTTCTCAAAGGGCATTATCAAGAAAATTAAGACAAGTACAGAATTAGAGAAAATATTTGTAAATCATATATCTGAAAAGGATTTAATATCCAGAATACATAAAGAACTGTTACAACTCAACAACATTTTTTGAAATGGGCAAGGGACTTGAATAGATATTTCTCCAATAAACACATGAAAAGATAATCAACATTATTAGACAATAGGGAAATGCAAATCAAACCTAAGATATGACACTTCACAGCTAGTAAAATGATTATTTAAAAAGTAGCTTACAAGATGTTTATGAAGACGTGAAATAACAGAAACCGTGGTGACTTTGCTGGTGGGAATAGAAAGGATGTGACCACTGTGGTGAAGTTTGGCATTTCCTCAAAAAATTATACATGTGATCCAGCATATTCACTACTAGATACACACCCACATTTGAAAACAGCAAATAGATGTGTAAACAAATGTTCACTAGAATATTTTTCCAGTATAGCCGAAGTGAAAACCATCTAGTGTTGAAAAGATGAATGAATGTCATGGTAAATACATACAATGGAATATTATTCTGGTATAAAGAAGGAATGAAAATCTGACACATGATACAATGTGGATATCTGCAGAAAAAGCTTAGACATACTAAGCTATGTATGAAAGTACAAATATTATATAATTTCACTCATTTGAAATATATAGCATGGGCAAATTTATCAAGCGAAAAGTACATTACAGAGAAGGCAAGATGGTGGCAGAGTAAAGACGCTGAGATCACCACGTCCAGATTCGCCCAGGAATTTAGGACTGAAAACAGACTACAGACTTACATGCTACAAGTTTCAACCCAAATGAAAACACCCTGGACTCACTAGAAGAAAGATAACTGAGGGAGAATCAGCGATTTTGGAGTTCTGATAAGGGAACTCCTACTTGGAAGCGCCACAGACAGGTTAAGTGGAACACTGCAACTCCAATCGATAGGGGGAACACCCAGGCTCTAGTGCCGCAGACCGAGGCTTCCTGCTCTTTCAGCTCGGTGAGTAGAACTGAACTGTGGGAAAAGACTGCGTAAGTGGGCACATAGAGCCTGGGGGTGGGGGTGGTGGGGGAGGGATAAAAAAATCTGGTGATCTGGTGACTAGGGCAGCTGCAAGGCTTGCAACCCTTTCACCCACCCCCACAGCATAGGCCTGGAGGCTTGTTCCTGGCATTACTCACTAAGGCAGGGCCAGCAAGTTCACAAAGCCCCTGAAATAAAGGGGGGGGAAAATGGTCAGACTGAATCAAAACAGGCCCACTAACACTCTACCAAGTGGTAGGGAAAGACTGCTCGGGAAGAAACAGCTCTGAGTAGATACAAAGAGCCCTGGAGGCTTAGTGAAAGGTGTGATAGCCTGTACAACTGGGGGTGTGCAGAACTAGGACTCAAGGTGTTACTGAACAGCAGTGGCAGGAAGACCTGTGAGCTAGTAAGGTACCACCTTGCAAGGCTCACAGTGCCCAAAAATAAACAAAACCAGTGACTGGCTCAACCACAGGCCCAGCTGCAATACTTTTAATGCACCCATCCTCCAGGGCTGTATCCAAGCATAGAGGGAACCCAGGACATCAGAAAGCTACAAAGATCAACAGGCACCTTCCAGAGACAAGGACTCAACAAGCTACCAGAAGAAGCTGAACACCACAAGAGACTCGAGTGTCACTGGCAGAGATGACAGACATAATTCCACACAGTAGGGACTGGAAAAACAGGAGATACTGAGACAAAGCAAGGCTCAGAATACTCTCTACAACTGAAGTGTCTGGAAGTCCCTCTGCCATCCCAGAAAGAATATGCAGAAAGAATGCCAGTCAATAATAGGAACACCATGTCTCAACAAAAAGAAAGTATCAGAAAATATATGACAGGGAAAAAAAGACAAATAAATACTCAAGCAAGTCCACAGGGGGATAATTCACCACAAAAAGATCAGTCAGCAGAAACCACCAAAGAAATAGAAGAACTGCTCAACCTACCAGATAAAGAATTCAGAATCATCATGATAAACAAACAAAAAGATAAGAAGGAAAAAAATGAAAT
The DNA here is from genome assembly GCF_000260355.1 of Condylura cristata. Lineage (NCBI taxonomy): Eukaryota > Metazoa > Chordata > Mammalia > Eulipotyphla > Talpidae > Condylura > Condylura cristata. Next base: position 35,453,251 of record NW_004567118.1, read on the forward strand.
AAGGCAAGCCATCAAGGTGTTGAAGAATGCAAACAAGGAAATGAATGAAAGACATGAAAGAAATGAAAAAGATAAAAGATATGAGACAAGCAATCAACGAACTGAAGAAAGAAAATGATACATTAAAAAGGAAATAGAAGAAATACAGGTGATGAAAAGGCCACTAGAGGAGATAAAGAATGCTGGGAAAAGTAATAAAAACAGAATAGATGATATGGAAGAATGAATCAGCACCCTCGAAGACACAGAAACAAAAAGAATTAAAAAAGAAATAGAAGTAAAAAAGAAAAGGAATGAAGAAACACTTCAAGAGCTATCACACCATTAGGAAAGGAAATCATAATTCTAGTTATCCCAGAAGGTGAAGAGAAAGGCCAAGGAATACAGAAAAAATTCACAGAGATAATAGAAGACAACTTCCCTAATATGAAGAAGGACATGAAAGTAGATGTCCAAGAAGCAAGAAGAACACCAAACTACCATGATGAAAGAAGAAAAACACCCAAGACACATTATAATAAAAATTCCAAGAATACAATACAAGGAAAAGATTATGAGAATGATGAGAAGGAAGAAACAAATAACCTACAAAAAGGGAAACTGATCCGGATGACATCAGACTTCTCCGAAGAAATACTATGGGCAAGAAGAGAGTGGAGGGACATACTCAACAAACTCCAAAGTATTAAATGCCAACCAAGAATACTCTATTCTGCAAAGCTCTCCTTCCTTTATGAAGAATAAGGGCATTTTCAGATAAACAGAAGTTCCACAATTTTGTAATGACTAAACCCCACTCCAAAAAATACAACAAGAAGCCCTCAAACCAAATCCAACAGCAGAATAAACAAGAACAGTTCAAAACAAGGAATAAAAATACAGAAGGACCAAAATGGCAAATGTAGGTGCCACTTTATCAATATTATCTCTAAATGTGAATGGCCTAAACTCATCAATAAAAAGACATAGAGTTGCAGAATGGATTAAAAAACAGAACCCAACATTCTGCAGTCTGCAGTAAACACATCAAACTGCAAAAGATAAAAACAGATTGAAAATAAAAGGATGGAAAACAGTTCTACAAGCAAATGGACCAAAAAAGAAGGCAGGAACAGCTATACTTGTATCAGATAAAATAGACTTCAAACTAAAAATGATTAAAAGAGACACAGAAGGCCACTACATTATGATTAAGGGGACAATACAACAAGAAGAAATAACAATCATCAACATATATGCACCAAATGACGGAGCACCAAAATATATCAGGGAACTACTGCCATCTATGAAAACATATATCAAAAAGAATACATACATAGTAGGAGACTTCAACACACCACTCTCCACATGGACAGATCAACAAGACAAAAAATAAGCAAAGAAACACTAAAGCTCTGAACAAGGACCTAGATAACATGGATCTAAAAGACATCTATAGAATACTGCACCACAAAAAATCTGAGTACACATTTTTCTCAAACCCACATGTTCATTCTCTAGGACTGACCACATACTGGGTCACAAGATAAATATCAAGAGATAAACTAACGTCGAAATCATACCAACTATTTTCTCTGACCATGAAGGAATCAAGCTAGAAATAAACCACATGAGGAAGACAAGAAACACACCTACCACGTGGAGACTGAAACCCATACTACTGGAGAACCATTGGATCAAGGAGGAAATCAAAAAAGAAATAAAAAAATACCTGAAGAACAATGACCACTACACAAATCTCCAAAACTTATGGGACACATTAAAAGTAGTTATAAGAGATGGCCCTCCCTGGTGGCGCAGCGGGTTAAAGCACTGCACTGAGAATCTAAAGCCGCTTCCGCATGAGTTCGATTCCGGCCTGCCCCGGAGGTGACCACATGGCGTGGCAGACCTCTCCTGACCCGCCCGCTGCTCCCCTCAGCAGTGTACTTCCTTGATCTGCCTGTTCTGCTCCCCACTCTGTCTCTGGTGAAGCCTCTCGCCCACCCCTGAGTCTCTGGCCTATACCCCAGTTCTGTATGCACAAATAAAAATAACTTTAAAAAAAAAAAATCAGTTTTAAAAAAAAAAAGTAGTTATAAGAGGAAAATATATAGCATTAGAGGCTCACATAAAGAAACAAGGAATAACTAAAAGAAACAACCTAATGTACCACCTTAAAGAACTGGAAAAAGAACAACAAAATAACCCAAAAGCCAGTAGGAGACAGGCAACAATAAAAGTCAAATCAGAAATAAATGAAATGGATATTAGAAAAACAGTCCAAAAAAAAAAAAATCAATGAAACCAAAAGTTGGTTCTTCAAAAAAATAAACAAGGTAGACAGGCCACTAGCTAGGCTCACAAAGAAAAAACAAGAGAAAGCACAAATAAACAATCATAAATGAAAGAGGAGAAATCAAACAGATCCAGGAGAATTAAAAAAAATAATAAGAGAATACTATGAACAACTATATAAAAACAATTTGGACAATTTAACAGAAATGGACATATTCCTACAACTCGACAACCACCCAAAGCTAGATAAAGAAGAAATAGAACAACTAAACAGACCAACTATAAGCAAGGACATTGAAGAAGTAATCAAAACCCCCTCCAAAAATAAAAGCCCAGGAACAGATGGATTTAAAATGAATTTTACTGAAGGTTCGGAAAAGAACTAGTGCCTATTCTACAGACTCATCCAAAAAATCGAAAAAGAAGGAAAACTACCACATACTTTCTATGAAGCCAACATCACACTAATACCAAAACCTAACAAAGAAAACACACAAAAAAGAAAACTTCAGACCAATCTCCCTAATGCAAAAATCCCTGATGCAAAAATCCTCAACAAAATCTTAGCTCACAGAATCCAACAATGCATTAAAGAAAAATACACCATGACCAAGAGTGCTTTATCCCAGGAGCACAAGGATGGTTCAACATCAGAAGATCAATTAAAAAAATCAATTAATGTAATCCAAAGACATGGAGACAGCCCAAATGCCCAAAAATGGATGACTGGATTTAAAAGATGTGGTACATATATACAATGGAGTATTACTCAACAACCAAAAAAAAAAAAACACATGTCTTTTACAGCAACATGGATGTAGCTGGAAAAGATCATGCTTAGTGATCCAAAACGAAAAGGAAAAATACCAGATGATTTCTCTCATAGCAGGAATATAACAGAACAGGCGAGAAAATAATGATAATGATGAACAGCTATAGACCAGAGACATTTTGTGGGGTTGGAATGGGGAATGGGATCAAAACAGTTGGGAGAGGGAAATGCACTGGACTATGGTGATGGCACATGGGTGATTTGGGATGGGAAACCCAAGGGGATTGCAACTGAGATGGAAAAATGCACCAAAATATGTTAAAAAAAACTAATAATAAAAAAATTGTTTTAAAAAGTACATTACAGTTTACCAAGGACTGAGTGGAGGGCAGATGAAGAATTACTGCTATCTGATTGTTTGGGGTAAAAAGAATCTTCTTTTTAAATTGTGGTAGTGGTTGTACAAAACTATGAGTATACCTAATGCCACTCATTGTACATTTATAACTGTTACAAATTTGATTTCTTTAGCATAAAATACACAAAATACACACAAGAAAAAAATCTTTTATATACATCTTTCTGCTAAATAACAAGCCTATTGTCCACAACACTACATGACTCTGGGATTTTACAGAAATTAGTGTTCTGCAATACTCTAAAGCAGTGTAAGTCATAAGGCTTTTAAGTAAAAACAGTGTGCTAAAAATTCTAGACATGTAAATTAAAGCAAAATAATACTACCTCTTTTTTTCAATAATCTAAGATTTCAATAAATAAAAATACCTACGTTCATATTATACACACACACACCCGTATGGAAGTGACAAAATAATAGACTATGGCTTTTATAGCTCTTAATGTTTTTTTTATCAGCCAGGCCTGAATATTAAGTAAATGCTGTTCATTAAGTTTTTAACACTTACAAAATACACTGCTCCAAAACTTCCATGGCCAATTTCTCTGAGATCTGTGAAGAGCTTCTCTGGATCTTCTTTGAAAAAGAGCTCTGCAATTTCAGGGTCCTTCAGGCTGCCTGCTCGGTTAGTTGATGGCATCCTGCTTGTGAGTCAGCTGTCTTGATTTTAATTTTAAACTGCTATCCCAATCCTTTGATCATCTGTATGAATGAAGCCACGTTGGCATAAACTATTATGCAAAAGAAAAAAAAAGAACAAGGTCAGAAAAGCAAAAGGTTGCTGAGAATAATTACTGTAAGATTACTTTCTTACAATATATGCAAAGGTATATGAAGGCTAGAATTTCAGTTGAAGAAGTATGTTCCTAAACCTCATTCATCATCACAATTTATTATAATGTTAAAAAAAATTCATTACTACAGTATGTAACACTTAAGTATACATAATATAGAAAATTTTCATTAACAAATCTTTGTATCTTAGGCTATTTGTACTTAAGGATTAATCCAATTCTAACACAGCAAGTCAATCAGCAGAAGAAGTAACATACTATCCTTTTAAAAACAGCAAGTTTCCCACTTATTAATGATCTTCAAAGAGAAGAAAATACACAAAAGGTTTAATTTAGTAAGCTGCATCTCTTTTCCTTTCAGATACCACATATGGATATGTTCTTATACTCCAATATAGATGTCCCAAAGAATAATGTAATAGACAAAAGGAATACATTTAATGTAGATAACTGCTTCCACCATAACCTGATTCACCTGATAAATTAAAACATGGCTATTATCAAATCTGGTTCACTACAGATCATCAATAAAGTTCCTGTTAGTTCCACTATTAGCTCTTTTACATTAGATTATCCAATTTTTAAAAAGTAGTCAAAATTGACTCTTCAGAATTTGGATTCTGGAATCACATTGCTTAGTTATAAATCTTAGCAACACTATTTACATTTTTCAAACTTGGGTAGTCTCACTTTACTAATCTGCAAAATGAAAATAAACAACCTACTTCACTCAGTAATTGTGAAAGTTAAGTGAGTTAATAAATGTAAACCATAAACCAGCGCTCAGGAACAGTAGGATTACATTCAATGTTAGCTATTATAACCTGCTTTAATTTACCAATTTGAAAATAACTTCAAAATTGATTTCACTGGACTTCCTAGGCAAAGTAAAACTCAAGCCCATTGTATTCATGTTCTTTAATATAACTTTTAAGCAGGTACTGTCTTGCATTTAGTGAAGTCAACTAAACCAATTTTAATTTAGAAAAATTCTGTAACTACATGAAATACACTTGTATATTTTTTGTATCTCCCTAAATTTATACTATCATAAAAATACTTAAGTTGTTAATTTGTATTCCACTTCTACCATACTTTCAAGGCTCTAATACTTTTACCAATTTCCCTGCTCTGGAGGTTCCCTAAAATAAAGTATATTTGAACAATGGTTCTTGCAAGATTAAGTTATGAGAGGGAAGTCAGTTAACTTTATCTCTTAAAATCAGCAAGTGGTACTAAATTTCATATGAATTATACTATTCAATTAATATGTCTGTTTAAAGTCTTCACTGTTGCTAGACTTTGTCTCAGAATTGTGAATGAAGTTATTATACTCTTTTACAAGAATTAGTTTACATAGTAATTTTCTAAACAGTCCATGGTTTGAATCTTCTCTCTTCTCTGCCTAATAATTTTGCACTCAAAAATCGTTCAAGATTTGGGCCGCCCTGGTGACACAATAAATTAAGTTTCAGCACTATGACGCTATATGCAGCCACTACAGCCTGAGTTCGATGCCCAGCCAGGGAGGTGACCCACAATACACAGTAGACACCCCCTGTCTTGCCTGCCACTCCCCTCAGAGGTATACCTCAGTAGATCTACCTTGTCTGCTTTCCTACTCTGTCTCTGATGAATCCTCTCAGGCCCCGCTACACCTCTGGCTTAGACCCCAGTTCTTGTATACATACAAATAAAAGAAAATCTTTATTAAAAATAAAGTTACTGGGCCCTCCCTGGTGGCGCAGCGGGTTAAAGCACAGCACTGAGAATCTGAAGCCACTTCCGCATGAGTTCGATTCCCGCCTGCCGCCTGCCCTGGAGGAGACCACATGGCGAGCCAGACCTCTCCTGACCCGCCCGCTGCTCCCCTCAGCAGTGTACTTAGTCGATCTGCCTGTTCTGCTCCCCACTCTGTCTCTGGTGAAGCCTCTCACCGCCCCTGAGCCTCTGGCCTGTGCCCCAGTTCTGTATGAATAAATAAATAAATCTTTAAAAAAAAAATTAAAAAAAAAATAAAGTTACTGTATCAGTTTAAAAGTCCACGAAAGTGATAGGAAAAATCTATAAAAGCAAATTAAGTTCACAGTGACATTGTGATTTAATAATTCAAGACATATTTACAAAGTACTAACAAACAATATAATGAATAACAGGCTTTGTAATACTTGACATTTTGTCTATTTTATAAATTTCCATTTAAACCTTTTTTTCTGATACATGTTCATTTTTACTACTGAATTAATGTTTGCTTAATTTCTTTAAACATACTCTTGGGCCTCCCTGGTGCCCTAGGGGTTAAGTCTCAGAGCTATCACCACTGTGGCTTTGCAGCCTGAGTTCCATCAGCAGACCTCTCCTGACTCACCCACTGCTCCCCTTAGCAGTGTATTTCAGTTCTCTGCCTGTCCTCCTCCCCCAAATAAGTGAGTAAGTCTTTAAAAAATATCTGTATGTAGGGCCCTCCCTGAGGTGGCGCAGTGAGTTAATAGCACAGCACTATGAAGCTAAAACCACTTCAGCAAGCATTCAGTTCCTAGCAAGGGAGGTGACCCACATGGCGTGGCAGACCTCTCCTGACCTGCCCGCTGCTCCCCTCAGCAGTGTACTTTGTCAATCGGCCTGTTCTGCACCCCATTCTGTCTCTGGTAGATCTCACCCATCAAACCTCTGGCCTGTACCACAGTACTGTAAGCTTAACTAAATAAATCTTTAAAAAAGAAAGAAAGAAACTGCTTTAGAAAAAAAAAATGTGTTTTTAGGGTCATCCCTGGTGGCACAAGGGACTAAGACTCAGCACTACGAAGTTCTCTGTACCCGTTGCTGCCCGAGTTCGATCCCCGGCCAGAGGTGACCCACATGATGCATCAGAATTCTCCCATCGCCTGCTCAGCAGTGCATTTCAGTCAATCTGCCCATTCTGCTACCCACTCTGTCTCTGGTGTATCACCCCCTGTATCTCTGGCCTATATTCCAGCTCTTGCATGCATAAACAAATCTTTAAAATATATATATGTATATAAAAATGTAGAAAACATACTCTTGCCTATAGTTGATCTTTGCATATGATTCAGAAGCCAGTCCCTTCAAACTTGGCACAGATTCCTCAAATAAACAAATTAAGCAATGTAAATAACTTCTGCTGCCTCACTGAAAGATAAGTAAATGACTCAAAGCAATTTATCTTAGTTTTTCAATTGATTATTAATGTTGCTCCCAATGTCCTCAACTCTGAACTCTTCTCAAAAAAAGGCTAATTGTCTTAAGCATTTTTCTATAGACACATTTCTCTTTAACTGCTACAATCAAATATAATCCCAATTACTTACTGTTAGTAAATGACTGCTTGACTAATATGAGCTATTCTGAAACTTGTATTAGTTACAGTTCCATTTTCTTATTTTATTTTGTTGCAGAAATTCTGCCATATTGACATAGTCTGTTA
>NW_004567118.1:35461056-35476230 GCF_000260355.1 Condylura cristata
ATGGCTTGGGGATGTGCAGGGTTGGGGGGCTGGAGAGGGAAGTGCACGGGATTATGGTGATGGCACAGGGTGACTTGGTGATGGGAAACCCGCAGGGATTACAATTGAGATGTGGGGAAAAAATGTACAAAATGATGTAAAAATAAACTGCTATAAAAAAAAGGGGGGGCCCTTCCTGGTGCCACAGCAGGTTAAAGCGCAGCCCAGCAAGCAAGCTGCAGCCCGTGCAACTTTGATACCCAGCCCCGAAGGGAAGAGACCCACATGGTGATGCAGACCTCTCCAGACCCTCCTGCTACTTCCCTCAGCAGTGTAGTTCCTCGATCTGCCTGTTCTGTTCCCGAATCCCCCACTCTGTCTCTGGTGAATCCTTTCACCCCCATGTACCTCTGGCCTTACCCCAGTTCTGTATGAATAAATAAATATTTAAAAAAAATTTTTTTCAGATGTTCTCTAGGCATTGCTTTCTTTTTCTTTCTTTTAAGATTTATTTATTTATGGTTACAGAACTGGGGGAAAAGGCCAGAGGTGTGGTGGGTGAGAAGATCTACCAGAGACAGAGTGGGGAGCAGAATAGGAAGATGTACTGAAATACACTGCTGAGAGGAGCAGCGGGTGGGTCAGAAGAGGTCTGCCACACCATGTGGGTCAGCTCCCTGGTAGGGGATCAAACTCATGATGCAGTGGCTTCGGAGAGCTTCATAATGCTCTGACTTGTTGCGCCACCAGAGAGAGCCTGGCATTGCTTTCCTAACCACTTACAATAGTGTGATAAGTGCTTGGTTTAGAAATAATGACATATATAAGTTTTAGTGTCTTTACATAATAAAAACAATTATTTGCAATCTAGTTTGATAACAAAATGATCCACAACATACTGTCTTTTAAAATCAAGACATCAGAAGTTCACTTTTCTTTACCTGTTTTGACATAATGGGTATGTAGCAAAAAAAAATAAAATGTTGCATCAGTTCAGTGATAGGAACTGCACTCAAAACATTGTCAAGTTATACTTGCACTACTCAAACTTGTAGTGTGTATAGCATCAGTGTTTATGGATGAAAATATCACATATAGTCTCTATTGCAACTGCTCAACTTTACCACATTAGCACAAAAACAGCCATCAGCAGTATGTAACTAAATCAGTGTGACTATTTAACAAAACTTTACCACCCAAATTTGAATTTTGTGCAATTTGCATGTTTCACAAAATATTATTTTGTCTTTTTTCAACACTAAAACATTCTTAGGGAGGGTCATACAAAATCTACACAATAGAGAGTCAAGTAAGAATGAGGAGTATATTTAACATTCTGTATAAATTAATCTGCAGGTTGTATTTTTATGAGAAATAAGGGATGGTATCGGACAATGCATATAATAGTTTTTTGTTTAAAGCTGGCTACATTTATTTACAATAGTTCTGTTATAAAAGTTCATTCTTGAATCAAATAAGAGAAGACTTGAAGGGGAAAGGGGGGAAAAGATACTCATCAATTTGAAAATCACTAATAGTCTGTCTTTCTAATAATCAGATTAGGAGAAAAACTGGTAGTAGGAAGAACCAAAACAATTTTAGAATCTGGCATTTGATGTGAAAGATACCCAGTTACTGTGCATTTTCATTGTTTTTCCATGGCAGAACATGCAAAAGAGACTTGGTATATTTGAAGCCAGTTTACTCTTCTGTTCCATAATTATGCTGCTTGCAAGTCTTGTTGGAACAGTAGTTGGCTGTGCCCCAGACAAATGGGGTGCTCATCTGTTCCCATAAACCTTTATCCCAGGCATTATCACAAGTAGGGCACTGCCATGTGTTCTCAGCCAGTCTCTTGTTCCAGGTTCCTAGTTTGGTTGACATCCTGCTCAATACAAATTTTGTCATCACAGCTTGAGATATGATGATTGATTTCAGTTGAGAAACTTGATGGCAAGGAACATCATGACAAGCAGTGAAGGGACAAGGAGCCAATTTGTTTGTGATAACATGATGATTCTCTCTGTACTTGGTAAGATAAGGAAGCCTACGGTCCTGATTTAGTAGTTTTTATGTGGGGGTATTATAATACCTTTTCAGGGCCCAGGGAGTCAATTTAAGTTTCTTTCATGTTGGAAATGAAGGAGCCAAATTCAAATGTTCAGCAAACACTCTACCAGCCACCTACCTACAATTGTCTTTTATTTAAGAAAGAGGGAGAGGGACTCCCTGATGGCACAGGGGTTAAGTCTCAGCACTATCAAGCTATATTGCCAGCCACTGCAGCAAGAGTTCAGTTCCTGGCCAGAGAGGTAAACCACATCACACAACAACCTCTCCTGTCTCACCCGCTGCTCCCCTCAGCAGTGTACTTTATTAGATCCACCTGTTCTGCACCCCACTCTTGTCTCTGGTGAATCCTCTCACCTTCCCAATCTCTAGCCTAGACCGCAGTTTTTGTTATGTATAAATAAATAAAAATAACCTTTTTTTTTTCAAAAAAAAAAAAGGGAGAAATACTTTTTAGATATGAAAACAATAAAAGGATAAGCTAAACTGTATTTCAAAGAATTAAACTACAGTAGTAAGTCACAGGGCAAATGGATAGCATCTAGGGACTAAATAGAATAGTAAAAAACTTAGCAGGAACATGGGAGGTTCCAGAGAGGGGCAGCAGGACATTCCTGGACAAGGTCAATAAAAAGAAGACACTAAGATAAGAGCCATGAAGCAAGGAAATTTCAGGCACAGTAGCAGTGAGGCAGACTGAGTAAGACCATCAAGAACTAACCAATCACAAAAAGATTGACAGAGGCTTTAGAGTAACTAGGAAAAGAGGCATATATTCTCTAAGGTATTCGCTAAGGTATTCTCCACTGCATCTTCATTGCCTCTCTCTAGTCTGGTACCACTGGGTCTAAGGGACCCACTTAGTTTCTGTTCCTTTCTCCTTAAATTTTTCCTTATATCTATCTCTCTAAGCAAATTTGCCTCCTTTCACTTACTTGCTTAAGAGTCAGTGAAGTTCCTGCTGTGACTTCATGAGACACCAACCAGTAGTAGTCTAGTGGTTAGCATTCAGCACTAAGATCAATTCCTGGGTGGATAACTGTAATAGACACCAAATTCCAGTAACAGTAAGAGGGAGCCTGGAAGGAGTTGAAACAGAGGCTGGATTTCCCTAAATGTAACTTTTATGAACTTTGATCTTGTAAATGTTTTGTGACATTATAAAATCAAATGTGATGAAAAATGAACCATAAAAAACAATTTGAAACAAATGACCCTACTTAATAGTTGGTAGCCTCATGACCAAGTGGGCTTTATCCCAGGAGCACAAGGATGGTTCAACATCAGAAAATCAGTAACCCATCAACCAACAGAAAAATAAAAACCACATAATCATATCAATAGATGCAGAGAAGGCATTCAACAAAGTTCCACACCCATTTATGTTTAAGGCCCTCAAAATCCTCAGAAAAGAAGGAACATCCCTCAAAATGATAAAAGCCATATATGACAAACCCACAGCCAATATCATCCTCAAAGGAGAAAAGCTAAAAGCCTTTCCCTTGAGATCAGGAGCAAGACAAGGGTGTCCACTATCACCACTGCTCTTCAACGTAACACTGGAAGTTCTAGCCAGAGCATTAAGACAGGAAAAAGACATACAAGGAATCCAAATAGGGAAACAAGAAGTAAAACTGTCCTTATTTGCAGATGATATGTTAATCTACATGGAAAACCCTAAAAACTCCACAGAGAAACTAATCAAAACCATCAACCAGTTTAGCAAGATAGCAGGATATAAAATCAACACACAAAGATCAGAGGCTTTTCTATACACATACAACCAATCAGAAAAAAACAGAAATAAAAGAAAAAGGACATATTCCTGTTCATTTAAAACAAAAAGAATCAAATACCTGGGAATCAGCCTAACAAAAGAGGCAAAAGACCTATACAAAGAAAATTACAAAACACTGTTAAAAGAAGTACAAGAAGGGCCCTCCCTGGTGGCTCAGCGGGTTAAAGCACTGCACTAAGAAGGTTAAGCCACTTCAGCATGAGGTCAATCTCCGCCTGCCCCAGAAGAGATCCTGGGGCAGCAGACCTCTCCTGGGGTGGCAGACCTCTCTTGACCCGCCCACTGCTCCCCTCAACAGTGTACTTTGTCGATCTGCCTGTTCTGCTCCCCACTCTGTTCCTGGTGAATCCTCTCACCCTCTGCATCTCTGGCCTGTACCCCAATTCTGCATGAATTAAAAAAAAAAAAAGTACAAGAAGACACCATAAAATGGAAAGACATCCCCTGCTCATGGATTGGGAGAATTATCATCATCAAAATGGCCATCCTACCAAAAGTGACATACACGGATGGGAAACGCCATCCCAATGTCTTAATGACATTCTTCAAAGAAATAGAAAAAATATTGATGAGATTCATATGGAACAACAAAAGACCTCGAATAGCTAAAACTCTCATGACTAGAAAGAAAGAAAATGGAGGCCTTACAATCCCAAACTTCAAGCTGTACTACAATAATAACCAAAACTGCATGGTACTGGAACAAGAACAGACATACAGACCAGTGGATTCGGATAGAAAACCCAGATATAAAACCACAGGTTATGGACAGCTAATCTTTGACAAAGGAGCAAAGGAGGTACAATGGCACAAAGAAAGTTTGTTCAGCAAATGGTACTGGGAAAACTGGGAAGCTACATGCAAAAAAATGAAACTTGATCACTGCCTCACTCCAGTCACAAAAATCAACTCGAAGTGGATTAAAGACCTAGACATAAGAACAGAAACCACACAATACCTGGAAGCAAAGATGGGTCAAACACTACTCGACATACACTTCCGCGACATCTTTAAAGATAGAGCGCCCAATGCAACGATAGTGAAGGCAAGGATAAATAGATGGGACTACATCAAGTTAAAGAGCTTCTGTACAGCAAAAGAGACATTACAAAAAACAAACAGACAGCCCATTAATTGGGAAAACATTTTCTCACACAAAAGTAGTGATAAAGGACTGATCACAAAAATAATATGGAGAAACTGATGAAACTCAACAAAAATAAAGTAAACAACCCCATCAAAAAATGGGCAGAAGAGCTAAAAAGACACTTCTCCAAAGATGAAATGCAGGTGGCCAACAACCATATGAAAAAATGTTCAATATCACTTGTAATAAGGGAGATGCAAATTAAAACCACAATGAGATACCACCTCACCCCAGTGAGAATGGCACATCTTCAAACAACTAGCAACAACAAATGTTGGCGAGGATGTGGAGAAAAAGGAACTCTCCTGCACTGCTGGTGGGAATGCAAACTGTACAACCACTATGGAAAATTGTTTGGAGGTTCCTCCAACTGCTTCCCTACGACCCAGCAATCCCACTCCTAGGTATCTACCCAAAGGACATAAAAACACCGATTGAAAAAAGACACCTGCACCCCCATGTTTATTGCTGCTTTATTTACTATTGGAAAAACATGGAAGCAGTCCAAATGGCCAAAAGTAGATGACTGGATTGAAAAGATGTGGTACATATATACAATGGAATATTACTCAGCAACCAAAAAAAAACACATGTCTTTTGCAGCAACATAGATGGAGCTGGAAAAGATCATGCTTAGTCAGATAAGCCAGAAAGAGAAAGAAAAATGCCAGATGGTTTCTCTCATAGCAGGAGTATAATGGACTAGGCGAGAAAATAAGAATTAACAGCCATATACCAGAGACATTTTGTGGGGGTGGAGTGGGGAATGGAACCAAAAACGGGGGGTGGAGGGGAGGGAAGTGCACGGGACTATGGTGATGGGACACGGGTGAGTCGGTAATGGGAAACCTGCGGGGATTACAATTGACATGAAAAAAAAAAAATGAACAAAATGATGTAAAAATAAACTGTTATAAAAGAAAAAAAATGTTCAACATCACTTGTAGTAAGGGAGATGCAAATTAAAACTACAATGAGATACCACCTCACCCCAGTGAGAATGGCACATCTTCAAACAACTAGCAACAACAAATGTTGGCGAAGATGTGGAGAAAAAGGAACTCTCCTGCACTGTAGGTGGGAATGCAAACTAGTTCAACCACTGTGGAAAACTGTTTGGAGGTTCCTCAAACTGCTAAACATGGAGCTTCCACAGGACCCAGCAATCCCACTCCTAGTTATCTACTCAAAAGAAAAAAAAAACACTGATTCAGAAAGATACCTGCACCCCCATGTTGATTGCTACTTTATTCACAATTGGAAAGACATGGAAACAGCCCAAATGCCCAGATGTAGATGACTGGATTAAAAAGATGTGGTACATATACACAATGGAATGTTACTCAGCAACCAAAAAAAAAGAAACACATGTCTTTTGCAGCAACATAGATGGAGTTGGAAAAGATCATGCTTAGTGAAATAAGCCAGAAAGAAAAGGAAAAATACCAGATGGTTTCTCTCTGGAATAGCAGGAATATAATGGACAGGTGAGAAAATAATGTTAATGATGAACAGCTATATACCAGAGACATGTTGTAAGGGTAGAGTGGGGAATGGGATCAAAAATCTGGGTTGGGGGGTGCAGGCGGTGCACACGGAATGCACTGGACTATGGTGATGGCACATGGGTGATTTGGTGATGGGAAACCCAAGGGGATTGCAACTGAGATGGAAAAATGCACAAAAATATGTAAAAATAAATTATTATCTATTTTAAAAAGTTGGTGGCTTAACCACAAAAAAAGTAATTATTTTGACTTTTTATTACCATGCTTGGATATACTACTAATGGAATCTCTTAACAGGACAATAAAACTGTAAATCAAACTGTTTAAGTAATCATATTATCAGTGATTATACTGCAACTGATAGTCTGAAAACAAACATAAATATGTCTGTGTGTGATAAAAAAATATGAGCAAGTATGTTAATTGGCCATTCATGAAGAACTAAAATAAGAGGGACAAAATCAAAGAAATAAAAACCTTATAATCTAAAATGTGACCTAAAGATAATGGTATGGGCTCACTGTTTATCTTAAAGAACAAAACAAAAAGAACGTATTTCTTTGGTCTGCCACTAAAAAGGCATAGAAACCAAATCAGTGGCAAAGGATTTGAGTTGGAAGAAGCAATTTATAAAATAAGTCACAAACATCCTATCTTAAAATCAGTAAAGAAAAGGGATATTGAATACTATTTAAACATCATGCAAAAAAGGGCTAATCAATGAACTTAAAGGGATTTACAGTGATGAAGAGAGAAATTAAGCATCACACAGAAATAAAACTACAGTGAACTCAAACATACCAATTATACTATAATCTACTAGTAAATACTGATTCAAAGAAACACACACACACTTTGATCCTTGTGAGATGATTCAAAATCAACTCATTCTATAAACTGGTAAAGGAAAGAATCACCATTTATCTTGCTTTTTTCTGATAGACAAAGCCAAAATAGTTGACATGGGTAAGACTTTGTACAAGTATTCTAACTAATAAATAAAGAAGGAATAACAGAATAGCATCATATAATAACAAACAAAATAATGACTTTATTCAATTACTATCAATGACTGTTAATGCCTTATTTGCACATGACAAAAGACAAAGATTTTTAAGTCACCCAATGAAACACAGGAGTGGTGCAAAACACTAATTCATGTGGGGTTGGAGGATGAAGGGGAAGAAAGGGAGAAAAAATAAAAACCCTTTACAACAGGACCTTCCTGCTGGCACAAGAGGTTAACCCACAGCACTATGAAGCTACCAGCAGCCACTGCAAAATACTATCAAGCTATCTGCAGCCACTGCTGTAAAGTTCTACCCCTGACCATGAAGGTGAACCATAAAGCAAAGCAGACCTCTTCTGTCTCATCTGCTGCACCTTCAGCAGTATATTTAAGTCAATCTGCTTGTTCTGCGCCCTACTCTGTCTCTGGTGAATCCTCTCTCACCCAATTCCACCGCACTTCTGGCTTGTACCCCAGCTCTTATATGCAGTAATAAATAAATCTTAAAAAAAAAAAAAAAACATCTCTACAACAGTTAATAAAAACACGTTCATTGATACTTAGGAAGGAAAAGACTACTGGGTAGATTTTTCAAATATAAAATCAAAGGATTATTTTTTTAATTTTAGGGGTAAATAATGGCTCTCAGATTTTTTAAAGCACTTACCTTTTATAAAAGAAGTTTAACCAATTTTCTCTAAACATGGACAGGTAGTAAATATTTTAAGCTTCAGAGACCACACCAGATGTTTGTCCCATATCTATTAAGATACTGGATATATATATATTTTATATATATAATTATGTTTGTGTGTATGTATAGTGTGTGTGTGTGTGTATCAAGTAAAATTGCCCATGTCTGAAATTTGCTTTAGAACAATCAAGTCAAAGATAAAGGAAAGGATTCGTAAATAAAACAAAATTTACCACATGCTGATATTTTTTGAAGGTGAGTGATTTCACAAGGGATTCATTTACTTTTGAAATTTTGGCGCTTTCCCTAGTGGTGCAATGGGTTAAAGTGCAGTACTACAAGCCTGAGTTCAATTCCCAGTCAGGGAAGCTGACCCATATGGCTCCATAGACCTCTTCTGTCTCACCCACTGCACACATGAGCAGTGTATTTCAGTCCACCTGCCTGTTCTGTTCACCACTCTGTCCCTGGTGAACCCTCTCACCCTTTGCACCTCTGGCCTGTACCCCAGTTCTTATAGGTATAAAAAATCAAAATGTAACAAGTGTAAAATATATCATATCATACAAAATGTTACATGATCACAGTATGATTAAACTTAAAATCAGTATTGGAAATAGAACTTTAAAAAAAAAATAGGAATTAATCAACACACTTCTAAGTAGCCCATGAATCAATAAAAAAGTTTCAAGGGAAACTAGAAGAGAGGGGAATTAAGTAAAACTAAAATTACAACATAAAAATTTTAGGATAAAATTAATATCATGCTTGCAAGAAATTTTAAATCTAAGATCCCTTCTTAAGACTCTGGAAAGGGACTGGATTAAAAAGATGGGGTACATATATACAATGAAATATTACTCAGCAACCAAAAAAGAGAAACACATGTCTTTTGCAGCAACTTGGATGGAGCTGGAAAAGATCATGCTTAGTGAGATAAGCCAGAAAGAAAAAGAAAAATACCAGATGGTTTCGCTCATAGCAGGAGTATAATGGACCAGGCGTGAAAATAATAATAATGAACAGCCATATACCAGAGACATTTTGTGGGGGTGGAGTGGGGAATAAAAAATAAAAAACGGGGGTGGGGGGTGCACAGGACTATGGTGATGGCACACGGGTGACTCGGTGATGGGAAACCCACGGGGATTACAATTTAGATAAAAAAATGTACAAAATGATGTAAAAATAAACTATTATTTTTTAAAAAAAGTTTCATCAACCAAAACTTCCAAGCACTTGTTTCTATATTTTGCCTTTTCTATAACTTCATGTAGATATAATCATATACCTTATAGCCTTTGGTTTCTGGCCTTATTCACTGAATACAAAGCTTTTCATCCATATTGTTGTTAACAGTGTAATTCATTCAACTGATGTTTATTTGAGTGGTTTACAATTTTTAGTTATGTGAATATTTATTCACGTTAGATGTCTATGGCACGTGTGCTTTCATCTATCTTGAGTAAATGCCCATGATGTAAATGCTAGTAAACATACATATAACTTTCTAAGTACAGTCAAATTAGCCAGAATTCTTTGCTTTACCAACAATATACATTGCAGATGTATATTTAACACTGTAAATAAGGTCTTGGAAAGTGAACTCATAAGTAAAATGGTACATAAAGAAACCAATTTTCCTATAAGCTAACTGATTTCCCCTCATCAATAAGAAACAACACTGAACAAATTGTTGTTTCAAGACTTGTATATTGCTTCATATTTGCACCAATAGTTTTCTTTTTATTAAAGACCTTCTCTACATTCTCTATAATTAATTTAAACCATTAAAGTTAATTAGATGTCAAAGACTGTGAAAATGGCATCAAAGATATAAAAATCAAGTCAGCCTATAATAATAAAACTTAACTCTGCTCCAAGGTTACAGAAATATGGAACCAAAAGAAACCATGGAATAAATCCCGTAACTTTAAATTGAGGAGAGACAAGAAAATTAATGAGTTAATAACAGTAATCATCATCATCATCATCATGTGTTAGGCACTGTCCCAAATACTTTACATATGATAATGCACCTGACTGTCATAACTTTCAGTCTTCCCATTTTATAGATAAGGATACTGAGACACAAAGATTAACTTACTAAAATTACAAACCTTGTAAGAAGTAGAGTCACAACGTAATTCTGGGTTCCCTAGTCCTATTCTTTTTTTTTTTTTTTTAAGATTTATTTATTTATTCGTACAGAACTGGGGTACAGGCCAGAGATGCGGAGGGTGGGAGGATTCACCAGAGACAGAGTGGGGAGCAGAACAGGCAGATCAATGAAGTACACTGCTGAGGGGAGCAGCGGGCGGGTCAGGAGAGGTCTGCCACACCATGTGGACACCTCCGGGGCTGGCGGGGATCGAACTCATGCGGAAGTGGCCTAAGCTTCTTTTGTGCTGTGCTTTAACCCGCTGCGCCACCAGGGAGGGCCCTTAGTCCTATTCTTAACCACTGCCCAGCCGATTATACATCTCTCTAGCTATCTTCTCATTAGATAGATATGGTAGCTCTACAAAAAACTGACCTAGCTTCAATGTGGCATTTAATATATATGATATCTACAGCATAAAATTTATAATGTAACACCAAATATTTTTCTACTTTCTTAGAATTTAAATGTGTTTTCAATTCTGTTGGTAATTTTGAAAATTTGTCCAGTAAGGTAAAAAATTAAAATATTTCCTTCTTAATAACTTACATACTACAGCTTGCAGAACAGAATCCAAAGCATCCTACATTATCTTAACATTGAAAAGTAAAGGCCTTAAATAGAATTGGAAAAGGAGGTAGGCAAATTAACATAAAACAAATTGGATAAACTGTCAGAAACACATAGAACTTTCTTTCCTCAAGAAGGCACTCCCAATACTGGTGCCATCAATAAAAGTAGAACTACAATGTTGCAAGATCTTCTCTCAACATATTAAGAATCATATTCTAGGGAGAATTAATTATCAATTAACTATCAATTTATTAAAAGCATATGTCTAATAGAATCTTCCATTTCTAAAAAAGCCTATTTGGTTACACATTATTGATTAAATCCGAAAATTTAAATAATTTTGCTAGAGCTATTTGGTGCTTTTTCTTCTTTTTCATTCAGGTAGACTTCAGGGGGAATACTTAAAAATGCAAATTGTAACTACATGGTTTAATGTATGACATACCTCTAAATGAATTTAATCATTTCTATAAAATGAAAATCTCCCGTTTTTCTTAAGAAATAACTTTTTAAAATACATAGCAAAGGGCTTTCCCTGGTGGCACAAAGGGTTAAAGAAAAGCACTGTGAAGCTATCAGCAAGCACTGTAGCACAAGTTTGATCCCTGGCCAGAGTGGTGACTCACATGGCATGGCAGACCTCTTCTGACCTGCCCACTGCTTCCCTCAGCAGACCCACCTTTCTGTTCCCCACTGTCTTTAGTGAATCCTCTCTCTCTCATATACACATACACACACACAAACACACACACACTCCCCACACCTCAGGCCTGTGCCAGTTCTTGTATACATAAATAAGTAAACCTTAGGGGGGAAAAAAAGTAACAAAAACAGAATTTTTAAAACGAAAATGCTATTTATATATCCACTATTGGATGTCTTCTAAGAAGGAATAAAGAAGAGAATAAGGTAAGATTTACACAGTCCATTCCCTCATAAACTTTACAGTTTTGAGTAAGAAATCGGCTAAGAATATAATACAAGAACTAGATTCAATAAACCTAATTTTCAGTGGCCTATGCCTTTAGAGTTAGTTATACAGAACAGTAACAGTTTAGAAAAGAGAGATCAAATTTTTAGATGTGGAGTGGACAAGATAGGATACATGTCAGGTACATGGGGAAAAGTATGTGAATTTTAAAGATATACCCTACACTCTCAAGTGGACAGGCATTCCACATGGAAGAAAAGAATAAAACAAAAAGTCCAGAAGGGGAAAAAATGACAAAATTATCACAGTGCTCACATATATAAAACTATCTCTGGAAAGCTGGTTTTCAAAAATCAGCAGAGGGGCTTTCCTTTAAAGAGGTTATGCTGGAAAACCATTAACAGTATTGTGTAATCAAGAATTTGATTATTTCCCCCCAGATTCTGGGAGGGGAAAATCTAAAATCTTTGAATTTCTGAAAATATTAGTAGTGGCTTTATTATTCAGGAGACCAATACATTGTCAATAACTCAATCAGGTCAGCATACAGATATCCCAGTAAAAACCATATGTGTTTCTTGGTTGGTGGTAGCAATGTTTCCTAAACCCAGAGGGAGAGGAAGATAAAAATTCTGCATCTGGAACCCTCCCAGACTTGTCCCTAGGTGACTTTTCATTTGGGTGTTTCTAATTTATATCCTCTACAATAAAACAGTAACAGGAAGTAGAGTACTTTCCCTGAGTTCTGTAGTTGCTCTAACAAATTATCAAACCAGAGGGGAGTTATCGGAACTCCCTGGACTTACAGCCTATTGATCAAAACTGTGGGTAGTATGGTGACCACAGGACTTCTATGTAGCTAAAGTATATAAATCTGTACAATATGATACTAGCTCCAGGTGGTTGGCATAAAAATCACAACAGTATTTTAGATATAAAAGAGAAATGCCTTATACTTTCATCAAATAACTTAAATCATGTTATTTCAGAAATTACAAAAATTCTCCTTTCCTGGTTTCATCAGTAAGTATTCTGTTATACATACCAATCTTCACAAATACATAAACTATTTCTGAAAAGATACTTGGAAAATGACAAAACTGATGGCCTTTGAGGAACAGACTCAAGATCCTGAGACACAAAAATGGGCAGAAGACTTTACACTGTCTGTTTTCCATTTTTTGAATAGTGAGTCTTCTACCTATTTTTAAAAATGTTAAAAATGGCCCTTGCTGGTGGTGCAATGGGTTAAAACACAGCTATTAAGTTATCCGTAGCCAATGCAGCACAAGTTTGACTCCTCAGCCAGGGAGGTGACCCATATGGAGTGCAGACCTCTCCTGACCCACCCACTACTCCCCTCAGCAGTGTATTTCGGTAGTTCTGCTTATTTTGCTCCCCACTCTGATTGTGGTGAATCCTGTCACTCTCCACACCTCTGGCCTGTATCCCAGTTCTTGTGTGCATAAATAAATCTTGTTTTTAAAATGTTAAAAATTAAAATAAGAAAAAATTTTACTTTGTGGCCGTAACACTTACAAGAAACTTAATACCTAATTTTTAAAAGTTTAGTATTTTTGTGTTTTCCAACTTTAGACAGGCACATCCCCATCCTATCAAGAGATTCTGAGAATTAAGAAAGTAATTGATATTATTACCACAAATAATTACTTACAATATTGATAAACTAAATGCTAGTTGACACAATCTTTTTCCAGTTGTTAGTCTTTAGTGAGGTCATAAAGCACCTCTACTTTCCCATGCTTTCACTGTTTAATGAGATAACCAATATTTAAAGGAGGGAAAAGCAAGCTCCAGCACAGTTGCAATGATGGAAAATCCTATTAATATTGCTTTCACAAATTCCCTCAAATTTAGAAGGGTATACACCAAATGTTGACAACTGTTTCAGCTGAATGCTAAAATTTATAATAGATAACTTTTTCTTCATTGTGTTTCCATGTTTTCTAGTTTATTTTGTCTTTAATGAATGTAGTTCCTGTGAAATTTTGAACTATAAATAAAAAACAGTAGACTTATGATGACCCTTACAAATGTCAGAGACTTAAATACAAGGTAGAAATTAAACAGGATTTTTTTTAAAGTTAAGTATCATATGATCATAAAGTTCAATATGATCATGTGAAAAGCTACAAGTGTTAGTTAAAACATTACAAAATAGATTTTTTGTTTAAATTTTTCAAAATTCTATGCATATACTGAAAAACCACCTTTTAAAAAAAATTAATGGGGAGAAGACTGTCAAACTGTTTAAATATTTTTTTTTAAAGATTTATTTATTTATTCATACAGAACTGGGGTACAGGCCAGAGGCTCAGGGGCGGTGAGAGGCTTCACCAGAGACAGAGTGGGGAGCAGAACAGGCAGATCGACGAAGTACACTGCTGAGGGAAGCAGCGGGCGGGTCAGGAGAGGTCTGGCTCGCCATGTGGTCTCCTCCGGGGCAGGCGGGAATCGAACTCATGCAGAAGTGGCCTCAGATTCTCAGTGCTGTGCTTTAACCCGCTGCGCCACCAGGGAGGGCCTGTTTAAATATTTTAACTTCATGCTAACAGATTTATAAATCCCAAAACAATTAGACTAAATTCCTCCAAAATATCAAGAAAATAGGTGTCAGTATATCAATATTATCTCTAAGTGTAAATGGCTTAAGCTCATCAAAAAAAAAAAAAAAAGAGTTGCAGGACGGATTAAAAAACAGAACCCAATGTTCTGCTGTTCTGCTGTCTACAGGAAACACATCTAACTATTAAAGATAAAAACAGACTGAAAATAAAAGGATGGAAAACAATCTTACAAGCAAATGGACCAAAAAACAAGGCAGGAACAGCTATACTTATATCAGACAAAATAGACTTCAAACTAAAAAAAAAACGTTAAAAGAGACACTACATTATGATTAAGGGGACAATACAACAAGACATACCAATCATCAACATATGTGTACCAAATGATCTAGTTTGTGTACCAAATGAGGAGCACCAAAATACAACAGGAAACTACTGTCATCTATGAAAAGCGTATCAGAGAAAATACATGCATAGTAGCAGACTTCAATATGCCACTCTTTCCAATCGACAGATCAACAAAACAAAACATAAGCAAAGACACTAAAGCTCTGAACAAGGACCTAGACAACATGGATCTAAAAGACATCTATAGAATACTGCACCACGCTGGGAAAACTAGGAA
The DNA here is from genome assembly GCF_000260355.1 of Condylura cristata. Classification (NCBI taxonomy): domain Eukaryota; kingdom Metazoa; phylum Chordata; class Mammalia; order Eulipotyphla; family Talpidae; genus Condylura; species Condylura cristata. The sequence goes on from NW_004567118.1 coordinate 35,476,140, forward strand.
GCTACATGCAAAAAAAATGAAACTAGATCACTGCCTCACTCCAGTCACAAAAATCAACTCGAAGTGGATTAAAGACCTAGACATAAGAACG
>NW_004567118.1:35478760-35483743 GCF_000260355.1 Condylura cristata
GCTGAGGGGAGCAGCGGGCGGGTCAGGAGAGGTCTGCCACGCCATGTGGTCTCCTCCCGGGCAGGTGGGAATCGAACTCATGCGGAAGTGGCTTTGGCTTCTCAGTGCTGTGCTTTAACCCGCTGCGCCACCAGGGAGGGCCAATTTGCTAAACTCTTACAGCTAGTAAATGTGGGACAGAAATTTGAACCCAGGGGATTTAATTCTAGAATCCCCATTCCTAACTAGCACACTGTATCATCTCTGTCCATTATAAAATAGAGGGTGGGCCTACTGGCGTCCTAGGGCTTAAGTCTCAGTGCTATCACCACTAAAGCTTGTGTTGGATCCCCTGCCAAGTAGCTGACCCACAACTGGCACACAGGTGATTTGGTGATGGGAAGCCCATGGGGATTACAACTGAGATGGAAAAAGGCACAAAATTATGTAAAAATAAACTATTATGTTATTTATTTACAAATTAATGAGTGGAAAAGGCCACAAATTACAATACAAGCAATTTAGCCTATACTAAATTGGTGAGAAGCATAAACAGCAAAATATGAACTACTTTATTTAAGATATATCTATCTAACAGGGGGGAGGGAAGTGCATGGGACTATGGTGATGGCACAGGGTGACTTGGTGATGGGAAACCCACAGGGATTACAGTTGAGATGAAAAACATGTACAAAATGATATAAAAATAAACTATTATATATAAAAAAGATATATCTTATCTTCAGTTATCTCATTATAATTTCCATTATATGAACATCCACTTCTAAGTCTGTGTCCTTCCATTCTCAAAAGAAAAGGCAGATACACAAGCTTAACAATATACATGTTTTATGACTTTTGTTTTAAATCTTCACACAGAGTCAAAACACAAATCCTGCCTTTTTGTCACTTTTGCTTAAGTGGAAAAGAAAGTTCTTATGAATTTCACCAAACTCAATATATAGATTTAATAATAATGTAAAAATTACAAGATTAACTTTTTTTCTACTAATGTATTAAAAAGATCTTATAATCACTTTCAAAATAAAAATAGGACACATTACCTCTATATACAAATATGAGAATATAAACAGAAGCAGAACATTAGAGATAAAAAGGTTACTAAGATATCTGATATTTACATTATGAATGAGCACCTGAAGCATCGACTAGCTTACTTAAGATCACAATTAAAACAAAACCAGAACTTTAAAAATCTAAATTACTGGCAGCCTCCCAGGAGGTATAGGGGTTAAGGTTCTCAGTTCTATCACCTCTATGGATGGAGTTCCATCCCCAGTCAGGGAAATGACCCACATGACCCACAGGAGAGTAGACCTCTCCTGTCTCTTCCCCTGTTCCCCTCAGCAGTGTATTTCAGTCAATCTGCCTCATCAGCTCCCCACTCTGTCTCTGGTGTATCTTCTTTGCCCCCACATCTCAGGCCAACTGATGAAATATACAGCGGAGAAGAGCAGCGGCTGAGACAGAAGAGGTCTGCTGTACTATGTGGATCACCTCTGAGGCAGGGATCAAACTCATGCTGAAGTATCTTTAGCTTCTCAGTGCTGTGCTTTAACCTGCTGCACCATCAGGGAGGGCCCCAATTAGGCATTTTAATGTCACATTATTTGAAGAAGTTAGAAGTATGTTATTAAACTTTACAGATTTATCTCCACACTGTTTTTCACATCAAAGCCTCATTGCCAATCAAATAGTCAGTACTAAAAAAAAAAAAGTACTTATTTATGCATACAAAAAGGGGGGTGAGAGGATTCACCCCAGACAGAGTAGGAACAGAGCAGGCAAATCTACTATAATACACTGTTAGGGGTTAGGGGGCAGCAGGAGAAACAGGAGAGATCTGCTGAGCCTTGTCGGTCAGCTCCCTGGTTGGGGATTGAATTTGTGCTGCAGTGGCTGCAGATAGCTTCATAGTGCTGCTTAGCCCCTTGCACCATCTGGGGAGACCCCCAGGCATTACCTTTTGTTCAGGTCTGTTACCTCATCTCTGTTGTAGAGCAAAAAACTCTGTTAAACTAGCCTTTAAATCTCTAATCTTTCCCTTTAATCCAAAGGATATATATACCTATAGAAAAAGTTGTTTGTGGCCTTCCAGTCTCTACCCCACTTTTTAGTAATTTACTAGATTTTCTTTGAGGAATTATTTCTCCTTTGCCTATTAAGGTTTATCTATGAAGAAGTCTAGTTCTTCCCTCACAAACACAAACCAAGTAAGCAAACCAACACTCTTGGTTCAAAGATTCTGAATCTGTAACAAAATTTGACACAAGTATGAGGGGGAAAAATGAATGGCACTTTTTCATTCTGTGAGCATTCATACCTATTGGTGGCACATTCATTCTGTGAGCATTCATACCCCAGGACTTACCCTAAAATGGTTCTCCAATCTTTCTTTTGAGCCGGTGATCAATTTAATACAGACAGCATTCTAATAAATTTAATTTCTACTTAAGATAGGAGACACTTAAGACACTTCTTTCTTGCAAACAAAGACCCTCATAGATGCAGCAACCCTGATCATACACAATTTCTAAAGCATCACTCAATGCCCTTACTCAAAAACTTTAAATGTTCCACAATATCAAGGGGGACTTTTCAGGATGAGGTGGACTTCAGGTTACTCTCCATTTGAGTTTGGTCTACAATTTTACACTAACTTGTATGTATATATATATGTGTATGTGTATGTGTATATATATATGTAATACCAATGGTATTACATATAACTTATTAGCTAATGCTATTCTCTTTACTTGGGATGCTATCCACCAACTTATGTGTCTACTTATAAATCTTGTCCACCCTTCCAAATCTATTTCAATTGTTTCCTTGTATTTAAATTCTTATCAATTCCTCTAGGACACTAGAGAAAGAGTTCACATGCCACTTTATATCTTTATTACATACATTAAAGTCACTTATTTGTGTATGCATTATGTCCATCCACTGATCCTATAAAATTTTTCAAAAGACAGAAGAGGAAACAAACATGTCATGAGCACTATCACAAATTAATAATTATGCTGCATTATTGACCATAATACATATAAAATTAAACCACAGTTTTGAAACTTAGAATATGCAAGTTTAGGGTCAACTTTGAGCAATGACAGAATAACAGGGACAGTAATTACCTTCCTATTATAAAATGTGAGAAATAAATAAAACATATGAAAAAAAGGGAAAAATATGTAGTTCCTTTTTAAACACTGAACAAGAAGCAACATATGACTATAATCACTGAGAGAAGTGAAACAAACGAGGTAAAATTTGTTATTGACTTTCTATCTGGAAATACTTTCCAGGATGCAGAACTGAAAAGGGATTCTAAGTAAAAGCACCAAAGTCTCCCTAGACAGAGAAGACACAGATCAGAGTTGAGTAAGGCCAAGCCAAGTGAATAAAGCCAAGTTTCCAAAGTTGAAAAGATATAAATCTTAGCTCAGAAAAGGCTGAGCCAACTGAAATAAAGTGGGCTGTTTAAGGAAAGAAATCCAAAATGGTTTAGGGGATGCCTTCAGAATTTGACTGAATACTAAGTTGTACCTGCATAAGATGGAAACTCCATGAGAACAGGGAAATAAAAGCAGAGCGGGAGCTGAATCCACTCCCAGGGCTGGAAGATGTGTAAATTCCTACTCAACAGTAGAGAATCCATTATGAAGACTTGGGACATTCATTAGTGACCCCAAAAGGATCACAGTTTAACAACAGGGCTCCAATTACCTCAGCCTTATGACTTCTTGAAAATCACCTTACCAAAACTTAAAAACAGCCCTGAGGAGCTTCCCTGGTGGCCTAGGGCTTAAGTCTTAGCACTACCACCAGGAGGGCACCCTGCTGCTGGCCTAAGCTAGATTCCAGGCCTAGGAGCTAACCCACCTAACCTGTCTCACCAACTGCTCCCCTTAGCAGTATATTTTCCAGTAAATACATGCCTTCTCTCTGCCCTACTCTCTCTGGTGAATCCTTTCAACCATACCCCCATACCTCTGACCTACACCCCAGTTCTAATAGGCAAAAATAAAATCTTTAAAAAAAGGGCCCTGAAAGGATCAGCTAACCCAAAAGTAACCTAACTGCCAATCAAAACAAGTGTAACATTTTAATTAATTGATTAATCAATTAATTATTCAGACAGAACTGGGGTACAGGCCACAGGTGCAGGGGTGGTGACAGGATTCACCAGAGACAGAGTGGGGAGATGAACAGGCAGATTGACGAAGTACACTGCTAAAGGGACAGCAGGTGTGTCAGAAGTCTGCCACAGCATGTGGACTACCGCCGGGGCCGGGATCAAACTCTCACTGCAGCTAGCTTGCAGTGCTGCATCCTTACCCATTGTGTCAGGGAGGGACCACAAGTATAACATTTTTAAAATATAGACAAGAACAATTCAGCATTAAGAAAAGTTACACTATATACTCAATCAAAATATAAATTAAAAAATCAGGAGGTATTAATCATAACCAGCAGAAACATTGGTCAACAAAAACTGAGCTAAAATGAAAGTTAGCCAGTATGGATATTTGTTACCAAAATTATCTTTAAATACTTAATTAAAAATAACTTCGAGAGAAAAAGGAGAAACAGAACAAAATAGAAATCCAAAAGATGAAAAATATAACTCAGAAACTAGAAATAGGGGTCTCCTTGGTGGCACAGAGGATTAAAGACACACACTATCAAGCTCAACAGCCAGTGCAGCAAAATTCAATCTCTGGCTGAACAGAGAGCTAATCCACATGTGGTGCAGCATACCTCTTCTATAGTGTACTGCTCCCCTACGCGGTGTCTTTCAGTAGAACCACCTGTTGTGGTCTCCACTATTTCTGGTGAATGCTCGCACCTCTGGACCACCCCCACCCCTCTAGTTCTTGTGTACATAAATAAATCTTTAAAAAAAAAAAAAAAATCGGACCCTCCCTGGTGGCACAGCAGGTTAAAGCAGAGCACTATGAAGCTATCCCCAGCCACTTC
>NW_004567118.1:35483843-35487008 GCF_000260355.1 Condylura cristata
AGATCTGCCTGTTCTGCTCCCCACTCTGTCTCTGGTGAAGCCTCTCACCGCCCCTGAGACTCTGGCCTGTACCCCAGTTCTGTATGTACAAATAAAATAAATCTTTAAAAAAAAATCTAGAAATATATTAGACAGGACTAATAGTGTAAATGACAATGCAGAAGATCCATAAATTTTTTAAAGATCCATTAATAACAAAGGCATGAAAAAAGTAACCAAGTGAAAGCACAATAATAAAAACAAATGTGTAAGATTACAGTGACTGTCAGATAGTATTAAGTGGCCTAACTAACATATATGTGTAACTGGAGTACATGTGAGAGGATGAACTAAAAAAAAATCATAGAAGGAAATAAAGATCAACCTTTTAAAAATAATCAATGGAAACTATAAAGTCAAGGTTTCCCGAAGCTCAAAAAACACCACCAGATAAATAATACCAGAAAACAAACTAAAAAAATGAACTGTGATGTTATATAGTTCATAAATAACCCAAACCAAGAAAAAGGTACAGCACAATCAACATGCTAGAAAAAAAATTGATAAAAGTCTTATGTAAACGGAGACAGGTTCTGAGTTCATAAGACATATGGCGGAAAGCAGCAAAGAGAGCAGGAAATAAGTTTCAAAAGAAGAAATTTAACAATTTTAAGAGTCATCAGTTAGGTGGCACAGGGGTTAAAGCCAGCACTATCAAGCTATGGCCAGTCACTGTGGCACGAGTTTGATCCCTGACCAGGGAGCTAACCTACATGATAAAGCAGACCTCTCCTGTCTGGACTTCTTCCCCTTAGCAGTGTATTTCAGTAGATCCATCTGTTATGCTCTCCCACTCTGTCTCTGGTAAATCTTCTCACCTACCCACTATAGCCCTGGCCTACACCTCAGTTCTTGTATGTGTAAATAAATAAAAATGAATTTTTTTAATTTATCAATCACAATATTTTATCTCCCCTTTACTTACTAAAGCATGCTTGAAAAACAAATACCATTACATAAATTTAGAGTGATTTGTTTATATAGGAATTTGTTTGAAGAAAGGTATATGGGAAAGGTTCATTTAAAAGAATAAATCCTATTCCCCTTGGATGGGCATATCTACAAAAGACGATCCCATGTTGAAAGTCTAAGAGAAAAGTTGAAAAGAACCTGTCATTTCAAGAAAATGTTTCTGTAAAGTTTACAACACTTCACTTTTTAAAAAAAAAAAAAAAAGATTTTTATTTATTTGTGCATACAGAACTGGGGTACAGGCCAGAAGTGCAGGAGCGGTGAGAGGATTCACCAGAGAGAGTGGGGAGTAGAATAGGCAGATCGGTGAAGTACACTGCTGAGGGGAGCAGCGGGCAGGTCAGGAGAGGTCTGCAGCACCATATGGTCACCTCCGGGGTGGGCTGAGATCGAACTCATGCGGAAGTGGCTTTAGCCTCCCAGTGCTGTGCTTAATCTGCTGCGCCACCAGGGAGGGCCCACACTTCATTATTTAATGAAAATTGAATGAAAAGACATTTAGAAAGTTTAAAAAAGTAAAAGAGGAGTCAGGAAATGATATTTCCTAAAGAGAAACAAAGATGAAACATCTGAAACTATGTGAGTCTAAACATACAACACAGCTGCTTCCAAGCACTAGAGTAAAAACATCTGTCAATCTAGAATATACAGTAAAACATACTTAAATAAGGTGGTAACACCTAAGACAATGGCTAAAATAAGTAAAACCTAATGATATAAAACAAGCTAATATTACAAGAGACCAAATATCATGAGATAATTTTCACATGAGGCTTCTACAGCAGCCAAATTCAGAGCAATAGAAAGTAGATGACTGTTCCCAGGAGTTGAAGGCAGAGATGAGTTAGCCTTTAATAGGTAAACTTTCAACTGGAAGATTCTAGAAACTGGATGACAGGAAAGACTGCAGAACAACTAAAATGTAGTTAATGCCACAGAACTAAATACATTTAAAATACTAAAATACATGGTTAAGTATATCTTCCATCATTAAAAAAATGCTGGGAAAAAAATGGGTTAATTTGAAGATGTGAGAAAAAAATGGCTTAATTATATATTGTTGGTAGGAATATTAATTTATATACACTCTAAAAAATATGGCATTTTTGGCCCTCCCTGGTGGCGCAGCGGGTTAAAGCACAGCACTGAGAAGCTAAAAGCTGCTTCCCAATGAGTTCGATTCCCGCCTGCCCCAGAGGTGACCACATGGTGTGGCAGACCTCTCCTGACCCACCCGCTGCTCCCCTCAGCAGTGTACTTCATGGATCTGCCTGTTCTGTTCCCCACTCTGTCTCTGGTGAAGCCTCTCACCGCCCCTGAGCCCCTGGCCTGTACCCCAGTTCTGTGTGCACAAATAAATCTTAAAAAAAAAAAAGGCATTTTTTTATAATAGTGTATTTTTTACATCATTTTGTGCATTTTTCCATCTCATATGCAATCCTCTTGGGCTTCCTCTATCACCAAAAAGACGGCAATTTTTTACAAAACTTAAAAATGTATCTATCTACCACATGACCAAGGAATTGTGCTCTTGGATATTTACCTAAACAAGTTAAAATCTGAGTGTTATTTGTGTATATGTGCTTTTATTAAAAAAAAAAAAAAGATCTATTTATCTAGCATCTATGCACAAAGAACTGTGGTACAAGCCAAAGGTGAGGAGAGTGAGAGGCTTCACCAGAGACAAAATGAGGAACAGAACAAGCAGTGACTGAAATACACTGCTGAGGGAAGCAAGTGGGTGAGCCAGGAGAGGTCTGCTGAGCCATGTCAGTAGCTCCCTGGCTGTGAATCTAACTCCTACTGCAGTGGCTGTGGATAGCTTCACAGTGCTGTGGCTCCCTTGTGCCACCAGGGAGTCCCATGTGTTTTATTTTTAAGCAAAATGGTTAAAAAATAAAATCTATCAACAGTTAAATGGTTAAATAGAATGTGGCACACTATATCATGGTACACTACTTAGTAATAAGAAGAAACTACTGGTACATGTAACAGCTCAGATGGCTCTGAAGTTAGTTATGCTAAGTGCAAAAAAAAATACCTATTTAAAAAGTTACACTGTGTCATTCCATACATCTCATAAAATAACAATTATGCATAAGATGAGATTAGTAAGAGAGATGCTTAGATATGACAATTAAAAAGCAGCATAGG
>NW_004567118.1:35487797-35501720 GCF_000260355.1 Condylura cristata
AAAAAAAAAAAAAACAGCATCAGTGAACACTGTAACGGAACTACTTTGAATCTTAACTGTGGTTATTGTAAACCAACTTGCAATAAAAATGCATACCACAAAATATATATACAAGCAAACAATCAAAGCAGTATAAGTCAAGTAGATTGTATCAACATAAACTTCTTGGCTGTAAACACTGTACTATAATTTTACAAGATACCACTGCAGGAAAATGGATAAAGAGTATACAGAATCTCCTGCAATCCCACTCCTAGGTATCTACCCAAAAGACACAAAAGCACTGATTGAAAAAGATACCTTGTTTATTGCTGCTTTATTTACAATTGGAAAAACATGGAAGCAGTCCAAATACCCAAAAGTAGATGACTGGATTAAAAAGATGTGGTACATATATATACCATGGAATATTACTCAACAACCAAAAAAGAGAAACACATTTCATTTGCAGCAACTTGAATGGAGCAGGAAAAGATCATGTTTAGTGAGATAAGCCAGAAAGAGAAAGAAAAATACCGGATGGTTTCACTCATTGCAGGAGTATAATAGACCAGGCGAGAAAATAACAATAATGAACAGCCATATACCAGAGATATTTTGTGGGGGTGGAATGGGGAATGGGATCAAAAATAGGGGGGTGGGGAGGGAAGTGCATGGGATTATGGTGATGGCACACAGGCGACTTGGTGATGGGAAACCCACAGGGATTACAATTGAGATGGAAAAAAAAAGTACAAAATGATGATGTAAAAATAAACTGTTATAAAAAAGAGTATACAGAATCTCTATTAGTTCTCATGTGAATCTATAATTTTATATACAAAAAAAATGTTTCAAGCACAAAGAAAATAATAGCTTAAAAAAAGGAAAAATAATAGTGAATAGCACTTGGGGTCTACAATACAAAGAAATGAAGCATAATGGCAAATTATGAGATAAGTATAAAAGACTTCCACTCTTAACTATTTTTAAAGTATGATGGACAATGTAATCTGGAGTTCTTCACATGCAAGTAAGAAAAATGAGTAACAAAAAACGTATGCCACTGTAAGGGTCTTATTTATATATTAAATAGTATAGTATTATTTAAAGGGAAATGTATGAGTCAGAGAGACTATTATGTACTTCAAAAAAAGGTATCAGCTCTAAGCTACATTATATAGGATCTGGATGTTAAGATTACACTAATGACATGTAAAGTAGTAAAACAGTTCCAGAGCTATTTATAATATTTATTGGCAATCCTTGAGAAAATAAATTAATTAGGGGGAAAAGATATATTTATTTATTTATGCATACAGAACTGGGGGTGCAGGCCAGAAGTGCAGGAGCAGTGAGAGGATTCACCAGAGATAGAGTGGAGGGCAAAACAGGCAAATCAATGAAGTATACTGCTGAGGGGAGCAGCAGACGGGTCAGGAGAGGTCTGTCATGCCATGTGGATCACCTCCAGGGCCAGGAGTCCAACTCACACTGAAGGGCTGCAGCCAGTTTGCAGTGCTGTGTCCTAACCCACTGAGCCACCAGGGAAGTCCCTGGAAATCATTTTTAAATTATTTTATTACTTTCTTTAATTGCTTTGTCAATTTGCCTGAAACATGTCCATGCTGAATTCCCTCTTCAAGATGCTTGACATTAACATGGTTCTGTATGTATTAATATACAGAGACTTTCTGGTCTATTACATACAAGAGTTATAAAACCCTAATTCATGACAATTTAAAAATCTGCATTAAGCAGGTGGCCAACAAGCATATGACAAAATGTTCTACATCACTTGTAATAAGGAAAATACAAATTAAAACCACAATGAGATACCATCTCACATCAGTGAGAATAGCACATCTTAAAACAACTAGCAACAACAAATGTTGGCAAGGATGTGGAGAAAAAGGAACTCTCTGCACTGCTGGTGGGATTGCAAGCTAGTACAACCACTATGGAAAACTGTTTGGAGGTTTCTCAAACTGCTAACAATGGAGCTCCCATAGGACCCAGCAATCCCACCCTAGGTATCTACCCAAAAGATACAAAAACACTGATTCAAAAAGACACCTCCCCTCCACCCCCATGTTTAGTGCTGCTTTATTTATAATAGGAAAAACATGGAACCAACCCAAAGGCCCAAAAGTAGATGACTGGATTAAAAAGATGTGGTACATATACACAATGGAGTGTTACTCAGCAACCAAAAATAAAGGCATATGTCTTTTGCAACAACATGGATGGAAAAGCTGGAAAAGATCATGCTTAGTGAAATAAGCCAGAAAAAGAAAAATATCAGATGGCTTCACTCATAGCAGGAGCATAAAGGACAAGGGAGGAATAAAATAATGAACAACTATATACCAGAGACATTTTACGGGGGTGGAGTGGGGAATGGGATCAAAAGTGGAGACTGGGGAAGTACATGGGACTATGGTGATGGCACATGAATGAATTGTGATATGAAGTCCACAGGGATTAAAAATGAGATGGAAATATGCACAACATGATATAGAAATAAATTATTATAATTTTTTAAATCTGCATTAAGAAAAATAACCTAGGGCCCTCCCTGGTGGTACAATGGTTTAAAGCACAGCACTATGAAACTCTTACCAGCCACTGCAGCACAAGTTAGATTACCAGGTAGGGAGGTGATCTACATGGCATGGCAAACCTTTTCTGTCTTGCCCACTGTTCCCCTCAGCAGTATATTTCAGTTGATGCCTGTTCTGTTCCCCACTATGAGTCTAGTAAATCCTCTCACCCTCTGCACTTTTGGCCTGTACCCGTTCTTGAATACATAAATAAATAAATCTTATAAAAGAAAAGGAAGAACACTAAATCGCTTTCAGAATAATGATTACCGTAGGTTAAAAAGGAGCATTTTGTAATAAGAAAAGGAAGTTAATGAAGAATATACAACAATCCTAAACATGTATACCTAATAACAAAACTTTAAAATAGGGCCTCCCTTGTAGTTCAGGGCTTAAGTCTCAGCGCTTTCACACTATTCTGACTATGCCCCTCTGTTTGCTGAGTATGATTCACCACCAGGGAACTAATTCACCACCAGGTGCCCTCTCCTGTCTCATCCATTGAGTCCCCTCAGCAGTATATTTTACTACATCCGCCTGTTTGCTCCCTACTCTGTCTCTGGAGAACCCTCTTATCTCCCCAACCCCTCTCACCCTCTCACGTCCGGCCAACAGCCCAGTTCTTCTATTAAAAAAAAAAGAAAGAAAGAAAACTAAAGAAATGAATAATTATAGTGACATTTCAACATTCTACTCTATAATTAAGGGAACAAGTACAGAAAATCAATAGTAATATAAAAACAATACTCAAATTAATTTGACCTAATTCACATTTATAAAGTGCTCCATCCAACAAATGCAGAGAAAACAGTCTTCTCAAGCCCACATAGAACAATGATCTAGCCAGATCATAAATTGGGTCCAAAAAAAAAAGTAAGAATTAAGCTGATACAGTATACCCTCTTACCACACAAAACTAAATATGAAATCAAATCAGGAAATTAAACAAAATGCTTCTAAATAACACATTGTTGGTCAAAGAGGAAACAAATTAGAAAAATTGCTTGACTTAATAAAAATGAAAAAGAAGTATCAGATTTTATGGTTCATAGCTAAATAAAGTACTTACAGGGAAATTTGACAACAAATTTGAAACCTTTATATTAGAAACATAGATGTGAAATCAGTATCAATTTATGGATTAAAAAACAAAGAGGAAATTAACCAGGAAGGAAATGACTAAAAACCTGTAGAATTCAAAACAAATCAAGAAACACAACCTTTTTCTAAATTTTTAGTTAGACTGATTTCGAAAAAAAAAAAAAAAAGGGAAGAGATAAAAATTACCAGTGAGGAACTAAGAACTAAGAAAAGATTATCACTACAAATGCTACAAATACTGAAAGAATAATTAGAGAGTATTATAATTTTTACCAGTTAATTTGGTAACTTAGGTGACATGGACACAAGCCCTTAGAAAACACAAACCATCAAGTGATCACACAAGAATAAACAACCTGAATAGTTCTGTTTTGAAGAAACACACTGAATTTTAGACAAGTTAAAAAAACCTTGTCACAGAGACAATTCCCGGTCCAGGAAGTTTCACTGGCAGTATCTGCTAAAAAAAAAAAAATAAAGAACACCCATTAAACCTAACTAACAGGATATAAAAACCAACTTTTTAAGATTGATTTATTTATGCATACAAGAATTGGGGTATAGAACAGAGATGGGGCTTGGGAGGAAGTGTGTTGGAGGATTCACCAGAAACAGAATGGGGACCCAAACAGGAAGATTAACTGAAATACACTGCTGAGGGGTGCAGCGGGTGAGACAGGAGAGATCTGCTGTGCCATGTGGGTTAGATCCCTGGCAGGGGATGGAACTCAGGCTGCAGTAGCAGCAGATAGCTTCATAGCTTCATAGTGCTGACGCTTAATCCCTTTTGTCATCAGGGAGGCCCTTATTTCCTATTTTATAAAAAAAGCAAAGCACATGGAACATAGTGTTTTCTTGTTGACTTGGAATCATTATGACTATATGAATAAGTCATCTACTCTGTCTTAATTATCTGCGTTTCAATTATTCCATCCACTTATTCTGACTAGATCACAATATCTTAACCTTTTTTGAGCCATATATACTTCTGAAAATCCAGTTAAGTTATAGATATCCAACTAGAAAAATATACATGTATACATAAATGGCAAACTGCATACAACTTCAGGAATTTCATAGGTTATAACCCAAAAAGTTGTAGAGATCCCTTATTTCTTTAAAAAAGAAAATTTATTCATTCATTCACACATGCATGCATTCAAGATCTGGGGTATAAGCCAGAAGTGTCGAGAGAGGGAGCGGATTCAACAGAGACAGAGTGGGGAGCAGAACAGACAGGGCTGAGGGGAGCAGTGGGTGAGATAAGAGAGGTCTGCTGGGCCATGTGGGTCAACTCCTGGCCGGGGATTGAACTCTCTTGCAGTGGCTATGGATAGCTTCATAGCGCTGTGTCCTAACCCCTTGTGCCACCAGGGAGACCCCCTTATTAGGTCATCTTTATGATCTTCTCCCATTCTAAATTTCAAAATCTACTTAACTATAATACACTGGGATAAGCCTTAAGATCTATATAGGTCAAAGGATTTGTGCTTTTCACTCCTCTTGGTTTTATATACAGTTGTCCTAGTTCCCTGATAAATTCTCTACTAGGACTGACAGTTGCTGGCCAACACTTAGAAGAATTTAAACTTTAAAAATTCAATTACGGGCCCTCCCTAGTGGCACAACAGGTTAAAAGTGCAGCACCAAGAAGCTATCTATAGGCAGCCGCTGAAACACCAGTTCTATCCCCCATTAGGGAGCTGACCCACATGGCACAGCAGACCTCTCCTGTTCTGCCCACTGTTCCCCACAGCAGTGTACCTCATTAGTCTACCTGTTCTGTTCCCCACTGTCTCTGATGAATCTTCTCACCACCCCTGCACCTCTGGCCTGTACCCCAGTTCTGAATGCATAAATAAATTAAATCTTTTAAAAAATGAAAATAAAAAGTAGTCAATTACAGCCTTCCTGGTTGCACAAGGGGTTAAGACGCAGCACTATGAATCTATCCTATGAAGCTATCCACAGACACTGCACCAGGAGTTCGCACCCTGGCCAGGTAAATGACCCACATGACACAGCAGACCTCTCCTGCCTACCTCGCTGCTCCACTCAGCAGTGTATTTCAATGGATCAGCCTGGTGAATCCTCTCACCTCCTCCCCCCACATCTCTGACCTGTACCCCAGCTCTTGTATGCATAAAATAAACCTATTTTAAAGTAAGTAAAAATTCTATTAGATTCTATTCAATAATTAGTAGTATGTCTTATGTAAGGCATTTTAAGAGTGGATTACAAAATAAATATTCTACTAAAGTGAAGTCAATTTGGTAATTACAAAAAAGAAAAATATCTCACTAAATATTAAATCAAGACACTGATAATGAACCAAGAAGAACTTAAAGGACAAGGACAGCATAAGCTGGAACTATTGGATATAATTCCATGGAAGACAATTTTACTGGACATGCAGAAAATAGTAGATGAAATTAAAAAGAATACTAAAGGAGAATCATGAACACAGGCAGAGACAGTACAATAAAGGTTGCTGTTGGGCAATAATGGGAAAAAGGCTGAATAGAAAAGGAGGGGATCAGATATTTAAAAATTAAACAGAATTAGCTAGATCATCAATAAAATAAAAAAGCAATCTAAAGGAGTAAGTAATCAGTATTTCTGATTAGGGGTTACTATCCAAATTACATAAAGAACTCATACAACTCAACAGCATAAATAATCCACTTTTAAAATAGGCAGTGTGTCTAGGCCCTCCCTGGTGGCACAAAGGGTTAGGACACAGCACTACAAGAAAGTTCACAGCCGCTTCAGTGCAAGTTCGATCCCAGCCCCGAGAGTGATCCACACGGCATGGCAGACCTCTCCTAGCCTGCCCACTGCTCCCCTCAGCAGTGTACTTCATCTATCTGCCTGTTCTGCTCCCTACTCTGTCTCTGGTGAAGCCTCTTGTCGCCCCTGCACCTCTGGCTTGTACCCTAGTTCTATATGCATGAATAAATAATCTTAAAAAAAAAAAAAGGCAGCATATCTAAACTGGCCTTTTTCCAAAGAAGACACAGGTGGCCAACAGGTACATGAAATCACTATTCATCAGAGAAATTCATTTTAAAAAGTTTTAAAATGGTTGCTATCAACCATGGTAGTACCGGCAATGGTGTACAAAAGAGGGAGCCCTTGCACATCACTGAATAGAATGTAAATTGGTATAGTCACTATACAGTGTGGAAGTTCCTCATAAAATTCAAAATAGAAAGGCACGATCATGATCTAGTGATTCCACTTCTGGATATATATACAAAGGGGGGGAAAAACATTAATTCAAGAATATATATGCACTGCGTGTTCACTAAAGATTACTTACAAAACCTAAGATATGAATCAATGTGTCCATCATGGATAAATAAAGAAAATGTAACATACACAATGAGATTCAGCCATAAATAAAATATATGCACTGCGTGTTCACTAAAGATTACTTACAAAACCTAAGATATGAATCAATGTGTCCATCATGGATAAATAAAGAAAATGTAACATACACAATGAGATTCAGCCATAAATAAAAGAAAGATATTTTGTCATTCAAGACAAAATGTATGGACCTTGAGGGCACAATACCAGGTGATATGGGAACTACTAAAATAAAAAAAGTTCACAGATATAGAGGACAGACAATTGGTTGTCAGAGGTGGGAGGAAGGTGTAGGAAAACAGGGAAGGGTGTCAAAAGGTACAAACTCCCTATAATAAAATAAAATAAATCAGTATGCGAATGTAATGGAGGAAATAAGAGTATTTTGTATCTTCACTAGAGTGAAGGTTATAACTATTGATTACACTAAAAAATGTGTAGATTTTAGTGCAGGTAAATTATGACTTTAAAAAATTATTAATACTGGGGGCCTCCCTGGTGGTGCAGAGGTTAAAAACTCCCCATTATCAATCTATTGCCAGCTACTGTAGCATGAGTTTGATCTCCAGCCAGGGAGCTAACCCACATAGTGTAGAAGACCTCTCCAGTCTTGCCTGCTGCTCCCTTAAGCAGTTTATTTCAGTCAGTCCCCACTCTGAGGGTGAACCCTCTCACACCCAACCCCACACTTCTGGCCTGCATTCCAGTTCTTATATGCAAAAATAAATAAATCTTTTTAAAAAAATGTATTGACACTGAAACAGGAAGGAATATAAATGGAGACTTTCTGATGAGAAAATTTAAAAGATGAGTTCATCTTAAATTATATTGAACTTGATGTGTCTATCAATAACCAAAAAGCACAGAGTTGTCTCAGATAGTGTATATAAGAATGTGGCTGGTAGCGCTGGTAGCGGAAGAAAGAAAAAAATACTAAATGGAGAAACAAACAAAAAAAGCATCCAGCGCTAAGAGAGCCACTCAAAAAGAAGACTCAGTAAAATAAAAAAATAAGAAGGGAAGGCCTCCCTGTTGGCATAGGGGATAAAATCTCAGTGCTATCACGCTGTCACCAGCCACTGACAGCATGAGCTTAATCCCTGGCCAAAGGGTGCAGCAGACCTCTCCTGTCTTGCCCATTGGTCCCCTCTGGAGTATTTCAGTAGATCTGTCTGTTCTGCTAACCCTTCCCCACCCCCCACCCCCACCTCTGGCTTACACCATAGTTCTTGTAGGCATAAATAAATAAAAATGAGTCCTTTTTAAACAGCATTAAGCATTACAAAGAAGTGGAAGACATAAAAGATCACACATAAACTTGCTCTCTATGTGAATTTTGTCTTTTATAACAAAAACACATTTTTTCCCCTAGCACTCAACATGGAATTTTTCAAAAAGGGAGGGCAATCTCTCTAAACTTAAACTCTTGCGCTCTGAAAAATCTTATAAACAAACTGATTGTCTAGGCACTTAAGATATTAAAAACAAAAGCAAGGTTAGGACTGAGAACAGAAGAAAATTTATCTTAGATAATTTTTTTACCTTTCCGTGCACACACTAAATTATTAAGAGAAAACTAATAGCATGTATATATCCTAAGTTAGTCATACAATTAATCTGCTAACTATAAATTTTTCATGTCTCTCCTCAAATTTTGTGCTGATAAATATGATTGTTCCTCTGCAGGCATGTATACCATAAATGGTCCTTCCCAACCCCATGGATAAATTTAACATTCAGATCTTTGAAGGATACACAAATTGTGTTTGCATATAGAAAACGATTTAAGTTGATAAAGGACAGGCATGAGTAGATAACTTACATGGTATATTGTCTCCTGAATTTAATATCATGGATAATTAATTATATAACTTATTCTAAATAATTAAAATTTTTTTGCATTATTTATCATCTTTCTGGCTTTTTAAAAAGATTTATTTATACATACATACATACAAAAGCTGGAGTGTAGACCAGAGGTGCAGGGGTAAGAGGGTTCACCAGAGACAAAGTGAGGAGCAGAAAGGACTGACTGAAATACACTGCAGAGGGGAGCAGCAGCCAGAGACAGAAGAGGTCTGCTGTGCCATGTGGGTCAGCTCCCTGGCTGGGGATCAAACTTGTGCTATAGTGGCTACCAATAGTTTGCTTCATAGTGCTGAGACTTAACCCCTTGTACCACCAGGGAGGTCAGTCTTTCTGATTTTAAAGCAAATGCTACTGATTTTCCAAAGACCCTGTTCTCAACATGTAAGGATATCTTGGAATATGAAAATCCTCAGGGCTAACTTATTTCTCACAGGCCTTCCCCTTACAGAGAACCTTGTCAAAGTACTGTCATACTCTCAAAAAATAAGTCCTTTCCAGGCCTCCCTGGTGTCAGAGGGGTTAAAGTCTCAGTGCTCTCAGGAATATAACAGAACAGGTGAGAAAATAATGATAATGATGAACAGCTATATACCAGAGACATTTTGTGGGGGTGGAGTGGGGAATGAGACAAAAACAGTGGGGGGAGGGAAATGCACTGGACGATGGTGATGGCACATGGGTGATTTGGTGATGGGAAGCCCAAGGGGATTGCAACTGAAATGGAAAAATGCACAAAAATATGTAAAAATAAACTAATATAACAATATGTAAAAATAAACTAGTAAAATTAAAAAAAAAAAGTTTCAGTACTATCAATCAAGCTATGACCAACTACTGTAGCACAAGTTTGATCCCCAGCCAAAGGAGATGGCCCAGCAGACCTCATCCTGTCTTGCCCTCCTGAGCAGTAGATCTATCTGTTCCAATCCCCACACCTGTCTCTGGTGAATCCCCTATCCCTCACCCCTGCACCTACTGCCCCTGCACCTACGGCCTACACCTAGACCTTGTATGCATAAATAAAAATAAACTTTTAATTTTTTTTAAATAAGCCTTTTCCTTCTAGAGTTAAGAAGATAATCCTTTTTTGTCTTAAAACAAAGTCTTACTACTGACTTGAGCTTCTATTTGACTTTTCTATTTCCGACACTCAAACTACCTCTCATTCTAATTATCAACACCCTCATAACTAGCATACCTGAAAGGAAATTATCACTAAGAGTAATGAAAAGTAAATCATACATATACTGGCATTTCATACACAAAGAACAGGTGAAAGAGTCTCACACGCAAATACTTACAATTAATAGTAGTCTTAAAGAAGAGATTCAGCAGTATGACATGGGCAGAAATCAAATAAAAGGTGGTTTAAAAAAAAAGAATTAGTGGATAACAAAAAGCAGCTTCTTATCTGTGGCTCATTAAAATACAGTGAAATAGAGCCTCCTTGGTGGCCTAGGGATTAAATCTCAATGCTATCACCCCTAAGGCCTGAGAGCTAAACCTCTGCTCCTCTCAGCAGTATATTTCAATAGATCTGTGTTTATTCTGCTCCCCACTCTGTCTCTGGTGAATCTTCTTACCCACACTCTCCTCCCACACACCTCTGGCCAACACCCCAGTTCTTCTACAGGAAAATAAAATTAATTTAAAAAGTGAAATATTCCAACCTGTGAAATTACAGAAAAATCTTGGGAGAAAAGTGCTATTTACAGAAGAAAGAATACTACTGCTAACTCATGTCTAGTTAACCATATTAAGCCTAATTGAAAATATTAGTCAATCAAAAAGGATTTTTTTTTCTCCTTTCACTCTACTACCAATTGTTACTCAGCCAAGCAGAGTATATAGCTCAGGGTTTATAGACATAATTTGAGCTTACAGACATAAATAACCTCAGAAGCATCAATTTCCCCACTATAAAATGGGACTGCCATCTACCTTACAGAATATTGTAAAAAATTATATTATAAAGTACCTAGTAAACAGTAAATGTTCAATACATGGTAGCTCTATTTCTAAAATTCTTACTGTAATATCAGTAAGAATTAAAAGACTAAATAAGCTATAACTCAACATTTCACAAATATCTACCATAGCAGAAATATTTCAGTTCTCCAGGACACACAAAACAAGATTGTACTACCTTATCCTCTGTGAAATCCCCTAAGGTCATATGACTAGATGTGGTCAATAAAGTATAAGTCAAAATGACATGATTTTCTTGTTTAAGAGCCAGAGAGTCTTAACAACAGTCTCCTTCCCACTGTGGATGGTGCTCATGGAAACATGTTCAGATACGGCCACCGCAGTCTGGGATCCTGCTCCACAAGACCAAACAGAATAGAATCCCTCGTCAACCTACAGTATACATATAGCAGGTTAGGAAAAAATGTCCTGTTAAAAGACACTGAAAGTTTTTTTTTTAATTGTTCATTTTAAAATGAGGTTTACTTTCCTCCTCCCCCACTTTGCCCACCTGTCATCACCATAGTCCCCCACATTCCTCCCTCCTTCCCTGCAGGGTATCTCTTGTTTGTAACTGTTTTTGTTTTGTTTTGTTTTGCTGTGTTTTGTATTGTAGTAACAAAACACTTTTTTCCCCCTTTATCTTATTTGGGTCTCTTAAAATTTCTCCTATAAGTGAAACCACTTGATATTTTTCTTTTCCTTCTATACTGAAAGTTCTTAATTGTTTGTTAATACACATAATCTGATCTGTCCCGAGTAGACAACAAGCAAAGCCAAATCTTACTGTTCCCTTGCAAAATAGTCATCCTCAATATATCCTTTTCTCTACCTCTAGTAAGTCCTCAATTCCATCAATTTTCTGCCTCAATCATTTTGAAATACATGCCAGCTCTACTCCTATTAGATTTCTATAATAATCTTCTAACCAATTTCCCACATAAATTTGACTATCCATGCCTACTGAGTAATCTTCACAAAATGCAAATCTGATCAGCTCATACTCCTAATTTTGTATGCTTTTCATGTCAGCAGCACAACAAAAATGGAGCTTTTATTGAGGGCCTCCCTGGTGTGCAAGGGGTTTAATTAAAAAAAAAAAACTAAAAATAAGCACATTATATTGCTCAAAACCCTTTAATTCTGAGATACAAAATCAATTAAGGGCCCTCCCAGGTGGCACATCCAGTTAAAGCGCACTATGAAGCTGTGTGAAGCCATTGCAGCAAAAGTCCCATTCCCAGTCAGGGAGGTGACCCACATGGCCCAGCAGAACTCTCCTGTCTCACCAACTGTTCCCTTTAGCAGTGTATTTCAGTCAATCTCCCTGTTCTGTTCCCCACTCTGTCTCTGGTGAATCCTCTCACCCCCGACCCCTACCTCTGGCCTGTATCCCAGTTCCTGCATGCATGAATAAATAAATAGTTTTTAAAAATCAATTAAAATATTGTACAATATGATGATTCATATAAAACATAACATTTGCCATTTACACAGCATGAGATTACTAAAACACTTTATGTTAAAAGAATATTAACACATACCCTACAGAATTTCTGTGTATCACTGAAGAGTCAAATTTCCTTATCAAGTATAATTATAGGTTAATAGGTAACTTAATCTTTACTATCAAGGATATGGACATTTCTCTCAAAGAGGCAAAGTTTGTCCAATTTTGAGTGTCACAAAATACCCTAGTGTGAAAAAGGAAAAACCTTGACCTTGTTTAATAACGCTGTTAATCAACTTTTTCGGAAGCCTCTCAATCTCAAAGTGAAAAAACTGGGGAAAATCAATCCGAAACACAAACTACCATGAGTGAATTAAAAACATAAAGAAATGGTTTGATGCAATGCACAGAAACTGAAGCACATTAAACTGTTAAAAATAAGTTTACATTTAAACAGTCATATAATCTTATTAAAACATATTACAATTCACATTTTTACAATAAATGTGTATACCTCCCAAAAAAGATATTTATATATGGATCTCTTAATAAACTCAAAATTTTTTTTTAATTCTGCAACTCATGAAAACCTTTCATCACATAGAATGTGACACTAGATACATGATAACATGTTTCCCAACACATAAAAAAACCTCTAAAGTTACCACTAAACCCCAACAGCCCTTTTAAGAGTCCTAAGTAGCCTATAAGCTTTGAGATCTATTATATACAAGCAACAGCCTAACTTCCAAATAGACTAGATGTTAGAATTAGAAGACTAAAAATTGAGTTGTTGAAAGAAAAAAACAAATCCAAAAAGACACAAGAAACTAGAAATAAAAATGAGTTTAAAAATTTCAAGGGCGTAAGGGGTTGTCTCAGCACTAGGAAGCTATTGGCAGGTACTGTAGCTTGAGTTCCTTCTCTGGCCAGGGAGCTAACCCACATGGAACATCTCTCTCTAATCTCCCCCTCTGTTCCCCTCAGCAGTGTTATTTCAGTCAATCTGCCTGTTCTGCTCCTTACTCTGTCTCTGGTGAAACCTCTCTCACACACCTCTGGCCTACACTCCAGCTCTTCTATGCAAAAATAAATTAAATATTTTTAAAAATTGGGCCCTCCCTGTGGCTCAGCGGGTTAAAGCACAGCACTGAGAAGCTAAGGCCACTTCCACATGAGTTCGATCCCGCCTGCCCTGGAGGTGACCACATGGTGTGGCAGACCTCTCCTGACCCGCCTGCTGCTCCCCTCAGCAGTGTACTTCGTCCATCTGCCTGTTCTGGTCCCCGCTCTGTCTCTGGTGAATCCTCTAACCCTCCGCATCTCTGGCCTGTACCCCAGTTCTGTATGAATACATAAATAAATCTTTAAAAAAAAAATCCATACAAAAATTAGGTTCTCCAGAACACATAAAAATATAAATTTCCATAACAATCTTGCTTTTAGTTATATATTACATTGATATTTCCCATTATTTTTCATTTTAAAAAAGTTACTATAGGGGCCCTCCCTGGTGGCGCAGCGGGTTAAAGCACAGCACTGAGAAGCTAAAGCCACTTCCGCATGAGTTCGATTCCCGCC
>NW_004567118.1:35501820-35512730 GCF_000260355.1 Condylura cristata
TCTGTCTCTGGTGAAGCCTCTCGCCGCCCCTGCACCTCTGGCCTGTACCCCAGTTCTGTATGCATAAATAAATAAATCTTTAAAAAAAAAAAAAAGTTACTATAGGGCCCTCCCAGGTGGTACAACCGTTAAAAGCATGCTGGTCAGGAAAGTGACTAGCATGTTGTGGTAGACCTCTCCTGTCCACTGCTCCTCTCAGCAGCGTATTTCAGTCAATCAGCCTGCTGTGTTCCCCACTCTGTCTCTGGTGAATCCTCCCACACCCCACACCTCTGGCCTGTACCCCAGTTCTTGTATGCATAAATAAGTTTTTTTTTTAAAGTTACCATAGGCCCTTCTTGGTGGCACAGTGGGTTAAAGCACAGCACTAAGAAGCTAAAGCCACTTCCGCATGAGTTGGATCCCTGCCTGCCCCAGGAGGTGACCACATAGCATCGCAGACCTCTCCTGACAGCCCGCTGCTCCCCTCGACAGTGTACTTTGTCCATCTGTCTGTTCTGCTCCCCGCTCTGTCTCTGGTGAATCCTCTCACCCTCCGCATCTCTGGCCTGTACCCCAGTTCTGTATGAATAAATATTTTTTTTAAAAAAAAGTTACCATAAGTTTAATTTACAAACCACTCAAGGCTCACAACCTGAAATTTGAAAAGTACTAACTCAGAAGGACTAATAACCATAGGAAGGTTCTTCCTTTCCTACAAGTAACAGGTTTGAAGAAACTGTTCAGAAGCTGGAAAAAAAAGAATTCCTCCAGGGATGTGTCTTAATGACATGACACATAATCATCACTTAATGTTTGTAAAATATAAAGCACTTTCATGATAAGGACACACTTTAAAGGAAGGGAACACCTTTAGTGGGAAAAAAAAGCTTTGGATAGCAATATTATGGATGGCTACAAAGCCATCCAAGAGCTCCAGGAGATGAGTGACACAAAATAATTCTTAAACAAATGAAGTACAAAAGGGAAAGTAAATTTCATTCTTTAGGATAGGTTTTATATCTAGCATGGAAAGAAAATCTCTTGAAAAACTACCAACTAGTTCATTATAGGTACAAAAAGTTTAGACTCTGTTCCTTCCATGTTTTCTCACAACACTTTCAGGAGCAAACAATTCCTGGCAGAGAACAAAAGCAGAATCACTTCATTCCCCAATGGACTCAAATGAAAACTGGTAATAAAAACAGGTACAATTTTAAGAGGAGACACTGGCGAAGGATCAAACTAGATCTGCAAGAAAAATCACATGAGATGATGGTATATATATTTGTGCTTCTATCAAGATCAGTAACATTTTTTAATTTTTTTTTTATGCATACAAGAACTGGGATAAGGCCAGAGAGGCTGGGGGTGAGAAGATACACCAGAGACAGAGCAGAAACAGGACAAGCAAATCTACTGAAATCTACGGCTGAGGGGAATAGCAGCAAACAGGACAGGAGAGTATGCTGTTCCATGTGGGTTAACTCCCTGCTGGGGAGGGAACTGGTGCTGCAGTGGCTGTGCTTCATAATGCTGTGGTTTTACCCACTGTGCCACAAGGGAGGGCCCTACTAACATTTTTTTTTAAGATTTATTTATTTATGCATACAAGATCTGGGTTACAGAGGCCAGAGGTGTGGTGGGTTAGAGGATTCAGAGAGACAAGAGTAGGGAGCAGAAAAGGCAGATCTACTAAATATGCTGCTGAGGGGCACATCAGGCAAGACAGCAAAGATCTGCTGCACCATGTGAGTCCCTGGCTGGCCAGGGATCGAACTCTTGCTGCAGTGGCCACAGACAGTCTCACAGTGCTGAACTTTAACCCACTTCATCACTAGGGAGGGCCAAGATCAGTTAACATCTTACTAAAAATCACACTTACATCATCACAGTTTGGCCATTCAGTAAATCATTTTTCTCTTTGCATGCTTCTGTACCTAGTAGGTAGGCTCAGTAATAAAAAAATGTGAGATCTCTAGTAGCTCTTGCCCTTTAAGACTGCTGCCTGTCTACACAGGCATCATTTTCTTAATAAACCTGCCATGCACTCCAGATTTCTTTGAAAAAAGTTAAGTGTGTAAGCTACCTATCCTTGATTAGAAATTATGTCTTCCAAACATAAATGTCGAGTTCCAAATGTATAAATCCAAAACCAAAACTATGAATTCATTCTTAAATAACAGACTCCACATATTCATTTGTAAACATTTATTAAGCAGTTAGTGTGTGACAGCCAACAACTTACTGAGTGCTTACTATGTGTGAGGCAATCCATTAAGTACTTAACAAGGATTATCCCATTTAAACATAACAACCTTATAAAAGTTTCATTTTATAGATGGGGGAAAATGAAGATTAAAAACTTATATAAATCAGTTGCACAGCTAATAAATGGTAAACTAAAATATATTAAGTGGCAGTTATTATTGATGGCAACAAAATCAAAATATCTTGTTGTATTCATTATTTGTGAATGCTTTCTCAGAAACTAAACTTTGCATGTCTTTCTGAAGCAATTCACCTATTTCTAAATCTGCGTCATAGTATTATACTGAATAACTTTATCAAAAGGAAAACTTAACCCTTTGCTAATTTAAAGGTAGAAGGTTGGGCCTCCCTGGTGGCTGGCATAGGGGTTAAGCCTCAGTGCTTTCACCACTATGGCACAAGTTCCTGAGTTGGATGCCCAGCCAGGGAACTAACCCACATATTGGACAGTGGACCTCTCCTATCTCACCTGCTATTCCCCTTAGCAATGTATTTAGTAAAAACCTACCTGTTCTGCTCCCCACTTTGTTTGATGAATCCTCTTATCAACCCCACTACTTTCCCACCTCCCCGCACCTCTAGCCTACACCCCAGTTCTTCTATATAAGAATAAATAAAATCCTTTAAAATAAGTAAATAAAATAAGGTTTGGTCAATTAAAAGTCATTATGATTAATTAGCTATACCACTTTCAGCACATTTAACAGGTATATATTATACAGTATATTTGCTAACCTGTTTTATTTAGATGCAAGGTACTTTTATTTTGTAAATCCTTTTCACCTTTTGAGTCACTTAATTTTGTCACTAGGTTAAAAAAATGCAGTTCAAACTTTTTAATAAAAAAAAATGCAGTTCGATGCTGTATTTCAGAACAAAAAATCTGCTTCTAGCACAAATGGAAAAGTGATAATTAGCAAATGTTGACAGATAAATCCCAACTGAAAATATTGTTTGAAATCCCTCCAGATAACTTCTCAATTTATATGAATTTTTCAGAAGGTATGAATCATTTTTTTTTTTAAGATTTATTTTTATTTATTTATGCGTACTAGAACTACAGTATGGGCAGAGGTGCAGGATGTGAGAGGATTCATCAGGGACAAGAGGTGGGAGCAGAACAGGGGGATTTACTGAAATGCACTGCTGAAAGGAGCAGAAGGCTAGACAGGAGAGGTCTGCCCAGCTATGTGAGTCTCCTCCCTGGTCAGGATCAAACTTAAGTTGCAATGACTGGTGATATCTTCACAGTGCTGAGACTTAATCCCTGTACCACCAATAAGGACAGGTAAGACACATTTTTAATGGAATTAAACATTTATTTATACCACTTAACATTAAACTACTTTTAATACAATAATGAATATAATGGAATGAAACAATACAGGTTTGTATCTTTTTCCACTTAGAATATGAAATTGTGAAGATTATCAAAAATAATCTGCTCATGAACAAGTACAAAAAGCAAAAGACTGACAAACATGCTGGCACTCTGTTTAATGGAATAATCTCAATGTTATACACAATTCATTCACATGGGATCCTGAACTCAGCAGCAGTCCTTAGCTAGTAAATACAAAAAAGCTTCTAATTTCTAAAAGATTAAATTAGGATGAGTGCAATAAGTTATACTTAGTAAAGATTACTGATAAAAAGATACACAGTAAAAGTTAAATACACAAACCAGTCAAATAAAAAACACAGAATTTTATTTCCAGGTTATACGAGTAAATTTCAACACTAATTTCAATAAAACAATTGACCAACCCCCAGATAATTTCTGGATTTACTGTGTATTCATACCTACTTAGTTTCAAAAACTTCTTAAATTACACTCTTTATAGCTTAATTAAAAGCTTCCAATCTTTCTGGTATTCTGTAACTAATCAATTTCTTTCTTATTATATAGTGGTATGACATCATAACAGAGGGCCAAATAACATATAGATGCCTTGATAAACAGAAAGTTTATTTTAACAATAACACATTTAATTAGTGCCATCTTCACAGTTTTCCCAAAATCTATTATATAAAATGCAATTCTATTTAATCTATTCAGTTCACTCATATTTTGGTCCTGTACATTGTTATATTTCTTTAAAACCTCTGAATTTAAATTTGCTTGGAAAATTATTGTTTGTAAGCAAGTTAGTATAAAAATCACTTTAGACTTTTCAAAGTCTTTAAACCTAGTAGATTCGTAGAAATTCTTCCATCTTTAAAGCATGAGAATTTTAACCAAATTAACTAATAAAATATCAGAATGCCAAAAATTAAGTCATTAAAAGGGAATCCAGAGAAAGAGCCAGTTGTGAAAGAACAGGAAGTGATGATGTACACTGCCATTTTGTGGATGAACTATTTAGAAACATAAGTACCATCCTGATCTGGAAACAACTAGCCCAGACTAACAGCTCTCAGTATTCACATTCTAATAGGGCGTCAGAGGTCAGTAGAAATAACCCTCAAGCAGGTTTTCCTTTGAATGAATTTATCTAATTGATCAAGAACATTTACTACTCTTTGGGCTGGGTTCCTACCAGCTATGGAAAACAAGGTTTCTTTTCATTTGTGCTGAAAGTACCTCTTAGTTCTAGCTAAATATAGAAAGTATAATGAATATACTTGCTTGAAATACAGCAAATACTTCACCTATGAGTAGGTCCTTAAGTTTTGCAGCCTTTACCAACAAATCCTCTCTACCTGTATCTTTCCAAATTAAAAGCTCACTCTTTACTGAGAATAAATGGATTTACATCTGCTAGTTTATATGTTTTATCTTCATCAACAAACCATAATACAGAGAATCAGGATCTGCCATATAAAGGAAAACTATATACTATCAAATGTAGTTCCGTGCCATTAAAAGTAGTGCTATTGTAAACTGAAATGAACTCAGAAAAATATCATTAAAAAAAAGCAACAACAACAAAAAGCAACAAAATTTCACCTTCTGATAAAAAAGTTAATAAAACTAATTTAAATATGGTAAATGTCTCTCTGTATCAAAATCATGAACTAGGATGACTGAAACTAAATTAGTGCCTATAACTACTTCTAACATCTCTAAATCCCTGTCTTAAAGTAAATTTCAAAATGCAAAAAAAAAAACACATCCAAAAAGCTCTGATGAACAATATTTAATTGGAATTAAATGGTACTTGGAAGTATTTAAATATGTCACCCACTAAGTAAAGTTTAAACACCAAAATAAAATATTAAGACAACTTTATCTTTACATACGTTAGTTATCTTTATCACGTCATTATTAAATAAAACTTATTTAACCCTATGAATATTTATATATGGAATATTTGGAAATCACTTCATCAGTAAATCTAAATAATGAAAGAAAAGTACCAATGGTAGATTTCAATACAACTCTGATCATAAAAAGTATTTGGCAACACATTTTCCAGAATGGTAAAGTATTTCTCTAAGGACAAAACAAGTACTACTGTGAACCAAATAAAATGATTTGTTTTAAACAAGTATGAAATGACATGAAGGAAAAGAGTGAAAAAATAACCGAACTTATCACAGCATCATCAAGCAAATTATTTTTTCATTGCCTTAAAAAACAAAGTATTCGTTCTAAAAAGAATTGTAATCTGACCGTTTTCAGAAAATCCCAATTTCATTGTTATACAAAAGAGTATTAACCCTAAAAATTCACATCTCAGGGAGAAGGAAAGCCCATCAGTTTGTGTGTAACCATCTTTAGTAGCTCCTCAAGAAATACAAGTCAGAACAAAATTTTAAATGCTATTGAAAACCCAATATGCTCACAAAATATGTCAACCCAGTGCTTAACAGACAGATACATCAGAACTGTTCTAACATGGCAGGGTCGCTGTAGATAGGCCATATCCCCCAGTAATAACAACGTATACTTCCGAGGCACTGATCTCAGGGGAAGAGTATTACGCCCGTACTGTAAGTGATTTAAAACCGAAGGAAAAAGGTAACCTTTCCGAGAGAAGCGCCATTACTTTCCGCTCCAGCTCCCCCACCCTTCAGTGTATACACGGGTCTTGTGAATGAAGAAACTGCCTTGGACTTCTGCAGCATTGCAGTAGACTAAAGGATGGGGAAGGGTAAGGGGAGAGAAACGCTCCCATCACCCCTACAGAAGAGGGGTTCAGATTTCCAGAGAGAGGGTGGTGGGGGAACCTACTCAGCAGGCTACCAAGAGCAGTCTCCCTTCCCAAGAATACAGACACCACAAAGGAGAGGGAGGAGCAGAGGGACCAGAAGGGAAAGGGACCTCGCGCCTTTAAGTAGGGTGCACATCGACCCAGTCTCCCTAAGAGGGCCACACCTTCCTCTAGACATCCCTTTCCACCACCCCTTCCGGTGACCCTCAGGAAAGGGGAGTGTAATAGCTCTCGCCCCTCAAAACGCGAGGGCTCCCAGCTCACCAGCTTCTTCACCCCACCCACAGAATCACAGACCCTCCTAGTCTCCCTCCCCCACCCCACCCCCACATCCCTTCGACACTGAGGCCTGAGAGAGCAGATTTCCCCGCCCCCTCCATGTCTCCCTTTTCCAAAGCAGAAGTGTCCTTACCCTTTCGCCGACAGGTCTGGGGCGGAGCAGGCAGGCGCAGCCCCTTGCAGCGCTCCGATAGCCGCTACGCTGGACCGCGAAGAGTGAGGAGGAGGAGGGGGCCTGGCGACAGAACGCCGCCCCCCCCCTCCCAGCCCCAGCGAGCCGCCCAGCCCAAGCTCTGCGACAAGGGGCAAAGGAGGGGGGGGCTCGAGGGAACTACCGGGGTCGAGGAGGTGCCCTCGGCGCTTGGGCTTAGCTAAGATGGCGCGGGGAAGTGCCGGGAGTCGCCGCCGCCGCCTCCTCGGGGAAACCGGCCCGGGCCTCGGCCGCCTCCCGTCCTCACACAGCCGAGGCCCTATCGGTCCCCCGCCGCGGCCCCTCGGCGGGAGGGCCCACGCACAGTCCTCTGCCACCACCACCACCCCTGGGAAGGGGGCGCTCACAAAGAGAAGAGAGGCCGCGGGCCGGCCGGCCGGCTGCGGGGCGGGGTCCCCAGGGGCCTGGAGGCCTCAGAGGTTCGTGGGTGCCTCGTGCCCTCGGCCCGCTAAAGGCACAAGCAAATGTGACCCCCTCCTCTCTCCTTAGGCAGGCGGCGGCACCGACTCACTCGCTTTGCCACCCTCCCTCCCTCCCCCTCTCTGTCTCCTCTCTCTCTCTCTCCCTCTCTGAGCCCTGAAGCCACAGAGCCCGGTCGCTGCCCAGGTTCCCCCCCCTTCCCCAACACCACTCCCCTCCTCCCGACAGTCATCCCAGTCTCTGATCTCGCGAGACTTCCCGCCTGACAGGCCAGACCCTGCGTGAAACACGGCTGCGTGCACGCTCTCGAGCTCGCGGGAGCGCGCAACTAATTGCTCTGGGCGGAGTCTCCAGGACGGTCTTAGTCCTGCGGACTGCCTGGCCTCAGGTGGCAGGAGACCTGTACCTTGGGGGTGGCCAGTGAGCTCAATTGATCGTGGGCCACTGAAAAAGAAGGTCAGAGGTAACCTTGCTGCTATGTCTAATAGAGTCATCTTAATTCTTTTCTCTTAACAGCTGCAATATTTAATATAATTGTTAACCCTTCCATTTTGAAACTGTAACTTCTTTGCGTTTTCAACACCATTCAAAACTTTTCCTTCTACCTTCCTGTCTCTGGGGCCCCGCTAGCTTTACCCAACCATTAAGCCATGTCCCTCACCTATCTCTTTTCCTGAAAGTACTAAAGCAAGAATGTTCTCCTACTTATTGCATACATTTGGGGGTTGAAAGAGATTTAGCTTTTCCAATAGTATTTGTTTTTAATTTTTATGGAGATTTTTGAGTAAGCACAAAAAGAGTAGGCTAAAGTGCTAAAAATCTCTATGACTCACCTTCAACTACTTTTTTTTTTAAAAAAGATTTATTTATTTGTGCATACAGAACTGGGGTACAGGCCAGAGGCTCAGGGGCGGTGAGAGGCTTCACCAGAGACAGAGTGGGGAGCAGGACAGGCAGATCAATGAAGTGCACTGCTGAGGGGAGCAGCAGGCGGGTCTGGAGAGGTTTGCCACACCATGTGGTCACCTCCGGGGCAGGCTAGAATCGAACTCATGCGGAGGTGGCTTTAGATTCTCAGTGCTGTGCTTTAACCGGCTGCGCCACCAGGGAGGGCCCTCAACTACTTTTTTAAAAAGATTTGGGCCAACCCTGGTGGTGCAAGGGGTTAAAGGATAGCACTATGAGGCTATCTACAGCCACTGCAGCAGGGGTTCGGGTTCAAGTTTGTCTCCCCATCAGAGAGCAGACCCATAAGACACATCAGACCTCTCCTAACCAGCCCCCTGCTCCCCTCAGCAGTATATTTCAGTCCAATCTGTCTGTTTTGTTCCCCACTCTATCTCTGGTGAATCTTCTCACCCCCCTGCATCCTTGGCCTGTAACCCAGTTCTTAAAGATTTATTTATTTATGCATATAAGAACTGAGGTATAGGCCAGAAATGCAAGGGGGTGCAGGTATGTGTGAGAGGTGGGCAGCAGGGGTGGGGAACAGAATAGGTGGATCGACTGAAATACACTTTTGAGGGGAGCAACAGAGACTGTTCAGGAGTGGTCTGCCATGCTCTGTGGGTCACCTCCTGGGCAGGGATAGAACTCGTGTTGCAGTAGCTGGGGAGAGCTTCCTAGTGCTGTACTTTAGCCCCTTGTGCCACCAGGAAGGCCCCCATTTTCTCATTCTTATTTAACCTCTTATACCACAACTTTTTTTTCCCTCCTGGTATTTTTCATCAGTGTCCAGTGAACCATAATCTTTCACTAGTACATATCAATGTGTATCTCTAACAAAGATTTTTGTTGTAACATAAGCAAAAGATTATCACACCTTTACAGTAATTCCTTAATATTATTTAACACCCAATGAATGTTCAGTTTTCTATAGTAGTTTCCAAAATGCTTTTTATAGTCCAATTATAGGAATCAGGGTCTGAAGAAGTCCCACACTTTACATCTGAGTGATAAATATTCCTTTTATCCATTTTATTGAGATAAAGTACTAACATACAGCACTGTGTAATATATACAATAATGATTAAGCTTATAGGTATTGTGTAATGATTATCACAATAAGTTTGGTTAACATCCATCATTTCATACAGATACCAAAAATAAAAGTTTTTTTTTTCTTGTGTTGTGATGAGAACTCTTCGAATCAACTTACCATCATGCTAGCTTTCAAATAAACTGTAGAAGGATGTTATCATCATATTGTACACTGCATCCTGGGTACTTATCTCAAATTTACCTCCACCTCTACCATACATTGTCCCTTTCCTTCTCTCTGTTTCCCCAGCACATAAGGAATCTTAAGATTTCTCTCTCTCTTCCTCTCTTTTTCTTCACAAAACAATGTTTGTGGTCTGATACTAATAAGTTTCCCTACTCAGATTCTTCAAATCACACACACACACACACACACACACACAAAATCATCTCAACTTCAATTTTTACAATAGAAAAACATCATTTGCTGATATTGCAAAATGAATCAGTCATTTAATATTTAAAATTTTACTTCCCCCACTAAATTACATTTAGCCATCATAGTAAAATAGTAAGTCAATGCTTAAAACAGTGCAGATATTATGATTTCTATGGTTTTAACTCATGAACATTTCTCTGATTTGTCCTCTTTTTCATCCCCACTGCCTCTACTGTGGTGGTCCTTATCTCAGTTTCTCACCTGTGGTGTTGACTGTAATTACCTTCTAACTACTTTCCTCATTCCCATGCAGGTTTAAGCCTGGTTGCCACATCTCACTCAGGCATACCTACAGAAGGCTGCCTGATATGAGCATTGTTTCACAGCCTAGAAAATATAGACTGTCATGTATAGTGTTTTTTCTTGAGCTTTTCACTCCCATATTATTGGATCCATTTTGTAAGCATCTTTTTAAAATAACAAACATATGGTGGGAATGCAAACTAGTACACGACTAATGGAAAACTGTTTGGAGTTTTCTCAAACTGCTAAAAATGGAACTTCCATATGATCCTGCATCCCACTCCTAGGTATCTACCCAAAAGACACAAAAACACTGATTCAAAAAGATACCTGCACCCCCATGTTTAGTGCTGCTTTATTTACAATAGGAAAGACATGGAATCAGCCCAAAAGCCCAAAAGTAGATGATTCTAGATTAAAAAGATGTGGTACATATACACAATGGAATATTACTCAGCAATCAAAAAAGAGAAACACATGTCTTTTGCAGCAACAGGATGGAGCTGGAAGGGTTCATGTTTAGTGAAATAAGCCAGAAAGAAAAGGAAAAATACCAGATGGTTTAACTCATAGCAGGAGCATAAAGGACTGGCATGGGGGGAGGGGAGAAATAATAATAATAATAGTGAACAACTATAGACATGTTATGGGGGTGGAGTGGAGAATGGGATCAAAAATGGTGGGGGGCGGTTAGTACATGGGAGTATGGTGATGGCACACAGGTGATTTGATGATGGGAAGCCCATGGAGATTACAACTGAGATGGGAAAAGGCACAAAATGATATAAAAATAAACTATTATAAGATAATGAGCATAGATTTATTGATTTATGCATACAACAGCTGGCGTACAGGCCAGAGATGCGGGGGG
>NW_004567118.1:35512830-35526069 GCF_000260355.1 Condylura cristata
GGGGGGGGGGGGGGGTGAGAGGATCCAGCAGAGACAGAGTGGGTAGCATAACAGGCAAATCTACTGAAGTACACTGCTGAGGGGAGCAGTGGGTGAGGAGAGGTCTGCTGAGCCATTTGAGCCACCTTCTTGACCAGGATCAAACTCATGCTGCAGTGGCTTCAGAGAGCACCATAGTGCTATGTCTTAACCCTTTGCACATCAGGGATGGCCCAAAATACCAATAATTTTTAAATGTCTTACTAGAAGAGGCAGCAGATTTTTCCATTTTAACCCATAGAAATAGATAAGTGCTGGGCCAAGTTACACTAATGATGGTTGAATACCATTCAGTCCAAGAAAGGCCTGACCTAGAAACCTTTCAGTCTCAGGTATCTATCAGATAAGAGTCTGCAACAAACCATGAATAAGTTAAAGCAACAACATCAGAGTCTAAAAAGAAATCTAGTCCTGAAGATATCCAGCAGTGGATGTGAAGGTAGGTAGTACAGCATAGTTAAAAACATTGACAATGGACTCCCACCTTCTTCACTTACTAGTGTCAGTGACTAAGTCACTTTGTGTCAGTTTCATAATCAGGCAGAGTGTTCCTCTCCTTCTAAAATGGGAATCTTGCTCAGAAGGCTGTGTGAGGATTTAATAAGATAACATGAAATGCCTAGCCCACAGAAAATGTTTAACGTGTTAGCTCTTATTATGTGTGTGTAAGGACGTCAGTATTCATCCTCTTGCTCTGACACTACCCTCTGGCAGGCACCCCATGATCACTGAGTGCATCGTGATTGTCTGGGACATCTGTGAATGTGGAAAGGGCTGGGCAGCATGTTTGTGGACTGAGAGGTTTTGGAATGCATTTTCAGGAGCAATTGGTGATTTTGTCATGCCTTTCTCTTTGGCTGACATCTGCCAGGATTAAACACACATACGCAGACACACACACACAGAAGAAACCACAGATTCCTACCAAAGTTGGCCCATGTAGGTTATGAAACATAAAATAAGCCTTCTTGGTGGCACAAGGGCTAAGGTCTCAGTGTTATCAAGCTATTGCCAGCTTGATCCCTGGCCAGAGAGCTGACCTATATGGCATAGCAGACCTCTCCTGTCTCGCCTGCTGTTTCTCTCAGCAATGTGTTTCAGTAGATCTGCCTGTTCAGCTCCTGACTCTGTTTCTGGTGAGTCCTCTCACTCCTACCCCCATATATCTGACCTACACCCCAGTTCTCATATGCATAAATAAATAAATAAGTCTTAAATAAAATAACATGGCCAGCGAACAATCAAAATATAAAATACATTTATATTATATTGCCCTGGCAGAACCTTAGAGTCTCCGCTTTAGCCTTCTCTTTACTAAGTAGTAGTACCATAATAACTAAAAGTTTTTTTTTTAATTTGTTTATTTATGCATATAGAAAAGGGGTATAGGTCAGAGATAGAGGGCAGGTAAGAAGATTCACCAGAGACAGAACAGGGAACAGAATAGGCAGATCGACACAGTACTGAGCAGTGGGCAGGCCAGGAGAGGTCTGCCATGCCATGTGGGTCAGCTCCCTGGGCAGGGGACAAACTCGTGCTGCAGTGGCTGAGATAGCTTCATAGTGCTGTACTTTAACGCGTTGCGCCAACAGGGAGGGCCTGAAGTCTAATTTTTTTTTTTTTAAGATTTATTTATGTATACAAGAACTGAAGTCTAGGTCGGGGGGGGGGAGGTAAAAGGATTCTCCAGAGATGGAGTGGAGCAGAACAGACAGATCTACTAAAACAGACTGCTGAGGGGAGCAGCAGGTGAAACAGCAGAGGTCTGCTGTGCCAACTGGGTTAGCTCCGAGGCCTGCCAATAGCTTAATAGTCTTTAACCCCTGTGCCACCAGGAGACTCAATAACTAAAAATCTTTTGGTTGAAAGTGACAACTCAAATCACCTAAAGGAGAAAACAAAAAAGGAAAATGTATTAGACCCTATAGTTGAAAAGTCCAACGCCTCAAGAACTAGAAGAATTTTGTTAGGTCTCTCTCTGGCTCCCCTTTTCCTATCACTCCATATACCACACCCAGCTCCCAATCACTTGATTATTTTTCTCCATAAATTGAATTTTGCTAGAAGGTTGTCTGTGGTTTGTATGTGGATAGGGTGCAACTGAGGGAAGGGTCTTCCCACTGCTGCCACCTAGTGTAATATACCCTGTCACTGAATGTTACCATTGATAGTGTTTTACACATAGGGAATAAATCAAGGTTTCTAACATTAGTTTGAACCAGATGCTTCCTTTACTGATATGCTGTATTACGATTACTAGTGATCGAAACCCCGTCCCAAACTTTGAATTTGTCTAGCCACTTAAGCTTGCCCATTGTGTAATCTTTCCTACATAACCTGGTCTCCCACCTGCTGGCCAAACCTCTGAACAGTATCACAGATCAAGTCTAGTTATCATATGGCATCATGTAAATTATTTGTTAAATATTAATTTATTTATGCATACAAGAGCTAGGTTA
Organism: Condylura cristata; assembly: GCF_000260355.1. Classification (NCBI taxonomy): domain Eukaryota; kingdom Metazoa; phylum Chordata; class Mammalia; order Eulipotyphla; family Talpidae; genus Condylura; species Condylura cristata. The sequence goes on from NW_004567118.1 coordinate 35,515,329, forward strand.
TAAGCCAAGGGATATGGGAGGATGTGGGAGAGGATTCATCAGTAACAGAGTGGGGAGCAAAACAGGCTATTGCAATACATTGCTGAGGGAGCAGCGGGTAAGACAAGAGAGGTCTGCTGCACCATATGGATCAGCTCCCTGCCCAGGGATTGAACTTTTGCTGCAGGGGCTGTGGTTAGCTAGATTGTGTTGAGACGTAACCACTTGTGCAAACTGGGAGGCCCACCATGTTAATTGTTATCATGCAATGCAGCTTTTATTTCCCCTTTTCATAGTATCGACACAAAATGTTAAAATAATGAAATATAGAATTGAATGCACTTGAGACTTTGTGAAGATGAGCAAATCAGAGTGTGCATCTTAAAGATCATAGACATATTTCCATAAGAGGTTTTAGCAGGTTTCACATAGATCATACTGAGGAAAACTTTCACTTAGTATTAATTAGTAGATTATTTCATGTACCAGAGAGATGCTGAACCAGGGGAGGGGGCAGAGTAGAGTAACAAGAAAGTCCATTAAATCCAGATTTGCATTCTCTGAGTTTAGTGTCCTCAAGGCAAAGGAAAAAATTTTCACTGTCATATAATGGTATAAATAAAATCCAAAGGAATAGCTTTGAATGACCCAGGTTGTGTTGTTTGTTATAGGTCCTTACATGGGAAAGTCACTTCAACAAGGAGTGAGACATTTTGACTGACCTGCCTGGAATTGTATGACCACCTTGTGGCAAAAAGGTCCAGAGTAACAAACAACATAAAACAAACTTCCCAAAGGAATGTAGGACATTTTTTGGCAGAAGAAGAGGGAGAAATTCTGGGCAGAGGAAAACAACAGATGTTCATTACAATAAACTAGAACTAATGGTAAGGTCAAATGATATGGTTTGTGGGGTTGCTGTCTGGAGTAGAATATATTAGTACTTGCTGTGGTCTGGTTAAAAAAAGTAATTATCACCCAGATACAACAGAATTTTCATAATTGATGACCTCTTTTGATCTTCACTGTAACTCTGAACAATGAGCAGGATAAACTTGTTTTAAAGAGTTTACTTTTTTTTAAGATTTATTTATTTATGCATACAAGAATTTGGGTACAGGACAGAAGTATGGGAGATGAGAGGATTCACCAAAGGCAGAGTAGGGAACAGAACAGGCAGATTGACTAAGCATACTGCTGAGGGGAGGAGCAGTGGGTGGGCAAAACAGGAGAGGTCTGCAGAGCCATGTGGGGCACCTCCCTGACTGGAGATCCAACTAAAACTCATGCTGCAGTGTCTGCAGACAGCTTCATAGTGCTGGGCTTTAACCTGCTGCACCACCAGAGAGGGCCTACAGAGTTTACTTTTGAGACTCACACAACACAGAAGCATAACAGAAAACATATGGTTTATATGACAGGCCAGGTATAAATCCCGTATGTACATCAGCTTGGGAGGGAGGTACCTTCCAGACATTCTTGAAACCTTAGACAGTCCTGAAAATATCTGGCATGTGCAGGAACCCAGAAAATGTCCATTAGTCAGGTATATAGTGCCAAGGTGACAGAAACTTCCTGGGAACTCAAGCATGTTTGTCCATGTTAGTTGTCTATCACACCAACCTTTGCAATTGCTCTGACATATACTCCAGGCTAACAGTTTTCATTTACTCACTCTTATTTCTATCTCCCACACCTAACCCAATTTCTAGCACATAAATATTTATGGAATAATTGAATTGATAGCAAACATTTATTGAATGCCAATTATGTGCATTATGCTAGGCTCTATGGATACAGAGATGACTAAGATACCACTCTTATTTTTGGGATAAGTCATCTAAGACTCTTTAGTTGCAAGTAATGCAGAATCAGTCCAAAAGTATTAGAAAAAAGAAAATATTTTAGCTCACAAAAGCTAAAATGTCCAAACTGTTGGTTTTGGTTAGATCATGGAGGTTTAAATACTCTAGTTTTATCTCCAGGAGTTCAAATTTTTTGCCTTTCATTGGACCACACAGTGAGAGGCACCTCAATTCCAATCCTTATATTCTTCCAAGAAAATAGAGTATAGTAACTTGGTGTATTTCTTTTTAAAAAATTTATTTATGTATGTATACAGAACTGGGGTACAGGTCAGAGGTGCAGGGGCGGTGAAAGGATTCACCAGAGACAGAGTGGAGAGCAGAACAGGCAGATCGATGAAGTACACTGCTGAGGGGAGCAGCGCGCAGGTCAGGAGAGGTCTGCCACGCCATGTGGGTCACCTCCGGGGCTGGGGATAAAACTCACACTGAAGCAGCTGCAGCCAGCTTGCAGTGCTGCACTTTAACCCACTGCACCAACAAGGAGGGCCCTCAGCGTGTATTTCAGTACATCTGCCTGTTCTGCTTCTCACTCTATCTCTGGTGAACCCTCTCACCCCCACACTTCTGGCCTGTACCCCCAATTCTGTGTGTATAAATAAATATTTTTAATTAATAAATATTAATTACTTTATTATAGTTATCATTGTCATCATCAAATTTCAGGATATAAGATTAACGTTCTCAAAAATACCAGGAAAAAAAAAATCTTGTCACATTTCATTGACTCTAACTGGATCATTTAACTATCTCTGAGCCAGACCTAGGGAAATGTCAAAAATGAGATACACATATTGGCTTTGTCCTGATAATCATGTTCCATTCCCAGAATGTAACTTAGGGTTATCTTCACAAGAAGCAGAGGCCTGTGAGTAGAGGAGAAGTTGGTTCCCAGCAACTGAGGTATAATTACCAGAGATAGAGGAAGTGAATGTTGGGAACAAACATATGAGATAAGCAACACAAGAGACCTTATGGTATTGTCTGGCCAGTGCTATGATCAAGATAAAGATGAGATCCCGGCTGAGCAGTTTCTGATCCATACTTGGAAAAACTGATTCATTTTATTTAATCAACTATCTAGTTCCCTTCATCCCAAAGGGATTGAGTTTAAAAAAAAAAAAAAAGTAAAATACACATATATAACAGAACTTGCCATTGGAATCACTTTAAGTGTAGAAGTCAGGGGCATAAATATATTCACATTGTGTTACAGAAATCACCACTGTACATTTCCTGGATTTTTTTCATTTTCTAAAACAGAAACTCAAGTATACTTATTAGCAATTTCCATTCTACTCCTCTCCCTCCTCACTCTGCTCAGGGTAACAACTACTCTATTTCCTGGATTTTTTGTTTGTTTAAGACAGAATAATATTCAATAGTGTGAATATATCATGTTTTGCTTGTCAGACAATGAACTTTGTATTCTTTCCTCCTTTTGGTTATTGTGAATAATGCTATGATAAACATGGAAATATCTGTCTAAGTTCCTTTTCAATTTTGGGGGTGTACTTGGTTTGAGCTTTTTAAAACATAAGAGAGGACAACCTTTTAACCAATTTTTTTCTCTTTTTGAAAGGTTATATTGAATTTCCATACTTCGATGTCAATTCCAGCTTCCTTGACTCCCACCCCACTGCCAAATCATAGTTGACCTGGACTATAGAGAACATACATGAACACAGAGGTTTCCCCCATTACCACCACTGGACACAAGAGTCTGCCTTGAAATTGGATAATGTACTGAAAAATCTAGCTTTCTTCTTAATTGAGACTTTGAATGATAAGAGCCTAGGACTGAGAAACTTTGGTTCCCTGGGAGGGAACATGCCAGCTGTGAAAAGCCCAGAGTTGTAAATTGTCAGATGGTGACTGCCTATGAAACCTGTCAAGATTCCTGACAGCTCAGCTGAGAACCTAATTACCAGTTACAAAGAGAGACAGGAAAAACGTGTTGTCACAGAGAGCCTGGTCAGAAAGAATGAGGTACCGTGTCCTGGCCTCATCATCAACCTCCTTCTTGTTTCAACTAGAGCAAAACACATTAGTATAATTGACATTACACATGTTTATTATATGGAACAAAGGAACCATGTCGAACCACAGTCCTGTGTCAGCTGAGTCTTTGGTAATCACATAATGTGAACAGTGGCATTTGACCTGATTGTACAAGCACTTCTGGTATTCTCAGTGTCAAGGATACCAAACCATACTTAACTTTTCTCTTGGAGTTAACACAAACTTCAAACAATTGTCCTCTATGGAATGAAGAGAAGCAATGACAATCTGTTCTGATAAAGCCCAGAGAAGGATAATAACTAACCTAAAGTCACACAGTTACTCAGAAACCCAGCATCTTACCGTCAAGGAAAATAAGGTAATTTCAACTATGCTTCCATTAACAGCACAAAACGAACAATCATCACCAAGAATCCCTAAAACTGGGTGGGAGGGGTAAGGAAGCAACATTAATATATGTGCATGTTAATTGTTACAAAGCCTTGAAGTTCTTTCTTGTAAGGTATGCATACACTTCCCACTTTTCTCTCTTCAGTTACATCAGCAGCACCTAAGCATGGATGCGACCTTTCTCAATGAGAATTCTCTTCAGATTCTTGAAAATCAGGGACCTGGAACTTATAGCAGAAGATGGGGGAAAATAGAAATAATCTTTACTGGACACATCTATTATGTCCCAATACTATGTTTCGCCTTTGTCTAATTTAATCTATAAAGCAACTGGTAGGTACTATTATGTACATCTTCAGATGTCATACCCGGGATTCAGATTAGGTAAATTGCCAAAGATGACAGTAAATGACAAGGCAGTAAATTAGAAGCTTGTAAATGACAGAGTATTATTATGTTTTTATAAAAGATTTATCTTATGTATGTATGCATACAAGAGCTGGGGTACAAGCCAGAAGAAGTTGGGGAGGGGAGGGAAGAGGTTTGGAGAAGGAAAGGATGAGAGGATTCACCAGAGATGGAGTAGGGAGCAGAACAGGCAGATATACTGAAATACACTGCTGAAGGGAAGCAGTGGGCAAGACAGGAGACACCTGCTACACCATATATGAGTTAGCTCTCTGATCAGAGATCAAACTCCTGCATCAGGGACTGGTGATAGCTTGATGGCTCTGAGCCTTTAACGCCTGCACCACCAGGGAGGCTCCAGCATTACTGTTTTAACTTTATGTATTTTGTCTATTCATTTTTTTTTGTCTATTCATTTTTTTTTGTCTATTCATTTTTTAGGACAAGTTTAGAACTCATTCCTTCTGACTCCAAAAATCTATGTTCTTTTTACATTTTGCTACCTCAATTGAAGAGAAGAAACTAGAGATCCCCATAAGGGAAAGATGATAAAGTCAGCTACTTTCTCAACACTTTTACAAAGCGTATTTGATTTTCCTATACACAAATGGATTTCATTTTCCTGGTTCAATAGAAAGCATTCAGCAAAATACTCTGTCAGTTTCAAAGATACTACAGTGTATAAGGAATTGGGGTGGAAAATGGGAGGAAGGAACAGAAAAGAAGTGAATGAGGAGGACCAGGAAGGGAATATGTCTGGGAAATGGAGTAGGTAGCTGGAGAATGCTCCTATTTTTCCCCCCTCCATTCACCATTTATTTTCTTCTGCTCTTATAAAAGGATTAGCAGGATGGGCTCAGTGGGAAAGGAGGCCCCTGTGGGATCCTGTTACCAGCCATCTGTGTTCTGTTCTTTACTTTCGAACAAGACAGCTCCAAAAGTCTGAACTGGAGAGGGAGTTGGAGCTGCATACTGATCAGCAGAGCTGCTAACAGCTCTGACGCCTGCATGATGACTCAACCCTCTGTGCCTGGCAGAGTCAGCTGTGGGCCCCCAGAGCCTCCTACTCTAGGGAGAAAATTGGAGATGTGGGAAAGTGCTTGGGAAAGAATCAAGGTCCTCAGTCTTGAGCAGGAATTGGGGCTGGTAGGATTAGGGAATCTTGAGGCTTCTGGATGTGGTGGAGAGGGATTAAAGGTGACAAAAGGAACATCTCTGCTATCATCACTACAACATGAGATCAATCCCCAGTCAGGGAGTTCTCCTGTCTCACCCATTGCCCCCCTTAGCAGTGTATTTCAGTAAAATCTGTCTGTTCTCGCCACCCTATCTCTGGTGAATCCTCTCACCCCTCCCACCACTGGTCCACACCCCAGTTTTTCTATGCAGTAAATAAAAACCTTTAAAAATAATAAAGGTGACATAAGGTAACACAATTCTTTAGACTCTAGTTGCTCCACAAAAGCAGTATACCGTCTGATGGAATGTAGTCCTGGAATGTAATCCGCAAAAGCCAGATGGGAAGAATTCAGCCCAAACATAGATCACACTCATTTCCAGGTGAATTTATTCAGGTATGGGTATTTCTTATAGTTCCCTTACTTTCTGAAGCACCTGAAACCTCTTGCTATACTTTAACAACAACAAAAATACTTCTGAACACTCTTGTGGTAAACATTTGTTACTGTCAGTCCTCTTTCCTGGTCACTAATTCAGATTACTGAAATATAGACAATTTGGAGGAAGTTACTAGTGCATGGTGCCAGAAGGCATAGGATTTAACCTCTATCACTACATAAACATCTGCTCCACTAGTCCCCAAGCCTCCAAACAATGCCAGTCTTCTCAAAAGAGCTTTCCTTTAAGTTGGCACTGACTACTCACTAATGACAGCCCCCCAAAGTTTAGCTTCCTATCGCTACGGCAACCTCCAAAAAAATGGTTGAAGCAACCAATAGAGATATCTATAGGCACTCCTTAAACTCAGACTCCTTTAAAAACAATAATACAAAGTGGAATCACTGCTCTATCCACCCGCCCTGCCACACCACATAATACTCTCGATTGTCTGTTTTATGGGGCGATTCAGTTCTTGGAATGAGAAAGTAGCTGTTTTGCTCCAGATGAAAGGTTTCATATTCTAATAAAATCTTTTTTTTAGACATTGTTTTTCAAATCTGACCAACCTTCAGGTTTTAGCCCTACTAAGGGGCTGTGAAGTTCACAAAATGGGTCTGTATATGTCATTTACTTACACTTTATTTTTCTGTGCCTGTGGAAAAAAACTAAGTATTACTATTTGGGGGCTAGAACTAATGTCTACTTTCCCACAAAGTGGGGAGGAGACTCCTTATGTCCTTATACAATATGTGTAAAAGTGCTTTGTAGCCTGTACAGGAGTATTGAAATATTCACATTTACTCCCATTGCCTGCTCATAATCCCAACTAGATAAAAGACTATATAACCAAGGAGTTAAATTCATAGACTCTGATGCCAAACTAGGGTTTTGGAATCCCTCTTCCACCCTTTGCAGTTTTAGCAAGGCTGTCTCGGTGCTTTACTTTCCCCGTCTGTGAAATGGGGAAAATAATTGTCTCTACTTCAGAGGACATTTATTCGGTTGAAATAAATTAATTAAAATATGTAAAGTGGGGCCCTCCCTGGTGACGCAGTGGGTTAAAACACAGCACTGAGAAGCTAAATCCACTTCCGCATGAGTTCGATTCAAGCCTGCCTGACCACATGGCATGGTAGACCTCTCCTGACCCGCCCGCTGTTCCCCTCAGCAGTGTACTTCGTCGATCTGCCTGTTCTGCTCCCCACTCTGTCTTTGGTGAAGCCTCTCACCTTCCGCATCTCTGGCCTGGACCCCAGTTCTATATGAATGAATAAATCTTAAAAAAAATTTAATTAATTAAAAAAAAATCTGTAAAGTGGGGCCCTCCCTGGTAGCTCAGCGGGTTGAAGCGCAACACTATGAAGCTATTAGCAGCCATTGCAGCAAGAGTTCCACCCCTGGCCAGGGTGGTAACCCTCATGGAGCAGCAGACCTCTCCTGACCCACCCGCTCCCACTGCTCCCCTCAGCAGTGTATTTCAGTTGATCTGCCTTTTCTGCTCCCCACTCTGTCTCTGGTGAATCCTCCTTCCCTCCCCCCATCTGGCCTGTACCCCAGTTCTTGTATCGGTAAATAAAACTTAAAAAATAAAATAAAATAGGTAAAGTGTTTACAAGAGCATTTGGTTACATACACCAAGTACTGCATGTATTTAGACAGAGTGTGATGCTTTGAAACACAAATTAGTTATCCTGTCCTCAAAGAGTTCACAGCCTGATAGCCACATGATAAAACTAGACAAAGCCTTCATTACAGGTAATGTATTTTTCTCAATGAAGACAGAGAACAGTGAAAGGGACCAGAAATTCATCCTTGAAGGATGCCTGGTTTCCCAAAACAGAGAATATTATTCATTAGGCACTCTGCATTGTGAAGCATATTTCCCTCCATTTAGTGCAAAAATTTTATTTGAAAAATATATTCAAAAGAAAAATACGTGTTACAGGAGCCCAAATACATGTGAACAGTCCAGAGAACAAGTGACAGACAGCACTTTAGGCATTTCATCCTGATCCTCAATCATTGGTATAATTTAGTGATTCTCTTGGCAGGGCTTCTTTGCTTACTATCAATTGATTCATATTCTCTGCTTTGTGTGAATGCCTGTCTCTACCTTATTTTTCTACTTCCTCATAGTTATGACTTACCTTGTGAGTTTATCTAATGGCTTTTCTTTATGTATTGTTTTAGAGCCTGTTCTTGCCATTAATAGTCATATTCTATCATTTTTCAACTCAGGTTATAGAGAGTAACAAAGAAAGAATTGGACAACCAACTCTTTTTTTTTTTTTTTTTTTTTTGGTGCCATGTTGTAAGTTGCTGGCGAGGTTCTAGATTTTCCACCATTGCATCAGGTGCTAATTCTGGTCCAGTCAGCTAAGGCCGTGAACTGTACATGAACTGTGACTACCTTGGTCTGCCTCTTCAACAGAGACTGTAGGTGGGGAAGTTTCCTTTGTGAAGGAAATATGTATGTAGCCGTTGTGATCTATTTAGAACAGAAAGAAGAACTAATATATACAAAGAACATAGAAAAGAGGAGTGCAGAGGAACTGAAGTTGATTCAAGATATATTTAATGAGACATTGCTAGGTATCAGCCACTATACTAGGAATGAATGACTAATACCATGATAAATACAATAGAGGATGCTACAGGAACCCACTGTGGGGCCACCTGAACCAGATACTGGTGGCCAAGAAAGACTTAGAGGAAGTGTACTCTACAGTGATGTTACCATAATGTCAGGTTTCAGGAATTGATCCCAGGCTCTGGTGGCAGTTCTGAGCCCCTGGTTGGTGTCTCACGAAGCTGCAGCAGAAATTTTGCTGACTTTCAGGCAAGTAAGCAAAAAGAGGCAAATTCATTTGGAGAGGTAGGTATAGGAAAAGTTTATTAAGGAGAAAAAGAACAGAAACAAAGTAGGACTCCCAGGCCATGGAACAGGTTTGGAAGGGGCAAGGAAGCCGAAGTGGAGTCGTGCCTCGTTTTCCCCTAAATATTTTAAATCCCCATCAATCTCTTTGTGATTGGTTAATGTTATAAGGCAGAGAGAGGTGCACCCCAGGACCCCCAAATCTGCCTGCTCTGAAGTAGATTCTGCCATCTGCTGCATCAAGACAAAAATACAGACCTTTAATGGAAAGAAACTTTATTTTTGTAATATTTACTTATTATTATTTATGTACACAAGAACTATATGTCTGGAGTAACACCTTGTCACCAGAGGTACAAGGATGAGAGGACTCACCAGAGACAGAGTGGGGAGCAGAACAAGCAGATTATTGAAATACACTGCCAACAGGAGCAGCACAGGCAAGATAGGAGAGGTCTATTACACCAGGTGGGTCACCACCACCCCCCCCCCAGGGGATCAAACTCCTGCTACAGTGGCTGTGGATATAGCTTCATAATGCTGTGCTTTAACCCCTTGCTCCCCATGGAAGGCTCCCAGTAGAAAGGAATTTTAATACAATTAATGAGCAATACAGAAAAGACAAACACCAAATCAAGCACCCAAAGTTACCCATACCCTCAAGGTGAAAGTCTGCCCAAACATTGTTGGCCCAAAGCAAAGTCTAAAAGCCTACAAGTCTAAAGCACCTTCTGGTGGAGAACCATAAACAAGGGTTAAAAACTGGGGCCTTCCTGGTGGCACAAGGGGTTAAGTCTCAGCACTATGAAACTAACCACAGCCACTGCAGCAAGAGTTCAATCTCCAGCCAGGGAGCTGACCCACATGGCTTCGGAGACCTCTCCAGGCTCAGCCACTGCTTCCTTTAGCAGTATATTTCAGTCCATCTGCCTGTTGTGCTCCCCACTCTGTCTCTGGTGGATCTCTCTTCCTCTGCAAGGCAGCGGCCTCGTGCCTGCCCGTTACCTGTACCATGTCAGTTGTCTTTTGGAGTTAGGGGTCCTTGGGTTCACTCTAGGAAAGGTTTCACCAGAGCTCCCCTTTCAGCAGCACATGGCGAGATTCTTCACAAGACAGAGACTCAGTTATATTTAAAGAGAAAATTATTAAAAAGAGACAGGAAAGGAAAAGACACTTGCATAGGTGCAAGTGGGCAGGAAGAGCTGCCCCAAAAGGACAGGCTTGCAGAGGGAGAGACCCGCATAGTTGCAGGCAGGTAGCCTAAGGACAGAGTGGCCTCCGCTGGGGGAGGTCAGTGCAGAGAAGTCCCGGCATGGTCACGAGCAGGCAGGAGGCTGCAGCCGCACAGAGGGAGAGAGTGGGTGGAAAGAAGCACCTGCATAGTCACAGGTGGGCAGTGGTTGAACAGCTGCCCCGTGTTGGGGGAGAGACTGCTCTGATGTAGGCAGTTTCTCCTTGGGAGAGGCTCGCTCCTTGTGAGCCTAGGTAGAACCTGAGAGGACTGGAGATTTCCTGATGAGCTTCGTCTCTTCTCCTTATCTTTTACCTTTTGGGGCTCGCTCCTTGTGAGCCTAGGCAGAAC
>NW_004567118.1:35526169-35534205 GCF_000260355.1 Condylura cristata
GCTTCGTCTCTTCTCCTTATCTTTTACCTTTTGGGGCTCGCTCCTTGTGAGCCTAGGCAGAACCTGAGAGGACTGGAGATTTCCTGATGAGCTTCATCTCCACGTCCTTATCTTTTACCTTTTTGGTCTGAGCTTCAGGCACAGCCCCCAACAGTCTGTTATCTGCTGGGACCTCTTGGAGCCATCCAGGCATCCCGGGCATCCTGGACATGGGGCTTTGGTGCCTGGGGACATTGATGTCACGGCTGTGTCAGATGCTGCACTAGCCCCTTCTATCTGTCCCCTTTGTGCAACTCAGTCTTGTGATGCCTCCCGTGCATTCCTTCCTCCATCATTAGGACTCCTCTGCACTGACCTCCCTCTATGGAGGCCGCTCTCCTAAAGCTGCCTACCTGCAACCATGCAGGTCTCTTTCTCTGCAAACCTGTCCCTTTCGGGCAGCTCTTCCTGCCCACTTGCGCTTATGCAAGTGTCTCTCCCTCTCCTGTCTCTTTCTAATAAACTTCCTCTTTAAAAATAACTGAGTCTCTGTCTTGTGAAGAATCTCACTGTGTGCCGCTGAAAGGGGAGCTCTGATGAAACCTTTCCCAGAATGAACCCAAAGACCTTGAACTCCAAAAGATGACATCACTCTCACTCCCGCCCCAGAACTCTGGCCTATACACCAGTTCTTGTATGCATAAATAAATAAATCTTTTTAAAAAGTGAAAGATTGTTTCTCCTCTAAAAGAATGGGGGGTTGGTTCAAAAACACTCAGATATGTCTGTGAAGAAAAGAACAAAATCAAAATCAAGATAAAACTTGCCATAGGTGAACCCTCTCTGGTGGTGCAACAGGTTAAAGCACACCACTATGAAGCTATTGCAGTCCCATCCAAGGGTGTGACCCACATGGTGCAGCAGACCTCTCCTGACCTGCCTGCTGCTCTCCTCAGCAGTGTACTTCATCAATCTGCCAGTTCTGTACTTCGTCGATCTGCCTTTCTGCTCCCCACTCGTCTCTGGTGAATCCTCTCAACACCCTGCACCAGCCTGTACCCTGGTTCTTGTATGCATAAATAAGTAAATCTTTAAAAACCAATCCAAAAAAAACAAAACCTTGCCATTGGTAACCTTACCACTGGTCTCTCACCTGCATCTGTTTCAATGTCTAGGACTGAAAACCAAGTGCAGCTTCTTCACAAGTCTCTCTGCTCTTTGTGCCTCCTCCAGGTCTCCTTGCTCTCTATCTTGCTTCCTTCCTTCTCTAGTCTCCTCTCCAGCTTCTTCTCCGGCCTGCTCAGTTCCACCCTCCATTGGGTGGGGCAGGGAACCTGGATTCTCCTCTTTCCCTAGGGACCACCCCTTACATCTTGGTGGCCTTAATGTCTCTGTGCTCAGAATTACATCTAGCATCTCAGCCTTTACCTTAGAGTCCTTTTTCTTTATCTTCCTTGTTTGAGACTGTCCTGTTACTCCAGTGGGAGGTTGGGAGAGTATTTGATTAATCCCCTTTGGAATTTGTTTCCCTTATCTCTGGAGCCTAACTTATCCCCCAGAGGTTTTTTTCCCATTCTATGCAGACCCTAAGAAGCTGTCCGCTTGCCCTATGGCTCACTGGGACCAGAAAAATAAGTAGGAATAAAAAGAAGCATGGCACATTTCAGGATCTAAAACTAGCGTAATGAGGTTGCCAGAAGAATAAGAGAGAATAGCAAGAGGCAGGTATGTTTGCATTTTTGAGAACATCATTCTTGCTGCAGAGTATAAAATGGACAGGGAGCAAAGTGAGAGAGAGAGAGAAAGAGAAAAAGAGAGAGAGAGACCCCTTGGGGCTCTAATTGTAAGTGAGGTGAAAAAAGGTAGTAGATTAGGATGAGAACGGGGGTGTGGATGGATTTATTCATGTGTTAATTTGAGCAATGAATAGTTAATGAGCTCCTACCAAAAGTGCTGGACTGTAAGGGTACAAAAAAATGATGAAGGTTCCTGCTCCCACAGTTTATCTAGGAGGTAGAAAAGACTGGAATTAAGTAGAATTGAATGTGGACGAATGGAAAAGAGGGAGTCTAGGGTGATTTGCTGGTTTGTGGCTGTCTCCAACACTCTTGCCCTTTCTACCTACTGTTCCCCCTAGGGTTGTTATGTTCACGTGGCGAGCTCTAAGCTAGAGTCAAGCTAGAAAGGAAGATCAAGGACAATTGGGAAGAGCTTTGTATGCCATTTTCTTCACCTCTGAGTTTATTCCAGAAAGTTTATAGAGAGCCATTGAAAATATTAAGTTGCGAATAAGCCAGATAAACATTTTAGCAAGATCAAGATTAAGTTCCTTCTAAACTAGAAATTGCTCTGGGACTGAATGAACAGGCAGTTTGAGAGGGTGCGAAACCTCTAATCACTTTTCATCTTCTACCCCCTAGTGGCAAAAGGAAAAAGAGCAAGTTCTAACTCCACAGGTTTATATGAAGCAGTCAGCATTTTTTTTCGTTTTTTCTTTTTTTTTGAGATTTATCTATTCAAGCACACAAGAACTGAGGTATGGGCCAGAGGTGCAGGGGTGGGGTTGAGAGGATTCACCAGAGACAGAGTGGGGAGCAGAACAGGCAGAGCGACTGAAATACACTGCTGAGGGGAGTAGAGAGAGCGGTTCACAAGTCTGCTGTGCCATATAGGTCAGTTCCCTGGCAGGAATGGAACTTGTGTTGCAGTGGCTGTGATAGCTTCACAGTGCTGTGCTTTAACCTGCTGTGCCACCAGGGAAGGCCCACAGTCAGCTTTGATTTACCCTGAATGTCAAAGCACCTGTGTCTCTGAGCAATTTCTGTTTTCAGACAGTCTCAACAGAAAGCATCCATCACTTTGGGATCCCCCCAGCTCTGTGGAGTCAGCTCTGCTTCTGACTACAGACCTCTCCTTTTCACCAGTCTGGTTGCCAACCTCCCTTGCACCTCTTCGGTCAGTTCTTTCTCCTCAGTGTCCTTGCAGTGCAGCTGCATGGCATGCCTCAGCGGGTGCCTCAGCAGACAGCCAGAAAGAGGCAGCAGACACTTACCAGCATTTTGCCCTTAGATGTGAAGTGCATTTTGCATTTCTTCTGGAACCAGAAGTCCATACTTTATTATTATTTATTTATTTGGGCCTCACCCTGGTGCCGCAACGAGTTAAACCACAGCACTGTGAAGCCACTGAAGCATGAGTTCGATCGCCAGCCAGGGAGCTGACCCACATGGCGTGGCAGACCTCTCCTGTCCCGCTGCTCCCCTCAGCAATGTACTTCAGTAGATCTACCTGTTCTGCTCTCCACTATTTCTGGTGAATCCTCTCACCTCCCCGCATCTCTGGCCTGTACCCCAGTTCTGTATGCAAAAATAAATAAATCTTTTTTAAAAAAAAAGATATATGCATACAGAACTGGAGTACAGGCCAGAGGTTGGGGGACGGGATGAGGGATTCACCAGAGACAGAATGAGGAGCAGAACAGGCAGATCTATTGAAGTTCACTGCTGAAGGGGATAGTGGGTGGGTCAGGAGAGGTCTGCTGTGCCATGTGGGTCACCTCCCCGGTCTGTTATTGAACTTGTGCTAAAGTGGCTGTGGTAGCTTCAAAGTGCTGTGCTTTAACCCATTGTGCCACCAGGGAAGGCCCAGAAGTTCATACTTTAAACTCAGTATTTTATTGAGCATTTTAAAATCAGAGTAGAGTTATCAAAGGATAGTGTTTCACTCTGCTTTCCAGCTGAAATCTAGAGAAGGAAATAAATTTCTATGGAGGAAAAAGCAGGAGTTTCTTCTCCCTGTGAAGTCAGCATTGTCATTATCACCATTACCAGAAACAGACTCAGAAAACAACTTTTCAAAGGGTTGAAAATAGAAAGTAGGGCAGATAGAGAGTATATCTATATAGTCCTATCTCCTGCTTTCCTTGAAAAGAGATGTTCTCTTTCTCTCATACTTTTATCTACCACCCTTTTGTCCAGTCCCTGTGCTTCTATGTCCACCATAATAAGAGAGTCTTACTAGTCTATACAGCTTGGAAATAAATACTGGAATCACTTCTCAGAAATCTGGATTGATTTAAACACATTCTGGCAATGTTCTTTTGGCATCTTTGCCAATGCTAATGAACTTGGGCCAGTCTTCTCTACTCATTGACTCAGCACTTTGTGGCAAAATGACCCTTTAAATCTAATCTCAGCTAAGTCAGTTCCTTTACCTGCTAAAGGGGGGATTTTGTGAGTTAAAACTGATGGCTGTTCTTCTGATTTAGTTCATAGACACCACCCACAGACAATTTATTCCAGAATTTCTTTTAAAGCCAAAGGCTTTAAGATTTCTGACCAGCGCAGATCCCTCCCCTATTCAATCCCTCTATTCACCCAGGAATTTGTGATGGAAATAGTACTGCTGGCTGGAGTAGGGCAGGCATACCAGTGCTGCTGAGAGCAGAGTGGCCGTTGCCATGGGGGCGAGAGAATGTTTGTATAGAACTGCCTATACAAGATGGTGGGCTTGAGGGCAGCTTAGATTCAGAGGACTTTAGAGCTGAATCAGCCCCTCACTTTACAGATGAGGAAATTGAGGCTTAAAGACTTAGTTATAAGACTTATTCAAAGCTCTAGGATACGTTAGAAACAGAATTGTGCCCTTTACAATATATCATCATCCTTTCATTAAAACCCCCATGCTGGTTGAACAGGAGCTCCTCTAGCCAGTTCCATTAATGCCACTGTGCAGTTCCAGCACTTCCAGTTCCAGTCAGAAGGTCCAGGAAATGTGGGATTGGCGACAATGGGTATGTAAATATCCTTGCATTTGTTTGCATGAGTATGTTTGTATGTGCACACCTGAGGGTGACTGTGTTCAGTAGCTGCTTGTACAATTCTGGTTACTGACCTTCCTTAAACCTCACTTCCTCAGCAGTGACATCGGGATAAGAAATAGTACCTATTTCAAAGAACTAAATGAGATGACATGTTAAAGTACTTACACACAATAGCTGAGATATAATGTGTTCTGGATATTGCTTCTATTGTGTCTTTTTGAGATGGAATGTGCCTGGGATTGCCTTTAAGGCAATGACTAAAAGCTTTAATTTTAATTTTCACAGTAACCCTTTAGAGTACGTTCTTACCTTATCTATGCAGCACTGACAAGAAAACTAGGCCTGGGGAGGCTGAGAAACTTGCACAAGGTCATAGGGTGAGGAAGTAGCTAACCAAGAATCAAAATCAGGCCTGTCTGACATTAATGTCTTCAATCTTATTTTTTTTCCTAAAGATTTATTTATTTGTGCATACAGAACTGGGGTACAGGCCAGAGGCACAAGGGCGGCGAGAGGCTTCACCAGAGACAGAGTGGGGAGCAGAACAGGCAGATCAACGAAGTACCCTGCTGAGGGGAGCAGCGGGCGGTCAGGAAGAGGTCTGCCACGCCATGTGGTCACCTCCGGGGCAGGCGGGGATCAAACTTATGCTGAAGTGGCGTTAGCTTCTTTGTACTGTGCTTTAACCTTTAACCTGCTGTGCCATCAGGGAGGGCCCCATGTCCTCAATCTTAATAATTAGGTTATACTGCCTCTCCTTTAGAAAGGTGAGGGAATAATTGATCTATCCTAGAGTCTTTGGATGGTTGCTAGAATTCTAAGTACATTAGATATATATTGCATGTGGAATGGGCTGGTTCTTCCAATAAATATATTTTAATTAAACCCACTGAAACTGTTAGCAAAAATTTGTTTTCACTCCCCTTTAATTACAGTTCTGTATAGAGACCCTATTTAGCCATTTTGTGCAAGAGACAACTCCCTTATGACTGAATGCCATTTTATTCAATATCTCATTGTTTTAAAATTCCCAGTTGGTCCTGGTGAGAAGAATATAAGAAATACCAATCTAGTTGAAATTGTTACAGGGTAGGGAAAGTGGCATCCCAGAACCCCCAAACCTGCTCCTTCTGAATAGGTTCTGCCATCTGCCACATCAAGACAAAACATGTAAGACCTTTAATGGAAAGAGATTTTAATACAATTAGTGTGCAACAAAGAAAAGGGAAAGAATAAAGTTTCCAAATCAGCCACCCAAAGTTACTCATCCCCTTGTGGGTAAATGTCCAACCAACAGGGTTGGCCCAAAGCAGGCCATTGAGAGACCTAAAAGCCCGCCACAAGTCTAAGGTAACTTCTGGAGGGGTTCCATAGAAAAGGAGCAGAATGGTGGCAGCACATCTGTGACAAAGGAGCAAAATCAAGATAAAAGCTGCCATAGTCAACCTCCCCAATAGGCCTCTCACCCCCATCTGTTTCAACCAGGCCGAGACCAAGAAGCAAGCACAGCTCCTTCACATGTGTCTCCTCCAGGTCTCCTTCTGGCTCTCCATCCTACTTCCTTCCTTATCCAGTCTCCTCTCTAGTTTCTCTTTGCCACTCTCCCTTGGGTGGGGCAGAGAACCTGGAAATTCCAGGGGGACAACCCTGTTGCAAAATTATGTCACCAAATGGCTGAGATCCTGCTTTTCTAGTAGGCTGTCTATTCTTTAAAATCCTTTTGGGCATAAAAAGGAAAAATCAAGTATCTTCCCATTTTTATTAAAAATACCAATGTGGGCTTCCCTTGTGGCACAAGGATTAAAGACACAGGGCTATCAAGCTACTGCCAGATCCCCGGCAGGGAGCTGACTGACCCACATGGCACAGCAGACCTCTTCTGTCTCACTCCCTGCTTCTCACATCAGTGTATGTCAATCTGCCTATTCTGCTCCCCACTCTGACTCTGGTGAATCCTCTTACTTCATGCACCTTGGGCCTGGGCCTACATGCATAAATAAATAAATCTTTAAACAATAAAAATTAAAAATACCAGTTTTAGGATCTTCCAGAGTCTAACCCAAATTTCTCCTTGGGTCACAACAGTTTCTATCAGATCAATTTCAGTCAGACTTTAGTTGTTCTTGGCAGTTCTTTTTTTCTTCTCACTCTCTCTTCTCCCTCAATGGCATTTTTCTTTTTTTTGAAAAATATTTATTTATGTATGCACACAGAACTGGGGTACAGGCCAGAGATGCAGGGGTGGTGAGAGGATCCACCAAAACAGAGTGGGGAACAGAACAGGCAGATCAACAAAGTACACTGCTGAGGGGAGCAGCGGGTGGGTCAGGAGAGGTCTGCCATGCCGGGAATGGAACTCATGCTGAAGTGGCTGAAGCAAGCTTCACAGTGCTGCTCTTTAACCCAATGCACCAGCAGGGAGGGCCCCTCAATAATTTCTTATATTCTTACCCCTTCAACTGTCACTACTAGGTGCTATCACATTGATCTCATTAATTTAATCAGTTCTAATTAACTTCTTGAGGTATACTATCACCTGTATATCACTAGTCCAATCAGATAGCTGTAGTAAGCGCCAGTCTAGACATTTATGGAACATCTTTGAAAGAATGATGTGAGCTATGTGACATCCCTGCAAAAAAAGCTCTCGGCTTCCTCGTATTCCAGTTTGGTATTACCTACCTTACTTTTACATTAGTTACTTGCAGCCTCTGGAATTCTCTGTACTAACTCTACAAATGTCTTTATGTTAGTCTAACTTGGAACCATATAAGAGGTAACTAGTGTTAGTACCTCAACATCAAAAAAATCAAAACTTATATCATTACATTCTTCTTCAAACCACTCTGTGTTCTTAGATTCCTCTAGTATTTCATTTGTTAGAACTATTCCTCTAAGATTTTCCCTAGGTCTCCTGATTACCCTGACACAATCCACTCCCCATTTAGTAATTAATGTAAAAAAAAAAACCCCAATCATATTCTCTTGTTATTTAAAACCAGTACACAAGTTCCATTGCTCAAAGAATATAATTCAAATTCTTTATTGGAACCTAGAAGAAACCCTGAATATCTGACCTACACTCACATATCTGCTGTCACCTTATAACACCCTCCTGCAGAGCTCCAGCCCTACAATTCCAAAGGAGTGCAAAAGCTCTTCTTCATTCTGCTCTATTGGTTTATTTCTCAACCTTCAAGTCTTTTTTTTTTTTTAATTTTTTTTTTTTATATTT
>NW_004567118.1:35534544-35536198 GCF_000260355.1 Condylura cristata
GGTGAGAAGAGTTACCAGAGACAGAGTGGGGAGCAGAACAAGCAGATTAAGAAAATATACTGCTGAGGGGAGCAGTGGGTAAGACAGGAGAGGCCTGCTGCGCCATGTGAGTCACCTCCCAGGTCTGGGATCAAACTCATGCTGAAGTGACTGTGGATAGCTTCATAGTGCTGTGCTTTAACCCATTGTGCCACCAGGCAGGGCCCTCAACCTTCAAGTCTTGACCTAAAACATTCTCCTTCTCCATCCTGGTCTTCATCCCTAACCTTTATTTTTTTCTCACAGTGTCTAGAGGCCAGTGCGGTAGGTGAGAGTGTAAAAAGGGAGCCCCAGAAAAAGGGAGGCTCCAAATTCCCTGTCCCACTCAAGGGAGGGTGGAGCTGAGCAGGGAAGAGAAGAATCTGGAGAGGAGACTGAAGAGGAAGGAGCAGGATGGAGAGCCAGAAAGGAGACCTGAGGGAGCCACATGGAGCAGAGACATGTGAAGAAGCGGCTCTTATTTCTGGGTCCTGGACTGGTTGAAACAGATGTGGGTGAGAGACCCGTGGGGGGTTAACTGTGGCAGCATTTATCTTGATTTTTATTTTGTTCTTTTCCTCCCAGACTTGTCTGGTCATTTCTCATCCTTTTCTATGGGTTCCCACCAGAAGATGCTTTAGATCTGTGGTGGGCTTTCAGGCCTTGCTTTGAGCCAATCCCTTTTGGGTGGACTTTACCCATGAGGGGATGGGTAACTTTGGATGTTTAATTTGATTTTTTTAAAATGATTTGTTTATTTATTGATGCATACAGAACTGGTGTACAAGCCAGAAGGTCAAGGGTGGTGAAAGGATTCACTAGAGACAGTAGGGAGTAGATGTAGTACACTGCTGAGGGGAGCAGCAGGCAAGACAGGAGAGGTCTGCTATACCATATGTGGGTCAGCTCCCTGGCTGGGAATTGAACTTGTGCTGAAGAGGCTGCAGCTAGCCTCATAGTGCTGGGCTTTAACCTATTGCGCCACCAGAGAGATCCCTGGGTATTTGATTTTAGAAAGTATATTCTCTATCTTTTCTGTCTTGCACATTAATTGTATTAAAGGTCTTATATGTTTTGTCTTGATGTGGCATTTAGAGCAGGCAGGTTTGGGGGTTAAGGGTGTCCCTCTCCCTGCCTTCTAGCAAGAGGATTCACCAGAGACAGAGTGGGGAGCAGAACAGGCAGATCTACTGAAATATACTATTGAAGGGAGCAGCGGGTCAGGAGAGATCTTCCATGCCCATATGGGTTATCTTGCTGGCCAGGGAATAGAACTCATGCTGCAGTGACTGTGGATTGCCTCATAATGCTGCGCTTTAACTTGTGTCACCAGGGAGTGCCCATAATGGATGTTTCAGAGCTTTACTACTCTTTAAAAATTACTTTCTCTAGCCCTCCCTGGTGGCTCAGCGGGTTAAAGCACAGCACAAAGAAGCTTAAGCCACTTCCGCATAAGTTCCCCCTCTGCCCCAGGAGATCCACAGGGCCCAGCAGACTTCTCCTGATCCGCCCACTGCTCCCCTCAGCAGTGTACTTCGTCATCGATCTGCCTGCTCTGCTCCCCACTATGTCTCTGGTGAAGCCTCTCACCCTTCACATCTCTGGCCTGTACCCCAGTTCTGTACGAATAAATAAA
>NW_004567118.1:35536433-35538746 GCF_000260355.1 Condylura cristata
CCCACTCTGTTTCTGATGAATCCTCTCGCCCTCCACATCTCTGGCCTGTACCCCAGTTCTGTATGAATAAATAAATAAATCTTTTAAAAAAAATTACTTTCTCTAATCTTTTCCTCCTTGAAAATCTGACCAAAAATTATCATCCTATTTTTATTTTCTTTAAATGACCGACCTTTGACTGACATTGAATCACTCTATAGTCCATCACACCTCCATATTGCAAGCACTGTTTTTTAAATTAATTTTTGTGTAGAAGAACTGGGGTGTAGGTCAGAGGTATGAGGAGGAGGAATGAGAGATTCACTAGAAACAGAGTGGGGAGCAGAACAGGTAGATCTACTGAAATACACTGCTGAGGGGAGCAGTTGGCAAGACAGGAGAGGTCTGCTGTACTCTGTGAGTTAGCTCATGCCACAGTGGCTGCTAATAGCTTTAAAACCTGTACCACCCGTGAGGCCCCTATTTGCCAGTATTTTAATTCTTGTGCCCCCATATCAGGATTAGTAGTAGTACTAGTACTGGCATCACCATCATTAAGCAAATTACTAAGGGTTATTACATACTCTTTTAATTTTCAATAAGAACTTAAAGGTGATTTTTTCCCCTGATTGAGATGTAGCAGAGTTAAGTGATTTCACTAAGGTTTGAGTCAAAATTGAAATTATGACTGAAATCTGAATGTCTTTCATATAAGCAGGTTAATAACTTTCTGTTGAGTTACTCAAGAATACTAATTCCCAAAAACATACTATTCATGCTTACCTTATCTCCTTGGTCATTATCCATGTTAATTTTCTAGATTAATCCTCTAAGAAATGCTTAAACTAAAGTCCACATGGGCTATAACCAAATTCAAGTGGGCAAAAATTTTTTTTTAATTTTTAAAAAAGATTTATTTTTTTATGTCTACAGAACTGGGGTACAGGCCAGAGGTGCAGGGGTGGTGAGAGGCTTCACCCAAAACTGAGTGGGGAGCAGAACAGGCAGATCAATGAAGTACACTGCTGAGGGGAGCAGCGGGTGGTTTAGGAAAGGCCTGCTGCGCCATGTTGTGGGTCACCCCCCACCCCCACTCCGGGGCAGGGATTGAGCTCATGCTGAAGCGGCTTTTAGCTTCTTAGTGATGGGCAAAATTTTTGGACCTAAAACTCTAACGGTTTCAGTTGGGAAAATTAACCTTATTTACAATACATCATTTCCAGCTCTTGGGCTGTCCTCCAGGCTTGAAGAGATCAATTTGCTAAAGGCAGCCTTTTTCTAGAGGTTCACTTCTTATTTAATATTCATACCCTCTACCCTTAATTTCTTTTTATATTAAAGATTTTTATATGTTTATGCATACAAGAGCTGGGGTACAGGCCAGAGGCGTGGGGCAGAGAATGAGAGGATTCACCAGACAGAGTGAGGAATAGAATAGGTGGATTGACTGAAATACACTGCTGAGGGAAGCAGTGGGCAAGACAGGAGAAGTCTGCTGAGACATGTGGGTCAGCTCCCTGGCTGGGGATCAACTTGTGACGCTACAGTGGCTAAAGATATCTTCATAGTGCTGAGAATTACCCCTTTGCACCACCAGGGAGGTCCCTACTCTTAATTTCTACTATTCATCTCCTGAAAAGTCAGAAAAATAATGCTTATAAATGAGTCCAGAAGAGGGATCTCCTTAGTGACACAAGGGGCCAAGTCTCAGAACTATACAGCTATCACCAGCCACTGCAGCATGAGTTTGATCCCCAGCCATGGAGGTGACACACATGGCACAACAGACCTCTTCTGTCTGCGTGTTGCTCCCCTGAGCAGTGTACTAAATGGTGATACAATTGCAGAGGATATACTTTTTCATTATTTAGACCGGTATCTGTGCATCATACTAGATGATAATATAGTTAATAAACTTTATTTTTTTCTTTTCTTCTTTTGTTTGTTCCACAGCATCCATTTTTAAGAAATATATGTTGAGGATTTTTTTCTGTTCAGAAACTGAGTAGAATGTGTATGTTTTAGCTGTGGTGAAGTCTATCCATAAACTTAACATTTATTTAGTTTTTGTTATGTGCAGAATTTACTGTAAGATGGGATATATTAAAGGGATGAGAATCTGGAGCTGATTAAAAATTTTTTCACCTGTGATCATAAAACAAGAGTATTTTAAGTTATAGAAAGAGTACAATCAAAAGCAGAGAAGTAAGAATGAATACAACATGTTTAGGAAGCATTTGTTGAGTGGCATTAATTTTTTAGTCTTGGTTCTTACCGACAAACTTATATAAATGACTATATAAGGAAAAGATATTCAATATCATTTGTCATTAA
>NW_004567118.1:35539004-35540358 GCF_000260355.1 Condylura cristata
AAAAAAAAAAAAAAAGCACAATGAGATACCATCTTCTACCCACTAGGACAGTTACAATGAAAATAACTGATAATGCCAAGTGTTGCTGAAGATGTAGAGAAATTGGAATCTTTATACATTGTTGGTGGGAATAAGAAGTGATATAATCACTATTGGAGAATAGTTCTATGGTTTCTCAAAAATTTCAACATAAATTTACCATATGACTCAGAAATTTCATTAAGAACCACCCAAGAGAAGTGATAGTATATCTGTTCACTTAGATACTTGTACACAAATGTTCATAATAACATTAATTATAACAGCCCCCAAAGAGAAACAACCCAAATGTATATCAGTTGATAAATGAATAAACAAACATGATATTTATATTAACATACACTGTTTAGCAATAAAAAGGAATAAGCTACTGATATAAAACATGGATGAACTTAAAAAACTTGCTAAGTGAAAAAAACTACACACATAAAATTCCATTTATAGATAATGTAGAATTCCACATTATATTTCTTTCACAAAAGTCAATTCTGAGACAAAAAGCAGATTAGCACTTGTTTGGAGACTAGAAGTGGATGCAGGAATTGACTGCAAATGAATACAGTGGTACCTTTTGGAGCAAGGGGGACATTCTAAAACTAGATTGTAGCAATGGTTGCACAACTCCATAAATTTACTAAAAATCATTGAACTGTATACTTTTAACAGGTTAATTTAATGATATGTAAATCATGCCCCAATCAAGGTGTGGGGAAGAAAAGCCACACAGTTTTAAATCAAATCATAGATTGACTACTCTCTAGCTATGATGTTAGTTATTAGGTGTTCCTTTAGCTTCATGGACAGGTATATTTTATGTTCCTTCCCCAGGTGTGGGAAGTTTTCCTCTATAATTTCCTTGAATAGCTCTCTGTTCCCTAATTTCTATCTCCCCCTCAAGAGTTACCCGTTATTTTTTATAGTTTATTTTTACATCATTTTGTGCATTTTTCCATCTCAGTTGTAATCTCCATGGGCTTCCCATCACCAAATCACCCATGTGCCATCACCACAGTCCAGTACATTTCCCTCCCCCCACTGTTTTTGATCCCATTTCCCACTCCAACTCCAAAAAATGTCTCTGGTATATAACTGTTCCTTATTATTATTATTTCTCACCTGGTTTATTATTCTTCTGCTATGATTGAAATCACCCGGTATTTTTCTTTTTCTTTCTGGCTTATTTCACTAAGCATGATCCCTTCTAGCTCCATCCATGTTGCTGCAAAAGGCATGTGTTTACTTTTTTTGGTTGCTGAGTAATATTCCATTGTGTATATGTACCACATCTTTTTTTTAAAAAAAAAAAAAAGATTTA
>NW_004567118.1:35540868-35543706 GCF_000260355.1 Condylura cristata
TATTTTTTACTGCCATCCACTTGCAATACTTAAAGATTATTTATTTATTTATTTACTTACTTACTTACACATACAAGAACTGGGGTATAGGCCATAGGTGTGGGGGTGTGGTGATAAGAGGATTCACCAGAGACAGAGTGGGGAGTAGAATAGGCAGACTGACTAAAATACAACTGCTGAGAGGAGCAGTAGGTAAGACAGGAGAGGTCTGCTACACCATGAGGGTCAGCTTCCTGACCGGGGATGGAACTTACTGCAGTGTGTGGCTGTAGTTTGATAGTGCTGACTTTAACCCTTGAGCAACCAGGGGGCCCTCACTGGGAGTTTTTTTATAAAAAGATGCAGAGGGGGTGGCAAAATGGTGACAGAGTGAAGATGTTGGGCTTACCTCCTTCATATAATCACAACTAGATTACAGCAGAACAAAGCCAATAACTTCTGAAGGAAATAATGGATGATTACGACATGGGCCAGGATTAATGACCAGGGCAAGGGTCCATAGCAAGTAGTGGAATGGGCTGAGGTGGAGGGGTGGGGGTGAAGTGAACCCTAGTAACCCAGCAGAGTGGAACTGGCATGGAAACTGTAGACCTCAGTGAGCCCCAGGTGAGACCTAGAAGCAGTTTTATCAAGAGTAGTCCTCAGCAGACTTCGGGGAGCCTACCACAATAGATTCACCACAGATGGGCCATCAGACCAAAATAAAGTCTGCATAGCAAAGGAAGTAATCAACAAAATGAAAAGGCAACCTCTAGAATGGGAGAAAATATTTGCAAACTATTTATTAAAGAGTTAATACATACATACATATATATATATAAAAGGAACTCATAAAATTTAATAGCAAAAAACCCCAGATAATCCAACTCTAAGTGGCAGAGGCTCTGAATAAACATTTTACCAAAGGATACACACAAAGAGCCAAAAAGTACTCAAAAAGGAGCACAAAGTCACCAAACATCAAGGAAATGCAAATCAAAACCACAATGAGATGCCACTTCCCATCTTCAAAAGGATATCTTTGAAAAAGTGAAAGAACAGGGCCCTCCCTGGTGGCACAAAAGTTTGAAAACCCAGCCCTGTGATGTTATCTGCAGCCACTGCAACATGAGTTTGAAACCCTGCCAGGGAGCTGACCCATAAGTCCAGGCAGACCTCTGTCTCACACACTGCACCCCTCACAGTGTATTTCTGTAGATCTGCCTGTTCTGTTCCCTACTCTGCCTCTGGTGAGTCCTCTCACCCCCTGCACCTCTGGCCTACAACCCAGATATGTATGTGTGTGTGTGTGTGTGTATTAGCAGTTCAATTTCTGTGTATTTTTTTTTAACCTGGAGGAAATTAAATCACTTTGTTATAAAGATATATGCATCTCCATCTGTGATCATTGCAGCATTATTCACAATTTTCACAATTCTGAATGGATAAAGAAAGCATGATGCACACACACACACACACACAGAGTGAACAAGAGAACAAGATAGATACACATTTTGGAATATTATTTAGACACAAAAAATGAAATATTCTGCCATTTGTGACAACATGGGTGAAAGTTCAGAGCATTATAGTAAGTGAAAAGTTAGGCAGAGAAAAACAAATACTATATATGTGGAGTCTCAAAAGGCTGAACTCATAGAAACAGAGAGTAAATTGGTGATTCCTAGGGGCTGGGAAGGAAATAAGAAGTTGGTCAAAGGGTAATAATTTTCAGTTGGAGGAAGAATAAGTTCTGAGCATCTAATGTACAGTATGGTGACCTTAGTTAACAGTACTGTTTTGTATATTTGAAAGTTGCTAAGAGAGTAAATATCTGAAATGATTTCACCACTACCACCACTACAATAACAAAATGTTAATTATATGGGATAGATGATGTGTCAAGTAACCTTATTTTGGTAAATATTTTACAATATATATGCCACCCCATCACAGTACATATCTTAAACTTGTGCAGTGTTATATGTCAATTATATCTTAATAAAGCTGGTGGAGATAACTGGTTTTAGTACTGACAAGAAAAGCACACTTGTGTACAAGGCTGATCTTCCTCTTTTTCCCAAGTCCACACTTGAGAGTTTTATGCATAAAAAACTCACACCACACCCAGTCTCTGCTTCCCCATCCCTCAAGTAGGTCCTTATTTCCTCACCGTTCCCAAATTCTACTTTATGATTTGGAACCTATCAGTGCACATCACATTAGAACATTTATCAAAATTATCAGTGAGAACTACTATTACCATTTTGAAGCCCCATCCTAAACAATTTTATGGGGAAGAGACTTCCTGCTCTGTTATCTCATGATGTACTTTTCCTAAGATCCCTGTGCTGAAGTTTCTATATTCCTATGATTGAAACTAATGATGGATCAAAAACCTAGCTAGTGGAGAAGTCCTGTTGCTTAGTTAAGTTAAAAATTAAGAATGCTTTTTTTCTGATGCAGATAATTTCAAAAGGAAATAAGGGCAAATTATAAATTTTTATGCTAACCAATTCTAGACATATATACTAAGATTTACCAAGTAGTTCTTACTTGCTAGGTATTCTTATTTTTAGGGGCTATAAAATAAAATAGAAGAGTATCCTTCAATACTACTGGCTAGAAATAACTGGAAAGGGAAACAATGTATATAAATCAGGGGTTCTATGTACCTATCAACAAAACCCAAGGTTTCTGGGTCACTAAGAGTCACTAGTGGGGCTGGGAAACTTGGTTCACAGTTTTGTAGCTTATGTCCATGTCTTATAAATCTGACCACAGAGGCAGAGTTGCTTCCCCTATAGAAACTGCAACTGCTTCTTACATATAGTTTTTCAAGATTTATTTTTGCATAGA
>NW_004567118.1:35544611-35575698 GCF_000260355.1 Condylura cristata
CTTAAATTTTTAACATCCCTTGAAGTAAGGGAATAGGTGTGGGAGATAGGCTCTGGTAGTCACATGCATTTACCCAGGTTTTGAATAGGACATAATGACCATAGATGAATTTGATAGGAGCAACTTCTACAGGAAGGAGGAGTTCCTGGATGGCAGGGAAAGTCATATCTGATATCATGCCAGGAGTGTTGGCAGTATATTTTTGCTAAATATTAGAGCTTGATAGCAATGACAGTGGTGCAGGAAGAGAAGTTATGAGACCACTGAAATAGTCCAAGCTAGAATTCATCGTAGCATGTATTAATGTGGCAGGGAGAGAGACCAGACAGCTGGCATGTATACTTATCTTGGAAGTAGAACTAAAAGCACTTGCTAATGGATTTATTAGAGAATGGAAGGTCAGGGAAAGAAGAAAATAAAAAATGACTCGGTTTTTGGTAACTGAATAGATGGTGGCCACTTACTTAAGTCAGGGGAAGACTAAAGAAAGATTAGATTTAGAAGAAAGTAAAAGTAGATAGAAATGAAAATCCAGGACCCAGTCTCAGTATGCTACATGGCTATATGTATAAAATATATCCACAATAGCTGTTGTACTCCTCTCTTCAAAAGATTGAGCTTAATCCCACTCCTCTTGAGTATGGACTGAATTTAGTGACTCACTTCTAATGAATAGGAAATAGCAGAAGTGATGGTGTTTGGTTTCAGAGAATAGGTTATAAAAGGCATTACAGCTTTCTCCTTGCTTTGTCTCAGAACACTCAGTTTAGAAGTAGCTGTGACATCCTGAGGTTACTCCAACCATCACATGTAAAGGAACGAAGGCCCTTGTGCTATTGACTCTATAAATGAGCCAGCCCTCTTGAAAGCAGATCAAGCTTCAGGGGACCACACAGTCCTGAGTGAATCTGTTGGTGTTTTTTTTTTTTTTTAAGATTTACTTTTATTTACTGATGCATATAAGAACTAGGGTTTAGGCCAGAGGTGTGGGGGTGAAAGGATTCACCAGAGACAGAGCTGGGAGCAGAACAACAGATCTACTGAAATACACTACTAGTGTAGCAGGCAAGACAGGAGAGGTCTGCTGCACCGTGTGGGTTAACTCTTTGGCTGGGATGGAACTCAGGCTATCGATGTGAGAGCCCTGAGATGTAACCCTTAGCCAACAGGGAGGCCCCCTGACTGAATCTTGATCAAGATCTCTTGAGCCATTTAAGCAACTGACCTCTTAACTTCCCTCAGAAACTGTGAAATAAATGTTATCTTAAGCTGCTAAATTTTGGGGGTAATTTGTTGCATAACAACAGATAACTAGTAAGATACTTTTCCTCTATTTTTACAATACTCTAGGTGAGTGTATTATGTGTATTCATTTTACTAAAGAGAACTGAAATCCAAAACCATTCTGACTTGCCCAAAGATTCTAATCTACTAATCTTTGAAACAGATGGTAATTTATGGGAACTACAATATAAACTCAAATTGCTATTCTTTTTTTTTTTTTGCCATTACCCTCTCTTCTTTCCTTCTATATTCTATACAATTCATTTAAATTTCTCTAAAATTCTAGTCTCATATCTTCCTTTACCTAGTATACTAAACTAAACCTATTCTAAACTGAAGATATAGATTCTTCATCCAGTAACTCTGTCCTAACTCCAAATCCAAGTAATGATAGGCAATTTGTTTTAAAAGATTTATTTATTTATGCATACAGAACTGAAAACAGGCCAGAGGTGCAGGGGCAGTGAGAGGATTCACAAGAACAGAATGGGGAAATACAAGACAGATTGACTGAAATACACTGCTGAGGGAGCAGCGGGCAGGAAAGGAGAGGTCTGCTGCACCTCCATGTCTGGGGATCAAACTCCTGCTGCAGGGGCTTCAATTGCTTCATAGTGCTGGGCTTTTTTTTTTTTTTTTTTTAAAGATTTATTTATTTATTTGTGCATACAGAACTGGGGTACAGGCCAGAGGCTCAGGGGTGGTGAGAGGCTTCACCAGAGACAGAGTGGGGAGCAGAATAGGCAGATCTACGAAGTACACTGCTGAGGGAAGCAGCGGGCCGGCCAGGAGAGGTCTGGCTCGCCATGTGGTCTCCTCTGGGGCAGGGGGCAGGGGGCAGGCGGCAGGCAGGAATCGAACTCATGCGGAAGTGGCTTCAGATTCTCAGTGCTGTGCTTTAACCCGCTGCGCCACCAGGGAGGGCCAGTGCTGGGCTTTTAACCCATTGTGCCACCAGGGAAGGCCCATGATAGGCAATTTTTAATTTTTATTTCTTGGCTATTGACTTCTATAGGGAAAAGTTTAACTATGAATTGACTTTACTTATGTATAGTATGACTATTTTCTTCTTTGCTTAGCAAATTCCTTATCTTCTTTTAACACAGCTCAAATGCCACTTCCTTTCTGGCTCTGCCAGCATTATGCCACTCCTCTCTGGGCTTCCCGAAATACTTTTATGACACATATTATATTCCCAGCTTAACAATGCTTATTTGACTTATTCATATCTCACTAAAAAAAAAACAAAACACCTTTCTTTCATTTTTAGTATTTGCATAAAGGAAGCATAGTAGTATATAGGAAGTCAGAGATCTACTTTATGTAAGTCATAAATTATCAGGTAAATATTTTAATGTGTCACTTGAAGTATCTAAACTTGACATAAGTATGGGTGAAAGCAAAGTACAGAAAATGAAAAGAAATCCCTCATCTTCTGCACTTAGCTAACTTTGAGATATAGTTATTTAATTACAACAAAAATATTTTTGAATATATTTTCAAACATGTGTTTTTGACATGAATATGTTTTTCTATGTTTTTCCAATAAAGTAGAGCATAATGGCTTGTCAAAACTGTATCAAACATTCTGCATTACAGTTTAAAATTATATCTTTCTGTAACTATAGAAAGTATAGTTTCAATATAGGCTTTATATTAAAAACTTAGTTACTGTAATTTTGTATACCAGAATTCATCTGTATCAGTTAGGTCTCTATGTTGCAAATAGTAGAAAATCCAACCACACCTGGCTAACCAAAAATAAAACATAAAACCATTAAAAGAAGTTTATTGGATCATATACACTTAGTTTCTTACTCCTAATGGACCTTGATACAAAAATCAAACGATGTCAATTTTCTTGGTGGTGACCCCACTTTTAGGCAGGCTCTTGTTGGTGTCACGCTGGCTGATAATTGGTCATAGAGTTATACACTTCCATCTTATTCTCTGATGTCCCTGGATCAAAGGTCCAGAAGCTTAGTCTTTATTAGCCTTGCATATCCTGTCTTGGGTCATATATCCATCCTGAACCAATCCAGCGGTAGGAAGAATTAAAGGAGTGTGAAATAAAGTAATTGACTTCAGTTTTTATCTAACAGTTGTAAATGCAGAGATGAATGAAAGTGAAAGGGAGAAATACTGGATCAGTCATTATTTTAAAATATGCTTCCCAAAGGAGAAACGCCATAATCATCATCAACAATATTTATAGAACTCCTAATTTTAGAAACAACTTGAAGTTCACTGGTCTGCTTTTTTACTTTTCTCTGCTTGCTAGAGGAAATTTACTAAGAAAAAAAAGACAAGTTTCTCCTTGGTGGCGCAGGGGTTAAAAACCCAGCATTATCAAGCTATCACCAGCCATTTGATCTGAGTTTGATCCCCAGCCAGGGATTGGAGCTGACCCAGCAAGGGTCAGCAACCTCTCCTGTCTCGCCTGCTGCTCCCCTCAGCAATGTATTCTAGTAGTTCTGACTGTTTTGCTCCCCACTCTGTCTCTGGTGAATCCTTTCCCTCTGTTCATACCTCTGGCCTACACCCAGTTCTTGTATGCAGAAATAAATAAATCTTTAAAAAAAAAAAAGAAAAAAGATAATAATTATCTTGACATTGGTTGATACAGTATAAATTTATTTCTTACTTGCCATCTTGTATCAATTATTTTCTCATCCTGATCCCATTTTTAGTGAGTTTGTCCTCCTTTTCCCTAGAAGAAGGCAACCTGAAGCTAGCTAAACCAATCAGATTCTGTCCTCCACCTCCAGGAATTTGGAATTGAGAAAATGAGAGACTAAGATTGTACATAGTGGATGGTGGGTGCTAGAACAAAAAGGTATTGTAGAAGTGAGACCATGGCAAACCAAAACGATATGCAGGCTAAAGTTTGGTGGGTATACAGAGGCTGATCTGCAGAGAAAATGGATGCAATGGACCACGTGTATGATGACAGTTAATTGGGAAGCCTTGTTTATCAGTTCTTAAGTTGTCTTGTTCTGAGTTGGTAGTATTTGATTTTTATGTGGTAACATTTGTTTATATTCTTGTGGATTCATTTATCTTTATTACCACTGTAATACCTAAAGCCTCAGCATCTTTCACCTGGATTGTTACAATGGCCTGCTCATTGGTCTCCGCTTACTTCTAAACTTGCTCAACCCCATTTACCACATTACAGTGAGTCTTAGAAGCATGAGTAAGATCATGTCACATTTCTGCTTAAAAATCCCTAGTGACCTCCCTGGTGGTACAAGGAGTTAAGTCTCAGCACTATCAAGCTATCAGAGCTGCAGCACGAGTTCGATCCTTGGCCAGGGAGCTGACCCACATGGCGCAGCAGACTTCTCCTGTCTTGCCTGATGCTCCCCCAGCAGTGTATTTCAGTAGATCCATCTGCTCTTCTCTCCACTCTGGCTCTGGTGAATCCTCTCACTCCTGCACCTCCTGTACCCAGTTCTTTTATACATAAATAAATAAAAATAAATATATTTTAAAAATCCTTAATGGACTCCATTGCTTTAACATGAAATCTAAGCTTTCATATGTGACTTCAAGCAGCTCTACTATGGGACCCTTTTCTCCCTCTCCAGTCACATCATGTGTCATCCATACTCATTGCTTTCAACTACAGTGGTGTGTGCATGTACATGATATAGATGACAGCATCTATTTTCTTACCTGGAACACACTTCATTAATTTGCAAGGTTTATTTTGAAGATTTATTTATGCATATAAGAACTGAGGTATAGGCAAGGGGTGAAGGGGGTGAGAGGATTCAAAAGAGACAGAGTGGGGAGCAGAATAGGTGTACCTACTGAATACACTGCTGAGGGTAGCAATAGGTAAGAGGAGAGAGGTCTGCCATGTCCCTGCCATGTCAGGGAGTTAGCTCCCTGGCTGGGGATTGAACTCATGCTGCAGTGGCTGCTGATAGCTTCATAATGCTGAGGCTTAATCCTTTGTGCCACTTGGGAGGCCCTGTCTGTTTGTTTTTAAGATTTATTTATTTATTTATTTTTAAAGATTTATTTACTTATTCATCCAGAACTGGAGAACAGGCCAGAGGTGTAGGGGAAGTGAGAGGATTCGCTAGAGACAGAGTGAGGAGCAGAATAGGCAGATTGACCAAGTACAGTGCTGAGGGGATAAGTGGGTGAGACAGGAGTGGTCTCCTGTGCCATGTGAGTCACCTCCCCGGCCCAGGATTGAAATCTGAAGCAGATGTGGCTTACTTCCCTAGTGCTGCACTTTAACCCCTTCTTCTACCAGGGAGGGTCCAAGATTTATTTATGTATTTGAGAGCTGGGGTGTAGGCCAGAGGTGAGGTGGGGGGCGGGGGGAGATGAGAGGACTCACCAGAGACAGAGTGGGGAGCAGAACTCACAAATCTACTGAAATACACTTCTGAGTGTTCTGAAATACACTCCTGGCCAAGGGTCGCAGCAGTGGCTGTGAATAGCTTTATAATGCTAAGACTTAACACCTTGCATCACCAGTGAGGCCTCTTTGTTTTGTTTTTTAATCTTATTTTTCAGGTCTCAAGCGCAAAGCAGCATTACTTTAACACAGGAGCTCTCAATTGGGGGTGACTTTGTCTCTCAGAGATTTGACAATGTCTAGAGATAACTTGATTGTTACAACTGAAGTGGTTGTATGTTACTGACATCTAGTGGGTTGAGGCCAGTATGCTACCAACATCCTATGGTACACAGATAGCTCCATGCAAGTAATAGCTAATCCCAAATAACTACAGTGCAGAGATTTAGAAACTGTATAAATAACACTTTATTTCTTTTTAAAGATTTATTTATTTATGCAAACAAGAATTGGGGTACAGGCCAGAGATAATGGGAGAGGGGGAGGACTCAACAGAGACAAACTGGGGAACAGAACAGGTGGATGGACTGAAATACACTGCTGAGGGGAGCAGCGGGTGAAATAGGAGAGGTCTGCTACACCATATGGGTCAGCTTCTTGGCCTAGGATCAAACTCAGGGATAGAACTGGTGCTTCAGTAGCTGTGGATAGCTTCATAGTGCTGCACTTTAACCCCTTGTGCCACCAGGGAGGCCCCCAAATAACACTTTAAACAGCACCTTTACTGCCTCCCTATTGGCCACCAGTCACTACCAACATGAGTTTGATCCCCGTGCCACATGGCACAGCAGACCTCTCCTGTCTCACCACTGCTCCCTTCAGCAGTGTATTTCAGTAGATCTACCTGCTTTTCTCTCCATTCTGTCTCTGGTGAACCCTCTCACCTGCCATACCTCTGGCTACACCCAGTCCTGTATGCATAAATAAATAAAATTAATCTTTAAAAAAGAAAAAGCACTCATTAATATGGCTCATTGCCCTATTTATTTCTTTCACTGCACTTATCACAGTCTGAACTTCTCTTGTTTGTTTATTTGCTACGAGTCCCATTAATACATAAATGCCAGGGCCTCCCTGGTAGCATTAAGGTTTAAAATGCAGCACTATGAAGCTATTCTTAGCTACTGCAGCACGTGTTCCATCCCTGGTCAGGGAGGTGACCCACCTGGTACAGTGGACCTCTCCTGTCTTGCCCACTGCTCCCATCATCAGTGTATTTCAGTTGAGCTGCCTGTTCTGTTGCCTACTCTGTAGTCTGGTGAATCCTCTCACCTCCCCACACCTATGGCCTATATTCCAGTTCTTGTGTATATAAATAAATCTTAACAACAACAAAAAAAACTAAAACAAAACATAAATTTCACTAATGAAGATTTTCATTTGCCTTGTTCACTACTGATTGAATGGAGTCTAGGCAATGTAACTACTCAACATATTTTCTCCAGTAATTTCAAGTTTTATTTTATAAATTAATCTACAAAGAATATACTTTCATTCATTACTTCAACCATTATTTTTTGAAAACCAACTTCCAAGAAATGAGTGAGATGTTGGTATTTTGTAAGTAATAATATGACTCTTTGTCTTAAAGAGCTTATAAGACAAGGGTTTGTTGGGGAGGGGTACATATAAGTAAAAAGGCCATTTATAGTTTAAGATGATATGGGGAATCAAAGAGAATATATGGTCTCTCTCTCCTCTCAAGTAGCTTACTCACTTCTGGGGGGAAGCTGAATGAAATATGCACACAAACAACTACAAATGCCAGAAAAAGAATACAGATAAGCAAAGCCAGATCTGTACTATTTATAGAAATCAGAAAAGACTTTGAAGAGATGTTTTTCTTTTTAGTATATATATGTATATATTTTTTAATATATTCATTATGATATCATTCTGTTTTTCTTTTTTTATTTGAGACATGTAAGAAGGCACATGAATTTGATAAAATGGGAGGAAACGGTGAGAAGGGGAGAGGGCATTCCTGGCAGAGAGAATGGCAAGAGCGAAGGCACAGAAGTGTGTGTGCCAGGAACAAGTAGACGTGTTTGGCTAAAGCACAGGAGACCAGTGAGAGCTTAGGTTGGAAAGGCGAATGGGTCCAAACTGGGTCAGTTGACTATGAATACAAATGACCCAAATCTTGCCCACATTTCCTATAATTTAGAGCAGCATTTACCTCATACACACTGGGCAAGAAAAGCTTACAGAAATCTAGTGACTCACACATTATTAATAAACCTTTTTTGTCTTAACTCTCTGAATTTTGGGGAGCGCTTACCATATTTCCTAGGACCTCAGTATGTTGACACTTATGAGGGGATAGAATTCCTGACAATAGGGACATTGCCTGTCTCAGTGTATGAGCAAACAGTACATTGTCAGATTTTAATTTGGGATAATTTAATTTGGAATAAAAAGGTTCAAAACTATTTCATTCCAAGATCTGATAGGAATGAGTGACTTCTAGTGAAGAGAGGATGAGAAAACAGGAGGGGGACCAAATAATGGAAAGAGTAGGTCAGTTTGTTGAGAAACAAGCTCTGATGTATTTATTTGCAAAATTCCAGTTGCTGTGGCAGTTGGATGCTGCTCTTTCACTGTTGCTCTTTTAAGCCTTTTTATGACCTTTAAAGAAGTCATTCCCAGGCCCTCCCTGGTAGCACAATGGGTTAAAGCACAGCACTATGAAGCTATTGCAGCCACTTCAGCATGAGTTTGATCCCCTGCCAGGGAGGTGACCCACATGGCGCAGCAGACCTCTCGCCCACTGCTCCCCTCAGCAGTGCATTTCGGTCAGTCAGCCTGTTCTGCTC
The DNA here is from genome assembly GCF_000260355.1 of Condylura cristata. Taxonomy (NCBI): domain Eukaryota; kingdom Metazoa; phylum Chordata; class Mammalia; order Eulipotyphla; family Talpidae; genus Condylura; species Condylura cristata. The sequence continues at coordinate 35,553,090 of NW_004567118.1, forward strand.
CCCGCTCTGTCTCTGGTGAATCCTCTCATCCCCCACTCCCGGTACCTCTGGTCTGTATCCCAGTCCTGTATGCATAAGTAAATAAATCTTTAAAAAAAATAAATCAATCAACTTTTACTATCGACATTTTGTATTAATAGTTGAGACCAAGATGGATTTTGCTACTAACTGGTAAATGTTCAAATGCAGTATTTTTCATTTTACCTTACCATTATTTATTTTACTTATTTTTGGTTATTTTCTTACATTGGTGTTTATTTTTGTACAATATTTGATTTCTCTGATCAAATGTGGTCCCCATAAATCTCCCACCACCACATCACCCGTGGACTATCACCATAGTTCCTTGAGCTCTTTGCTTTCCCATTTTGGCCCATTTCCCTCCCCCAAGCCCCTCTATGCCTCGGATCTATAGTTTGCCTGCCACATCTGTTTCTCTCCTTTTTGTTTTTTGGACCCTTTGTTCAGTTTTCCCTATATTCCTCCTGTAAGTGAAACCATCTAATATTTTTCTTTTTCCTTGTGACTTTTTCACAAACTCCATGTTTTTAAATTTTAATGTGCAGATAAATCACTTGATGGAGCCTGTTAAATGCAGATTCTGAATCTATATTTCTGATAAGTAGATGCTAATGCAACTGGTTATGGATTATACGTTGAGTAGTAAGTACTAGTAAGTGGGGTAATTATTTTAATTGTAAAATTATGAACATAAATGAACATAAATATTTAGAAGAAAATTTTTAATTCACATCAAACTATAAGTATTTATATTACCTGTTATTTAAAAATTGTCATGAGGATCTGCTTCCTCCAAAGTATAACAATCAGTGACATTTTCCCGCCTTGCATGGTTTTCCTATGGGTTCAAATAGCCTCTATGAAAAGTTTTATTCCAAGGTAAACACAGACCTGCCTGCCCACCTGACTGCCTTCTGCTTGCCTAACTGCCTTCCTGATCTCCCTCTTTTCCTGAATAATTCAATGCAAAAGTCAATAGGTGGGACCAAGCAAGGCCCACAGAGGAGGAGGGATGAGGAAGTGTCAACAGGATACAGGTTACTGCAGAGAGAGTGGAGTGAGGACAGTGGTTGGGGAAAGGACATCATGGATACGGGTGATTTGTCACTTTGGAGATATAGGGTAGATTGATTTAAAACATAAATATTAAGGATATTTCACTGTGGGAGTTCCAAATATAGAAAGGGAGAAAACTACAATGGCCATCTAGTGTTTATTGAAATTGGGTTTATCTATGTAAACTATGGTTTAAAATATATTGATAGACATAAAAACAAATATATATGTAAATTGATGTATGTGTGTGAACACAGTACATACATATACTCATGATGTATTATATAGAATAGACATGCAGTGTATGTATATGCATGTGCTTATATATATACCTATGTGTGTGTTGTGGGAGTAGTAGAGGACCTGGTAGTGGCAACAACTTAAATGTGAAACCCATATGTGACCATATCTTAACTTCTAAATAGTGCTCATGATATCAGGGAAGATCAGAGAAATAGCTTATTTAAGGATTAGAATAGGGAAAGAACAAAAAATTTTAGAGCATTTTATTTTGCCAAATGTAGTAGTGCCAAAAGGTAGTACACAAAGAATGAAGGAAAATTTCAAGAGTCACAGAAGCCAGATCTAAGGGGCAAAATCTGGGACAATTAGAGTATTAAAATAAATAATAGTTGTGGTCCTCCCTGGTGGTGCAACGGGTTAAAATGCAGCACTGTGAAGCTAGCTGCTGCTTCCACTTCAGTGCAAGTTCAATCCCCAACTGAAAAGGCTGACCCACATGGTGCAGCAGACCTCTTCTGACTTGCTGGCTGCTCTCCCCAGCACTGTACTTCGTCAATCTGCCTGTTCTGCTCCCCACTCTGTCTCTGGTGAGTCCTCTCACCGCCCCTGCACCTCTGGCCTGTATCCCAGTTCTTGTATGCATAAATAAATAAATCTTTAAATAAATAAATAATAGTTGGAATAGATTATATTCCAACTATTGTGTATATTGTTATTTACTTATGAGTAAATCAATGAATAAGTAAATGGTAGTATCAGAAAGATTTTCCATATACTTGAACACTAACTAGTAAATGTGAAAAAAGACTGTAATTAGAAAAATCATCATTTTAAAGCCATTGTGGTAATAGTTAATTCAGTGAAGAAGCATTATTGATATTGGAAGGATCTGAGGATGTTCCTCCCAGTTGACTGAAATTGGTTGATGACAATTTGATGAGCAACAGGGTATTTACACAGCCTTAAAATATCTCCCACAAAATACTTAATGACAAAGTGAAAAAGAGTAATTTTGGCAAATACCACATTAATCAAGTGATCCAAGTTAGCACCACCAGTAATGGAACACATTGAAAATTGTGTACCACTTGATAGCGTGCAGTGAGGAAAACACAGCAACACTTTTGTGATAATCCAATGCCAAAAATGCATTACCTGAATGCAATCATTAGAAAACATCTGACAAACATAAATTGAGGCATATTTTGCAGAATAACTGGCCTCTAAGCTTTACAAGTGTAAGGTACTAAAAGTTAAGGAAAGATTACGGAACTACTTTTTGATAGTGAAGGTCACAAATTGGTGTAGTATATGATGATAGGTCAAATACTATAGCTACAATGGTTATTACTGGAACAATGGGTAAAACATGAATGATTATTTTGTGGTAGTCTTGAGTCAGTATTAGTTACCTTATTTTGATAGCCATATTGTTGTTCTATAGGAAAATATTCATGTTTGTAGGAGTACACTTGAATTATTTGTGAATAATAGGGTAACCTGTCAACTCTTACCCAAATGAATCACAGTGGCAAAGGAATTATTAGTATTATTCTTTTTAAAAAAAAAGATTTATTTATTTATGCATACAAGAGCTTGGATGCAGGCCAGTGGTGTGGGGTGAGAGGACTCACCACAGACAGAGTGAAGAGCAGAACAGGCAGATTTACTGGTATATATTTACTGCAGCAGGAAAGATGAGAGGTCTGCTGTGCCATGTGGATCACCTCCCTGTTCAGGGATCGAACTCATACTGCAGTGGTTGCTGATAGCTTCACAGTGCAAGACTTAACCCCTTGCGCCACCAGGGGGGCCCCTTGGTATTATTCTTGCCTGAAAATAAAAGTAAATTAATAAGCCTATGATGTTGAAGAGGTGACTCATTAAAAAACAGTATTCTGAATCAATAATATCTACTACATATACAGGAAATTAGTACACAGACAGTATATTTTCTGACTCTAGCTTACATATTGACAAAATAATCACCTTTTAGCAACATGAAAATCATACTTGTTACTTACCTAATTGTTGTTCCTTTTCCCCTTTCCCTTTTGCTAACAGAAAGCTAATTATTCCAAGATAGGGACATCTGGGTCCATCCTATCTCCAGGAGGTGAATTTTTATTGATCTAATTTAGGCATGGGCATGCAATGGGCATGCAATACAATTCTTGTTAAACATACATGAAAGCATATTCTTCTGGAATGAGGGGGGAAATTTTCAGGGAAAAGGTTTTGTTTTGTTTGCTAATATTAAGACACAAGAATGAAATGACAGTGCTCCATGTGGATATATCCACATATGGTACGTGGAATTACAGCAACTTCCTTGCAACCATGAGGAGACAGGTCTGAGGATGAAAGTCAACAAAACAAAAATGACCAGGCAGAAATATAGTGGGGGGAAGACCCTGTATCCCTGATAATGTCATTTGCTGCTAAATTAAGCATTTTAATAACCACACTATCTTCTACTAATATGTGAGATAATAAATTTTCCTTGTTTGAATTTTCTGTTACTTGCAGCCAGAAGCAACCTACTTGAGAAAGGTAACCAAGAGAAAATTATAGTTCACTGATTGTTTAAGCTAGATTAAGTTTGCCCTAAAAGAAAATAGTGGTGTGCTGAGATAAGTGAATACATGCCCTGTTTCTATGAATTTGGATGGAATTTCTACTCATGGAAGGAAACTATGTACTGAGCATCTGTTTAGTTCACATATGAAGTTTGAGATGATGTTCCTAGAAACGTGAAGGTATTCTATTGACTGGACTATAAGACTTTGATTTGACCCTTTGCACCATCTGGACTGTTGTGATTGCTAAGTCATAAAATTTTCTTCAAAGATTTATATGGAACATTCTATCCTTTGGCATGATACCAATGAGATGTGTTACCGCTAACTCTTTCTTATCCCTTTTATCAAGAAGCAAAATTTAACATAAGGGTCAGAAATAAAGGTTTTGTGAAAATCTTAATTAACTGCATTCCAAGTAGAGCCTCATTGAATTCAGGGAAGATTCCATTCTTCCCTGCACTATAGTCATGCACTATAGTCATGCACTATTTGAAGACTTAGGATTTCAGATTTTTCCCAAAGTTCAATTTTTATCTTGTTGCTGCTTTTGGTCACATGTCTATTCTTGGGCTTACGGCAAGATGGCTGGTCTTCTATTATTTGTTGTGTGACCAGGTTACATAAACTCACCAGCCTTGTGCTGAGAGTACTGGTGGAGGTAAGCATCTGGATATATTCTTGTCAGTTTGGAATTTTATAAATTCCACATGATTCAAAGCAGAGGTATACTTAAAGGAGACATGAAGATTTAGAAAATTCACAAAGAAACTCTCAGGTTAAGCTTGATTCCTCTTGGGAACACTTACAAATATTGTACTTTTACAACAAAATGATGAAATAGCTCATTATCATAATTAGCCCTCTGACTTTGAAGTAAATGAATGAATATAGTTTTTTCTTCTCCCTTTCCTAAACTGGTAGGGAGCTCTTAATCTTTTTCCTCAGAATATGTATTTTGACAGTAAAAATGTTACTTTCTGCTGATTATTAGATTATACATTTGCCTTTGTCACATGATAAAAAGGGCAGGTATTTTACAGATGAATATAATGAATTTTTCTCAAGAGATTCAACAAAGAAATCCCTAAGAGATTCAACAAAGAAATCCATAATTCTCATTTCAAAGATGCTGAAGCAAAGTCCAGCAATAAAGCTAAATGGCTCAGTGACTGACCTGAGTAAGACCGGTGCTATTGTCATTGTTACTTCATTTCATTGCACTGTGTTCTTTCAGAATTGCAGTCAGGAATAGTGTTTATTTAATAACCTTAAGGCTCTAAGCATCCGCCCTCTTATTTTATGGCTTTTGTATATGCCATTCTCTCTCTCTCTTTTTAAAAAGATTTATTTATTTATACATACCGACCAGAGGTGTAGGGGCTGAGAAGATTCACCAGAAACAGAGTGGGGAGCAGAACAGGCAGATGGACCGAAACACACTGCTGAGGGGAGCAGCGGGTGGGTCAGGTGAGGTCTGCCACACCATATGGATTAGCTCCCTGGCTGGGGATTGAACTTGTGCTACAGTGGCTGTGATAGCTTCATAGTGCTGCTTCGCTTTAATTGGTTGCACCACCAGGGAGGGCCCTGTCTCTCTTTTTAAAGATTTGTTTATTTATGCATACAGAACTGGGGTGCAGGCCAGAAGTGCAGGGAAGGTGAGAGGATTTACCGGAGACAGAGAGGGGAGCAGAACAGGCAGACTCATGAAGTACACTGCTGAGGGGAGCAGCAGGAGGGCCAGGAGAGGTCTGCCTCTCCATGTGGATCACCTCCGAGGCTGGGAATCTAACTCGCACGGAAGCTGCTGCTGCTGCTTGCTTGCAGTGCGGTGTCCTAACCCACTGTGCCACTAGGGAGAGCCCGCCATTTTCCCTGCATGGAATATTCTTTTCAATTTTTTGGGTCCCGGCTAAAATATCACTTATTCAGAGGGGTTAGGTCTATGGTCACACCCTTCTACCCTAAAGCTTCCCTCCTTCAGCTCTCTTTCATAACATTTGTATTTTTCTCCACAGTACTCATTACAGTTTTCAATTATATGCCCATTTGTGTGTTCATTTGTCTATTTTCTCACTATGATCTCAGTGCTATGTAAGCAGGGACTCTTTTTTTTCTCTCTCCACTGTAAATTCAGTGCCTAGCAGCACAGTACTGCATGTATATAGGTTCTTAAAATATTCATTAAAAATAAATAAATAGGGCCCTCCCTAGTGGTGCAGCACGTTAAAGCACAGCACTAAGAAGCTAAAGCCACTTCAGCATGAGTTTAATCCCCACCCTGGAGGTGACCACATGGCCCGGCAGACCTCTCCTGACCGGGACCCACTACTCTGCTCAGCAGTGTACTTGTCAGTGGGCCTGTTCTGCTCCCCACTCTGTCTGGGGTGAATCCTTTCACCTCCCCTGCACCTCTGGACTGTACCCCAGTTCTGTAGGCATAAATAAATAAATCTTTAATAAACGAATGAATGAAATGTTTATCGCACATTATTCTCATAAAAATCACTTAGAATGGAAATAGATGTTACTAACAATATTTTAATTACTAGTGTTGGATTTCATCACTCTCAACAATGCCAACTCCACCCTACCCATAAAGTTAGCATTTGTTTAGTACACCTGTAACAGTGTAATCTCCATAGAAAGGGGAAGTTCCAGGTATTGCATGAGGGGAAGGCAGGGAGCAAGGGGAGGTAATTGGAGGTGGGATATGGAGCAGAGGTATGTGAACAAGTTGCATTTGCTTCTCAGCTTTGGGTTTGCACCAGAGACTTGGGGGACATGAAGAGATAAGTGGAGGTAAGAAATAAGAGATGAGTCATGTATTGACACTTGAAACTTAGAATTTCAAGACATAGGTGAGAGAGAGCCCAAAGAGGTTGAAAACAGCAGCATTTAACTTGATTTGTACTTTTTATAATAGAATTAATTTATTTATGCATACAAGAGCTGGGGTACAGGCCAGAGGTCTGTGGGGTGAGAGGATTCCCCAGAAACAGAGTAGGGCACAGAACAAGCAATTGACTGAAATAAACTGAGTAGTGGGTGATTCAGGAGAGGTCTGCCATGGCATCTGGATCACCTCCCTGGCCAGGATAGAACTTGTGCTGCAGAGAGCTTCATAGTGCTGTGTTTTTAACCCCTTGTACTACCAGGGAAGGCCCTAGATTTGTACTTTGATTTTGCTATTTTCTTTCCAGATCCCTGGCCGGTTCTGCCCACAGGAGACTATGGCTCCCTGCCAGAAGGTGCCCTTAGACTTGTGGCAAGTATCCTTGCTTTGGATCAAATCTTTTTAGGGATTTACCCACAAGGTGATGGGTAACTGGGTGTTTCATTGGGAAACTATATCCTTTCTATTCTGTCTATGCAAACTATTCTATAAAAGTTCTTTCAGGGCCTCCCTGGTGGCTCCAGGGCGTTAAAGTACAGTACTATAAAGCTATTCACAGCCACTGCAGTATGAGTTCAATCCCCAGCCAGGGAGGTGACCCACATGGTGCAGCAGACCTATTCTGTCTTGCTTACTGCTCCCCTCAGCAGTCAATTAGCCTATTCTGTTTCCCATTCTGTCTCTGGTGAATCCTCTCAGCCCCCAGACCTCTGGCTTGTACCATAGTTCTTGTATTCATAAATAAATAAATCATTTTTAAAAAGTAAAAAAATAATAATAATAAGACCTTTCACACTAAAAGCATAATTTGTCTTTATGCAGCAGATAGCAGGACCTATTTACAACATGTAGGTTTGGGGGTCTGGGTTACCCCTCAGTCTGCCCACTAACACATTTAATCTCCTTGTGCCAGACCTAGTCTCTAAATTTGAAGACTGATTTTTGCACAGATTTATGTACCAGTACTGATTTAATTTGTAGGATTTAGGCTTAAAAGTTCTTACTGAAAGTTTGATTTCATATTATTTTGGAGTAATTCCAGACATTCACCATTCAAAGTGAATAATTTAATATTATTCTGGGGTAACTCCAAGGCATTCACCATTGAGAGGAAAAGACGTTTGTTTTGTTTTGCTAAAACTGAACTCAAGCTATACATAAAACACTACTCTATTTAGAAATAAGCTTGTGAATTTTAGGTATCTTAGAATGGATATTGCTTTTGTGGTTATAATACACTCTTCCTGTTTGTATAATAAACTTTTACATATATTTTGAATAATAACTTTTTCTAACTACAAATGCAGGCATTTTTGGTAGAAATTTTAGAAAATGCATAGAAGCATGAAGGAGAAACAAAAAGTATAAAGAAACAAAAGAGAATCACTCAAATTTTACCTAGAGATAACCATTGTTAACAGTGGTATAGTTTATCTTAGCCCTATTTCTGTATGTATTTGTGTATGTATACAGTTATATTAAACATAATGTATCATATATACATATATAATGTGCACGTATTATATATATGTAGATGTAAATATGCAGGCATGTATGTACTGTATATTATAATCACACACATATGTTACCACCTATGGGGTTCATCAGACACTTTGATTTCTTTTTTATACAAATTGTCCCTGGTAATCCTCTCAATAGTTCTATGAGAAGACAGTATTTTCCCTATTGATGAATACATTGGGGCTAACATTATTAGTTTGACTATTATTAGTTGGTAAGTGGTAGACATGAGATAAAAATCTAGATTCAGGCCCTCCCCGGTGGCACAAAGGGTTAAAGCACAGCCAGGGAGGTGCTCTTTAAAAATGGTTTTAAAATAAATACATAAATAATAAAAATTGTTAAAGCTTTTAAAAAGGGTTAAAGTTTTTAAAAAGGCTTAAAGCTGGCAGGGAGGTGACCCACATGGCACAGCAGACCTCTCCTGTCATGCTTGCTGCTCTTCTCAGCAGTGTGTTTCAGTAGACCTGCCTGTTCTGCTCCCCACTCTGTCTCTGGTGAAGCCGCTCACTCACTGCACCTCTGGCCTGTACCCCAGTTCTTGTATATATAACTAAATAAATCTTAAAAACAAATTAGACTGTTAAATGGACCTCCCTGGTGGCGCAGCGGGTTAAAGCACTGCACTGAGAATCTAAAGCTGCTTCCGCATGAGTTCAATTCCCGCCTGCCCCGGAGGAGACCACATGGCGAGGCAGACCTCTCCTGACCCGCCCGTGCTCCCCTCAGCAGTGTACTTCGTCGATCTGCCTGTTCTGCTCCCCACTCTGCCTCTGGTGAATCCTCTCACCCTCCGCATTTCTAGCCTGTACCCCAGTTCTGTATGTACAAATAAATAAATCTTTAAAAAAAAAAAATTAGACTGTTAAAAAATGTAGATTCAATTCTAAATCATCGATCTAATCTTAACCATTTGTTATATGATTATATATTTCTGCATCTTTAAATGATAATTTTTTTAAAGATTTATTTATTCATACAGAACTAGGGTACAAGCCAGAGGTGCAGGTGGGAGGCTTCACCAGAGACAGAGTGGGGAGCAGAACAGGCACACTGTCAAAGTATAGTGCTGAGGAGAGCAGCGGGTGTGTGGGGAGAGGTCTGCTGTGCCGTGTGGGTCACCTTCCTCCAACCTGTGCTGCAGTGGCGGCCTTACAGTGAAGCCTTACAGCTTTAACCTGCTGTGCCACACTCTGAACTTTTATACCATGATGATTAATCAGGGAAAAAAAATTTCTTTTTTTTTACATCATGCATGTTCTCTTACAAGAGTTATTTTAGACATTTAAATAAGTATCTGCTGCGATGGCTTCCTTCTTTATTCTTGAGTTCTCATTCAGCAGCCTATCTTTTTTTCTTTCAGAACAAATAAACTGGGTCGTATTCTTAGTGAATTCATTATATTCAAAGACTTATCATGGAGGTCTTCACAACTGTATGACTACTCTGGCTGAGGCAGAAATTTTAAATTATAATTATTTACTCTCAGAATTTTGTACTATATGTTTTATTGATTTGTGACTCAGAAAGTTGTATAATTCTGAGGCCAGCTTGAGTTTAATTCCTTTGGAGGTATTTTTTTCCTACCTGGTTTCTTGAGTTTTTTTATCCTCAAAATATTAAAAAATATCAGCTGGCTAGTCTAAACATAGGCTTCTTTTTCATTCATTTTGCTAGCAGGCTTAAGTCTTTTGGAAAATTATGTAATTGCTTCTATTCCTATCCTGTTTTTCCCCTCTTGAGGTTCTCAGTATATTTAAATAATTTATGGAACAAATATTTATTGAGCAACTATTCTATGCTTGGCACCATTCTAGGTATTGGGGATATATTATTAGGGAATACAGATGCTGACACTTTTGTTAATTTAATCTCCTGAATTTATTCTCTCTATATTTTTTAAAGATTTATTTTCATTTATTTATTCATAGAAGAGTTGGGGTATAGAACAGAGGTGTGGGGTGGGGGGTGGTGAGAGGATTCATTAGAGACAGAGTGGGGAGCAGAACAAGCAGATCAACTTAAGTACACTGCTGAGGGGAACAGCAGGCAAGACAGGAAAGTTCTGCTGCGCCACGTGGGTCAGTTCCCTGGACAGGAATCAAACTAGAACTTGTGCTTCAGTGCCTCTGATAGCCTCACAGTGGTAACACTTAACCCTCTGTGCCACCAGGTAGGCCCTTGTTCTCTAAATTATGCACTTTTGTTATGATTTTTCAAGTTGCAGCATTTTTTCATAGTCCTGTGGTTTTTCACCATTTGCCCATCTTCACATAGAGCTTTTTTCAGCTTTGGTTAATATTCAAGTAGGAATTGCCATGGATTCTATTAGATTGAAATGGGTCTCAGTGTATACCCTGATTTCTCTGTTGCCCTCATCTAGCTTCAATCCTGAGTAAGGGGATTCTCTTTTCTTTTTTAAAAGATTCATCTACTTATGCATATAAGAACTAGGGTACAGGTCAGAGGTGCAGGCATGAGAGGATTTACCAGACAGAGTGGGGAACAGAACAGGCAGATGGACTGAAATACACTGCTGAGGGAAGCAGTGGGCTACATAGGAGAGGTTTGCTGTGCCATATGGGTCACTTCTCTGGCCCGGGATCAAACTGCAGTGGCTGCAGATTGCTTCATTAACCCATTGCACCATGAGGGAGGCTCCTGAGTGAGGGGATTCTTGTGGAATTTTATATGGGTGATAAAATATCTTATAGAAGTAGAATCTTTAACTAGCCTTTCCTTATAAATGAGCCCTTCTACATACTAACTGGCAGAAATATCTCAAAGTTCCTAGCATATGGAAGATTTTTTCCTGTATTTTTATTCCTTTGACTTTTTTAAAATGTGAATTTAGATTGAGGCAATTTAGAAGACTATCCTTACAAGGCCATTTTATTTAAAAACTGCAAACTAGTATTTTATGTTACGGGGATTAGGAAAAATATTCAATTCTCATAACTGTATGTTGTTTTGAATTTTTCATAAAGGGTCTAAAACCCTTTGAAAAGCTATATGGTCTACTAGGCATCAAGAGATTGGAGTTTGATTGTGATATGAAATTTTGCTATAGCTTTAAAAATTTTTTTGAACTTCAGGTTCTCTAATCTTAGAACTTTTCATGTCATAGTGTGATAGGGAAAATTCCAGAAAAAGAAAATGTGGAAGCTCTTTGTTTAAAGATAGACAGTAAGGAAATATTAGGACTTTGTGTTATTGTCTGAATGCTATTACAGTTTTGATCACTTTTAGCCTAGCCCTGGAGTATCTACTTGAGGGATAGAGAATGAGGTCTGGTTGCTAGGAAGCCTGGATATACAAAGCCATTATGAGGTATAACTGGGAAGGGACACTGCTCTGGACTCTGCTATAAAATCCAATAGAGTGGTAAATGTAGACCTACTTTCTGGGTGTAGGTTGGACCCATTTTTAAAGAATGAAAAGTAGCAGAAGTTGTCACTTCCAAGTTTAGACCACAATAAGACTGTGGCTTCATCTAAACACTCCCTCTTCTTCTGTTGCTCACTCTAAGGAAGTCAATTGCTACACCATGATCTGCCTCTATGGAGCTCTCTGGTGAACAGCCAGTGAGGAACTGGGTCCTCAGTGCAACACCTCAAAGGAAATGAATACTACCAACAACCACATGAAGGAGCCTGGAAGGAGCCTCCCAGTAATTTTTATGAGAGACCTTGGGCCAGAGACACCCAGCCAAACAGCCCCAGGATTCCTGACCCTCAGAAGTTATGAGATCACAGTGTTTATATTTCAAGGTAGATTATTATGCAGCAATAAATAACACCATACACAATCATCTGACTTTTGAAAGACTAAAAACACTAAAGGAGAATAGGGAGATAAGTAAAACTGATGTGTTATTATTTCCACAATTACAATATTTATTTTCTTACAAGTTTCTTAGACATTCTAATCACACAGACTGGATTCCCTAGCAGTGGTTAATTTCATATAGTATGTTCATTCTTAAAAGTTTTATTTCAGAAAGTGAGCTTTAGGTCACTGGGTGCATCTAACTATGGACTACAACAAAGCAGTATACATACTGACAACTATTTATTGATTTACTCATACACAAAATAATTCTGTCTACTGAAGACTCAAAAAGGAATACAAAATGGCATATTAGTACCCTTGGCCTTTATGCTGGATTAATGTTTACAGGACAATTGTAAAAATAAAAATATATTCAGCCCTCGCTGGTGGAGCAGCAGGTTAAAGCACAGCACTGGGAGGCTTAAACCACTTCTGCATGACTTCGATCCCCACCTTCCTCCGCGGAGATCCACATGGCGTGGCAGACCCCTCCTGGCCCGCCCGCTGCTCCCCTCAGCAGTGTACTTCGTCGATCTGCCTGTTCTGCTCCCCGCAATGTCTCTGGTCGCTCCTCTTACTTTCCGCATCTCTGGCCTGTACCTCCCTTCTAAGTGAATAAATACCTAAATCTCTAAAAAATAAAATAAAATAAAAAATAAAAATATATTCTTTTTATAAAAGGAATAAATGTACACTGCACAACATTTAGTAAAAATGGAGATGTACAAAAGAGAGAAATGAAACTCAACTTTGAACCTGCTAATCAGAAGGCTGCATTGAGACTGAATGTACTATTGATTTCAGTTGACAGCATTTGCTACCCTATTATTTTACTTACTTACTTTTTGATTTACAAAATGATCCCTCTTGAATCTTAAAGGAGAAAACATAACAAAGAGATGAGAGAGCAGAGCCAGGAGAGTTCCCTGAACAAGTACAAAGCATCAAAGTGGATAGGGCTTAGGAAGCCATCTACCTGATTGGGTCTTCCCTGTTGGTGCAACAGGTTAAAGTGCAGCACTATAAAGCTAGCAGCAGCCACTTCTGCACAAGTTTGATCCCCGGCCAGGGAAGTGGTGACCCACATGGCACAGGAGACCTCTCCTAGCCCACCCGCTGCTCCTCTCAGCAGTGTACTTGGTCAGTCTGCCTGTTCCATTCCCCATGCTGTCTCTGATGAATCCCATCTGGCCTGTACCCTAGTTCTGTATCCATAAATAAGCAAATTTTTTTTTTAAAGATTTATTTATTTTTGCATACAGAACTGGGGTACAGGCCAGAGGCTCAGGGGCGGCGAGAGGCTTCACCAGAGACAGAGAGGGGAACAGAACAGGCAGATCGACGAAGTACACTGCTGAGGGGAGCAGCGGGCGGGTCAGGAGAGGTCTGCCACGCCATGTGGTCACCTCCGGGGCAGGTGGGAATCGAACCCATGCGGAAGCGGCTTTAGCTTCTCAGTGCTGTGCTTTAACCCGCTGCGCCACCAGGGAGGGCCAATAAGCAAATTTTTAAAAAAAGATATATTTATTTGTGCATACAGAACTGGGGTACAGGCCAGAGGTACAGGGGCGGTGAGAGGATTCACCAGAGACAGTGTGGGGAGCAGAACAGGCAGATCAACAAGGTACACTGCTGAGGGGAGCAGCGGGCGGGCCTGGAGAGGTCTGCAGCACCATGTGGATCACCTCCCTGGGAAGGCGGGGATTGAGATCATGCTGAAGTGGCTTTAGCTTCTTAGTGCTGTGTTTTAACCTGCTGGGCCACCAGGGAGGGCCTAAATAAGCAAATCTTAAAAAAAAAAGACAGCTACTTAAAAAAAAGAAGGAAATCACCTGCATAGTGGGAGGCAGCCCTCTGAGACTAGACATGAATTTAGGGGTGTTCAAGGATCTGGGCCAAGGGCAATCACTCTCTGGGCTTCTATCTCAGAAGGCCAGAGATAAAGTTGTAGGCATCCAAAGGAACTGATGGGGAAGAACCTTACACCTACCTTCCTACCTTAAGAATTCATCTGTGGGCCTCATTGTGTATGGGGAAATCAATGGGGATCTCCCACCAGCATTTAGCAGCAGAGCATCAAGGTACCAAAGACCCAACTTCTCATTTTATATTCTCTCGTTCCATCATTTCTGGAGGTATTTCAGAGACCCATACATGGCCTTTCTCTTTAAAGAGGGTTCTGTACAGACCAGCCAAGTCTTCAGTCTTCACCTCATGCCTGTATCCTAGCAGTAGGTTCTCTGGCTTAATATCCCCATGAATTGCCTTCCTTTCATGGCAGTAGGTCAGAGCATCTGCTAACTATCTATGATCGTGGCTGTCCGTGTTTATCTAGTGTTGCTATTCTGCAGATCCCCATAAAGTTCACCCCTTGGAGCACAATCCAGAATCAGGCACACCAGATATGCTTCATGGAAGTAGTTATATAGGCAAAGGCATTGGGGTGTTTGTAGGGCCTGAATTTAAATCTCCCCTTGCAGCTGGTGCTCCAGCCCTTCTTCCTTCTTTTTTTTTTTTAAAGATTTATTTATTTATTTATACAGAACTGGGGTACAGGCCAGAGACGGGGAGGGTGAGAGGGTTCACCAGAGACAGAGCGGAGAGCAGAACAGGCAGATCGAGGAAGTACACTGCTGAGGGGAGCAGCTGGCGGGCTAGGAGAAGTCTGCCTCGCCATGTGGATCTCCTCTGGGGCAGGGGGGGATCGAACTCATGCGGAAGTGGCTTCAACTTCTTAGTGCTGTGCTTTAACCCGCTGCACCACCAGGGAGGGCCCCTTCTTCCTTCTTTATCTGGAGCTTGATTAAGACTTTCAGGGCCTGGCTTGAGCCTTGCCAAATACACATCCCCAAATTTCTCCTTGCCAGAGTCATCATTCCCTTGCCTAAGTCAGCAGTGCTGAGACACTTTATAGTCAAGATGCTGGGCAGTGTTTGGCCTCCTACATCTGCTGCCTGGCACTCACCCTTCACTGTAGCTTTGGGGAGGCTCAGGAAGCAGAGACCTGGAGAGAGGGGTGGGGAAAGTATCATCTAGCTGAGGTTGCCCCTGTTTGCCCTATTTCAGTCTCCTCAGAGGCCACAAGATGCATATACTTTCAAAATATATAGTCAATTATATATGTGTGTGTGTGTGTATATATATATATATATGTATATATATATATAATTTTTTGTAATTATGCATTGAAGAACTGGGGTATAGGTCAGAGGTGGAAGTGGTGAAAGAGGACAGAGACAGAGTGGGGAGTAGAACAAGGGATTCACTGAACCACACTGCTGAGGGAGCAGCAGGAGAGACAGGAGAGATCTGCTGCACCATGGCCAAGAATGGAACTCATGTAGTGGTAGCTGGTGATAGGCTTGAGACTTTAATCCTGTACCACCGTTGTTCATTTTTATAGAATGCTTGATTTCGCCTCTCAGGCATAATCCCCATAAAATTCCCATCACAAGAAACCTGTGAACAGTCACCATAGTCTCTTGTAAAATGCTTGAACTTTCAAAACTTGAGAAAATACTCTGTTCTTGGTTAACTTGCTAACTGATTTCTCTAAAACCAGATTACTTAGTGAAATGTCATATTTGAAAGTTTAGTTTTATATATGTTTCAATAATTAAATAAGAAATAATAGGCCTAGATATTATTCTATAGCTAATATTTAATAACTATCACAAATATTTAATATTTTGTGCCATCTATAAACACTAAACAACTTTGTCTACATTATAAACACTATACTAATTATAAACACTATACTAAACAACTTTGTCTACGTTATCTTGTTTAAACCTTAGGACACCTTGTGAGTTACATACTATAATTATTTCTGTTTTTTATATAAGTAAAATTAGGTTTACAAAGGTTAATTTGTCCAAACAAGGTCCCAAAGCTAAGTTCTAGAATAGATATTCCATATCAGTTCTGATTACAAAACTTGTATCACTCTTATATTGTTTCTCCTGCAAACTTTTTCCTGTGATATTTTCATAAAAGCAAAATGTCATTTCTTAAAACTTTCATATTTAGAAAAGTTGTTATATTCCCATTATTTAAAGACTAACTTAATTTATCCATGCCTGTGTTCACTTCATTTGAAAATTTTTTGAAGGTAGTGTCTCTAGGCAAAAATATTAAAATCTGAAAGAAATATACATGAATAAAATTCTTTCCTTGCCACAGTTGTTGTGACTTCATTTTGAAATTTGAGTTATCATCAGAGAGTCTGTTTCCATTTATATAATACATAATACTGCTCTTGATTATTTTTCTAAAGTTTTGGTCAATTGTAGAGTTGAAAAATTAGATTTTATTAGCTAATTTTCCTCCTGTTGTACAGTTTTATTACAATGAAATAAAGTGGTAGCCTGGGAAAAGAGAACAGGGAGGTATGATCTTGGAATGTTAAAAAAGAAAAAATTTTGGAGGTGTCTTTTTCTGTTTCCATATTTTAAAAAAGACAAAATTGAAGCCCAGAGAGTTAAATACATCTGTCTCTCTGAAGTTGTCATAGTACATGAAGTTTAAGAGTAAAGATTATGAAAACTGATTTTCATATGATAACTAAGACTGGTTTGCAAATATATATATATTTTTAAAAAAATTTTTTTTTAAAGATTTTATTCATACAGAACCGGGGTACAGGCCAGAGATGTGGAGGGTGAGAGGGTTCACCAGAGACAGTGCGGGGAGCAGAGCAGGCAGATCTACAAAGTACACTGCTGAAGGGAGCAGCGGGCGGGTCAGGAGAGGTCTGCCACGCCATATGGGTCTCCTCCGGGGCAGGCGGTGATCGAATTCATGCGGAAGTGGCTTAAGCTTCTTAGTGCTGTGCTTTAACCCATTTCGCCACCAGGGAGGGCCCAGGTTTGCAAATATATTTAATCAAGTTGCAAAACTGCATAAATGAAGAACATGAATTAACAAATAGTGAAAAGCATAACACCTGGTATGTAAAATAAATATTTGTGTAATAGGATCCTCCCTGGTGCAAGGGATTAAAGCACAGCACCATGAAGCTATCCATAGCCACTGCAGCATTGTTCGATGTCTGGCCAGGGAGCTGAACCACAGGGTGTGGCAGACCTCTCCTGACCAGCCGACTGCTCCCCTCAGCAGTGTAGTTCAAGTCAGTATACCTGTTCTGCTCTCCACCCTGTCTCTGGTGAATCCTCTCACCCCCTGTACCTCAGTCCTATACCCCAGTTCTTGTATGCATAAATAATATAAATCTTTGAAATAAATTACAAAGTAATTTAAAAATATTTAGCTTTTTGGTGCTCACTTCAGCAGCACATATACTAAAATTGGAACAATACAGAATATTAGCATGGTTCCTTCACAAGAATGAGCATTAAGTGTCCCATATTTTTTGGTACATCAGATGTGAAGATCATTGCGTGCTCCCTGGGCTTAATGATTGTGGTATATTTTTAATAAGTTGTGTATTTTAATAAGTGTACCCTTACAGCCTTAAAAAATAAAATATTTAGCTCTTCAAAAGGTAATGCTTCTTGGGGCTCCTCCAGTGTCTTGGAGGGACCTGTGTACTAAGGGGCCTGGAATCTTACTATCTTCACAGTACTTTTGCCTCTGTTAATAACTGGATACTTCATGATGGTTACGATATAGTTAGAATATTTTTTTAGAGATATATTTAGAAGTACATCACACTTTGATAGTGCCAGATATTTTTTCTATTTAGCTGATATGGAGTCTATTTCAAGGCCCTCTCTATGTAAGTTATAAGTAATTGTCTTCTTCAGTCTCAAATTCCGCATTATAGAATGGGTTTAATATCTATCTCAAAGAACTACATATGGCAATGAAAATAAAATACTTGGTACAGTTTCTGATACATAGTGAATATGTAACAGTTCCTGATACAAACTTAATAGTCAATAAATATTAACTATTCTGATTATAGTGATAGTTAAAATGTTAACCTAGACATACAAGACAATGGTTACCAGAGGGAACGTGGGAAGGTTGAAGGAGATGGAGGAGAGAGGCAGGTGGAAGATAGGTGGTTTGGTGAAAGGCTAAATAAACAAACAATAACATATTATTTATGGGAACCTCCTATCTCTCCATTTTAATGTCTCATATTGAATGTAGGTAAAATGCTGTGTGCAGTTAATTTCAAAGGATTGTGCAGTTTCAATTTATTCAATTAAAAATGTCATTATGAAAAATGTAAGTACATAGTAAGCACTTGGGAAATGAGAAAAGGGGGTAAGCACCTAGAATTTCACCAGATTTATGCTGTATTTCTTCCTTATGCTTTTGATTTTCCTTGATGCAGATTCTATTTTATAAAAATATGATTTTCATGAAGGTTTGATATTATGGCATTGTAATAAGAGAATATGTCAAATTTCAATTATTTTTTCATACATAAAACTTTTAGAAAAATCAGATACAGTGTATATATTCCACTGTTGTATTTCCATTCTTATAAAAAATTCACGTTTTTACAAGATTGTGATCCTAGTGTATATAGAACTTAATGTTCTGCAACTTTCTAGTATACAAGTCTTCCTCCATACTACTATATACTACTAAGGCAACACTCATAGCAACTGAGTATTAGGATTAGTAAGGATTAGTTTCTTAAACTTCATGCAACTGTCAGTGAAGAAATGAATGCAGGTGAAGTTGAAATAAATTAACTCAAGAATGAGTGCTTTTGGTTTGTTTGCAACTATAAATGGAGAAAGTTATAGCAAGAGATTTTAGAACTCAGGAATCTCAACTTCCAATTAAATGTCTAAAATCAGCAAAAGCACTTAAAAACCTACCAACATTATACTAATTTTTACATACATTTTTATTTCTTCTTTAGTAGGTAGGGAAGTGTGGAATTCTATTCAATGGTAAAAACTTAGTTGTCATTAAATAATTATTATTGGGGTTTTAACTTGAAAATTCCACCTACCCAAAGGATTAAAACTTAGCAAGGGGGCCTTCCAGGTGGCACAAGGGGGTAATCTCAGGACTATGAAGCTGTAGGTAGCCACTGCAGCATGAGATCTATCCCTGTCCAGGAAGCTGACCTACATGGCCCAATAGACCTCTCCTACCTTGACAGATGTTTCCTTCAGCAATGTATTTCAGTAGATCCATCTGTCCTTCTCCCCACTCTGTTTCTGTGAATCCTCTTAGCCCCTCACACCTCTGACCTACACCCCAGCTCTTATATATATAAATAAATAAAATAAATCTTTTTAAAAACTTAGCAAGGCAATGCAAATTCTCACTATATGGAACAAATCAAGGACCAGTCATAGAAATCGGCTTTTTCCCTTTTAACTATGCCTTTGTGTTGACATTCATCTTAAGAGAGTGAATTGACTTTTCAGTGTTTTATGTTGTCCTGCTCCAGGAATTCAAGACACATTTAAAAAATTGTAAATTATAACATGTACTGGTGAAACAATCCCTATGCCCATCTCCAAATAAATGAGTAAACAAAATGTGACATATACCCACAAGGGAATTATTATTCAGCTTTAAAAAGGGAATATGGCCCTCCCTAGTGGTGCAACAGGTTATAGTTCAGCATTATGAAGCTGTCTGCAGCCACGGCAGTACAAGTTCAATCCCCAGCCAGGGAGGTGACACCCATGGGGTGGCAGACCTCTCCTAACCTGCCCATTGCTCCCCTCAGAAGTGTATTTCAGTACATCTGCCTGTTCTGTTCCCCCCTCTGTCTCTGGTGAACCCTCTCACACCCCCGCACCTCAGGCCTGTATCCTAGTTCTTATATGCATAAATAAATAAAAATCATAAAAAAAGGGATTTCTGATATAGCACAACATGGATAGACCTTGAAGATATTATTATGCTAAGTGAAGTAAGTCAGACACAAAAGCCCTGGTTCCACTTGTATAAGGACAGTAGAGAGAGAAAATAGAATAGCGGTTCCCAGGGTTTGGGGGATGGTGAGAGGGGTATTATTTTCAGTGGGTGCTGAGTATCAGTTTGGGATAATGAAAAAGTTCTGAAGATGGACAATGGTGATCGTTGCACAACAATGTGAATGTACTTATAGTGACTGAACATATAATTGAAAATGATTAAAGTGGTAATTTTATGTTTTACGGCAAACAAATAAAAATCTCCTCCATATAACACGCATTAAGAAAGGTGCATTATACATATATATTCAGTTTAAGAAATAATTATAAAGCAAATATATGTGTAATCACCATCTAGGTCAAGAATTAAAATATAGAATTAAAATACAACCAAAGGGTAACCCTATCTCTCTCCCCATTGGAATTCTTTACTTCCCTCCTGGGTAACCACTATCCTAACTAACATTTGCCTTTAAAAAATTCCTAGGCTGTGATGTGATAATGCAAAGCAAGTCACATCAACACTACAAATTGTATTTTTCACAAATACGAAATTTTAAAAACTTTTCCCTTTCTATTGCTCTTGAAACTTCACTTTCTAAAACCTGTCTTGGTTCCACAGTTGACTTCACCTGCAAAGTTACACACACACACACACACACACACACACACACACACATCTATTTTAGTGTAGATTTTAATTTCTCCTGCTCTCGCATGCTTCCAACTACAAGAAACAATGATTTAAACCCTTTGTGCCCTTTTAGAAAATTACACAGATACCCCATTGTAGAACCCTATAATCCCTTCGTGGAAAGGAAGAGATTAGCATATGAATACAAAGCAAAATGAATCTAGAATACAAAATGATCCACTAGATTGTGAAGCTCTTGTATTTAAAAAAAAAATGTATTTATTTCCTCTTTTTGTATTGCCCCTGTAGTGGTCTCAGCGTTAAAGGAATTGAGCTTGCCCTCTGACTACCTGGAAAAGATTTTTTAAAAAGCCACCAGAATCTAGGAGGTGCAAAACCATCAGATGGCTCCCAGAGCCAGTGGAATCTGCTACACTTGACCAGGGCTTGCTTGAGGGCGAGGAGTGTAGAAAGTGCTGTTCGCAGACTGCGCGGTGAAGAGAAAGCGACAGAAGAGCCATAGTGCTGACGTTGAAGGCCGGGCCCAGTGAGGTTGCATAGGGTAAGTGGCGTTGGCCAGGAGGCAGCGGCAAAGGGGAAGGACAGAGGATTTGGGCTAGGGGCGGGGCCTGCGGCGCAGCGTGGCTCCTGATTGCTGGAGCACGGCTGCCAATCTCTCAGCCTCACTCGGTTAACCAGTGCGCTGGCGAGACGCGCTCAGATATACTGAGTGAGCTCTGAGGAGCAGCCTCAGATCCTGACGGTGCAGCAGCCCGCAGCCTCAGCCCGGGAGTCCCAGCCGCTTTCAATGGAGGAGAAGTCCGGCCAGCCACAGCCTCAGCACCATCACAGCCACCACCATCCGCACCATCATCCCCAGCAGCAGCAGCAGCAGTCGCACCACCACCACCATTATTATTTCTACAATCACAACCACCATCACCACCACCATCACCAGCAGTCTCACCAGTACCTGCAGCATGGAGCCGAGGGCAGCCCCAAGGCCCAGCCCAAGCCGCTGAAACATGAGCAGAAACACGCCCTCCAGCAGCACCAGGAAACGCCGAAGAAGAAAATAGGTCTGGAAGGGAGGACGAGTGGGGGAAGGGGTTGGGGGTGGGGGATAGGGAAGATGGGGGTGGGGCTGGATCTGGAGAGCGCGGACGGGGTCGGGCGTGTGAGTCTGTGCCTTGCGGGTCTGGAAAGCTCCTTTTCATTCTCCGAGCTCGGGCTGGGACGCGGGCTGTGCAGCGCTCTAGCCTCTCAGCATGGGAGAGGCCCAAACAGGCCAGTGTGACCTTCCCGGCCCCCGCCCGGGCTGGAGCGAGACCCGGCCGGCGGCGGGAAGCCTCGTCTCGTTTCTTTCACGTTTACCTTTCTGCGGCTCTGAGGGACGTTCATTTGAGGGTCCTGAATTGGGTGAGCCTAGCCCCCCAAATTCGTCGGGGTGTAACTCAGGAAGGCCTAGTCAGCCTCCACTCCGTTGGTGTCGCGAGGCCCTTTTGCAGGCGGCAGGGGGAGAGGTTAGCTGGGCAGAGTTGAAGAAGTGTCTTCCCTCACCCGCCACCCCAAGCCCACCTGTGGCCTTGGGGTTCCCTGTCGGGGGGGGCGGTTGGGACCCCTCGTCTTTCGGGTCGTTTCTACCCCTAAGCGCCGCTTTGGGGCGCCGGACCCCGCAGTGTGTTCCCGCAGCTCCTCCCGAGGCCCGCGCCCCGGGTCCGCTCCCCCCAGAGCCGGCGCGGCTGGAATGTTCTCTCCTTCTCGCGGGGCCGCTTCCTGTCCGCCATGTTGGAAGCCGATTCCTGTCACCGACTCCGGCCCACTGAGGAGCGGAGGGGGAAGGGTGTCGAGGGGCACACGGCGCGGCCGAGCCGGAGGCTCGGGATCCCCACCAGCCGCCGCCTCGCCCCAGGCACTGCGGGGACACCCCCGGCCCGTGGCCACCCCTCCCCCCGTCGCCGGCCGG
>NW_004567118.1:35576028-35615028 GCF_000260355.1 Condylura cristata
CCGGTCACGAGTTTCTCTGCCACAGGAACCTCGTCTTCTGCCAGGTTCGCTCACGACTCCGCCTCTTAGGCTTTCACTTGGGCCCTTTTCCTTCCAGCAGCTCATTTTTAATAAAAAAAAAAAAAAAAAAGCTTGTTCTATCTTCCTTTACCTCCCCACCCACCCCCACATTTATCTTATTGGGCCTGTGTAGTGTTTTTGAGGAGAGGGATAAAATATACTTGGTTGGATGGCGGGGAGGGCGAGTTGTTTTGACCCTCTTTCTTGTCCGTAAGGGTGAACCGAGGTGGCTCATCCATGAGGTTAGTTCACTACCATCTTGTTTCAGATGAGGCTTCCCCCCCCCATGTTAAAAGGGAAGGTGTTTTTTTTTCTCACTTTAAAACGGATATTGATCCCCAAACACTGTTCTTAACAAATGTTAGATGGAGGTCAGTCATTTTTTAAAATATTTGAAAAGAAATGAACTTAAAGTTTATGACGACACAGATTTTTTTAAAGGATTCCTAATGAAAAGAAAGTAAATGAAGGGAATGGTAAGAAAGTGACTTGCTAAACCCAGCATGTCAGTTACTGAGAACTGTAGAAAATCTGCTTTTCTGTTGCAGACTTAATGTAACTTTGAAGACTGAAATTGGAATGTCAAGACTTTCCGTTTTGAGCATGGTGGAGACTGATGGTGTGCAGTAGAAGTGAACCTATGTGTGAAGAGTTATTTAATTCTAAGGATTTATAGTAGTTTTAAAATTGTAAGAATTTATACAGTGCTAGGTCTTTTTAATGTTAGCTCTTTTTCAACTTAAAGGTGAGAAGATCTTGGAATAGATGCTGTATTTTCACATTGGCAAATTGTGTTTTGTCAGTCAGGTATTGATGTTTCTCTGAAGGACTCTAAGCAGCCCTCTGAACCACTCACGTTGATATCCTTCAAATTAGTTTGTGTTATTCCAGAAGGGCATAAATAGGGGAACTGGGCTTAGTTACTTCATATGTCCGGGTCACAACACTGTTGTTTCAATCTGCACTATGCTAATAACACAGGAAAACTAACGAAGATTTTTAAAGTATATCTACTATGTTGAGGCTGTCTTTTATGACCCATTACCCACAAACCCAGAGAGGAACAGCTTTTCTTTATCCAGAAGGGGGCGCAGGAGAGGGCCAAATTTATTCCTGCAATTTCATTTTCTAATTCAAAAAGCAAAATTCAAGACTGAAGTTTTACTAAATCCATTTGAAGTAGGGTTAGATGCTTTAGCACTAGCAGTCCTGTGATTTCTCAGTAATTTCACAGTGTTTACATTCTTTTTAATACTAAATTTTAAAAAGAAAATATTTCTCTTGGAGACTTAATACCAGCAAAGTTGCCATGGAGGAAATTTATATAGTTAAAGTTTTGTCGTTAAAACTTAGAGATGGGTGTATAGTGGTCTCTGGAGTGTTTATCAATGATTTCTGGCTTGGGAGCTAATTACAATCTTAGGAAGCATTATTTCATTTCACTTGCCTTGGTTTTGGTCCAACTTAGTTTGGACAATGAATTTTGTTTTGTATTTGGATGTTTTAAGACAGACTGTCTTTGAGCTCTGAAAAGTTTTGGTTAATGGGCCCAAAGGTGCAAAACTTTGTTTTAGTCTTCAGTATGTCAAATGGTATATGCAGTTTCTTCTCTTGGGCCTAGAGTTATGTAAATGTCAGCTTAAGTTGAATTTTTAGAAAACATTCTAAACAGTGATCTCTGCCTTATTGTTTCAGTTAGAATTTTTCCACCAAGATTTTGACTTGATTGGCTTGATTTTGACTTGATAGATTTTCAGCAGCCAAAAGTAAAATGTAACACCACAGAGTGTAAGACCTCCACAAAATATATTCTCAGATGGTACAACTCCTGTGCTAGTCTTATTTTAGGAATGCCTTAAATATGTTTTAAATTTCTTGGAAGTTAATTCTGTGGAAGAAAATACCTTTATTCATTTTTAGTGTTCCTCTTCTTTGGTGGAGAATGAGTGACTTAAAATTACAGTAAGTGGTGTGAATATTCCTAACTTATGTTATGTACCATAACAAGATCATTTAAAACAGTGATTCTCGAACTTTGAGGGGGGAATCTTAATATTTCCTAAGTACAAAGAACTTTTGATTTGGGTTATATTTGTTGGCTGCTTACCATTATTGACTAAACAAAAATATACAAGTTCATGTGTGTTTTTGCCTTCATAGTTAAAGAGAATGAAAGTGACAAATGCAAATAACTTGTATTACTGTCTTATCCTCCACCCCCTGAAGAATTGCCTTAAATGATGTACCCTTCTATTGTGCATCTGTTTCTCATGACTTGATATAAAGATGCTTTTGGGAACATTTCATGGAAAGATAACTAGGAAGGAAATGGGGAAAGTTGTTGACTCAATTGAACAATAATAATAATAAACTGCTTATAGTAGTTAAATTTAGATACCTTTCACTGTAGTTGTTAGTTGAATACTTGCTTAAATGCTGAGAGTCATTTGAGTAGACTTTGTGTCATAGTGACAGGAAACTGGATTACAGACAGAATTCAAGATTTCTAGTTCTTTGACTTTGTGGCTTGCGCCAGTTACTTAGATTCTCTGAGAATCTGTTTACCCAAATGTAAAATGAGGAAACTATCTTATGAAGATTAGAAACACTAGTACATGGGTATTTTGATTTCAAGCATTAACTGTATGATCTAGTCTTAAGTATGATGTGGGAAATGTTAAATTTAGGACTACTATAGAATAATTTAAATGTTAGCTTTTTTTTTGTTTGATAGAATGCAGTTGAAACTGCTTAAAGTGATGACCACCAGTTATAATTATTTTTTGCTTATAGAGTAGCTCTGCCCTTAATTGTAAAGTAAATTTTATAACAATCTGTGAAAATGATCAGGATGTTACTTTTTGTTAAGTAGAGAGGTATTATGGTATACTGCTGAAGAGGACATGTTCTTTCTGACTTGCACTTTGAATTCCTACTCAGTTGTTTCTTGCTTATAAGACTTCCTAAACTGTAAAATGGGCACCTAAACTGTAAAATGGGCATGACAAATGTCTTCTCAGAGTTGTGAAATAGCAGGTACACAGTAAACAGGTACTACAGTAATTTACATACTGTAATTTTAAAAACTTTTTTTTTTCCCTCCTTAGGCTATGGTGAACTAAATGGTAATGCTGGAGAAAGAGAAATATCTTTAAAGAGTCTGGGTTCTGATGAAGCTACTAGCCCTATTACCAGGGTCATCAATGGCAACCAAATTGTAGACACTAATCTGAAGCAGACTGTAAAGACCAGCACCTTTGGGAAAGCAGGAATTAAAACAAGAAATTTCATTCAGAAAAACAGTATGGACAAAAAGAATGGGAAGTCTTATGAAAATAAATCTGGAGAGAACCAGTCTGTAGAAAAGACTGATACTGTAGCTATTCCAAACGGTGTTATAACAAGTAATTCTGGCTATATTACTAATGGTTATATGGGCAAAGGAGCAGATAATGATGGTAGTGGATCTGAGAGTGGATATACCACTCCTAAAAAAAGGAAAGCTAGGCGCAATAGTGCCAAGGGTTGTGAAAACCTTAATTTAGTGCAGGACAAAATAATGCAACAAGAGACAAGTGTCCCAACCTTAAAACAGGGACTTGAAACTTTCAAGCCTGACTGTAACGAACAAAAGGGAAATCGAGTAGATGGTTCAAAGCCCATTTGGAAGTATGAAACTGGTCCTGGAGGAACAAGTCGAGGAAAGCCTGCCACGGGTGATATGCTACGGAAAAGCTCTGATATTAAACCTGGTGTGAGCAGCAAAAAGTTTGATGACCGGCCCAAAGGAAAGCATGCTTCCGCTGTTGCCTCCAAAGAGGACTCATGGACTCTGTTCAAACCACCCCCAGTTTTTCCAGTGGACAACAGCAGCGCTAAAATAGTTCCTAAAATAAGTTATGCAAGCAAAGTTAAGGAAAACCTCAACAAAACTGTACAGAACTCTTCAGTGTCACCATCTTCATCTTCATCCTCTTCTTCATCATCTGCTGGGGAAACTCAGACCCAGTCTTCAAGTCGATTATCCCAGGTTCCTATGTCAGCGCTGAAATCTGTTACTTCAGCCAACTTTTCTAATGGGCCTGTTTTAGCAGGGACTGATGCAAGTGTGTATTCTCCAGGGGGTCAGCCACTGCTAACTACTGCTGCTAGTACTCTAACACCCATCTCTTCTGGGACTGATTCAGTTCTCCAGGACATGAATCTGACTTCAGCAGCTGTTGAACAAATTAAGTCTAGCCTTTTTATCTACCCTTCAAATATGCAAACTGTGCTGTTAAGCACAGCACAAGTGGATCTACCCTCTCAGACAGATCAACAAAACCTGGGGGATATCTTCCAGAATCAGTGGGGTTTATCGTTTATAAATGAGCCCAGTGCTGGCCCTGACACTGTTACTGGGAAGTCATCAGATCTTAAAGTGATGGAGGTGACATTTCAAGGGGAATATCCTGCCACTTTGGTTTCACAGGGTGCCGAAATAATCCCCTCAGGAACTGAGCATCCTGTGTTTCCCAAGGCTTATGAGCTGGAAAAACGGACTAGTCCTCAAGTTCTGGGCAGCATTCTAAAATCTGGGACTACTAGTGAGAGTGGAGCCTTATCATTGGAATCCAGTCATATAGGTGACCTGCAAAAAGCAGACACCAGTAGTCAAGGTGCTTTAGTGTTTCTCTCAAAGGACTACGAGATAGAAAATCAAAATCCTCTGGCCTCTCCTACGAACACTTTGTTAGGCTCTGCCAAAGAACAGAGATACCAGAGAGGCCTAGAAAGGAATGATAGCTGGGGTTCTTTTGACCTGAGGGCTGCTATTGTATATCACACTAAAGGTAACTCATTTGTTTCCTATATAAACATTTTTATTGATCATTTTAATACACATTTGGTAGCCATTGTATTAAGAGTGCTTTTGGAAATACAGTGAGATTAAGAATTTCAGAAGTAAGAATAACAGTTTGGATAAAAAGCTGATATTAAACTATAATTGAGAGTCTTTGGAAATAGTATGGTTGAAGTTTTTTAGTTTTCAGTTAAGAAAAATTTCTTTTTATGTAGACAGGAATAATTGGCCTGCCTGGTTCAAAAAATAAAGAAGGATTCAGGGTAGGGGAGTGCCTGATTTTCTCTGAAAGATAAAATATGTATATTAGGAGAATATACAGGCATTATTGCTATATTGGGAGAATATATATATTGTCCTCAAATTTTTTGAATACATTTTGCTTTTTAGATCCTATGCTTTATGAACTCACATGGTAATTCCAACTTGCTTAAAATGAGTATGAGTCATATTTTTGAAGAATCCAAAAAGATGGAGTGAAAAGTTTTTTTTCCCTTACAAAAAGATATAATGGGTGCCACATGGTAACTGGAACATAATTTAGACAAGCTACAATGTCGAGTACAATTAATATTGTAGAGACCAAGCCCTTGGGAGTCTGCACTTTATATGGCCCTAAAGCCCCAATTAAAAGGGAACCAATTATCTTTCAGGTTACATGCTGATAACTTAGAATATGGTTTATTTGTGTCTTACAGAAGAGTTTTTGTGTGGCATAGATAATTTAAATCTTAGAGCAAATATTGAGGTTTAATGAATGATGTTTGTAACTATGGTGCTTTTGAGAACAGTGGTTTTCAGTTTTTACTCCTTTAATCATATTCCCTTCTTCCCTTCCCTCACAGAATCCCTGTGTCATATATGCATGCACACACCTAATACATACTGTACATTCCCATTTTTAACAGTGACTCTTTAAGACAATAACTTAAAATTGAAGTGAAGGAGCAATTTATCAGATTGTGGGAATAAAGTAATTACCATATTCTCTCTGGAAGAATCACTGCCTCAGAGATGAATAGCAAAGCTATTTATGTGACTTTTAAGCAAATTACTTAGTCTGCATACTACCTTTTCTTATCTACAAATTGGAAGACATTTAGAAAAGTAAATAGATGTCCTTTTTCTAATTCTTCCTTTAAAATTAAGCAATAGAATTACCTTAGGAATCCTGGAATCCCAGCAAATAAAATTATCCATCTTCTCCACACTTTTTTTTTGTTTTTTTGCAGTTTTTATTTCAGATTTATTAAGGTTTAATTATATACAATGAAATTTAGACTTTTAGTATGATTCTCAATTTCAGTCTTCAGTTGGTCAATTGTTCATGCTAGTACAATATATAATACAATATTCAGGAATACTTTTCTAATAGAGGTAGGGCTTGGAAATAATAGCATTTTAAAAATAATATAATAGTTTTTACATAATTTTGTGCCTTTTTCCATCTCAGTTTTAATCCCCGTGGGTGTCCCATCACCATATCACCCACAGCACACTGTTCTTTTAAATTAAATATAAGTTAACCAGGAGCTGGATGTTTTTAGAAATCCTTAGTTTCTTTAAGGCTTGGTGGGTGATTATAATTTAAAGACTAACTGGGAAATTGGACATTTTTCCCTTTGCCTTCTGTGCTCCAGAGACTATAACTTAGAAAATCTTCATCAGGGTTTTTTTGTACAGGTGATCTTTGTGTGAGGTTGAGGGGGGATAAGCTTATGTTATGCTTTCCTACAATAACCAAACTTCAGGGACAAGTTGTTCACTTGGATAATTGATTGGTATGTATGATTTTTATTGAATTGGCAGGCCTTTTAAAATTAGGAGTGTTATTTTGCTGGTGTTGCTGAAAGGTTTGACTTAACAAATTAAATTAGCTTTTATTTTGTGGTTGGAAATAGAGATTAGGTTGTATCAGTTATTTTTCCCCTCCCAGAATAATTAATTCTAGTAGGTACCATAGTAACAGGTTCCTGTCAAATGTGGATTGATTCACTAGATCACTTATTTCTCTTTTCTTTGAATTTACTTAGAATCAGAACATTTTGAAGATCTTCTTAAGTGAAGTACTCCTCCAAGTCTAAAAGAGTAATTGGTTGGACTGCTGGAATTTCCTTTCAGAGCCGCCTGTTTTCTTAGTCTTAGTTTAGTCTTTAAATGTTCAGTAGTAATCTCTTAGTAAGTTGAGGTTAGGTTTAGCATTGAAAGTTGTATGTATACATCTACTAACTTCAAAAATGAGCTCTCTAACAACTTGGAAATAGTTGGTAGGGAGGGTATTACGTCTTTTCAGTAGGACTGGTGCATCTTATATATTAAACATTAATTGCTGGTCCATTAGAAATACTGTAGGTCTTTAAAAATTGAGTGTTCAGTACAATTTTGAGGATGTGAAAAGAATTACTATGAGGCATTAAAAGGGATTGATAGGATTTCTAGTTTTTGAAAATTTTCTTAAAGAATTTGACATGTATTCTACAAATTTTTCTTATACAAAACTTAATTTTGTGGTGTTATGTGAGGGCATATGTGACTTCACATAGCTGTACCAGTATTTAATGTGAGAGGTGAGTTCTTTGTGCTTATAATGTGGTTCTTATAAAGCAAAACTTTTAAGGAAATAATGGTTTTAAAGATATATTTATGCATACACAGGGCAGAAGTGCAGGGGCGTTAAGAGGCCTCACCAGAGACAGAGTTGGGAGCAGAGCAGGCAGAGAGGTGCCATGTGGGTCACCTCCCTGCCCGGGGATTGAACTCATGGTGCAGTGACTGCAGTAGCATCATAGTGTTGTGCTTTAACCATTGCGCCACCAGGGAGCGCCCCAGGAAATACTTTTTTAAGTAACTTGTAAAGACATTTAAAAATACACCAAAATTGGACCCTCCCTGGTGGTGCAGCAAATTAAAGCACAGCACTATGATGCTATTGCAGTCCCTGCAGCATGAGTTAAATTCCCAGCCAGGGAGATGACCCACAGCAGACCTCTCCTGATCTGCCCAATGCTCCCCTCAGCAGTGTAGTTCAGTGCATCTGCCTATTCTGCTCTCCGCTCTTGTCTCTGGTGAATCCTTTCACCCTTCCCGCCATCCCCGCCTCTCCCCGTTGTGGCCTTATACCCCAATTCTGTATGCATAAATAAATAAATCTTAGGGAAAAAAATACACCAAAAATATGTCAGTAATACAATTAACTCCAGTGTACCCATAATCCAATTTAAACATTTAAAAAACGTTGTCATTCTTTTTTCACCTATCCTATTTTAGTGTTGTCCCCTCCCCCCCCACTTTTTTTTTTTTAGAGTTTTAGAAAGTGCATTCCAGGTGTTAATAACATTTCATTACTTTGGTTTTGGTAGAATGATGACTTTTAATGCACATATACTCAGTTCATATTTACTGTTGCCTTCTTAAAAGTAGTATCTTAGAATGCTGAGGTTAGTAGAATCTTTTGATTTAAAAATGATCTAAACTTAAGTGAAAAAGCCAAGTCTGCTGAAATAAGATAAACTGTGGAGTGTATATTTGGCCATAGTGTTATTTAAACCAGGTTGATTTATCTTGCCTGGCTAATGTTGCTCTGAAAGATACCAAGTATTTGTAATGCTGACATTTTGGAATACTCACTAAAAATAATTTGATAGGGTAAATTGGACCAGTACATAGAGCTGCATCTAATAATATTTAATACTTGATAGTTGGGATGAATCAGCATGGAAACTGTCAATAGTATGTATCCCCAAGGCAACTTCAGGTTGTTGAATGGAATTTTAAATATTTGTTTCTCTATTGCTTCCACAGGTGGCAGGTTATAAGCATAGGTAATTTGATGTGCCAAAACTGGTTTGAGCCATAGAAAAACTTTTTTTTTTTTTTTACTTAGGTGTCTTTAATTGCCTGCTAGGATTAGGAACTCTTAGGTCTAGCGAATTTTGTTCAGCTTAATCTTCTCTTCCATATTTTTCTGAGCTATTGGTTTATGGAATAATTCAGAGGGGTGTGTATTTTTTTTTCCTTTTATGTACTTACCATGGGCAAAGTATTTTTTGTCTTAGCTGTGAAAGACTGACAAGTTGAATCTTTTAAAGAACTATCAGGTAGAGGTGAAAAGGCAAGATTTTAACTATTACAGGAAAGATACAAATAACTAGGACATTTTAATGGAGAATTTCTAATGGCGTAAAGGTTGGAAGAATAAATGGGGTTTGTTTCAGTAGAGATGCAATATTAAAGGGAGTTTTGATGGATCATGAATATTTTTAACTTAGGGAAGTGTAGAGAAAGAATAGGAAAATTGGAGAATCATGAATAAATGTAAATATTGTAAGGGATCCTCTTTGGATGTGGTAAGGGGTAGAATAGAGAAGGAAGGTAAATTGCAAGATCATGGGTGTCTGGTTGATTAAATTTTCTCCTTTTAACATAGGCTTAATATGTATTTCCACTTATACTCCATTTTACTGCAGTTGCCCCATGATTGCTTGTGTTATCACAGCTCTTTCAAATAGTCTTATTAGCAAGGTACATGTAGTTATGACTGATTCCAGCCCTAGTTGAATTTCCTAGATTTGGAAAGGAGTTCCCCTGACCCCCAAGATGGGACATATTGGAATGTTTGTAACAACTAGTTATTAGCATGCTATAAGATATATTTTATAATTACTTGGTCATCTTATTACTTCTATTGCATGTGAATGCTCATGTCTGCTTTATGAGTGCAATAATAAATTAATTTACTTTGGTATTAGTCTGAAGTAATTCCTGGGAAATTTATAGAAGCTAAAACTTAGCCCCCAGATTTCAAATTATGAGTAACGAGTGAGGTCCGGCATAGTAGGAAAAGTTTCATTTCAGGCAACTTGAATTTGATATTTTGCCTTTAAAATTAAACTGGGTTAGAATAAATATAGTAATAGAAATGAGCAAACAACCAACACAGCTCCTCAGATTCCAGGTTTCTTTTGTGTGTATTTAGAGGCGGTCCAGACAATTCTGCTTAATGTGATTTGTTGAAACTCCAAATTGGGAATCTAGGACTGAATTTAATTAAGGAATTGATTAACATTTACTGAGAAGGTGGTGACTTCTCAGTAAATGGGATCATTTTATTTGACTTTACATATGATCTTGGAGGATGGAGCCATTATATGCTTTTAAAAACTACTTTAGCAAAATTTATTTGAAAACTTGCTCTGTTGTCTGTGGGTATAGTCTAAATGGAAAAGGGTGGAGAGAAACTTGACAGTCTTTGCAAAAGATGAAGCATGATCTTAAAGCAATTTACCTTCTCTATTCTACCTCCCCGTCACATCCAAAGAGAATCCCTTACAATATTTACTTTTACTTAAGATTCTCATGGATTGGTTGAGAAGGAGGAAATTGGAATAGTAAAACATGACATTGGAATAGTCAGTGATCATCAAAAGATGGGTAAATCAGAATTAGTGGGGTAAATACAGAACTTAATTTTACCTCATCACTACTACATTTTTACAGATCTAAAATCACTTAATAAAAGTGATTGGAAGACATGGTTAATGATAAGTTGGTCTGGGGGTTTCAGTGTGGGATCAATTT
Organism: Condylura cristata; assembly: GCF_000260355.1. NCBI lineage: Eukaryota > Metazoa > Chordata > Mammalia > Eulipotyphla > Talpidae > Condylura > Condylura cristata. Next base: position 35,586,509 of record NW_004567118.1, read on the forward strand.
ATTTGACTTTACATTTGATCTTGGAGGGTGGAACCATTATGTACTTTTAAAAAGTGTTAAATGATTATGAAACTGTTTAAAAATGATTGTGAAATGTTTTAAGTGATTATTAACCACTCAATTTTTAAAGGCAGAAAGCCTGTAGATAACCCTTGTAGCTTCCATCTTTTTCTTTGAAGGATTTTAGAATTATATGCTAGATCTGATTGGTTGGATCATATAAGATTACTGTTTTTGTAGGTCAAAAAATATTGAATATCAGCACTTTCAAATGTGTCTGTCAAAATAACTATTATGTTATTACTTCTTAACTGACTTATGAGTAGTTTTCTGTTCATGTTAATTTCAGCAAGCACTGTTCAAAGCAAGGGTAATGAAAGAGGATTCATGTCTTTAAGGAACCTTGGTCCAGTAGAGAGAGAAATACAATACTAGTGATTACTGTGGAAAAATATACATTAAAAACAGTTGGCACATAGGGAACCTGTATGTTGATGGGGTCAGAGGACAGTCAGGAGTCAAAAGAAGAGGAACTTGACCTATTAGATAACGGAGAGGAAGAATATTTAGCATAGGAAATGAAATAGTGATCAAAGATTGACATTTGTTTGAAGGAAGGTGAATGATAGAAGTTGAAGAGTTTTTGACTTACATACCTAATTTATTGATGTGTCATGCTAGAAATAAAATCTAAACAAGACAAATCCTCCGAGTGCTAATAGCTTTTCCTATGGGGAGTAAAAATCCACTGAAATGTTAGAAATGTTAGTCACTTTCAGATTTATATATATATGTATATATATATACATACATATATACACACACACACATATGCACACATACATATATACACACACATATTTAAAGATTCATTTATTTATGGATACAGAATTGCAGTACAGGCCAGAGGGGCAGGGGCAGTGAGAGGATTCACCAAAGACAGCAGGCAGATCACGAAGTAAACAGGAGAGGTCTGCTGGGCCATGTTGTCACCTCCAGGGCCTGGGATTGAACTTGCACTGCTAGCTTGCAGTGCTGTGCATTAACCCACTGTGCCACCAGAGAATGCCCAGATTTTAATTTTTAAAGCAAGAAAATGGTAGCCATGCTTCCAAAAGAAAGTGGGAACTTGTTTAATTAAAGACTCCAGTTAAAAGACAAATAAATGCAGGACTGTTAATAAAGCCATCACTGCTTGAATCAAGTCAGCAACTCTGTTACAGGGCAAAAGGGATAAGTGACTAGCAAGTTAAAAGTGTCTTAACTGTGTAAGAATTGCAGTAGTTGAATACCCCCTTCCTGAGTTCTAATTTCCATGCCTCTCCTACTTCCTTACTTTCTACATCTTCAGTATAAATTCCTGACATTCTTTTTTCTTCCATATTGATATTCCTTGAGTCCTTGTGTCATGCTAATTTTTACTTTGTTCTATCACTGTAACTGCTCATGATTTCAGACCATATATATTCAGTATCACCTCCAGTTCTTTGTATATAAAGCTAACTGTTTCTTCACAAACCTGCTACTTTACTACACACTGAATTAGCATATAGCCCCTTATTAGATCTCTAACATCTATATTATTTTTTTCTTTTCCATCGCTAATACAGCTATCCAGTAACACTTTCTGAGTTGTCACGTCATTCTTTTCGATTGCAATAGCCTCAGATTTCCTTTAACCTGTGTGACTAAATATATATTACTTTATGTGTGCTTTCTTCCAAATTAGCAAACTAGTGTTTTTCTTTCTCTAAGTCTTTCCTGCTTAGTGACTTTTAGCTCTTTTTCCTGAAGATTATTCTTTTATCTAAATATTTTTTCTTTTTTAAAATATTTATTTGTACAAAAGCTGGGGTGTAGACCACACGGCTTGGGGGTGAGGTGAGGGAGAGGAGAGTTTACCCAGAGACAGAGTAGGGGAACAGAACAGGCGCATTGACTGAAATACATTGCTGAGGGGAGCCACAGGTGAGATAGGAGAGGTCTCTCGCACCATGTGGGTCAGTTCCTTCTATGGGGGTAGAATTTTGATGCAGTGGCTGCTGATAGTTTCATAGTGCTGAGACTTAACCCCTGTGCCAAAAGGGAGGCCCCTCTTATCTAAATCCTTTTCTTTTGGTAACTTAGCCTTAATTACTATAAAGCATGAGGTCAACAAACCTTTTTTAAAGATTTATTTATTTTTGTATACAAAACTGGGGTACAGGACATGGGTGCAGGAGTGGTGAGAGAAGTCACCAGAGACAGAATGGGGAGCAGAACAGGCAAACTGACAAAATACACTGCTGAAGGGAGCAGTGGGTGAGACAGGAGAGGTCTACCATGCCATGGGAGTCACCTCCCTGGCTGGGGATTTGAACTCATGTTGAAGTTGAAGCTGCTGCAGCCAGCTTTGTAGTGCTGTGTTTTAACCCATTGTGCCTTCAGGGAGAGCCCAGAGGTCAGCAAACTTTCTGTCTAAAGGTTCATATAGTAAATATTTTAGGTTTTGTGAGTTTCTGAGGTCTCTTTTACCTTGATTCTGCTTTGTACACAAAAGCAGCCATACATAAAATCTACAATGTCTGTGTGACTTGGTTTTGCAAAAGCAAATTTGTAGAAGTTCAGTTTGATGACCCCTGCTCTTACATACCCTTGTTCGTTAATACTGCTAGGTCTTGTTTACACTGATGCTTCTACCTAGAACCCCCCTCTAATAATGCTACCTACTATTTCTTCGACACTTGCATGGGACAAACATTTTATTTTTGCATCTTTACTTTTTTAAAAAAGATTTATTTGTGTATACAGAACTGAGGTATAGGCCAGAGATGTAGGTGAGAGGATTCACTAGACACAGAATGGAGAACTGAACAGGCAGAATGACGAAGTACACTACTGAGGGGAGCAGCGGGGTGAGACAGGAGAGGTCTGCCACACTATGTGGGTCTCCTCCAGGGTGGGCATCAAACTCATGCTGAAGTGTCTTTAGCTTCTTAGTGCTGTGATTTAACCCCCTGTGCCACCAGGGAGGGCCCGCATCTTTACTTTTAAACTCACTAGGAATTAAGAACTTCTGAGTAATTGGACATATACTACGTGAAGCATTGTGATAAAGTAGTTTGCTCTAGAAAAATGAATGTTAAATTTTCTTCTTTTGATGAATAGCTGTAAGTATATATATCAAATAAGTAGTTTTTGATCAATAAAATTTCAAATTTGTATGATGGTAATATAAATTACAGATTTTTTTTTTTTAAGATTTATTTATTTGTACATACAGAACTGGGGTACAGGCCAGAGGCTCAGGGGCGGCGAGAGGCTTCACCAGAGACAGAGTGGGGAACAGAACAGGCAGATCGACGAAGTACACTGCTGAGGGGAGCAGCGGGTGGGCCAGGAGAGGTCTGCCACGCCATGTGGTCTCCTGGGGCAGGCGGGAATCGAACTCATGCGGAAATGGCTTTAGCTTCTTAGTGCAGTGCTTTAACCCGCTGCGCCACCAGGGAGGGCCCTAAATTACAGATTTTTAATAAATGCCAGAAAGTTTTCTCATGATCTCAGGTTTGGGCTGTGGCTATTTTAATAATTTGCAGAATTGGATGCTGTGATCCCTCTCTCAAAAGAATTGGGACATTAAAGGGAGGAGTGTGTGTGTGTAGAAGAGGGCATTGTTAAAAGTAAACTGTAATGTTATGGTTTTGTATAGTTGAAAGTACCTTCTGTGATTTTCTTTGTAACTTTATACAATTCATTTGTTAGTTTTGGGTGGTAGTTAAGATAAAGCTATGCTATACATTTAGTTATTTTTCTCATTTCATATTTATAATCTAAATTGAGGTTTTTTTGTAACCTAAGATGGCAAATATTAATGTCATTCCTTTCCTATGTGTTTTCTATCATTTATTTCTTGTTAGGATTGTGTAGGCATGGCATATCACTATAATTTCTTTCTTCTTTCTGATCTTTGAGTCTGGAAACTTAAATTTTAATCAAGAAAAGTGAAGTTGCTGCTAGTTTTAGGAGTAATTCATAGTAAGTAATAGGAATGGGAACTTCTTAGCACTTTGATAATGCTGATTTATTTCTTGGCTAGAGGCTAGGCTGGTCAATGGTTAATTTTTTAGTTAGGTTATCCTATTTCTTAAGAAAATGTCTTTGGTACACTAAAGATACATGTATATGCAAATAGGTATTATTGGTTTTATTCTAAAATTTGTATATTTTTCTTTTAGAGTGGAATGGTTGCTTCTGTGATACAAGTATGGGCCTCAGGTGACCCCAAATAAAGGGACAAGTTGAATTTTGTAGTGGGAGAGAAGGAAATGTTATTGCATAGTTGGAATAAAATGAAAAAGTTACTATTTTTTTATCTTAACATACAACTAAAGTAGACTTAACCTTTTGCATCATGCACAAAGTAATTGTACAAAATTCAGAAATTGTGAAGTGTAGGATTTCTATAACTTTAACTGAAAGAAGAAATGTTTGTTATATTGGATTAGTTTTTGTATAATTATGTTAATTAAGGAAAGACTTGTCTATGGAATAAAGTCCAAAGACATTGTGAGGTCCAGAAAATTTTAAATTAGAACTTTTTTTTTTTTAAGATTTATTTGTACATACAGAACTGGGGTACAGGCCAAAGGCTCAGGGGTGGCAAGAGGCTTCACCAGAGACAGAGTGGGGAGCAGAACAGGCAGATCTACGAAGTACACTGGTGAGGGAGCAACGGGCGGGTCAGGAGAGGTCTGCCACGCCATGTGGTCACCTCCGGAGCAGGTGGGGCAGGCGGGCACGCGGGAATCGAACTCATGCGGAAGTGGCTTAAGCTTCTCAATGCAGTGCTTTAGCCCGCTGCGCCACCAGGGAGGGCCAAATAGCAACTCTTAATAACTATTTCAGCTATTTCTAATTGTCTAAAAGTTAATGGAAATTACATTGGCGTGATAAATTTGAGTGCCAGGACTGAATTAGTTACGTTACTCTCCCTTAAACATCTTGAGGGAGAGCATTTTCCTAGTGATTTAAAGGCCAAAGCATCCAACTCTAAGCAAGAGGATCAAGTGACAACCAGTGTATTATCTCCACATTTTAATCAGGAAATTTTTATGTTTAAATATTTATTTACGCATTCAGAACTGGGGTACAGGCCAAGGTGCAGGGGCAGTGAGAGGATTCACCAGAGACAGAGTGGGAATAGGCAGGTCAACAGAGTATACTGCTGGGGGGAGCAGTAGACCAAACAGGAGCAAGTAGTCTGCAGAGCCATATGGGTCACCTCCCTGGCCTCCCTAACTCACGCTGAAAGGGTTGCAAGTAGCTTTGTAGTGCTGTGCTTAACCCATTGCACCACCAGGGAGGCCCCAGGAAGTTTTTTGGGTAATATTGATTTATTTATGCATACAGAACTGGGGTAGAGGCCAGAGGTGCAGAGTGGTGAGAGAATTTACCAGATAAGAGGGTGGGGAACACAAGAGGTGAATCTATTAAAATATACTGCTGAGGGGAGCAGCAGGCAAGACATCAGAATTCTGTGCCATGTGGGTTAGCTCTCTGGCCAGTTTGAAGTAAGGCTCCAGTGGTTGGCAATAGCTTGACTCCCTAGTCTTGGGGAGAGATGTCCTGTCTTAACTGTAACTCATATCCAGATACGTCTGTCTTAATCAGCTTCAGTGTTATTTTTCTTCATAATTGGTTGATAAATTATATAGAATACAATTACATCATAATCCAGGTATATAGAATAAAAATACATTTTGTCTTTTCAAAATACATAGCCATGGGAAAAAGCACTTATTCTTGGTGTTAAATTTAGTTCATTGTTACTCCATAGTTTGTTTACATTAATCTAGCAGAGGTTTCCTTTTAAGGTCGAATTCTTAAGTTCTTTTGGTCTAGTGGTTATCTTTTGTCTTACTCCTGGTGACTTCCATTATCCCCTATGAAGTTTTCTAGGTAAAGTCTTGTTGCCTTCTCAATGTGTCATTAAATTTTAATTACGTACTTATTTCCCTTATTGTAAGAAACCAAAGTAAGCACAATGTAGAGTATCACTTTTGAGTAGAGTTGGAACAAATAAGGGTTGTGTGTTATTAATACATGAGTATGGGGTTTTAGACAGAATTATTCTGAGGAATTTAATTTTTAATATAATTGACTAATACTTAGGTAAACTGTATTATGCAAATAAGAAGTAATAGAAACTTTGTTTTGTTTGAGCTTCATAGAATTGTGCTATTTCAGTCCTACTCTCCAGCCTAATGATAATTCATACTTTGCTTTTGTGTATAAAATAATCTTTTTCTTTTTTTTCCTTTTCCCTTCAGAAATGGAATCTGTTTGGAGTTTGCAGAAGCAAGGTAAGAAGTGACTTAAAGCAAGGTTAGGTGAAATGTTAGTACTAATGACTATACATTGTTGGGGATGGGACTAACTTGAGTAGTGACCTACTAAATAAAATAGACTTTTTTGAACTGTTTAGTAACTGCAATCAAAGGGCACCTGCGAGATATGAACAATATGAATATTTGCTTCCTAATTATGAAAGAAAAATCACCTGCAAATATTTTTAATCTTGGAAACCAAAATGAATAACCATTTGGCCAACCTTTATGACACGTACAGAAACTTAATCTGGGCTGTATATTTTCTGAAAAGATGGTTGGAGATCTAAAGAATAGCAAATTAACCTCCTTCACCCTCCATAAATCAGATATAAATAGAAGATGGAAGGGAGACTACCTAATCCACATCTGGATTATTGGGAATTTCTAAAAAATTCAAGTTGGTTATCCTAATTGTTGTGCAACTTGTTACTAAATATATTAAAATAGGGTAGCTATGGAATACCTGGAGAAAAATAGAATTTTGATGTAGAAAATTAGTCACTAATAGGTTTGTGTTATTAAAATTTTGTAACTGAATTGTAATCTACATCTTACTTTGCTAGTTAATGTAAATGAAATTCCTAGAATTTTGGAATTTGCAGAATGCTAGAAATTTTTTTGTATTACAAATTTGAAAACAAAGGCCCAGAGAGGTCACTATCATTAGAAAGTGGCAAGACTAGGATGTTAGGTTTCCCTAATTTTCCATCATTGCTCCTCCTTCCACCTGTCTTGTTCTTGGGCCAGATCTTTGTCAAACAACTGTGGCTTGAAGACAGTTTAGCTAACTTTACTTGCTTTGAGTTGCTTTCTGTGTACTTTTCTTATACAAATGATTTAAAAAAGGTAGACTTGGAATTACATATCCTTAAAACTGGATCTATTTTTACTGTAAAGTAACTACTTATTATTAAGATTGAGCATTATCTTCATGGCAGGTAGGAGTGCTTCTAGAATATTATCTCTGGACTCAACAATATTAATTCTTAGAGGTGTGCTTGAATCTTTAGTATTTTCAGGCCTTTATTCTTTTCCACTAGGTAACAAGTTGTACTTGTTTACTTTTTTTATGTAAAGCATCGTATTCAAAGTTTTTAATGATACAAATAGAACGTAAAACCTCTGTCTCTCCAGAAGACAGGAGCAAGCATATAGTTAAATATTAGGATTTTAGAATAACTTTGGTCTTTGCTCAGATACTTTTTATTTAAAAAAGCCATAGAGATATGCTGTTGCTGAAAAAAAGGTTGTTGGTATTGTGGGAAATTAGGATAGGAATGAACTGATAGTTTTGCTAACCTAACTTAACCTGAAGTTTTTGTGTTAGATGTTCTTGAACAATTCCTTATTAGATAGTTCTCACTGGTGAAAATAAATGCTGACTTCATTGTGCTGAGAAAAACAAATAAATCCAAATGGTTATTTTTGTATTGGATTACTAGGGTTTTTTTCTTTGTCTTTTTCAAATGTACTTTTATAATCAAGAGAGACATATAAACTTGTTTAACTGTAGGCGTTGAGAACCCTCATTGACTAGAAGACTTTTGGTGGAAATCCATTGAGATGTTGATTGGGTTGAGAAAGTGAATTACATTGTTAATATAAAGAGAGTAATTTTTAAATTATGTTTTTATTAATACAGGTAATTTAAATGGTTAATTGAGATTTGTTTTTGGAAGGTGGGCATTTTGGCACTTCAGATGTTGTTATTTATGTATTTGTTTTTTAACCTTCCCTCTAGATCCCGAAAGGATAATCACTTACAATGAAGCCATGGATAGTCCAGATCAGTGAAGGACCAGACTGCCTATTTGTAACCCTTCTGCAGCATATTAGAGCCACCGTTCATGGGAGACACAGGCTTTTATGCTCCTAGATCTTCAACGCAGCAGAGGAACCATAAGTAGAATCACAGGATAATATATACAAATATATATATATACATATATATATATATATATATATATATAGTTATTTAAAAAAAGGCAACTGAAAGTAATTAGACTTCTTTAAGGAATCAAATTTATTTCAAGAGACTACACATGGTTATTTAATCTCCGGTACTGAATAGTTTTTTTTTTTCCCTTTTGTTAGTTTTTGTTTTTTAAGTGTGAATGCAAGTGATTAATGAATACAGACTTAACAAGCGTGGTTCTAAAGTTCCTACTGTCATCAACTTGGGCAACAAATGACCCACTGGAAAGGCAAATCCACTTAAAAGATCTCTATCTTGTTCTGTGACTAAAGTGGTACACTAATCACTGGGAACCCAGAATGATACAACATTTCCCCCCACTCCTCCCTTGATTTTTTTTGGGTTATACCTTGAACCCTGCGAGAATGCTGGATAAATGCCTTGAAGTTTGCAGGGGTGTATTTTTTTTAGCGAATATGATTTGCATGTCTTGCCAGAAGTTAAGCAGCCTCTGTGGGGTGTTGGGGAAACATTTTCTTTTTTGGGGGGGAGGGACATTGAAGCTCTACAAATTGGGATAGTTGGTGATACATAGTTCATTTGGCTTTGGTTACATATTGGACTTTAACAAGTAAGGGATCTATGAGTGTCATTTAAAGAAAAGTTACAGAACATACAATTGGCTTTAGGTATTTAATATGAAAAAATATTCTGCCCATATTTTAATGTAATTGTATAAGTGGGAGCAAAAATATATTCTGCTTTTCAACTGTAGGTGCTCCAAACTTGCTCTGTCACTAACACTAAATGTGCTGTTTTCGTTGTTTTTCATCAAATACCTGAAGAGAAACTTATGTACCTTTCTGTAAATTCTTTTAATTTTTCAGAGTTAATCAATCTAAAAGGGGAAGAAAAAGTCCAAGAAAACTATGAAACTTTTCATGTTTTTAGCCAGTGAGGAGGTAATAAACCCTGCCTATAGAAAGTGTTTTCATGCAAACTATACTTCTGAGCTTATTAGCTTCTAATTATATCTTAATAAATATATTTTATTACTAGAGCAAAATGGGTTTTTAAAGGAAAAAAATGTGAAATTCTGGAAATTTTCTTTTGGGCAGAGAAGAGCATTAGCCCTGTCTTATCATCACATTGCCATCCTGTTGCACTGCAGCTTGTATATAGCATGCTAAAATAAATTTTTTTTGTGTGTGTGTAGAAACTAAGGGTCCAATGAAAGATTGGGTGATGTTAGTGGCATAAAAACAAGTTTTCTGGCCTGACATAGCATCACATCACACACACAGAGATTAGTATATCCATGTATGTCAAATGCAGGTTAAAATAGCAGGGCATTTATACAGAGAAGTGTAATCTAATAAAAGTAGACTGGATCCCCTGGGGGTATTTGGGGAGAAAGTAACGTCCAGTTTTGAGTGACTGTAGTATGGATGAGTTTTCTTGTTTTGTTGATTATTTGAGGCTTTTAACAAGTAGTTTGCAAAAGAAGTTGTTGGACTCAACTTAGAGTAGAGAAAATATCTTTATAGTCTGGATTTTTGCCCTGCTTAGATTTTAAAAGTATAAGCATGGATTGCCAATTCCACTTGATGTAAACAAAACTTTTTTATACATAATATATATATAAAATAACTTATTGTATCAGTCCAGGTTCAGAAACTTGTGGTAGGCCAGTTCCAGATAGTTTCATTTCACCTGTAAACTGTATCACTTTTACTGATATTGTAATTTTCAAATGTATAATATGTTTACAGATGTGCCCTGCTTTTAGTCTGCCTTGTTCCTATTTTGATTTTTGTTGAATTTCCTGCCTGCTTGCCAAAAGCTAGGATGCTTCAGGCCCATGTACAATTGAAAGCAGAGGCATCCTTGAGCTTTAAAGCATTGAACAAACTGGAAAATGCAACATATCACATGCTGAAGTGAAAGAAGTCTGTGTTTTGTGTTTTTTTTTTTTTAATAAAAATTTTTAAAAAGGTGAAAAAAAGATACAAGGTTGATTAAAGGAAAAAAAAAAAGGCTCCAGTTTGTTGTATAGGTTTTAAAGTTCTGCTGTGTGTTCAATTGCCTTGTGTAACCACTTATCGCCTTAGGGCCAGATACCCCCAACATCTACCCTCCCCCCTCCTTTTTTTTAAATGTTCCTTTCACCTGCCTGAAATTTTAAAGCTCTTCTGTCTCACAACTCAACAAGAAATTTTCTGGGTTTGTGACATACAGATGTTGACTAAATATATACTCAAAAAGGAAAAAGCAGTCCCCCTCTGATTGGGCTTTTTAATTTAGAAACACTTATTTTTAAAATTATTTAGAAAGTTCTCATTGCTTTCTCCTTTCCATAACCCTCAGACCTCCAAGTTTAGAGAAGCCAAAAAGAGAATGTATCCCTTCTCTGTTTGTCCAAAGGTTTTTGAGTCTTGACTTCTAAATGAAACAATGCAACATTTCACTTTGTTCTCCACTGAAATTTCCTTAATTATATGGTTAGAGGTAAATACAGTTAAGAGTGTCTCAACCTTCTGGGAACCCCAGTGCCCCATCATATTACTATCAGTATTTTTTTGGGCATTGGGTTAATGGACTTAATTGCCTAGGTACAAGCAGGACTTTGGAACAAATATCCTTTGTGCTGTTTGGTAATACTTAACTCTACTTGTCGCAATCTTTCTCCTTAGGTCCTCACACAATTCCTTACAGAGCACTTATTAAAAAAAATCTTAAGAGTTGATCTGTTCTCTGATTATTTTTGTGTAAGCTTCTAAACAAACTTCCGCTGTGATTAATTTAGTGCATTTAAATAACAATGTGTTAATGTTTGGTATAAAGAATTTTCCTTCAACTCAGAGTATTAGTACTGTAGCATAAACCAAATACAGTCTAGAGGGGATTTTTAACATATCCCTCCTTTCTAAAGACTGAAAAAAAGGTATGTGTCTGTGTGAGTATCGTTGAGTGCTTGTGTGTGTGAAGGTAAAAGGAAGATAATAAAAAAAATTAGTAAGTGAATGTGTGTAAGACATTATATTAGTATTCAGAGAATGAACTTGTATTTATTTTGTGCCATTGGTTTTCATTACACAGAATAAAGTCAGGTGGTTTTAATCCTTAAAATGGTAGTATTTGAAAAATGGCACTGAGAATGAAATCATGACCTATTTTTTTAATAGCTATGAAGATACTAATTAATGGTGAAGATTTCTTTTTAAATCTGTCCGGATGTAGGCTTCTATGTCACATACCACTCTTTGTAGATGTCCTGAATAATTCCCCTTCCTCACAAAAGACAGGGTGTGTTTATCTTTCTCTTTATTCACCACCACCACCATCCCACCCCCCAGTTTGTTGAACTGAAGTTAATTGCATAGCCTTTTCTCTGACCTCCTTAGTAATGAACTTTCACATAAAGTGTAGTAGCATCTGTAGTAGCCCTTCTCTGGTTTCTAGGCGGAAATAGACAATAACTAGGAATTTGTTAATACTGGTTTTTTAAAATAAATGACTGGAGAGGTTCTCTCCCATTTAATCATCTGCTTATTTACTCGTCACAGAATCTGCAAAAACTTTATAAAGGAATAAAAGTGCTGCATTGTTTTTCAAATAACAGTTTCTAGGGAAAATGATGAACCTTAGTTTTGAGTGTTGTCCACAGTACTAAATATGTTTCTTCACAAAACAGCAGCAGTAGTCTCGTACATATTAGGCTTGTTGCTTAACCCAATCAGGCATTTAAAGATTTGTCTTGCTGTAAACTTAAAAAAAAAAAAAAAGCCATTTATTGTGAAATTGCATATCATACACCAAATGGCCACAGGCAAGAAAATCTGGAAGATGACTTGGTTCTTGATTCTGCTAAATAAGGAATCGTTCTTTCAAGAGTAAGAGAAATGGTTTTAAAATCCCATTTCTATAGATGATCATAGTTTTTTCTCTTTTGGCCATATCAAATAATACATGAACCTTCTATACTTATGTTAAATGTAAAACATGCTGTAGTGGGACATAACGTCTTGGACTATAGTTTTTCTGATCAAGTCTATTGATAGTGCCAGTTGAGGTTCTGATAAGGCAGTGTCGTTATAGTCCTACCTGTGATGTGTTGAATTTTGAAAGAAGGGGTGGGGGGAGGTAGAATTTGCTCATCTTTTTCTCCCCACAAAGTATTGATATTTAAAGGGGAGGGACAGAGGACAAGACTAGTAGTAGCTGCTCTAAGTTTGTAGAGACAGATAGGTAATTGTTCTTAATAATTGATGTTATTTTTATTGATGTGATTAATTGACAGAGCACCAGGATTCTTTTATGGTGAAAAACACGGGCTTTTGCTTTGAGTATCCTAAAATGCTTTTTTAAATGTGTCAACCTGTTCAGATGTAGGAGAACCTAGAATCACTCTGGATTGGTTTAAGGGATGATGAAATGTTGGCTCCTCCCAAGTAGTGCTTTACTGAATTTTAACTTCCACTGTCTTAGCACTGAAGAAAGGTTGTACGAATAGAGCTTTAAGTTGTCTGCATAATAATAACACCTAGTGAAACATTAATGAAATGGTATATTGCGTTTGCATTACGGGGAGTGTCAAATAGGGGTTATGAGCTAGAAATCAACTTATGGAACAAATATCCTCACATGTGATGGGATTGCTGATTTAGACTTCTATTCGTAAAATTTTATGTCCAGAGTTCTAAAGCCATTTTATAATACTGCAGTATCCCTTTTCTATAGCCTTACTAAAGTATCTACATTTATTTTCCAATTCAGTTTCACTCTGTTCTGTTTCATTTTTATTATATAGCAAAATTTTAATCTGCAGACCAACAAACCAACTTGAGGTAAATTATAACTTTCCATAACCCTTTTTTCCTCAGGTGCTAAACAAAGGCTCCAAAAATGGATACTGCTTTAGTGATGTCTGCTTTATTATTAAATACTTTTGCTAGATGTAAAGATTTAGTGTGAACAAAAAGGTTTTATTATGTAAATATGAATGAATGCTTTGAGTTTTGCCCTTGTTTGTCTTTTATTAGTATGTTTCATTTATTTTCTGTGGAGGAGTATTCTTTCTGGATCTTGAACACATTTCACTAGGTATTGCATTTTTAGAATAAAAATACAATTGTTTTCTGTCTTGGATTAATCCTGCTGCTGCTATGAGAAACTGAAAATCGAGAATGTGATGCACTTTTTACATTAATATGTACCATACCTTTAAAGGTTGCTTTGATACCTTTTCTGTAGCACAGCCACTAATAAAAGTGAATGAATTTAAAATTTTTCCTTGGGAGGGAATCAGTACAAGTAACTGTGGAAAGTGAAAATTCTGTTAATATTTCCCTTTTTGGCCTTAAAATGTCTTTTACTGAAAAACTTAGTTTTGTTTTCTATTATTACTCAGTTCCAAAAGGAAGAATTGGGGAAAATGACTTAAAGGAAGTAGTATCATTGGTTTGTTGCTTATCTCTTAGAAAGAAAACAATTGTTTTTATATAAGCTGGGGTTTTTTATTTGTATACAAAGGAGAAACAATGCTGCCCGAGCCAATCAGATTAAATCAATCAGAATTCTGACTGTTCTGCTTCTCTGCTATATTCTTACTTAGTGAATATTTAAATATAGTAGGAGTGCTACTTGACAAGAGGGAAAGTCATTCTCAAGCACATACCCAAACTTGGAGGAAATTGAGCCCCAAATAAGGAATACCCACTGGGGTGGAGGAATATGTGGTCCAAAGCTATCTGGTTATATTTTGATGTTGCCAATATTGCAAAGCCAAAATTTTGATTTGCTTATTTAATATATTTGTTGGCCAGAGATCTATTTTTATATCAATGTGCCTTGCATGTATATTAAAAAATTGGAAAGGCCGTGTAGTTATGCCTGAGATAGATGGTTCTTACCACCTCACTAATTTTTATGCAGTATGAAATGCTCATTCTATCGCCAACTGGTGCTCTCTGTTTGAAGTTATAGATCTTGTCACAAACTGGAACTTTTATAAACTAGGGAAGTGATTAATTTACTTTTTTTGATGTTTCCTTTTTTGTTCTTAGTCTGTTAGTGGCTGTACTGTAGTGGGAAATAGTAAAAGGATTCTTCACTCCTTTCCCCTCAGCACCTTCTTCAAGTAATGTGATGACACCATTTCTTGTGTGTGTGGAAATAAGTTTCAGCTTGCTGTCTTCTTTAGTGTTATAAAAAAAAAGTGTTATAAAAAGCGTTGTTTGCAAAACATAGGGAGGTTAACGGAGTATAATTTGGAATTCTATGTTAGCTATGGTCCAAGTTATTGGCTCTTTCCAACTTAAAATTTTTTATTGTGAAAGCACCTTGCTTAAAAATTTTAACTATTTATGTCTGCAACAATTGTCTCAAAATAAAGAACTGTGCAATTCTTGTCATTAAAAAAAAGATCTGAACTCTCCCTAATGTGACTTGTTAGTTTCTCTGTATTTCATGCCAGTGTAAATGTGAAAAGCTTTGCTTGCATTACGTTTTAGAAATGCATTTTGCACACTCGAATTTTGCCGAAGCTCCATGAAAAGGTTAGATCTAAGTAGACGAATAAAGCTATGCACATGTTTTGAAAGTTTAATTTGTGTGTCATTACCAAAAGTGACCTATTCTTATTTCCTGTTCTTTACCATCTTTGGAAACCTGGCTCAAAGTGACAGTTCTGGGTTAGCTCATCAGAGAGATTAGAAGAGCACAAAACTGGCACTTATTTTAATTCTATTCAAATGGGAGTTTGACTTTTGTCTATTAAAGGGCTTTTCCAGAAAGCAGGGCAGTTTTACCAGCTTTACAAACTGTTCGATGCTCTTCCTCAGTGAAATTTTGGCTTATTTGATCAAATAGAAATGGGAAGTAATTCAAACAAATGAAGGAAGGACCTTTGCCACATGAAGTTCTATGACAATTTTGTCTTAAACCTGGTTTAAAGTAGGATAACCTTTTTACTGCTTTAGCATAAATTCAGCTTAATGAATGACTTCAGATTAGAATCATTTAAACAAAACACCAGTTGTTTTAGAGATACTACATATCTTATAAAAACTGCCCAAGTTGATTAGAGTAAGTTTAGGTACTGGGCAAATTTGGGTATGTTGCTGCTTTCTGCATGTAATAAATTTACTTCACGTGTATGTGTACTCAGAAGATTTTGTAGATGTATTGGCCCGTCTTACAGAAGATTGTTTTGCAATTTCTTACGGACTTTTGTTGAAAAGGCTAGTAAGTTTAAGTGGAAGATAATACTAATGGTATTTTCCCCTTATAGATATTAAAGAAATACTTTCATCTTATGCCTTTTCCTAGGTATGGAAGAGGGGACTTTTCTGTCAGCTGTGCTTGATGTATGTTATTGACAGCAACACAGCAAAACTTCTTTCTCTGTATTTTCATTGAAGTTGACAAAAACTGTATTAGTCAAGACTGAAAAGGTGGCCATAATGTATGGCCTTAAAAGGCATAAATGCAGGAGCAAAGATCATCTCGGATCACCATGGTTACTCCTACACCCCTGTCAATAGTTTGTTCAGTTTTAGGACCTGTTGGAGGAGCAAAGTAATTTTATCTTGTGTGTGTTGGCATGTACGAGCTGAGTTACCTCTTAATCTGGAGAACTAAAGATAATAAGTGGACTACAGTTATGTTAGAGGATTTATTTGCTTTCCTCTCCCACAAATATTTTTTCCTAATGTTTGTTTTCCCCAGTCAAAAGATAGTCCTTTTCTTGATATACAGTGGCCAGAAATTTACTCTGCTCAATGCTTAGGTGTTTGCCATAGGTGTTTCTGATGTCATGGATTCTGAGGAAGTATCAGTTACATGATGACCTTCCTTTATTGTCTTATTTAATGTTCAGTGTTTTTTAAAAATATAAATTGCAAACACTACATCCATACCCAGATTTACTTATTTTATCAGGAAAAAATACTTGAGAAATTTGTAGATCATATTAAGACAATAAGTGTACATTATTAATAAAAAATTTTTAAAGTTTCTGAGGTGTTTGTGTTATATTCTGTGTGCTTTAATTTTAAAAATAAAAAATAAGTTAATGTGACATTGATAACATTTTCAAAAGGTCAAATATATAAATAAACTTCACCTTAAATGCACTATGGTTATATGTCTTGGCTTTTACAAAATAATTTTTAAGGTGCTTCAGGTTGAGATTGGAAAATCAGCTGTGAGGTCAGCTGCCCTGCCTTTTTATATTAAATTGAGCTTAGCATAGTAAGCAATTAGAATAAGGTAAAATTCTGGATTCATGATTTTATAGCAAAATATATGGTGCAAACTTGAGAGACTACTGGTTTTGATGGAGAAAATAATTGTCCTGATTAGTAAGTGACTTGCAAGTACATAAAAGGGAATTTGGGTGTTAAGATTGTCTTTAAAAAGTTCTTTGCCACATACTGTGATTCATGATTCATGGTAATTAATTCAGTCTACAGAGTTTTGTGGGTTTTTTTTTTAATGACATTTATTGCAAACTTCAGCTAGTATTTGGAAGCAATGTCTACGAGCACAACGTAAATCCAGATTACTTAGCAAAATCACATACTTAAGGAATTCTCTTACTTCCACTCACTACTGTTGGATACGGTGAACAGATTGAACCTGGGCATGGGATCCACACACTCTGCAGTGTTTATAGTCTCCGTGATGGTCACATTCCAAGATACACCGATATCCATGGTATCCAGGATACTGGTAGCAAACTCAACTAGAAAATCCAGAGCACGCTGGGTTATTAAAACTAGTTAGAAGAACCTCTGGTATGCAGGGGTTAAAGACAGTGGCTTCCAGCTGTCACCGGTCACTGTAAGCACATCATGCAGCAGACTTAAAATGACTCATCAGATACTCCTCTCTGTGTTTCAGTAGGTCTGTCTGTTCTGCTCCCCAGTCTGGTAAATCCTCTCACTCCCCTCCCCCAGCATCTCTAGCTTATACCCTAGTTCTTGTATGCATAAATGAATAAATCTTAAAAAAAAAAAACTCATTAGGAACCTGTTTCACACCCTAAATCCTGAAGTGGTATCCTCAAACACTATGGTACAGAAAGCACATCAAATGGCCCAGAAAACCAGCCATCCTAAATGTGTCAGACACTATTTGTAAGTATAATAGGATAGCGCAACTAGTTGAAAATTCATCTTGCATATGAGAAGAAGGTCTGAGTAGTCAACAAATACTTCCATAAAAGAGGAGGGGAAATGGCCCTCCCTGGTGGCGCAGCGGGTTAAAGCACAGCACTAAGAAGTCAAAGCCACTTCCGCATGAGTTCGATCCCCGCCTGCCCCGGAGGTGACCACATGGCGTGGCAGACCTCTCCTGACCCGCCCGCTGCTCTCCTCAGCAGTGTACTTCGTCGATCTGCCTGTTCTGCTCCCACTCTGTCTCTGGTGAATCCTCTCACCCTCCGCATCTCTGGCCTGTACCCCAGTTCTGTATGAATAAATAAATAAATCTTAAAAAAAAAAAAAAAAAAGGAGGGGAAGTGACCTTAAGTGGTTGTTGGTACCAATAATTTGAAGTTCAAATTACATGTACTTTGTGTGTGTGTGTGTGTGTGTGTGAACTAGAAAGTGACAGTCATACCAACATCCCCAGGAAGGTATTGGAATATATGAAATCTGAATTATTGATGTATTCACAAGGCTTGCACCTTGACCTTGTTTCTTTGACATGTGCTCCAACCCTATTTTTACTTATGCCCCACACTATATTCATGGAACCAACTGCATTATTGAACCAACCCATGGCTTATAAGGAGGGGTAGTCATCACAGATCTCCCATTGTTGCTCAATACACCTTTCTTTCTCAAAGATGATAATCTTGGACTCCTTATGATTCTGTAACCCAGACACTAAAGTTTAAGGTGTCTTATTAATTCTTTAATTACCTTTTCAAATTCAACACACTTGGCTTATAGAAGATCATGAAAAAATATTCCAGCCAATACAAATTCATAAGAAAACAGTTACCCATACTCTCATTTAATTCAATTTAATGCCATAATGTTCAAAATGTATAAAAGCTGATTCACTTGGAACAACAGAAGTGCAATGAAGAAAGGAAAAATGTACCTGTGTTTACATTCAGTGTTGGAGACAACCTAAATATCCAATAGGGAATTTGGGTACTATGTAAATATTAGGGCAGAGGCTAATCTAAAGTTCAAAAACTAACATTTGTGCAGAAGTAACATTTATGGTAGAAAGTGAGGTACAATTAGTTGACAAGGGGCAGCAGGTGATGGAATCTATCTGATTAGGGTGTTGGTTACATGAGTGTATATAATTTTCATCTTTTTTAAAAAAGATCATGCTCACAAGAACGGGGGTACAGGCCAGAGATGTGGGGAATGAGAGGATTCAGAGACAGTGGGGTGTAGAACAGGAAGACCTATTGAAATATACTGCTGAGGGGAGCATTGGGTGAGACAGGAGAGATCTGCTGCCCCATGTCTACACCATGTGGATCACCTCCCTGGCTGGGGATCAAACTCGTGCTGCAGTGGCTGTGGATAGCTTCATAATGCTGTGTTTTAACCCGTTGCACCATCAGAGAGGGCCTATGTATGTGATTTTTTTTTTTAATTATTTTTTGGGGTTTGCAGTTTCCACATGATCCAGCAATTCCACTCTCAGATCCACCCAAAGAGTACAAAAACATTAATTCAAAAAGTCCCTGCACCCCTGTTTACTACAGCACAGTTTAAGCTATGAAAACAACCCAAATGTCCAAAAATAGATGACTGGATCAAGAAGATGAGGTACATATACACAATAAAATGTTACTCAGCAATCAAAAAAGCCGCTCATGGCAACATGGATGGAGCTGGAAGGGATCATGCTCAGTGAAAAATGCCAGAAAGAAAAAATACCGGATGGTTTCACTTTTCGGAGGAGTGTAAGGGGTCAAAGGGAAAGAAAATAATAAAAAAGTAAAAATCAAAATCAACAGGCAACTGTAACCAGAGACATTCTGCAGGGAGGGAGAAGGAAGTAGGGTCAAAACTGGAGAAGAGCACAAGGTATTATGGTGATGGTACTCTGGTGAATTGGTAGGAATGCTTTGGGAACTATAAACAAAAAAACATACATTGTACAAAAATGAAGAATGATGTAAAAAAAAAACATGTAAAATTAAAATGTTAAATCTAGGTAAGTAAAATTCTATCTAGTTTCACAATAGAAAAAAAAAGATTGATTTTTATTTATGCATTGAAGAACTGGGGTGTAGGTCAGAGGTGTGGGAGGTAAGAAGATTCATCAGAGACAGAGTGGGGAGCAGAAGAGGCAGAGCTACTGAAATACTGCTGAAGGGAGCAGAGGGCAAGACAGGAGAGGCCTGCAGTGCCATGTGGGTCAGCTCCCTGGCCCAGGATCAAACTCATGCAGCAGTGGCTGGCCATAGCTTGATAGTGGTAAGACTTTTAACTCTTGCACCACCAGACAGGCCTATGGTGCAAAATTCAAAAATTCACGAGCATATACATTAGGAACTAGACGTTTTGCTGTATGCAAATTATATGTTAGGAAAAAGTCAAGCTAAAGTGAGAGGAAAGCAAATTTTGAGAGAGCAATTTTTTTTTTTGATCTAGAGATGTTTAGGTTTCTTTCCCTTAAATTTTGGTAGGACTGTAAGATGTGATAATTAAAAACTAAAATCATAACAAAAATCACATGATATATAAGAATATTTCGATAGGATTAATTAAGCCCAGCCTCACTCCCTGCATATGGGTCATTTTTAACAAGACTGAAAGTCCTGCTTCCACTTGAGTTTTCCAAAGACTAGCAGCATTCCAGTCTGAGGCATAATAGAATAATGTTTGGTGTTAGAAACAGGATTATTATGAGTCAAAAATAAAAGACATTGGAAAATCTGACAATTTCTTCAGTCATCCACTTAAAGGTTACGTCAAACATTTCCCTGTTTCTAGGTTAAAAAAAAAATTGGCCAATGATTTGCTTTTTACTACTCGGTAAGTGCTCATCCTGTTGGCACTTTTGAAGGCCTGGACTTTTGAGTATCCATTTCCTGCCACCTTCAAGAAGGCTCTTACTTTTACCTTAATGAAAATACCATCTAGTGTAGAAAAATCAAATGGCAGAAACAGAGGGAGCAGAGCTTTTCTTTTATACTTTTATCCTTCCTGCCTTCTTGTTAAAAAGTAATTTATGTGTCAGTCTATCCACACCCTCTTTCTTGCCCCAAACTTCCATGCACAGACATGAAAATTTCAGAGTCACAGCTGAACAGATGGGGTGGAAGGACATGAGGCGTTCGATGTGGTAGGCATTAATCCCACTCCAGGCATCCCAGTGAGGGTATTCTCCTCCCTTCAGGATAAACTGTTGGCCACAAAAGCTGGTTATGCTCATAACCAATCCAGCTGCCAAAGACAAGAAGTGGGATTTGTTCTCAGGGTTAAGAATCAGAACCTCCCTGGTGGCCTAGGGTTTAGCTTCAGTGTGATCACTACTACTGCCTGAGTTCGACCCCTGACCAGGGAGCTGACCCACATGGCACAGCAGACCTCTCTTGCTTTGCCTGCAGCTCAGCAGTGTATTTCAGTGGATCTGCCTGTTCTGCTCACTGCTCTGTCTCTGGTGAACCCTCTCACACCCCTGCACCTCTGACTTACACGCCAGTTCTATACAAATATAATTTTAGAAATCTACACAGCTTCAGGGAGAAGGCACATTTTGGTTTGTTTATTTTTAAAGATTTATTTTTATTTATGCATACAAGAACTGGGGTGTAGGCCAGATTTGCTGGGGTAAGAAGACTCACCAGAGATAGAGTAGGAAGCAAAACAGGCAGATTCACTGAAATACACTGTTGAGGGGAACAGCAAACAAGGTAGGAGAGGTCTCCTGTGCCATGTGGTTCAGCTCCCTGACCAGGATAGAATTCAGGCTATTGTGGTGATAGTGCTGAGACTTAAAGGCTATACCATCAGAGAGACCCCTCTTTTGTTTTAGATGTTAAAAGTGGGTTAAACTATTTACTAGTAGATTAAAATATCAAGCCAATTCCAGTAGCACCATGCAACGTAATATATTTATCACAAAAGACAGGTAATGAGTTGGTATCTGCACTAAAAGTGTTTGCAAATGTGACATTTATTTTGGGATTACCCATTGAGGGTCTATTTCACAACTGGAGTAATGTATATTGGCAAAGTGGATTTCTTCTCCCGCTACCACATACCTAAAACTTTAGATCAATTTTTCACAACCAATTACTTATGACAACTTAAACTACTACTCCTTTTAAAGGGATGAAGATTCACTTTTAAGTGGTAGGCAATTCTGGAAGCCTATCCATGTACAAAACCAATTCTGCTTCAGCCAAAGGAGAGCACTTTCCATGTGTTTTCTTTTTCCTTTTAAGGATTTTTTTATGCACACAAGAACTGGGGCTTAGGTCAGAGGTGCAGGGGGTGGGGGATGAGAGAATTCTCACAAGACAGTGGGGAGCAGAACAGGCAGATCTACTGAAATACACTGCTGAGGGGAGTAACAGGTGAGACAAGAGAGGTCTGCTGTGCCACGTGGGCCCAAGGATTGAACTCGTGCTGCAGTGGCACGTGATAGCACTCTTTACCCCCTGTGCCAGCAGGGAGGCCCTCTATGTGTTTTCCAAGACTGACAGGAAAACCTTGACTGCCTTGTCAAGAGTCAGGAGACAAAAGAAACAGAGGTTCTTCCTCACTAGTAAGATTAAACATCAGCAAACAACACCTGAAAAACTAGTTAGGAACTAACATGGCTCTTGAGTCTTGGGCTGAATTCCTTAGCAGATAAATTATCTAGTAGTATCTGCTCTGGGATGGATAGAAGTACAATTGGGCAGCTCTCTATTTTCTGCTAGCAAAGACAGTTTAAAGGTCCTGTGGCTTTTCTGAAGGAATCCTAGACCTATGAGCTCCAGAGGCATAGATCTGATGACTGTCACAGCCCCACTAATGATATACAGCTCTTTAATCCTCCTACCTCCCAAATCTCATTCCAAGACAGTAAGACCTTTATGTTCCTTCTAGCTTTGCCATGTTTACACATGTTGTGATTACTTCAGTATGGAGGTCTGTCTCTCAGAAATGTTAATAGTGTGGAGGAACATCTTTCTCCCCACATCCCCACCTTTATGGTCCCAGGTATTTAGGGACTGAGAATAAGGGGTCTGAAGTTCTGCTAAAATCTATCCTCACGCTCCACATTACACCTTGAGAGACCGGACATTGTCAAATCTGCACTCAGCAACATTTGGACAGGAGCTGGTAAACTCCATCTTCTTGCCCTGGAAGTTCAGCTGGTCATAGATGGTTATCTGAATAGGAAGAGAGCTAGAATGTTCCCAGGAAGAACAGAGATGCAGATCAACAGCTTAACGTGTGTCTGTCTGACCCTGTGCTTTCTATCACTAGCTGTATGTAGCTTGGGGTGTCTAAGGATGTCTCTTCCAGTGATGTCTGGAAGAAGGCTTTGAATTAATACCGCTGGTTCATGGTGGTCATATGCCCAGGCAAGGAGGTAAGTGTAGGAGACTGGTTCATGATAGGAATGCCCTGCCAGCATACATTGCTGTCACTGTAGACAGATTAAGGGCTCTGGAGTCATAGTCCCTCATCTGCCCTGCAAAAATGTGGCTCAGAGGCCATGGATTCTGGGAGTCTAGGAGCTCCGTGTGGATTATTTCTTAGCTTTTCCAGCCACACCCATTATAGAAACCTAAAGTGTAAAGGGAAAGCTGTGGTAAACCCCTTTTATACTTTGACTCTTGAATCTTGGGTTTTCAAAGCTGTGAACTGACCTCGGAGTGAGCCAATTAAAAGGACGATTGTCTTGGAGAAAAGAGTGAAAAGTCTGGGGAATCAGCCACTTCAAGCAACCCCAAGCTGGGATTCATGAGACGTGGGTTCTATCGCTTTGGGATTCTGATCTCAAATCTCTTCATTTCTGGGCCCTCAATTTCTCCATGGGCATAGTTTTCTCTAGGAAGCTCTATTTTTTTTTTTATTTTTTTAAAGATTTATTTATTTATTCGTACAGAACTGGGGTATAGGCCAAAGATGCGGAGGGTGAGAGGATTCACCAGAGACAGAGCGGGGAGCAGAACAGGCAGATGGAGGAAGTACACTGCTGAGGGGAGCAGCAGGCGGGTCAGGAGAGGTCTGCCTCGCCATGTGGTCGCCTCCGGGGCAGGCGGGGATCGAACTCATGCGGAAGTGGCTTTAGTTTCTTAGTGCAGTGCTTTAACCTGCTGCGCCACCAGGGAGGGCCGGAAGCTCTATTTTAAGATGATTTTAGCAGTGAAGGCAAGTTGGCCTACAAAACTAAGGATCATCACCCCCCATTATGCACTTTCAGGATCATCCTTTTACTGTCTAAAATGGGCAACCTGAGTGTCCCTTCCTGATATGGCATTGGGACCCTTCACCTACAGACTTGTATTTTATTGTCCAGTCACTGTCTCATGGAGCCTGACAGGCTCTGACGTGCTTTGGGGTTGCATCTTACTCCCTGATCTGTGGATTCCTGAGTTTTTCCCACGATGGGGATGGACTTAGCTTCCATAGCCCCAGGGCCCCTGGCAAGGGGGTGGTCTAAGCCATCTCGGTGGTTGGAAAGGCTTCTGGAATAAAACACAAAAATGACATGGTCTCTGGGGTGGGGTATGACGTGCTGAAACATAGGGAGAAGTAACAGAGGCTGGAAACCCAGGAGACATCTTTGCTTGGGATCCTGGCTCTGCTTTCCACTTACTGAGAATCAGTTGTGTTCATCAGTAAAGCTTCCGAATGCAGAGTTATTAGAAGGGTTAGATGCAATAACGAGGTCAAGCAGGCACAGGCAGTGGCCCTCCTAATAAATGTAGCCCTCTTGTCTGCCTCTAGGCTCCCTACAGGTGGCAGCATCGCCTCAGTCTCCCATGCCCCATATAAGCTCTGGCAACATGCAGCCCAAACCCCTCATATTACCTTACCTGCCTCCCTCAAACTGATCAGCTGTGAAGGTCCCTGCTACTATTCTCTCCCCCGAACCCCACTTTCTGTTTTCTAGACCAACCCAGCAGTGGCCTTCTCTTGACTTCCCCAGCCTGCCACCAGTAACTTTCTTTCCTGATTTCTAGCACTTACTACAGTACTGATCTGGGTTCCAGTGGAATATGTCCTGGTTGAACATCTCAGCACAGGACCTGAGTCTCCAGAGTACTGATACAGCACCATACTGAGCTCATGACATGGTGGTGGGAGATTGACAGGAGGCTTTGAAAAAGACCAGCTGAAGGAAAGAAAGGAAGAAAAGAGGATGATAATGGCTGACACATAATAATAAATCAGTCTATGCCAGATCCTATTCTAACTGCTTTATGTGCATTAGTATTATGTGTATTAGTATTATATCTTCACAACAGTCTTTGAGGTAAGTATTACCATTGGTCCCATTTTACAGACTAGGAGATAGAGGTTTATAGAGGTTAAGTAGACACAAACGATGGTAGAAGAGTAAAGGAGGGCCCTGGTGCTGCTGCAGATTAAAGCACAGCACTAAGAAGCTAAAGCCACTTCAGCCTGAGTTCGATCCCCGCCTGCCCCGGAGATGACCACATGGTGTGGCATCTGCCCACTGCTCCCCTCAGCAGTGTACTTCGTCAGTGGGCCTGTTCTGCTCCCCACTCTGTCTCTGGTAATCCTCTCACTGCCCCTGCTTCTCTGGCCTGTACCCCAGTTCTGCATGCATAAATAAATAAATTTAAAAAAAAAAGAGTAAAGGAAAAGGGTAGGGAAAAAAGAAGCCAGGCAGGTGTGTGTCA
The DNA here is from genome assembly GCF_000260355.1 of Condylura cristata. Classification (NCBI taxonomy): domain Eukaryota; kingdom Metazoa; phylum Chordata; class Mammalia; order Eulipotyphla; family Talpidae; genus Condylura; species Condylura cristata. The sequence continues at coordinate 35,611,647 of NW_004567118.1, forward strand.
GTTTCCTTAACCCAGAGCAGCCTTCCGCCATCTTTCTCTCTGGCTGGTATTAGTCTGGAGAACTGATAAGCACAAACTCAGAGATGGATGCATCTTTTTATTTTGAACCTCATTTTCCAGCTCTTGTCCCTCCCCCTTTCTCCATATACCCATGAAGCTGCTCATTTCTTGTGCCCCATTCCCCTCCCAGCAGTGAGGTCTGGGACCATGGTTATTGCCACACAGTGACTCTTCATGGGTGGCAAAAGAAGGCTGCCTCCTGCCTCTCCAGAGTTCCCCACACTTCCCAAGCCATGCTAGGAGTCTCAACCACAAGGCATGCAAACTGGGCCCCTCTCAGTGTATCTGTACAGGGGACCCCTCCAGGCCTTACTCACCCAGCTCCCACTGCACCGTCTGGGTCTCCATTTGGTGCACTTCCTCTGCCTCCCAGCTCTTTACAGTCCAGTGTCTGATGGCCTCTGCCCCTATCAGCACTCTGCTTTTCCTCTGCTTTTGTTCCCCCTCATCCCCAGAGTTTTGGTGGCTCAGCCTGCTGGGCAGGCATCCCTGTGGCCTTTGTTTGAACAAGGGGCACATCATTGCTGGGAGGAGAATGGGGCACAAGAAATGAGCACTTCATGGTTTTAAGGAGAAGTGGGGAGGGACAGGACCTGGAAAAAGCCTCTCCGGAGGTTCAAAATGAAAAGATGCATCCATCCCAGAGGATGCACAGAAATCTGGAGAGGCCTTGCTGCTGTGGGTCAAGCTGCAGATTGCAGGCATCGAGGGGGTGAGGAGAGGTCTCTGAGTGAGTGCTGGTTTCCTGCCCTTCCCCAGGCTCCTCATGTCCCCTCAGGACCTTCAGAAGTTCCTTGTCACATGGAACACATCCAGGCACACCTCAGTTCTCACAGAGGAGATAAGATTTTTGTTGTTGCTGTTACTAAAAAACGTGAAGGATTATTGTAATTCTGAACTTTATTAAGAAAATAAAAGATTATTGTTCTCTGGAGTCATTGTCTCACTCTACTTACATATAATGAGGTAAGAGTTGAATTCAATTACAGTTGGCTGGTAGACACACATCTCTCTTTGTAGCTACCTTATTAAATATTTATTCATTTTAATTTTGCTGTTTTCTTTTAATTTGGGAGACAATAAAGCTTTTGGTGTCTTTAATATATTGGTTTAGGCTCCTGGAAGTCTCACAGGCTGAAGCTACTGTGCTGTGGTACCCGAGTTTAATGATTCTTCCCTGGAAATTCAGGGCCCTTGGTGAAGGGTTGTGTAGAAAAATTGTGGACCTTCCCAGAAGCGCTGAGGGGGAGGACATGCTGCTCAAGCATCATAGCTAAGCTGAGATGTGGGGATATCCACGGGTAGAGAGGGCCCTGTGTTAGGTGGAGGTGGGTTCAAATCCCAGCTCCTGTGGTGGAGAGACTAGACAAATCATTGAGCTGCGCTCCACCGTGCCCTTTTCCCCCCACCGTGCCCTTTTCAGATAATATTTCCTGAAACACTGTAGTTTGTTATTATTTATTATTCTATTGTCTTTGATGAAATTTACCATACAAAAATCTCATAGTAAATTGGAAAGAGGAAGAGATTTTTCCTAGTAGATTTCTCCCAAGTACTGTGTAATCTGTCCAGTCTATGACTCAGTTTTTGTCAGAACCCCCTTTTCTCAGAACTGAAAGTCAGGCGGTAAATTCTGGTATCTACAAAATATTTGCGGATTTGAGCAGAAAGTCCCATATATATAGATCTGCAAAACATTTCATAGTTTTCCTGCAGTTATGAGTTTGATAATGGTAGCGTATTTCCTATCAAAATGATTTGTTATTCATGAAATTAAAAGCTGTTTAAATATCTGCTTTTTCTACTAGACTTCATGCTTTGTGAGGACAGGGGCTTCATCTGTCTTTTTATTCATCCTTTTATCTTTAGCTCTGGATATAAGCCATAGCACAAGCATTTTGAGTGATAAACGAATAAATGGATGACCTCCTAGGCTTGTTTTTGGTGACTCCTGGAGGCACAGTCATAACCTTATTATAGTCTTTACTTACTCAGTCCTTACCTATGTATTGTGATATAGTGTTTACTTACCTTAACCTCAACTGATCTAGGGTTGCATTTGTGCTTCATATATGTCCAGCCTCTTAATTTTGGAGTTTTACACCCTACTGAAGTATTAATATAATGAAGACTTTTTTTTATGCAAAAAAACAGCACTTTCATGATTTGCTTGAAAAGCACAGAACTACCATGACCCATCTTTGGTCCATGGGCAAAGCTCATGGTTACTTTGTCATGGCAAATTCTGGTGTTTGGCTGATTCTTACTCAGCTTCCCTGCTTTGCCTTATCCCTCAATGACTGCCCAGCCCAACTTCTGACCTTTAGGTTTCTAACTTCAGGGGACACAAGGCAAGCTTTCCCAGTGGGCTCTTGTGCTTTTCTCTTTTGCCTTGAGATGACATTCTATTCATTCCTGAAGGGGTTCACAGTTATAGCTTTCTCCAAAAGTTCATTTCACAATTCTCTGACCTCTCCAGCTCTTTACATACTTGGTATAAGAAGGAAGGGGCTAAGAGCCATCAATTCCCTTCTCAAACATGTCCTTTGAAAATTCCACACAGTAGCCACACAGGTCACTACATTTCCTGATAGCTACCACTTTAATGTTTTAGTCAAAATTTCCAAATAACATCCTGTTACATGCATTACATTATTTCACAGATCTCTCTATGCTGCTTACCCACTGAGTTCTCCCAGCAGCAGACTTTACCAGAAGCAGTTGTTCTTCAGGCATGGATTTCTCCAACATCTTGCCCCTGGAACCTATAGTACTTGCTACATTATTTATTTCCAGGTCCATCTTCACTTCTGTACTTCTTTCCCCAGAATATTCACCACTTCCTGTCATGGGTCACTCTTCCACCTTCTTAAGAACTTCATTTTATCATTTAACTCCCACTTGTCTAGTATTTTTAAAACTTTCATAATTTATCACAAAATTATATGTAACATACAAAGTCACATATTCATGAAAGATGTATAGTAAATTTCTTTTTTTGTTGATGCAGGAAACCTGGAAATTCTGCTTTCCAGTGGTCACAATTTTCAACTCCCTTAGCTTATCTTTTAGTTTACATTGATTTTAGACATTAGTTACTGATTTCCTCCCTTGGCAGATAAAATTTCAGGTTTTTTGCCTTTCCCCCATTCTTTTTTTTTTTTTTTTTTTTAAAGATTCATTTATTTGTACATACAGAACTGGGGTACAGGCCAGAGGCTCAGGGCCGGTGAGAGGCTTCACCAGAGACAGAGCGGGGAGCAGAACAGGCAGATCGACGAAGTACACTGCTGAGGGGAGCAGCGGGCGGGTCAGGAGAGGT
>NW_004567118.1:35615254-35616039 GCF_000260355.1 Condylura cristata
AGATAGATATCTGTCTGCTACCTTAATCAATGGTTTTTTTTTTAAAGATTTTTTTATTTGTACGTACAGAACTGGGGTACAGGCCAGAGGCTCAGGGACGGTGAGAGGCTTCACCTCAGACAGAGTGCGGAGCAGAACAGGCAGATCCACGAAGTGCACTGCTGAGGGGAGCAGCGGGCGGGTCAGGAGAGGTCTGCCACACCATGTGGTCACCTCCGGGGCACGTGGGGATCGAACTCATGCAGAAGTTGCTTTAGCTTGTCAGTGTTGTGCTTTAACCTGCTGCGCCACCAGGGAGGGCTTATCATTTCCTTTCTGGATCCGTGTTTTGCTTTTTCCTAGAGTTAAAAGTCGCCCAGATTTCATAAATTCAGTTTTCTAGCATCTTCATTGAACACCTCTTACTATAATATTCTAGATGCTTAAACCTATGAGATCACCAATTGGCTCCGCCTTCCTCCTTGGAGACCTCCCAACTAGAAGTCTCTGTGTTCTGCTCCAGGCTAAAGAAGTTTCTTTTGCTGCTGAACAAGTGTTGCCCAGAGACTTTTCTTGGCTGAGATCCCGGGGATTCCCTTTACCACACACAGGGGCTGAATCTTAAATCTTTCTCTTTCATAGTTTACTTTTTTGATTTGGTTGAAGCATATTCTCTAATAATGTCTTGCAAAATTATGCATGGAGATAATTTTTTTTAGGTTATGATGATTTTTAATTATTTTTGTATTTTTTCCCGCATCATTCTTCATTTTGTGCATTTTTTCCATGGAGATAATTTTTTTTTT
>NW_004567118.1:35616589-35646439 GCF_000260355.1 Condylura cristata
TACATCATTTTGTGCCTTTTTCCATCTCAGTTGTAATCCCCGTGGGCTTCCCATCACCAAATCACCCATGTGCCATCACCATAGTCCAGTGCACTAACCCTCACCCCCATTTTTTATCCCATTCCCCACTCCACCCCTGTAAAATGTCTCTGTTCATTATTATTTTCTCCCTGGTCCTTTATACTCCTGCTGTGAGTGAAACCATCCAGTATTTTTCCTTTTCTTTCTGGCTTATTTCATCAAGCATGATCCCTTCCAGCTCCATCCATGTTGCTGCAAAAGGCATGTGTTTACTTTTTTTGGTTGCTGAGTAATATTCCATTGTGTATATATACCACATCTTTTTATTCCAGTCATCTACTTTTGGGCATTTGGATTGATTCCATGTCTTTCTGGTTGTAAATAAAACAGCAATAAACATGGCGGTGCAGGTGTCTTTTTGAATCAGTGTTTTTGTGTCTTTTGGGTAGATACATCCTAGGAGTGGGATTGCTGGGTCATATGGAAGCTCCATTTTTAGCAGTTTGAGAAACCTCCATGGAGATAATTTTTAATGCAAAAATGTATTTTAGTATAGTCATATTTGATTTAGGGTTTGCCTGGATGTAGAGTAATAGCACACCACAAATTGGGAAGACACCTCCCCTTTATCTCTAGTGTACTATGTTGCTGAGAAGAATTACTCCATTTTGAATCTTGATCCTTTGAGATTTTTCTTCTCTTTCTAGAAACCTTTGTCATTTAAGGAAAATCCCCAAGGATCTGAATTTCCTCAGACTGTGCTTTATCAATTTTCTAGAGGTTGCCTGCATTTCTTGGCTCATAGCCTCTTGCTCCAGCTTCAAAACCAATCGCATTTTCAAATTCTTGCCTCTGCTTTGATTCTGATCCTGCCTGTCTGCCTTCCTTTTGAAAACCCCTGTGACTGCACATCTGAAATCCTGCATAATCTTCCATCTCAAACTCCTTAATCATATCCACAAAGTCTCTTTGCAGTGGAAAGTCATATTTGTACGATCTGGGAGTTAGGATGTGGACCTATTTGGAAGGTCATTATTCTGTTCACCTTATTTTTAACTATCACATTTTTAATGTCCAAGGGCTCGTTTTCATTTCTCTAGTCATTTCACTTTTAAAGCATTCTGTTTTAGTTCATAATACAATATATTTTTTGATCTCTCTGAAGATGTCTTGTTTCTTTAAAGGTTTCTTCATCCTCCTACATAGTTATTGCTGTATTCATTTTGGGTTCCTTTACTTCTGCTTGTTTGTTTTGATTTTTCTTTTTTTAAATAATATAAAAATTTACTTTTACATCATTTGGTGCATTTTTTCATCTCAGTTGTAATCCCCATGGGCTTCCCATAACCAAATCACCCCTGCGCCATCACTACAGCGATTTTTCTTTTTAATTTAGAGGTCTTTCTCAAATGTGTTATGAATAGATGTCCTTTCTTGTTGAACACAAAGCTGATGGGGGGAGAAACTCGAAGTTCTGGATGCTGGGTGATGATTGTCAACTAGTGGACTTCATTATGCGACAATAGGTAAACAACTGGCCTTTTTAAAAAGTTTTTTTTATATATATAATAGTTTATTTTTATATCATTTTGTGTCTTTTTCTATCTCAATTGTAACCCCCATGGTCTTCCCATCACCAGTTCACCTGTGTGCCATCACCATACTCCCATGCCCTCCCCTGCCCCATTTTTAATTCCTGCTCCACCCCTATAAAATGTCTCTGGTATATAGTTGTTCATTATTGTTATTACTGCCCCCCCCCGGGTCCTTTATGCTCCTGCTGTGAGTGAAACCATCTGGCTTTTTCTCTCTTTCTTTCTGGCTTACTTCACTAAGCATGATCCTTTCTAGCTCCATCCATGTTGCTGCAAAAGGCATGAATTTATCTTTTTTGATTGCTGAGTAATATTCCATTGTGTGTATCTTTTTATTCCAGTCATCTACTTTTGGGCATTTGGGTTGATTCCATGTCTTCCCTATTGTAATAACAACTGAGCTTTTCTTTTTTTCTGAATCACTGAAAATCAGTGTAAGTAGGGTTTTCATGGATGGGGTCCATGTTTCCTGAGAATGATTCTCTGATATCTTTCACTCTTGTTTTTCTGGAGCCAGGTAGAATAGAACAGGACAGGTGTAATAAAGGTTTTCACTTACTCTTACTGGTGTCAGCTCAGTATCTCACTGCTTCTCTCCTCTCTGTCCAGTTTCACTTAGAGCTCCTCTGACTCAACATTGGGCTTCTTCACTTGTAAAGTTTCTTATTCTTTCTTCTTCCCATACTGTACTCTTTGGGAGAAAGTAACTGCACAGTTCAAACTCAGGGAGTGGTGAGTGATTTTCCACTTAAAGTCTCCCATTAATTTTTTGTCTTAAAGATATAATTAGAAGATAGATATCTGTCTGCTACCTTAATCAATGGTGGAGCTTGTATTTCTGTTCTTTGATCTCCAGTTTCTGTTACTGTAGTTGTTTATTTATTTACTTATTTATTTGTGCATACAGAATTGGATTATAGGCCAGAGGTGTAGGGGGAGAGAGGATTCACCAGAGACAGAGTGGGAAGCAGAACAGGCAGATCAACAAGTACACTGCTGAGGGGGAGCAGTGGGTGAGACAGGAGAGGTCTGCCAAGCCATGTGGATCACCTCTGGGGCAGGGATTGAACTTGCGCTGACTTGGCTGCAGTGCTGTGTCCTAACTTGTTGTGCCACCAGGGAGGGCCACTGTAGTTTTTTTTTTTTTTTTAAAGATTTATTTATTCATATGGAACTGGGGTACAGACCAGAGATGCGGAGGGTGAGAGGATTCACCAGAGAGAGTGAGGAGCAGAACAGGCAGATCGATGAAGTACGCTGCTGAGGGGAGCAGCAGGCGGGTCAGGAGAGGTCTGCAGCGCCATGTGGTCACCTCCAGGGCAGGCAGGGATTGAACTCATGTGGAAGTGGCTTTAGCTTCTCAGTGCTGTGCTTTAACCCGCTGCACCACCAGGGAGGGCCCCACTGTAGTTTTTAACTCTTCTCTTATTTTTTTCTTAACTTTTAAACATACTTAGGCTTTCCTCATCTCAAATAAGACCCCAAACCCACCAAAACTGTTTCCCCCCTGAATACCACCCACCCCCTCTATGCCTTTCAGGCCACAAGCCTTAAAAAAAAAACAGCAACAATTCAATGTCATCCTTGGCCCATCTTATTTCCATCATGCCACTCTTCCAAAAATGCCTTTGGCAAAGGAGACCAGTGAGTTCCACATTGCCACACCCAACAGACTCTCTTCCTCCTCCACAATATGTGGCTCACTGACATTCTCTTCTTCAGAAATACTCATTTCCCTTCACTTCTGAGTCACAGCCCTCTCTCCTCCTCCTTAGTCTTCTCAGTCCTTTCCGCTTCCTCTCCCTGCTCCTTCCATGTTGGCCTTCCTCAGGGTCTGGTTTGGCCTCCTTTTCTCTTCTGAGGTAATTTCATTTACTCCTATGGCTTCAACAAACACTGATATGATCCCAAATTAATATTCCACAGTCAGACACCTCTCTTTGGATTTATTTCCTACATTTGCAATACAAATTCCCACAAACTTTACTGAAGACAGCAGAAGTGTATTTGCTCTCGGTTCTGTAAGTCAGAAGCCTTAAATCAAGGTGTCCACAGGGTTGGGTCCTTCTGGAGACTGAGGCAAAAACTATCTCATGTCTTTCTCGTAGTTTCTGGCAATACTCTGCATTCCTCAGCTTGTCGGTGTGTCACTCTAGTGTCTGCCTCCATCTTCATGTTTCTTTCTGTGTCTCTGTGTCTTCACATGACCTGTAAGGGCAACAATATTTGGATTTCTTACCCATTCTAATCCAGAATGACCTCATTGAAATTTACCTAATTTTAGCTACAATGACGCTTTATCCAAATAAGTTAACAGTCTGAGATTCCAGTGGACACACATTTGGGGGAGACACTATTCAATATTCAACTCCAGTTTTAAATATACAGATACCTCCTGCACGTCTCCAGTTCCATGACTTTCAACTGATTCTTCAAATCTTGTATAGCCAAGCCATTCAGATTATCTCCACTGATAGCCCTGTCCTCAACCTGATCTTTTTCTGTGTCTCTGAGATGGTAGAAGCATCCACCCAGGAATCCAAGCTAGAAATCTGAGTGAGTCAGACTCCTGTCTCCTTCACTCACTCTCATATCTGATCTTTGACTGTACCTTGCTAGTTTGGTCTCCCTAATAATTCTATATGTCCCCACTTCTCCATCTTCATTTTATCAGTTATTATGAGTTTGGCTTCAAATAACAGAAAACCTAATGCAAGCTGGCTTAGACAATAAGAAGATTATTAAGAGCACTTAAATGATACAGTAAGGTAAGCTTTAGGCTTGGCTGAGCCAGTGATGTTTCAATGACCTGGGTTTTTTTTTCCATCTCTGTTCTACTGACTTCAGTGTTGGCTTCATTCTAAGCCTGGTTGCTTTCATGATTGTTGGATGTTTTCCAATAGTAATTGGGGCTCTTTGCTTCATTGTTCACATCCATCAGGAGAGGGAAAATGAGAGAGGCTTCCTGTGGCTTTCTAAAGAGTAAGGAATTCAGTAGCCTCTCATATCCAAACCTCAGGCCCAGAATTACCAAATTATATGTCATTCTCACTTTAGATATGTTGAAAATAAACCTCATAGATACAATTGAAGATTCTTTTATACTTCAACCTAGGCTATTACCCTTACCTTTTCCTTTTTTTTAAAAAAAATTATATATTTATGCATATGAGAACTGGGGAACAGGCCCTCACTGGTGGGGCAGCGGGTTGGAGCACTCTACTGTGAAGCTAAGCCAAGCCGTGACTGTTTTAGTGTGAGTTCAATCCCCGCCCCAGAGGTGGATCCACATGGCTTGGCAGACCTCTCCTGCCTTGCCCTCTGCTCCCCTCAGCAGTGTACTTTGTCAATCTGCCTGTTCTGCTTCCTACTCTGTTTCTGGTGAATCCTCTCACCGTCCCTGAACCTCTGGCATGTACCCCATTTCTGTAAGCATAAATAAAGAAAATCTTTTAAAAAAAAAACAAAAAAAAAAAAAAATAAGGGCCCTCCCTGGTGGCGCAACGGGTTAAAGCGCAGCACTGAGAAGCTAAAGCCACTACTTCCGCATGAGTTCGATTCCCGCCTGCTCCGGAGGTGACCACATGGCGTGGCAGACCTCTCCTGGCCCGCCCGCTGCTCCCCTCAGCAGTGTACTTCGTAGATCTGCCTGTTCTGTACCCCACTCTGTCTCTGGTGAATCCTCTCGCCGCCCCTGAGCCTCTGGCCTGTACCCCAGCTCTGTATGCACAAATAAATAAATCTTAAAAAAAAAAATAAACCGAACTGGGATACAGGCCAGAGGTACAGTAAGAGGATTCACCAGAGACAGAGTGGGGAGCAGAACAGGTGGAGCTACTTAAATACATTGTTGAGTGCAGTAGGTGAGACAGAAGAGGTCTGCTATGTCATATAGGTCACCTCCCTGGCCAGGGATGGAACTCATGGTGCAGTGGCTGCAGATAACTGCATAGTGCTGCATTTTAACCTTTTGTACTGCCAGGGAGGACCTTTGATTTTATTTTTAAAATAGCTACTTAACATACATTTATCAATGTATTTGCTTATCTTTCCTTCTTGTATTTTTCCCTTCCATCTGGATATGTCTTCCTTGTTATTTTGCCTTCCAAAATAACACTTTAATAGTTCTTTTAGCAATTCATATAAGTAATGCAGTAAAATTTTTTTTTGTATATTTATTTCACTCTTGCTTTTAAATGTAAGTGCAGCTAGGAATAAAATTCTTTTTAAAGGGCTCTCTGAAAATTTATTTCACTCTTGCTTTTAAATGTAAGTGCAGCTAGGAATAAAATTCTTTTTAAAGGGCCCTCTCTGGTGGTGTAGCAGGTTAAAGCACAGCACTAAGAAGCTTAAGACACTTCCGCATGATTTCGATCCCCACGCCGGAGGTGACCCACATGGCGTAGCAGAACTCTCCTGACCCGTCCGCTGCTCCCCTCAGCAGTGTACTTTGTTGATCTGCCTGTTCTGCTCCCCACTCTGTCTCTGGTGAATCCTCTCACCCACCACACCTCTGGACTATACCCAGCTCTGTATGCATAAATAAATAAAAATCTAGTCTGTTCTCAGTAATCTTTAAGATTTTCCATTTATCTCTGATGCTCTGCAATTATACAGGATCTATTGGACTTGCTTGTAAAAAATTCTATTTTGGGACCTCCCTAATGTCCTATGGGTTAAGTCTCAGTGCTATCACCACTGAGGCCAGAGTTTGATCCCCCGCCAGGAAGCTAACATACATGGCACAGCAGACCTCTTCTGTCTCACCAGCTGTTCACCTCAGCAGTATATTTCGGTAGATCCACCTATTTTGCTCCCCACTCTCTCTCTGGTGAATTCTCTCACCCCCACACCTCTGGCCTGTACCCCAGTTCTTCTATGCACAAATAATAGATAAATCTTTTTTAAAAAATTAAAAAATTTTAAATTTAGGACTTGTGCTTCTTCAGTTGATAAGCTTCTTTTTTTTTTTTTCTTTTTTTTCAGTTCAGGAAACATCTTTATCATTACCTGTTTTTGTATTGACTCTCTTCCACTGTTATTTTTCCCTCTCAGAACTATTTGGAGTTTCTCGTTCTATTCACCATATCTTTTATTCTTTTATTATATCTCCAATATCTCTTTGTACCATATCCTGAATGATTTGTTCATATTTGTCTTTCAATTCATTAATTCACTTGATAGCAGAAGCTAGTTAATTATTTCATCTCTATTAAATTCTGCTTAAAAAAATCTAAATGTCTACATGTTATTCATTTCTAGAATTTCTGTTTGGCTCTTTTTCAAATCTACCTTCCCCTCCATAATATCTCACTCTTGTAGAATGGATTCTATTTTCCCTTTATTTATTTGAACATTTTGAACATACTTCGTTTAAGCTAGATTTTATATTTCATGAATTGAAACATTTTTTTCAGATGGCCTTTTTATCTATAAATTCTGGGAAATAAATTTTCTCATTCATTGCACTACTCTTTCCTTATGACATTTCGCTTCTTTAAAGAGCAGGGTCTTGCTTGTTCTCTGGGTTTTAGAGTTCCTGTGAGGGTTATTTTTGTTTCTCTTTGTAATTACTCGGAATTTTCCTGCTTTCAGACCAATGTTGCTAGTTTGTTGGCCTGGAATTTTCAAGCAGCAAGTCTAGCATGTATTCAGGTGTTAATTTTGTGATTCAGTGATTTTTTTCCACCTGCTCCAAGCAGATGCTGAGTACTCTTGCTGTGTTTTGCGGCACAATGGTGCAGTTTTCCCAGAACTTGTTTTATCTACAAGGCATCCTTTTGTTCCTGCCTTTGAGCAGGAAACCTGGTTCCAGTTCACAGGTCTGAGCCTACGTCTCTCATCCCCAGAGGGGAATTAAGTTCCTGATTCTGATACCCTCCAGGCCTCTGGGCTTCGGTTAGTGATACTTAAGGCCTGAGTATGTTATGTGACCGGTCATGAGTGACCATCAAGAATTTATTTTGGAAGGTTTACATGGAAATTTAGCATATCTATAAAAAAGTAGACACATCATGAGTGACTAGTCTGATGAATTTTTATAAAGTGCAAACACTAATATAACTGCCATACATCAAAATATAGAACTTACTAACAGCCTCATGCTGTCTTCCAAAAGGTAACTCTATTTCAATTCCTAGCAGCATTATCCAACCATTATGGAAAGCTGTGTGGAGGTTTCTCACACTACTAAAAATGAAGCTACCATATGATCCAGCAATTCCACTCCTAGGGATCCACCCAAAAAGCACATAAGCATTAATACAAAAGAATATATGCACCCCTATGTTTTATTGCAGTATTATTTATAATAGATAAGACATGGAATAAAACAAATGCCCAAAAATAGATGTGGTACATATACACAATGAAATACTATTCAGCAATCAAAAAAGATAAATGCATGCCATTCACAGCAACATGGATGGATACAGAAGGGATTATGCTCATTGAAATAAGTCAGAATGAAAAAGAAAAATACTGGCTGGTTTCACTTGTAGGAGGAATACAGGTTATCAAGAAAACACAAAAGTAAACAGACAACTATATTCTGCAAGGGAGGGGGAGGGAAAGAGTTAGGGTTAGAGCACAAAGGACTATGGAGATGGTGCTTGGGGTAATTGGAGGTGGAAATTCTGTGGGGACTATAGCTGAGGAAAGAAAACAAACATTGTAAGAAATAACTAATTAACTAAAAAATGTCCAGTGGCATTGGACTTAATGTTGACCATTTTGTACTCTACAAGCATGGGATCATGTGATATATATTCCTGAGTGTTTGCCTTCTTTCATCATTACATTTGTGAGACCTACCCATGTCATTAAGTATATTTGTAGTTCATTCTTCTCTTTGCTATAAAGTACTCACTCTGTTCTTTCAAAAATACCAGTTTCTTAAAATCCATTCTATCATGTTGATAGACACTTGGGCAACTTCCCCTTTGGGGCTTGTAAATAGTATGGACATTCTTATACATGTTTTGTTACAGCAATCTTAAGGCAGACATACCCAAGGTGGAACTGCTGAGTCATATACATGATCAGTTTTAGCAGACATTGCCAACAGCTTTCCAAAGTACTAATTTTCAACCTCCCCAATAATGTGGAGCAGTCCATAGAAACATATGAGAAGACTCAGAACCAGAGCAGGATTGAGAATTATTACTGCTGTCCCTCAAGTCCACAGGATTGAGAATTATTACTGCTCTTTTTCAAGATGAGTACATCAAAGCTGACATCAGAAGCCCTGGCTCTTATATCTTTTATACTTCACAATAGATATCTACAAAGTATATAAAATCTCCTAGCTTTTTATTTTTTTTTTTAACTTTTACATGTACAGACACTGTTTTAAGGGGTAATTTCATTCTCAAGACAACTCTGTGAAGTCGGAATTATTATTATTCTATATTGCAGAATTATTCTATATTGCAGGCACTACAACGCTGAGAAGAAATAACTGCCAGGGCCTTGAGCTGAAGCTCCCAGCCCTCCCAGGTGCAGGCAGGCACCTGTGTCCTGTCCCCGCCTGCAGGCTCAGCCTTTTTTCAAATAACTCTTTTGTAGTCTTTCTAAAGACGTAAAATACAGAGCCGTCTATTGTCAGATACGGCTACCTACACCAGATGAAATTTGCTCAAGTGCAGCTTGAAATGAATGTCTTTGTATCAGTGGATAAAAAATTAGTGAACAGTCACCTTGGAAAATTCTGCTCCCAATATCTTGTTTCTGTTAGGTGATCCATGAGTTACACTGGTTCATTGCTGGCACACATTGGTACCTCAGCAACAGCAATGGAAGAAAAGTCTAGAAAAATTCACATTTATGCTGTTACCAGAGGCCCACTTGACTCCAAAGCCTGGCCTCTAAAGGCTGACCACCAGGGGGCACATGGCTGTCCTTAGAGGACCTTCACTCCTAGTTATCTTCCCAAACCAGTTCCCTGGAACAACCCCTAGGGTTTTCCAACCAGAAAGTCTATATTTAGAAAAAAAAGGATAGGAGAGAATTGGATTTTTCTGGGTGTGGTCCAGAGATCACCAAATCATAATCACCTGGAGTGTGCGTCTAAATTGCAGGCTCCAGTTTGTTCACCTCAGGCATATTGAATCAGACTTTCTTTGGGCAGGGCCTGGAAATTGTTAAGCAAGTTTACCTGGTTACTTTTTTTTTCATGCACATGGCTCAGTATTTAGATAAACTGTTCAAATGTTGACTTTATTACATGTTGAATCAAGTGACCTTGAGCAACTCACTTAACCTGAGATTCAATATTATTATAAAAAGGTATCAGATCCTCCCTGGTGGCCCAACGGATTAGAGCACAGCACTGCAAGCTAGCTGCAGCAGCTTCAGTGTGAGTTCAATCCCTGGCCCCAGGACCCTAGAGGTGATCACATGGCGAAGCAAACCTCTCCTGTCTCCTCCCCTCAGCAGTGTACTTTGTTGATCTGCCTGTTTTCCTCCCCACTCTGTCTCTGTGATTCCTCTTACCACCCCTGCACCTCTGTCCTGTACCCCAGTTCAAAAAAGAAAAAAATAAATAAGTAAAATTAAAAGGTATCAAAAAGACACACCTAACTCTGAGAGTTACTTTTGAGTAATAAATGAGACAGTCATACAGAGAGCTCAAATGAAGCTCGGCAGCAAGCTAGCTCTTAGAAAGTTTAAGATGTCATCCTTTTATAATCTTAGGAGGTAGAGGGGTGAGGGGTCAAGAGTACTATGGATGAGAAGAGGCTTGGAGTACCTGACTCCTGTCTAGCTTCAGCTGTATGCCACTGGACAAGTCCTAAACCTTCCCAGCTTCAGTTTCTATTCATATAAAATGAAACTGGGACTAATGATCTGTGAGATCCCTTCCCTATGCTGATTTCTTATGAAAACTTCACAGGACCTGAGGTTCTTCCTGAACATACAAACACACACACCTGTTCACACAAACACACCTGCTCACACACACACATGCATGCAACACCTCTGTGTTCCTGTGACCTCCATGTGATTACTATCACACAGGCTAATTCTCTTTTACGTTTTGGAAGGAGGGCAAGTCCCATGTCTTTCTCATCCTGGGGCTTCAGAGCTCAGTGCACCGCCTACTGCATTACAATACGTTTCAGTGCAATAAGTATCATTTACACTAGAAAAAGTAGAAATGTCAAGGTTGACGCAACTGTAAGGATTTAGGGTAATTTTTATTCCTAATTTAAAAAAAAATTATTTATTTATGCATACAGAACTGGGATACAGGCCAGGGGTACAGGCCAGAGGTACAGGGGTGGTAAGAGGATTCACCAAAGGCAGAGTGGGGAGCACAGGCCAATTGATGAAGTACACTGCTGAGGGGAGCAGCGGTTAGGTCAGGAGAGGTCTGCCACACCATGTGGGTTGCCTTTAGGGCTGGGGATTGAACTCATGTTGAAGTGGCTTTAGCTTCTTAGTGCTGCCTTTACCCTCTGTGCCACCAGGGAAGGCCCTATCTATTCCTAGTTTTTTTTTTTTTAAAGATTTATTTATTTGTGCATACAGAACTGGGGTACAGGCCAGAGGCGCAGGGACGGTGAGAGGCTTCACCAGAGACAGAGTGGGGAGCAGAACAGGCAGATCGACAAAGTACATTGCTGAGGGGGGCGGCGGGCGGGTCAGGAGAGGTCTGCCATGCCATGTGGTCACCTCTGGGGCAGGCGGGAATCGAACTCATGTGGAAGTGGCTTTAGCTTCTCAGTGCTGTGCTTTAACTCACTGCGCCACCAGGGAGGGCCCCTAGTTGGTTTTTAAGAAAATAGCTGTTAGGGTAAGGAAGAGGGTTAGCGCAGGAATGACCAGAGGAATCTTAGATCTAAGGTAGGCCTGCAAGAGTGTCAGCTGGAAGAATGGGATGCAGGGTATCAGGAATGGGGAAAGAAAGAAGAGGCTGGAGTGGGGGAGCTTACAATCTGGTTCATTGAACAGGCACCTAAAACTGAACTTTTTGCTGTTGCTGCTGGTGATAATGATGTGTGTGAGAGGGAGACAGGGATGGGCTAGTATAGTGGCTAGCATAGTAACTAGCTAGAGCTTCAAATGCTTAAAATATTTAACTAAGAATCATGGCATGTGAGAGCTGGGATAAGATGGAAGATAGGGACATTTTTACAGAAAGCAGAAAACCATGAGCCAGAAAGACAGTCCTTTGTTCAAGGTGGCAGATGAGGAAAGAGAGGAGATGGGAATATATGACTGCCCACCTCCAACCAGGACCCTGCTTCTTCCACCACTTTAAATGAACAGTGAGGGTCTCCATGATGGCCTACCTAGAGGTTTGCTAGGTACCACCACGAAGGCCCACAGCAATAGTCTGTGTTCAATCCCCCATTGGGGAGCCAACCTACATGACACAGCAGACCTCTCATGTCTCGCCCACTGCTCCACTCAGCAGTGTATTTCAGTAGATCTGCCAGCTCTGCTCCCCACTTTGTGTCTGGTGAATCTTCTCATCCCTTGAACCTCTGGCTCTTAATCCAGTTGTATGCAGATGTAAATAAAAATCTTTAAAAATAAATAAATAAGTGAACAATGAGCTCATGGGGGAGTGTTTCTGTACTAACAGTCATGTTTTTATGATCTTTGTGTCTGTCCAGCTCTGTATGTCTAGCTGCCTCCCACATGACTCCACCTGGGTGGCACTTGAAGATGCAGATAGTCAAAACTGACTTCATTACCTTCTTCCTGAGTCCTCTATACCTTATTGTATTTTCAATCTTAGTAAATGCTGCCATTGTTTATTGGTCCATGATTTGGATGAGAAATCTGGGTATCATCCTAACTCCTGCTCCTCCTCCATCATCAGTCCCACCTCCTGTTCTCTCTCCACTTCATCCCTGTCTCCACTCCTGGGCTCAGTCCTGGGACTTGGGGTTTCCAGGCGCCTTATAACACCTCATCAGTTTTACTAATCGCCACTCAATCTCCAGACTCCATCAGCCCAAAGCATTACCTCCAGGCTGTTTGTAAAACACCAACCTTGTCAAATATTCATTGAGGTTCTGTGCTTGAGGCCAAGTGAATGATGATGAACAAGACAGATATGATCCAAGAGGTGAGCAGAGCAAGGGTGACCAGGCAAGTGAATTTGTAATCACAATAGGTAAGTGGTAAATGTTCTGCTGGGGGAAGCCTGGAGTAAGATAAGAGTATGGGGAAAGATAGCTTTTGAACATAGCATGTTGCATGAGTAAATGTGAGTAAATGATTACTCCTAATCCTGTGATATTTCATTATCTGCTTGTTGTGAATATGTCTGTAGGGATTGATTTCAGCATAGCAGTGGTTTAAACAAAATAGATATTTCTTTTTTTCTCTGACTTCAAGTCCAGAGTGGTCCAGGATTTATTTATTTTTAATAACTTTTATTTATGTATTTACATGTGTAGAAAAACTGGGTACAGGCCAGAGGTGTGAAGGGTGAGAGGATTCACCAGACACAGAATAGGGAGCAGAACAAGTAGATCTACTGAAAGATACTGAGGGGAGAAGTGGGTGAGGCAGGAAAGGTCTGCTGCACCATGTGGGTCAGCTCCCTGGCCAGGGATTGAACTCTAGTCACAATGGTGATAGTGCTGAGGCTTAACCCTTAGGCCACCACTATGCTGCATTTTTAGAACTCGGTTGCAAATTCTTTGACACTCCTGTCATTGAGAAGTGCATATCTGTGTCTTCCTGACTCTGTGTGAGTTGTAATTGCTTTGACTAACAGAGAAGATGGAAGCAAGGTTAAGTGACTTCTGAAGTTTGATTGTCAAAGGCCATGAAGTGTCTATTTTAATCACTGCAACATTTGCACCTGGAACCCTGAGCTGCTATGTGAGATGGTTCTCCTGAGGCCATTGTGCTGGAGAGGCCACATGTGGGTGCTTCAGTTGACACCCAGGTGAGTCTTTCACTGTCTGCCAAGTGCAAGAGTGACTGCCTTGGAAACCTCCAAGGCAGCATCTCCAGGTGACTTCAGTCACCTGGCAGAAAGGGCACAAGCCTTACTCAGCTGACCTTCGCATATACATGTCCATGGATAGTTCACATCTATTTCTTATTCCCTGGAGTAGGGAAAAGTCAGTCCTGCTAGTCTGTCAAGGACTTTACAGTACATGATGAAAAGCTGTGGAGGTGGGGTACAGCGTAGTGACCCCAGCTAAGTTACCTAGCCCCTGTGTTTCTCAGTTTCCTCCGCTACAATATATGGATCTTAATAGTGACTTTACAAGTGGGGCAAGAAATCCGATGTGTCTGGCACAGAAACGCCATCCAGTATTTGTTGGTTGGTTTCCTTATAGGAATGAGGACCAGAGAGGTATTCTGAGTTGCCAAAAGTCACATAAGAGTGATAGATCCCTCAGTAAGCCTCTGATTTCAAGTTAAGATGCTGAGAGGTCAGAAAAGCCAGATAAACTGAGAAGACTGTCTAGGAAGGAGGCTGTCTCCTGGAGAGACTTTCCTAATCATCATCTCCAAGCTTCACTGGGCCCTTCTCCCAAATCAGGAGAAATGGGCTTGACTAGAAGGAACTTTCACTTTGGGGATGGAATTGCTGCCAGTGTTGGCCAAGCTTTCCAGGTTGTTAGGCAGTTTCCAAGCCAGGCCTCACCTGCAGATAGAATTTTATGAATCTGGTGGGCCATGAGGACAGCTCTATCCTGAATGCTGAGGGGGTGGGGGGAGTGGTCTCATCACTTCTGTTATTTAACATTCAGGATTATGAACACAAAGTATACCTATTATGTCTCTAACTTTTGTCCCAGGCTTTTCTGAGTTTTCCTCTTTCAGTGCCCCTGCAGCTTGGGGATAAACAACCCATGTTCTGCATGGCTCCTGGGCTGCATTATCCCTGAGCTGGCAGTAGATTGATTGACTTCTAGCTCTCAGCTATCTGAACCAGGCCTGGTTCTGGGGCTCTCCAGAATCCAGAGGCATAGAAGAGGGATTTCGGAAACACTGAGAGACTGTCTTGCTGATGGGAAAGCAAGTGTTTCTATAGAACAATTCAATCCTCCTCACCCCTGCTCCATCCCCAGGATCAGAGAGAGGTACCACCTTTGTCCCATGCCCTGTACCAAATGTAGAAATTTGTCCCTAACTTCAGAAGATCAAAGTTCAGAGGAGGAGCAGGATTCACCAGAGGTAGAGATGATGACCTGCAGGATAAAGCCTGTAGCTGCTGAAAACTTGTTCCAACTGTCTTGCAAGATCCTTGCTGTGAGACCTTGGGTGACTGGCTGGCTGATATAATATGGGGTCTATGCTCTTCTCCCCCACTTTCAGCTAGTCACAGCATCTCATTTATCTATTTTGGATTTTCTCTTTTGGATCCTAGACTCTAAAAGTGAACTCTTTTGTCCCTTGACTGCAAGCAGGAAAACACTCTGCTTAGCTTAGATTAGTACTTCTAAACCAGGGGATAATTTTGCTACCTAGGGAACATTTGGCAATGGAACGACATTTTATCGTCTTAAATCAGGGGCTACTGGTGTCTAGTGAATAGAGGTCAGAGTGTTGCTTAGTCTCCTACAATGCACAGGAAAGTCCCCATGTAGAATGATATAGAACTGTCCAGTCCAAAATGTCAAAGTGCAAGGGCTGAATTTGAGATTGAGAAAGACTCAAAGACAGATAGATTTGTGCTGCTTTTTCAAATTGTCTCTTGAGAGACTGTTCTCTTCTATTGTTTTTAAGCCCTGACAGCCAGCAACAGCTAACCCTACTCACTCATGTTGTCATATTAGAACTTTTTAAATGTTTTTCCCCTCAAGATTTCAAGGGAGATAGAAAACAAAATTCCTCAATCTGCACTTTTTTCAGGGTAGCTGGCATTTGACCCTCATTATTTCCTTGATTTCTTCCTCTTCTCTTCTCCTGCCTGGATATCAAATCGAGGGGTGGGAGCTCAGGTCTGGTTTCCTGGATTTTTAGAGCCTGAGCCTCTGCTCTGGGGAGAGGTAGCTGGGAGATGTTTCAGAGAGTGTTGGGGACCAAGGACAGACAGAGATGAGGAGGGGTTTGCCTGCTGATTAATAAATATTTGAGCAGTGGGGCAGAGTCATGCTTCTGACACTGTCCTTACTCAGCAAGAAGAGAAAGTTCCTAAGAGACCTCCACTTCCCAGGCACCCCCCATGCCAAGAAGGCTGACTCAGGATGGCAGCTCTATGGCAGCTCCTGTTTCCTGGGGGAAGTCTGAGCAGCCAGACTGGGAATTTCTAGTATCTTCTTCCTGAAGAGCGAAGAGATGGAAGTTGGAGTGGGGTGAGCTGAACAAGAAGCTGCCATCTGCAATAACAAAAGCTCTTAATGATGACTGAGCACCAGCTAGCTGTCTGGCTAGGAAGATTTTTTTTTTTGACCTTTGGTTATCTATTTTTTTGTGTGTAGTAAAATATAACTTAATTTTTTAAAAAATATTTATTTATTTATTTATGCATATAAGAACTGGGGTACAAGCCAGGGAGCCAGAGGATTCACCAGAGGCAGAGTGGGGAGCAATACAGGCAGATAGACCAAAATACATTGCTGAGGGGAGCAGCAGGTGGGTCAGAAGAGGTCTACCAAGCCATGTGGGCTACCTCTTTGACCAGGAATCAAACTCATGCTGCAGTGGCTGTAGACAGCTTCATAGTTTATGTGCTTTAACCCATTGTGCCACCACGGAGGGCCCTGGTAAAATATAACTTAAAATTTACCATTTTAACCATTTTTAGGTTTACAATTCAGTGGTATTGAGTCTATTCATAATGTTGCACAACAGTGATCATTATCCATTTCTAGAATTTTTTTCTTCATCCCAAACAGAAACTTTGTACCCATTAAACAACAACCTCCCCACTCCTCCCTCCTCCAGCCTCTGGTAACCTCTATTCTACTTTCTGTCTCTATGAATTTTAGGCAAGTTTCATAATGTCTCTGAAATTCCATGTTAAAAATCTCTCTTCATAGATGAGGAAAAAGCTCCAGACATTAAGTAATTAAGCTCCAGACACAGCCACACAACTAGCCAGTAACAGCTAGGCTTTGAACCCTGATCAGTCATTCATTTATCCAATAAAAATATCAAGCATCCAATTCATGATATGCAAAGGAGTGTTGACAAATAAGACATAGCCCCTCTCATCTAATGATTTACACTTAGTGATGAAGATAAATTTTCATATAGATAAATACGACTTCATGTACGAAACAGAAATAGCAAACATTATATACAGCAGCCAGTGCACTAAGCAGGTGACCAACATGAGGGTGGTCAGCCCCTCCCTTTCTGAGAGAAGGGTGAGGAAAATTACTTAGAGATGGTGTTGCTTGAGTTCATTGCTGGAAAATAAATAAGAATTATCTGGAAGGACAGTGGCCTGAGGAGGCAGAAGGAACTGTGTGAGTGAGTGCTGGGAGCATGAAGCTATGTGGATGTATGTATAACTTTCATGAGTTCTGAGGCTGATGAGTAAGAGGGACCCAGGTGGGGTTGGAGATATGGGCAGACCAGATGGGGGAGGGTTTTATAAGTCATCTTGGGGAGTTGGGCTTTATCCTAAGGACAAGGGGCAGCCATGGGAGCATTTTCAGCAGGGAAATAAAATGACCAGATATGCTTTTTAGGAGTGTGACCATCAAAAAGGGAAGACCAGAGCGACAAAAATGAGGCAGAGTGACTTACTAGTAGTATTGTCATCCTAGTGAGAGGAGACGAAGTTCTGAACTCAGGCTGTGCCATGGACTGAAAAGGCGATGAGTATGAGAGATATTCTCAGTGTTAAGGAGGTAGCGCTGAGGGAAGCGAAAGGGTGAGTTTACCGTTTTTGCTTGTATGATGAAGCCATTCACCAAGATTTGCCAAGATGTAGCCTTGAGAGAAAGATAATAATACCTCACATTAATAAACATTTCCTGTGTGCCAGGCACTTTTCTAAGTCCTTTGCATATATTAACTCGAGAAACTTGTACAACTCCATGCGGTAGGTACTGTTATTTTCCTTATCACACCGATGAGGACTCAAAAGCAGAGAGAGGCTGTGCAATTGCCCAGGTCACACAGCTCTGGCATCTACAAACAAGCCTGTGCTCATAGACACTATGCCATACCTTCTGGAGGGTATGGGTTGGAGATGCCTATGGCCCTCCTAAGACTTCATCTTCCAGGCCCAACCACAAGCACACCTCAAGACACCTGTAATCTCTTCTTGAGGAGTGCTGATATTTACAGTGTGCAGAGGAAAATGCCCATTGACTAAGAGGGCAACCAGGGAGGAAAGAATCAAGAGAACCTGATTTCTTGATAGTTAGGAGGAGGGGGGAGGGTTCCCAGCAGCAGCTCCAGGATACTATCTAGGAGAGGACTAGGGAAGGCAATCTCACCAGTGAGAAAATCAGGGTCTCATCTTCAACAGTGAGCATGCTACTGTTACAGGGCACCCCAATGTGAATTGGGTTGCCTGTCTGTGGGTCTTCACCCGTGCGCTTACGATTCAATCGTATTATGGACACACTCAAAAGGTTACATAATGGATTTATTTATAAGGAGAAAGGTAAAGGAATAACCCAGGGAAAGAGGGAGAGAAACACAGGTTAACTAGGATGTCCTACCAGTTCTGCTGACTTGGATTCTGCTGACTTGTACAACTCCACCCGCACGCTGAAAACCGATTGAGAGCCAAAAACGATCAGCTGCGAACCACCAGGTCCCCCCAGAGCCCACATGTCCTGGCTGCTCAGCTCTGCCCTCATGTCCTGGCATGCTTCTTGGTACTGATGGGATTTGGAGTTCCAGCATCTGGAGTAGGGGCGGAGTCCATGAAACCTGTACCTGTTACACTACTACTTCCGTACTTAGACTGCATGTGTTTTTGGGGGCTGAAAGAGGATGCTAATGGCAATTATAGGTGTAATACCCCCCATAAGACCCCAAAACTTTGCCTTAGGAAGGCTTTCAATAATTGCCAGGATTAGAAGCTGCAGAAATGTAAAGTAAGACGGTATGCCCAGGGCATCCTTTGGCAAGGACAAGCAAGGGCTGTAAGACATGCCTCTTCCAAATCCAGTGACCAAAAGTCATCCATTACCCTGGAACCTGGAGGAAAAACAACCTAAGCCGTGGATTGTATGTTGTGGCATCCTAGGAAAGTTATGCCTGGTACTATGTAAATCTGGAAAAAATGTCCAGGACAGATGGAAGATATGAAAACCCATTGAGTTAGGAAAACTTCAAAGAAAACTAATTGCAACATAAATGTGCAGACTTGGTTAATTTGGAGTTGCTCTGCTCTGGGCCTCCTGAGAGCTGCTGCTTTCAGTCTTTATCAGTGTCCTTTTCTCTGCCAGCTTGTTCTCGTTCTTGTCAGACATCAAGAGGCATATCCGGGCACCAGGCACAGATGGAACTGGAGCTCTTGTAGGGGACAGCAATAGATTTGCAAATATCAGATTGTGGGGCTCTGTATTTTCACCTTCTTTCTTTTCTGCTTCTGCCTCCCACCTCAATTCCTTCCTTAAGGCTTGTGTCCATAGATGAGTGACTGGTTGTTTCTGGGCTGGCTCCTGATCCAAGTGCAGAACCATTCCACTGTGCACTGTGGTGGGCAAAGTTGGCTCACTGTCCTCCTGGTCTTCTGCATTCTGCTGGTCACTCTGATGGGAGAGGCTGTCTATGCAGATGAGTAGTCCAAACTACTGCAATACTCTGTAGTCTGGCTGCACAAAAGTCTGCTATGACTGCTTCTAGCCAGTCTCCCACTTTCACCTCTCATTTCCAGGTGGTGCTGGTAGCCACACCCTCTATCTTCTTTGCCATTTGTGCCAGATCAAAAGGGAGGAGAGACAGGATGTGGAGAGGAAGTCCCTGCTGGACACCTTGTGAGAGCTGACATCTGGGGGAGCCTGGCAGGGACCCAGACTGAGGCTTCTGAGGTCATCTCATTTCCTAGAGGGACAGTTCCTGGTAAGAGGGGATTGATTGTTCCCAAATACCTTGGGGTTGCAGCACAGGTCTCCAACCTGTGGTCACACAGGGTCTTGGCCACCTGTATTGCCCATATGGTACTACAAGCTTTTATGGAGCTGGCCTTCCTGGTGGGGCAATACTATCTGTTTGGGTTTGATGTTGCATCCTTGTTTCACTGTGCAGGGTAAATGAAGTTGGTCAGGCTTTTATGCCATTGACCTTGGTGGCTATCATCTGAGGCTATGATCTTATTAATGTAGAGGGAACATGGGCGTGGGACACGTGTGCCTGGATATGGACACCAGAGCATGGGTGTGTTTGCACCTGCAAGTGAGCATACCTGAGCCTAGAGGTCAGGGCTATAAGGTAGGCATTACTCAGATACGGCTATGGGTGGAACAGCTATGAGAGGGAGAGAACTCCAGAGAAAAAAGATTCACAGGGGGCTCAAGTTGTTTCCCAGCAGGCTTGTTCCACCTGCTTGCCATTAAAACCTATGAAAATAATGCCAAGACTCCAAAATGCCCATTCAAATTGCCAGAACCAGCAGTAAGCCTACGCAGTCTGGGATGGTTACAAAACACACTCCACTCCTACCCCTATCGCTCTGGTACTAACTATGTCTAGGGTCACAGAGAAGATGACCTTGAACTTCATGTTTGGGGTGGGGCTGTGTGGCTTCCTTCTGAAGCTGGTGGAGCTGTCTGTGCTATCTGGGCTGGGTCTTCACCTGTCATGCCCTGTTAGCAGCCAGCTCCAGCTGCTGCCACTTTGGGGGCAGCCCACCTAATCCTTTCTGATGAAGACAGAACTGGATGCCAGGAGCCCTCGCTTGCCTGCCTCGTGAGTGCCTGGCAGTGCAGACCCCAGCGACTTGCTTAAGTGCCCTGCTCAGTGATGAGAGGCAGCCTGAGGCCAAAGGTCCAAGCCAGCATTGCAAATATCCTGCCTTGTTCTCACTCTCCTGCTTTATCCCTCAGGGTGGGGGATATGGAGTGGTAGTGGAAATCCCTCTTCCTCCTGGAGGTATTACTGCAACAAATGTAGTAGAGTGCAGTGATTTAGAGTGAGGCTTCTGGAACTAGACGGAGTTCAAATCCCAGCTCTGCCACTTAACCTCCGACACAACATTGGACGGGCTGCTTAACTTCTCTGTACCTCAGTTCCTTTACCTGAAAAATGGGAACAATAATAGCTCTGCCTCATAAAAATATCATGAGATGAGTTATATATATATAAATTGCCTACCAAAAGCAGCTGATAGCAATAAATATAAGCCATTAGATTAATTTAGCTGTCTAGAGATTGCTCTTGCCTTGCTCACTGGCCGACCCATAATTACGGACTCGAATGCCAACTTCCCTCTTTTGCTTCAATGACTGTTGGTGGCTGAGCACCCCCCACCCAGCCCTCTCCCCTCCCCTCCCCCCAGGATCTTCCTTCCTATTATCTCTGTAACGAGGCTAAGTAGTTAAATTGCTTTCAGATCCTAGAGAGCACAAAAGAAAAAAAAGGTATCTAAGCTTTCTCTTTGAGGCTTGTTCTTACAGATGCAGTTTATCTGACACACTGAACAAGTAAAATCACAACTTTGAGCTGAGTTCCAAAGCTGGCTGGGAAGAGAGGCTGCAGAGAAAGAAGGAGCTAGAGAGAGCAGGAGGGGCGTGTCAACAGAACTTCAAAGCTCCAGTAAAAAAGCCTCATCATACTGTATATATGAAGTGCCCTCCAACTAGCCAGTCTTGGCCAAGTCCATATTTCTTTGCCCCTCATTGGTTTTTCAGCTTCTTTTGATCTTTGACCCTTGTCTCTTGAATTACTAGCTTCCCTGTCTCCAAAAGTCTGGAGATATTAAAACATAAAAATAATTGTAACTTTAGGGTATGAACAATTAGGGTTACAATCCTGTGACAAACAATTATATCTCAATTCAGCTTTTGAAAGATTCTGCTCCTCCACAGCCCCCTAAAGCCTCCATCTCTGTTCCACAGGAAGTAATTCCAGAAGATGGACCTCTGCCCACTGTCCCTTAAGAATGAGAAGCAGGATATAAACAGAGAAGGGAGTTGTCACCCAGTCTGGTAACCATAAGTTTCTTGTTCTTCTTTGTTCTTTCTCTGAAGACAAAACTATAGGAATCCAGGCCAACCCAGCTGAGACCAAGATGGAGAAGTTTTAGGGTGAATCACTAACTCTTGCCTTTGACAAGTGACACTGGCCTGCTCACCAGATGGCCATGAGCCAAGAGAACATGCTGACCCATACGGCCTACACAGCCTGTCCCTTTAAAAACCATCAGTTCAGGGGGCCCTCCCTGGTGACGCAAAGTGTTAAAGCAAAGCAATATGAAGCTATCTGATGTGGCGTCAGCGGGCAAGTTCGATCCCTGGCCAGGGAGATAACCCACATGATGAGACAGACCTCTCCTGTTTAGCCCGCTGCTCCCCTTAGCAGTATACTTCGTGGATCTGCCTGTTCTGCTCCCTTCTCTGTTTCTGGTGAATTCTCTTGCAGCCCCTTGCACCTTTGGCCAGTACCCCAGTTCTGAATGCATAAATAAATAAAATCTTAAAAAAAAAAGAAGTAACTAACAATATCTATTCCACCACAGGTTGTTGTGAGGGTTATATAAGGTTATGTAAATAAAGAGATGCACAATGTCCCTCAGTGAGCAGTAGATGCTGTTGTTATCTAAAATCTACTACTAGGACCTCAAATGATATCCTCTTTCTGTGAAGTCTTCCTTGACCTCTGATCTTGACCTCTCTGGTATTTTGTCCTCTGGCCTCCATGACAACTCTGCTTGACAATTAATCATGCACATTCTGTGACTTCCTCTTGCTTGTAAACTTGCTCAGTTATTTAAATCCATGCTGCTGTGTAACATTGCACGTGCCTCTGACTGCTCTTTGCAAGCAGCATGGTGCTGGTGTACTTTGCAAGAGGAAGACACATAATCTTGCTCTTAACTAAGTGTACTCTATGCCAATTGCATTTAGTTTTGATATCTTTAGGCCAGGATTATGAATAGGTCCAGAGAGAGCTACACCAGCGGCGTGTTAGAAAAACCTGAGGTCAATCTCAACCTGAGGTCAATACTCACAATCCTTTTGCAGCTAAGAAAGTTCTTCCAAAGTTCTAATTAGGGTCTTGCTTGCTACAGTGGAAATTGTTGTTTCAGGCTTTGGATGTCTATAGCCTGAGAAGTGAGGGGACTAATGATTCTAGCCTTTAACTGAAGCCAGAAGTCCATTCTCTCTGCCTCCTCTTTCTTCTTTAGCCCTATCCTCTCAGACATCAAGTCTTAAGGCTGTACTCCATAAGCATCTCTCCCATAGGCGTCATTAGCTCATCTCCACTACCATCCCACCTCAGAAACTACGTGCCTCTGGAAGAAAGACTACACCACCTACAAAGTATTCTTGCCAAATAAACCAAAGTCAAAACTACTTAAGCTTCTAGGTCTATCTACCAATTTTTAGGAAATATAGAAACCAGAGCATCACATTAAATTGCCCCTTGGGGATGCAATCAGCAAAGTCTAGACTGTGGAAAATCTATAGCATAAATAAGTGACTGACTTTCTTCAACAAATTATTTGCAGGTGATGGGAGGAAGTGAACAGAAATCTGTAACTTAAAAGATACTTAAAAGTCCTGACAACTAACTAATGTGTGGATCTTGATTCAAATGAACAGTTTCGTATTTTAGAGATGTATTTACTTCATACAAGAATTGGGGTACAGGCCAGAGGTGCGGGGAGTGAGATATTTACCAGAGATAGAGTGGGGAGCAGAACAGGCAGACAGACCAAAATACACTGCTGAGGGGAGCAGTGGGCGAAACAGGGGCGAGGTCGGCCGTACCATGTGGGTCAGCTCCCGAGCTGAGATTGAACTCGTGCTCCTGTGGCTGCAATAGCTCCATAATGCTGCACTTTAACACATTGCGCCACCAAGGAGGGCCCAAATGAATAGTTTTTAAGAAGACAAGGAGATCATTAGAAATTTGAACATTGATTGTTTGATGATATTATGGAATTATTATTTTAAATACTTAGGTGTGACAGCAGTCCTGTGATTTTGTTTACAAAGTAATCCCTACTAGTAATACATATGAAATGATATGGTATCTGGGATTTGTCAGAGAGAGTATCACTGAAATAAAATATCCATGAATTGATAAATATTAACTCATCATTGGTGGGATGGCTACAGGGAGTTGTTATATTATTTTGTTTGCACTTGTATGTGTCCTTTAAAAATATTTTTATTTATTTTGCCTGAAAGAACTGGGATGTAGGCCAGAGGTACGTGGAATGGGGTGAGAAGATTCACCAGAGACAGAGTGGGGAGTAGAACAGGTAAATCTACTGAAATACACTGTTGAGGGAGACAGGAGAGGAGCCAGGAGAAGTCTGCTGTGCCATATGGGTTGGCTCCCTGGGGAGGGGAGATTAGATTCAGGCTAGAGCAGTAATAGCGCTTAGACCTAACCCCTAGGCCACCAGGGAAGCCCCACTTGTGTTTTAACTTTCCTCCAAGAAAACTTTTAATGTCACTTTAGAGGCATGTTCCTTTGTTTTGGACGAATCGTGAACAGGCACTTTCTTTGCAGAATTTATCTTGAATTTTCCTAGAGAGCATTCTTCACCCACACTCCAAGCTCTTATGCAAAGGAATAAAAGATAATAAGTGGATTTTGAGGAACAATATGCTAGGTGTGCTTTTGTCATCTGAGTGACATTTGCTCTCAAGCAGATTTACAATTCTGTGCGCTTCAGAAAAAGCAGCCTTGCTTATTCAGGATACTGTTTAGAGAATCAGTGTGTTCATATGACAGGATTATCTTTACCTGCTTTACAAAATGTGCCATTTCTTCTAAGTCTCACAATAGCTTTCTCACGTATATATTATTATCAGCCCCAGTTTACAGGTGAGGAAATGGAGGTTCAGAGAGATTATAAGCACTAACATCTGTCAACCACTTACTATGTATTAAGTGCTGGGCTAATTGCTTTAAATGACTTTGCTTATTTTGTTCTCTCATACCCTTTTGAGGTAGGCACTGTTATTATCCCCATTTTATAGATGAGGAGATTGAGGCTTAGGGATGCCAATTTAGAAATTGCTAGCAGCTGCTAGGCCAATTGTCCTCTCGGGCTGTTTGGCCCTAGAGTCCCTGCACTTTCCACTCCAACCAGGACACAGTCTGGTGGAGTGGTTCAGAGCTAGTGCTCCAGGTTCTGTTGTTTATTAGCCACATGGTCTTGAGCATATTTCATCCTTCTAAACCTGGTTTCTAATCTGTAACATGGGAATAGTAGCAGCACCCCATAATAGGGTGAATGTGGGAACTCAATGAGACAATATCCGTCAAGGGGTTAGCATACCACCCGACCCTTAGTAAGCGCTCAACTAATGGAAATGATTTTAATTATTACTAGTTTTCTTTCTGAGAGTGCTTCTCAATTACAGTAAGATTGCTTTAGGAGTTTAAAATCTTTGAGAAAAGGGGCCTCAGCACTATGAGCACGATGAAGTCACAGAAGCACGAGTTCGATCTCCGGCCAAGGAGGTGACACACCATGGCGCAGCAGACTTCTCCTGACCCACCCCGCTGCTCCCCTCGGCAGTGTATTTCAGTAGATCCTCCTGTTCTGCTCCCCACTGTCTCTGGTGAATCCTCTCACCACCTGCACCTCTGGCCTACACCCCAGCTCTTACATGCACAAATAAATAAATCTTAAAAAAAAAATCTTCTAGGAAAAAACTGGTTTTCCCTTTCCATCTGGACTATTATGTAGATACTGCTCTGACATTTTTCTCCAAGGGAGAGAGAAGTACTTTCCTTTTACAAAGAACCAGGGCAGGGGCTATTCTAACCTTTGGAAATAAAAGGTTAAGCACCAAGGGACCATGAACCAGAATCATTATGGATGCTGTCCCAGAATTTCAGCCTTGCTGAAACTGGCCCCCGGTTCAAGCTAGAGAAGCTCATAAAGACAGCACGTGCTATCCCAAGAAGGCCCATAGGTGGACACACGTTTAAAAAAAGTTGTTAATTTGTCTATTAATTT
Source organism: Condylura cristata (assembly GCF_000260355.1). Taxonomy (NCBI): domain Eukaryota; kingdom Metazoa; phylum Chordata; class Mammalia; order Eulipotyphla; family Talpidae; genus Condylura; species Condylura cristata. Next base: position 35,642,243 of record NW_004567118.1, read on the forward strand.
CACTGCCAGTGTAGGGGGAAAAACATGAGCTTTAGAGCCTGGAAACCTCAGTGGGAATCCCAATTCTGCCATTTGCAGGCTGCATGTGATTTCCAAGTCTGTCTGTGCTTCAGTTTCCAAAGCAGTAAACTGGGAAAGATAAACTAATAAAGCTAACAACTATAGCATTTTTAGTATCTGCTGGGCACTGTTCTTTTTACATGTTAACTCATTTGAATTAAAAAAAACCTTATTTTTAAAGCAGTTTTAGGCTCACAGCAAAATGAAGCTGAAAGTATAGAGTTCTCATCTACCCCAAAGCTCTTCACAAACAGCCGCTCCCACTGTCAACATCCCCATAACCACAGCAGCAAATTATTGGAACTGATGAACCTATATTGACTCTCATCATCATCACCCGAAGCTTACAGTTCACATCAGGATTCATTCTTGGTGGTATGTAGTCTGTGGATTTGGACAAATCGACAACGGCTTGTGTCCATCATTGCAGTTATCTGCAGGTTAGTTTCACTATCCTTAGAATCCTCTGTTCTCCATTTATTTATCTTTCCCATCTCCTAGCCCCTGTGTAGGGGCAACGAGGCACAGGGCAGGGAGGCTCATTGTTGACTGAAGCAAATAGGAAAAAATCTTGGGAACTTCAGTAGATCTAATAGGGCTTTAAGACTGAAGCAGGGGACTAGATGCCGATTCCAGCAGATGGGAGGCGAGGAGGCAGGGAAACTGGCAGGAGCTCCTCTCTCCTCAGTCTCATAATGGTCTTCTTCCTCTCTTGGCCCAGACATCTCTATTTATAGTTATGCACGCCCCGCGCTCTCCTGCTTCTTGGCCAGGGTGTACAAATTACAGGTGGGCATGCCCTATGTTCACACTCCTAAGCATCTTTTTATGTATGCACTCATGGGCAAGAAAACCTAGGAAGGAAACAAAGATGCAGGTGGCAGCCATAGAAGCTAACTAGGGGAGGCAAAAAAGAGCCTGAGCCACTCCATTTTCCTTACATGCTGAAAACCACTAATTTTCTTTATTAATGTAATAATTTTTACATCATTTTGTGCCTTTTTCCATCTTAGCTGTAATCCCCGTGGACTTCCCATCACCAAATCACCCATGTGCCATCAATATAGTCCAGTGCACTCCCCCCCCACCATTTTTTATCCCACTCCCCACTCCACCCCATAAAATGTCTCTGGTATATAGTTGTTCATCATTATTATTATTTCCTGGTCCTTTATACCCCTGCTATGAGTGAGACCATCCAGTATTTTTCTTTCTCTTTCTGGCTTATCTCACTAAGCATGATCTTTTCCAGCTCCATCCAAGTTGCTGCAAAAGACATGTGTTTATCTTTTTTGATTGCTGAGTAATATTCCATTGCATACATGTACCACATCTTTTTAATCCAGTCATCTACTTTTGGGCATTTGGGTTGTTTCCATCTCTTTCCTATTGTAAATAAAGCAGCAATAAACATGGGGGTGCAGGTGTCTTTTTGAATCAGCTCCATTGTTAGCAGTTTGAGAAACCTCCAAACAATTTTTCATAGTGGTGGTACTAGTTTGCATTCCCACCAGCAGTGCACAGTTCCTTTTTCTCCACATCCTCGCCAACATTTGTTGTTGCTAGTTGTTTTAAGATGTGCCATTCTCACTGGTGTGAGGAAAAACCACTAATCTTTTTATTGTCTCCATAGTTTTTTTTCCCCAGAATCTTATAGAGTTGGAGCCATAAAACATATAGCCATTTCAGATTAACTTCTCTCACTTAGAAACATGAAAAGATTCTTTCATATCTTTTCACAACTTGATAGCTCATTTCCTTATAGTACTGAATAATATTTCATTATGTGAACGAACCACAGTTTATTAATTCAGTTTTTGAAGGACATCTTGGTTGTTTGTAAATTCTGGCAATTATCAATAAAACTATTACAAGCATCTATTTGCAGATTTTTGTAAGGATATTTTCAGTACATTTGGGCAAATGCCAAGGACTATGATTGCTGGATCATAAGGTAAGAATATTTTTAGTTTTATAAGAAATTGCCAAGCTATCTTTTAAAGTGGCTTTATCATTTTGCATTCCTACCAGCAATTAATGAGAATTTCTGTTGCTCCACATCCCTAACAGCATTTGATTGGCAGTTATTTAGCCATTCTAATAAGTATATAGTTATTAATTTACAACTTACAATGTCTAAATTTACAATTCCCTATAATATATGCTGTAGGCATCTTTTCATATGCTCATTTGTCATTGTATATCTTTTTTGGTGGAAGTATCTATTTTAAAATTAGATTGCTTTCTTATTGTTGAGGTTTGTTAGATTGCTTTCTTATTGTTTTCATATTTATGGAGAACAATCCTTTACCAGCTGTGACTTTTGCAAATGTTTTTCCTCAGCCTGTGTTTCATCTTCTCGTTCTCTTGATATTGTCTCTCACAGAGCAGTTTTTAATTATAGTGAAGTCCAGCTTCTCAATTCTTTCCTTTATGTCTTGCCTTTATGAATAATGTCTAATGTGAAAAGTCAATGCCATAGTTTTCCTCCTGTTATCTTCTAAGAGTTTTGTAGATTTGTATTTTTCATTTAGGTCTATGGTCCATTTTAGTTATTATATGATGTATGTACAAATTCATTTTTTTGCATGTGGATGTCTAGCTGTCTCAGCAACATTTCTTGAAAAGAATAAGTTTAAATTTCAAAATAAACTTTGAAACTATTATTATCTCCTTTTTTCAGATAAAGAAACTGAGACACTGAGAGATTTTGTAAATCACCTAGGGTTACACAGCAAGTCCTCAACAGAGCTGGGATTTGAGCTCAATTGGCTCCAGAGTCCATGCACTCAATCCCTAGCTATAATAATAAAAAATATCTTATCTCATAGCTTTGTAGTAAGAAATAGAGATAGTGTCTAACACATAATAGGTGCTCTGGAAGTAGTAGTGGCATTGTACTGCCTAGCCTCCACGGTTTTGCTCTACTGTTATGTCCTCAGAGAAGCTTTCTTTTTCTCCTCTAGCCAAACACGCCATCCATCAGAGCTCCTATCTCACCATCCCACAGAGCAGGGAACCCTACTGCAGTCACATCTCACTTCCACCGCCCACCCCCATGTGTTCCTTTGAGTGCCAGGTGCTGCTCTTGGCACTCAGAAGTCTCAGTAAAACTTCATTAAGTTTGGTTAGCACACTATTCCTTTATCCAAAACGTACATTCTAAGTGTGAAAATTTCCTCAGAATCTCTTCCTCAGCTCTTTGCTCTTGAGCCCTCTCATTCCAACATTGCCTGGTCTATCGGGTTAGACCACCCCTGCCTGGAGTGGGTTGTCCATGGAGGCAGCTGTCTTGTCAGCAACATCCTTTTTCCTGAATCTTCACTCATTTTCTTCCATATTCTGGGGGCACTACAGTCCTGCAGACATGAATTACCCACCCCACCTCCAAATTCGAGACGTAGCAACTATCTTGGAGAGCTGATTTCTAAACACCTTAGACCTATTCTAGGAAACTAAAGAACCTTCTTTCTGGATAAAGCAGTTCACTTGATACAGGATGTGACCAGGGACAGATTTCATTCTGAAGACCTTCAGAAGGGTGTTCATCTTGACATTGTAAGACTCCTTCAGGGAGTGAACACCACCTCTGGCTGTGCCCCCTGGGCCCTGGAACACTTGTCAGGTAGCTTCACCTGAGGCTGGCCCTTCTTAGACAAAGCTCTCAGAAACCTGTGCTCACCGTGGTGAGTACCTTCTGCAAGTACCACCTTGCACCTGGCTGGCAGCTCTGCACTGAGTCATCTGGTACCATCCAATAACATCCCATGTCCCCATGCGTACGTATGCAGAGCCTCCCTGGGACGATGTGGTCTGCAACATTCAATTGTTTCCACTGGACAGCAACCCTGGGCAGCACTTCACTGGACACAGCCAACAGAGTCCAGTGCCTGCCTTGGACATTCATCATGACTTGGGAAGTACGACTCAGCAGACCAGCAGCTTCCAGGGCCCCGTGCAAACGGGAGCTCGAGGCAGGGTCCCTTCGACAAGGGCAGAGGGCACCCTCATGGCCCCAGGCTGGAGCTCGTCCAGCCGCCGCCAGGAAGGCCGGGCATTTATTCCGGCAGCCGCCAGCAGGGGGCTCCCTTTCAGCTCGGCTAGCGCGGCCGCGGGGGGCGGCGCTGAGCTGCTCGG
>NW_004567118.1:35646700-35691914 GCF_000260355.1 Condylura cristata
CCGGTGCTTGGCCGAGCCGCGGAGCTTGGCGCCCGGGAGTGGGGGCCCACCAGGAGGGTCGTGGAGGGGGAGCTCCCGTCCTATTTGCTAGCTGGGAGGGCGCGGGGAGGCAGGACCGAGTCGCCTTTAGTTTGGGGGGGATCTGGGGCTTGGAGGAGCCCAGGTGGCCGGGGGCTGCGGCTTGAGGCTGCAGCCTCCGGGAAAGGGGACTTCTGGGGCCAGGCCCAGGCCCCCCAGAAAGACTGACCGACCGAGGCGCAGAAGAAGGCAGCCGGGAAGGCGAGCACCTCCGCCGAGCTCTTTATCCCTCCCAGCGGCCTTCACCCTTTCACTGCCAGGCGGACAGCGGGCTCCTCTCAGGAGCAGCTGCTAGACAGCTGGCAAAACAATGGAGACCCTCTTCCTCAGGCCCCCTCCCCCTGGGGACAGACGACGGGGGTGTGGGTGAACGGTAGGCTTTGGGGATTAGGGAGTGCAGGCAGTCCCCTGTGACAGGCTGCTCACCTCACCTTTCCCTGCAAAGGGGTGGGGTGTGTGTGGGAAGGTCGGACTGCCTGCCCCAGGCCTCTGGGAGAGACCGCGGGACGCCCCGCCCTAGTAACCTGTCATGCCAGTTGTTTCTTGTTTCGCCAATGAGTAGAGGAGGTGGTAAGGTTAGCTGCTCCCCAGCCTGCTCCCCACCCGTCCCCTAACTAGGGGTGGGGGGCCCAGCTTGGTACCAAGCCTGGTGAGGAATGGGTCATGTTCCTGGCTGAGATAAGACCTGCAGGCACACCAGGCTCTGGGGCTTTGTTGTGAGTGTGTATGTGTGTGTGTGGTGGGGGTGAGGGTGGAGGATGGGGGTGTCACCCTGTTGTGAGCACATGTGTCCTGCTGATTAGTTGGAAAGCCTGCCTGCCAGAATGAGCTGGGGGAGTGCTGTGGGGGATGGAAAAGACAGTTTGCCTGGTCACTTGGCCACCCTGGTATGTGTTTGGCAGTTTCCTCATGGTTTGTGTTTGTGTAGGCCTGGGAGGATGCTTCCTGGGAGGAGTTCTCCTGGTTAAGGCCTTCCTGCTCAGTCCCCCCAAATTATAGAATGGGGTTTCCTCTTCCCTTCATTTTGTCAATGATTCAGCCTGGTTTTAGTGGGTTCATTTTGTCTTTTGGTGGATCTGATATTCTGTGGTGGAGGAGGCCTTACAACAAGTACCCCACGGAGAGTGAACTATGCAAAGTGTGTCTGTACCATGGCCATGCTAGAAGGTGGACTAAGACCAAGATTAACCTAGCAAGACATTGATTCTCAAGGTTCAAGTGCCTTTCCATGTGCTCACCAACTCTGGAGCCCTGTTCTTGGACACATTGGTATCTTGTTGTCATGGTAATGGGCCTGACCTTCCCTACTATTCCCAACCCTTTTTGGTTCAGGGGCTTTCTATTTGGGGATATTGAAAGTTGTTCTCTTGAGGTCTCTGGCTTCCTGACAGACCTCGCTGGCTCTTTGTCAATGGCCTGCCACCTCCTCAGCTTCCCCTCTGTCCTTTTGTGATGAAGGCTTTCCAGGAAACATCCTCCTGCTTGCTGGACATGACTGGTTATATATAGTCTTGGGCGGAGGTGTGCTTGTCCATTTGGGGTCTGGGACATTCTGCTTGGGGCCTCAATTCCAGGAAGACAATGAGGGAGGCTATTGTGTCGGGGAGGGGCTAGGGGAATGAGAAGGGTTGAAGGTGGGGGTTGGAGGCTGAGGGTGAGAGGGATAAAATGCTGGTGGTCACTTCCTTTGGGAGTTTGAACTTTGTACAGTTGGTGCCTGACCACTCTGAGTATCTACTTTGTTTATTCTCTCCTGGCTGACTCAGGTGCCAGGGTGTATATCTGAGGGCTTCCTCTAGCACCCAAGGCAGAAACCCTCACATGGATTGTGCCCTTCCTGAATCCTCCTGACCCCTCAACCTCACTCCCTGGCAGTCTGAGCAGCCAGTTGGTTGCCTGGAGCCCCCTGCACTGGCCCAGCTTAAGAGTCTATTGGAGGGTATGTGTGCCTTCAGGAGCTGGGCTTGAAAGGACTGGGGTCCCCCAGAGGCAGGTACTTGCAGGTGGACTGGGTGGGGCAGCACTGGGACTTAAGTGAAAGGGAGAATCCACCCTACTTGGGTGGAGCAGGGAGTTGTTGGAACTCAGGAAGCTGTGATACAGACTTGGTGTGTCACAGGTCTTCAAAGTAGCAAGACTATTCCTGCTTCTTCAAACCAGAGGTCTGCCCCTGCCAGACCTCCTCACCTAGAGTAGACACCACAGACAGAAACCAGAGCATGTGAGTGGGGTCCTGTTGGTGGTCCTGAGCCCCCTGCCTTGTCCCTTAGGCCTCTCCTGGCTGTGTGTATGTGTGTGTGTGTGTGTGTATCTGTGTATGTAGTTTAAGGTTGGAGGACCCAGCCCACTCTCTGCTATGATTACCAGGTGCCCCCAGGATTTGGGGTGTTCTTCCAGGCCCCACAGAGCTTTGAGATCTGTACATTGTATCCCACCCCGCCCCACCTCTATCACCATCACCATTTTCTGAGGTAGCCTGAATTTAAGGGTGGGGTGGTGCATTAGTAGGAGCTGGGTTTGGGAGAAGTAGGAACAGATCCGTAAACCTCCACTCCTCTATCCACTTCACTTCCTGGCCCTTTCTCTTGGGGTTGGAATTTGTGGGGCCTGTTAATTATCTAAATTTCCTTATCCTTTCAAATAGTTTAGTCAGGCAGTCTTTAAATTGTGGACTAATGATTTTACAGGGCCTACGGCCCTTTCTCCCAGCCAGGTATTATATCTTCACTTATAATAGATTATTCTGATGATTCTCTGGTATTCAGAGATGTTAGCTGATGAACTCAAGGTCACACAGCAAGTCAGAGGCAGAGCGGGATTGGAACCTGCAGTTTCTGGTTGAGATGAATACCGCTCCTGCAAAGGCCTGCAGCCAAGTCTAAACACCGGGCCCTTGGACCTTTAATAGTTGAAATCGCCCGAAGCCTTGAGAAGGATGGGGACTTGTTCAAGGTCACGCAGAAGGTGGGGGTGGTGCGGAGGAGGGAGCGGTGACCGAGCTTAGCGCCTGGCAGGCGGCAGCACCCATGTGGGGCCGCAGGGACCGAGGCGGTGCCCCTGGTGGAAGAGCCGCGGGGGAACCTGCCGGGCTGGCAGCTCCTCTCCCGCGCTCGTCTCTCCCGGGGCCTGCGGGATCGCTGCGTTCCAGGGGAGACCGAGGCGCCGCGGGAGGCGCCGCGCCAGCCGCCGGGAAGCCCGAGGGCCGGGTGCCCCGCGCGGCTTCGGGCGGGGAAGGGCACCCGGGCAGGCCGGCTGATGTCATGTGAGAGGCGCGCAGTCCGGGGAGAGAGCGCACCTGGAGCCAGATAAGCTCCTTGTGACCCGGTAGTGAGTCACGGCGCCGCGGAACTCGGCGCGTTCCCGGGAAGAGGCTCGGCGGCGGGCGCGGGCGTCACCCTGCGCTCGATCCAGGTGCTGACCCAACTGCACCCGCGGCCCCTGCAGCCCCGGTGCCCGCCTGCGCCCGGACGCGGGCCTGGCGCGGTGGGAAACGGCCGCTTAGGGAGGTCAGAGGCCGAGGCAGAGAGGCAGGCGCTCTGGGGAAAGTATTTCCTTTGTATTTATTTATGAGTGTGGTCTAAGGCTGGGGATGAGGGGCATTGACCCTTGCAAGTGTCCTCCCACCGCAGCTGAGTCTGGGAGGCTTTGTCTTGGGAGTCTATCGGTAGAGTTTTTATTTTTTCCTGGGGATTCTTCATTGTCAGCTGCAGGGTGACCCATTTAAATCTACCCCCACTTAAAACCGCAAGACACCAGTGAGATCTATTTTAACCAACTCCCCCAAGTCACTGAAACTTTTTCAAGGCACGAGATGGCAAGCCTTGAACTTACTGTTGCAAGTTCCTCTACAGCTTTAATGCCAGATGGGTCACTTACTACTTTGTCAAGTCTCAGTCTTTTTAATTGTTTTTTTTTTTTAAAGATTTATTTATTTGTACATACAGAACTGGGGTACAGGCCAGAGGCTCAGGGGCGGTGAGAGGCTTCACCAAAGACAGAGCGGGTAACAGAACAGGCAGATCGACGAAGTACACTGCTGAGGGGAGCAGCGGCCCATCATGAGAGGTCCGCGCCATGTGGTCATCTCCAGGGCAGGCGGGAATCGAACTCATGCTGAAGTGGCTTGAGCCTCTCAGTGCTGTGCTTTAACCCGCTGCGCCACCAGGGAGGGCCCAGTCTTTTTAATTTTTAAAACTTAACATATCCTGAAGAAAGGTTATTCTGTAGGAAAGGTATTCTGTAGGAAGCTTAAGTGTTATTCCACTTTGCTTCTACTCCACAGAGAAAACCACTTTTAAATTTTGTAAAGGTGCCTTCCAGACTATTTTTAAGTTTGTTACATATTTTTTATGTATTTATCTTTTAATACCTGTCATATCATGTGCTTTATTTTTAAGATTTATTTATGCATACAAGAAATAGGGTTAGGCCAGAGGTGCGGGTGTGTATGTGAGAGAGGATTCACCAGAGTGGGGAGCAGAACAGATGGATCTATTGAAATACAATGCTGAAGGGAGCAGCAGTGAAGATGGGGAGATCTTCAGTGCCATGTGGGTTAGTTCCTTGGCTGTGTATCAAACTCATGTCACATTGACTGGTGATAGCTTGATAGCGCTGAGACTTTAACCCCTGTGCTATCAGGGAGGCCCTCAACATACTTTTTAAATGAACAAAAAAAATTTCTGTAGGACATAAAGACCATACAGAAAACTAGAAGAAAAATTACACACAAGCCTACTATCTAAAGCCCTTAGGCTTAAATACACATGCCCCTAACAGGTGATAATCATTCATATCATAAAATTTAACAATATAGATAAAACATGTCTGCTTTGATGCTTCTAAAATCCCTCTCTTCCCCATACATTTGCAAGAACAAACATTTCCCCATTCATTTGCAAATATAGTGTACACACATATATGAACATAGTTAAAATTTTTTAGTAAAGGTTGTATACTATTTTGCAACTTTTTTTTCACTTAGCAAAATAAAAAAAAAGGCTCTTTTCATGTCAGTATATACAAATCAGCATTCTTCCACAATGCAACTCTATTTCCTCATTTTTAATAACTGCCTAGTTCTATATTTCAACTGTCCTCCTAGTGAGAGACATTTACATTGACAACTTTTCACCGGTACAATCTTGCAAAGATTTTTTTTATCATGCGACTTTGTCTCTAAGTGTCCTATAAGTAGAATTGTCCAAAAAATAAACATTTAAGTATTTTCATAGATGCCATCGACTTGTCCCCCTTTTAGCAACATGCATGCCCCCTTGTATCTACTCACACATGAGAGTCAGGGCTTCCCCATCTTCTGAGAGATGTCATCAATCTTACAATTTTTCTGCTAAGTGAGCAGTAATATGCCTGTTTTATTTCACATCTGTGGTTGTAACCCAGGCTGAATAAATGTTCATGTTTGCTGGCCATTCCTAGTTCTGCACCTGTCCTTATCATTGGCAGTAGCTGTGTGGGAACTCTGGACCCAAGCCAATGTGGTCCAGCTTAGCCAAATGCTCACCGGGTTGCCTGCACTTCTTTGGACTTCTACTTTCCATAAACAGAGGGCCTTTCCAGAATTAATATTTTATGTCTTGACTTATTTTAGTCACACTTGTGCTGGTAGCCATTTGTGTACTTATTATCGTTTCTACCACCCCATTTCAGTGGTGAGAACATGTGCTGCTAATGCTGAGTAGAGTTCCTAAGCACTTCCACCATTACCTGAATGGCTTACATACATATTAATTCCCATGTCTTATGTGGTACCCACATTGATATTATTTCCATTTTACAGGTGGGGACATGGTGGCACAGAGGGCTTAAGTGATTTGTTTTACTTTTAACTTGTTTAACTTTTAACTCAGACTTGTTCCCAAGTTTGTTATTCAACTTCTGGAGTCCAAGTTCACACACAAACACACACACACACACACACACACACAGACACACGCGCGCACGCGCATATACAATGTTTTATTCACAAAGCTCTGCAAACATTCAGAAAAGTTAAAGAATCTTACAACAAATAGTCCCCACTGTCTAGATTCAACAATTAACATTTAACTATTCCTGCTTCATTACATAGTTATCCTTGATCCATCCATCAAGCTACCTTATTTATTTTTTTCTGTGTTGAGATTTTAATTTTTTAATTTAACATAATAGTTTATTTTTACATTACTTTGTGCCTTTTCAAGCTACCTTATATTTTAATGCATCTCAAAGCAAACTGCAGACATCTGTATACTTTGCTCCAAGTACTTTAGCATACATATCATTTACTAGAATTCATATCTGTTTACACTTTTTATTTTTACTGTTGAGTATTTCACATAATAAAATACACAAATCTTATGTGCACTATTTGATCACTGTTAACAAATACATATACCTGTCAACCCAAACTGCTATTAAGATGTGAACCATGAATGTCACTCACAAAGTTCCCTCATGTTCTATTTTAGGCAGTCCCATCCCCACACCTATTCCCTAGAGATAACTACTGTTCTGACTTTTTTTTTCCACCAGAGATTAGTTTGCTTATCCTTAAATTTCATGAAATAGTACCATAACAGTAGGTGTTTTTTGTTAAAGATTTCTTTCATTGCCACTTGGCATAATGTTGTGTGCACCAGTAATTGCTTTCTTTTTATTGCTAAATATTCCATTGTGTGCATTTGTAAATTGTTTCTCCTGTAGATAAAGTCATAGATGCATGTTTGAGTTGAATGGTCCTTGCCTTCAGTGTGCTGTCTGTCTGAACATGATATAGTAACTGAGTTGACAGATTATACTTTGATTTAAGGAATGCTGGGGTCAACATATGTAGCTACATACACTAATTTGCATACATATTTTCCTCTACTTAAAATTAGGAAGGGCTTCCTGGATGGAGTAGGGGGATAGGAAAAAGCAGAGAAGGAAGTCAGAACCATAATATGAAAGGTTAAGAGACAAAGAGAAGGCAGGTAGAAACTGCAGCCTGGAAATGGGGGATGGTATTGATGTTGCCTGGCAGATTTTGGATCTAAGGAGTAGAGATACTGAAAAGTCCACGGATGACAAGAATGTCACAGGCCTCTGGTGAGTTGGCAGCTGGGGAGCTTAGTGACACCAGCTGCAGCTACATTGCAGCTCTGACCTTGGAGGAGGAGGCTACAGGTAACCAGATAGTTCTAGATGTGTGGCATAGGAGAGAGCTTAGGTCATAATGAGGCCTGGCCATTGTAGGAAAGACAGTGAGGAAGGGATACCTTGGGAATTGTGCAGACCACAGTGGCGGGTCATGGGTGCTGAGAGAAGGGCTTGAAATGGTTCTCTGAAGGTCCTAGGACTGGAATGAGATGTGACTTTGGCAGAAAGTTAATAACTAACCTGTTTCCACAATAGATTTGGATATTTGGAATTTCAGAGCTAGAAGACACCCAAATCATTTTGTCTAACCTTGAGCAAAGTGACAGGGTCAAGAGATTGGTTGGCAGACCCAGACTTACAATGCCAGATCTCCTAACTTGTTTTGCTGCTGTTGTGCCTGTTGTTTCTTACCTGCTGTAATGACACTGAAGGGCAACCTTTTGCTGAGACAGGGATTTGCATGAAATTAAATCAGGGACCTTTCCACTTGAAGATTCTAGAATCCTGGGGCCTGTTGTCCGTTGGTACTACTCAGATGTCGAGCTCCCAGCAAAGACCCAGGGTTGTGTAAGGATTGCAGAGTAAGAATTGGATACCAAAAAGGTTATCTGGGTTGGACAGCATGGTTAAGCAGATGGGTTCTCTGTGGTTTGACTCCTTTGTCCCCTCTGATTTCCTGAGGTGAGTTTCTTTCTTCATTTCCCCCACCGTTGTTCCTGGAGTCATTTTGTAAACCAGTCCTTTGTGTAAGTAGTGGTGAGTGAGGGGTAAGGGGGTCAGTGACCAGCCAAAGATCCCAGTGTCCTGGCATGTGGTTAGTCTGTGTCACATCCCATTAATGTTCAGGAAGAGAGAGTGATTCTCTACGTCAAAGCAGAACTCTGACGAGGGGACACCTGCGTCTGGAGCTCCCTTACCCCCAGCCAGTTACTGATTTAGCTGGGCTGTGCTTCTTGGGCCTGTATCTCCTGCTTCCTATACCAAGGCACCATAAATGGGACATTTTTTTTAAAAAGATTTATTTACTTATGCATACAGGAACTAGGGTACAGGCCAGAGGTGTGGGGGCTGAGAGGATTCACCAGTAACAGAACAGGCAGATCTGCTGAAATACACTGCAGCAACAGGCGAGATAGGAGATAGGAGAGGACTGCCGCACCTGGCTCACCTCCCTGGCTGGGAATCGAACTTAGGGCTGCAGTGGCTGTGGACAACTTCTTAGTGCTGACTTTAACCCATTGCACCACTAGGGTGGGCCTGGATGGGACATTTAGAATCAGAAAGTTCAGAGGGAACTCTGTTTTACCAAGCAGGAACTGAGGTCACAGGGAAATGTCCATAAGCAGTTAGTGACTGGCCAGCTGTGTCCTACAACCAAAGAGTTCCCTAAAATTGTACTGTCCAATCTGATAGCCACTAGCCACACAGGGCTATTGAATACTTGAAATGTGGTTAGTTTGTTCTGTACATGTAACATACACACTGGGTCTTTGAAGACTTAATATGGAAAAGAGAATATAAAATATCTCGGTATCATTTATAGAGATTACATATTGAGATAGCAATATGTGGATATATTTACATTAAATAAGGGATCTCTCATTCATGATAATTTTACCTGTTTCCTTTTTTCGTGTGGCTTCAAGAAAATTTAAATTGCATACATGATTTGAATTATTTTTCTTTTGGACTGTTGCTGTAGAAAAGGTCAGGAACCACATGGATTAGGGTGCTGGGCTACAGGGGGAGGAGCAATTAACCAGTCTCCTGGGGTCCTTAACAGTTCCTTGAGGAACCTCCCTGGTGGTGCAGGGGTTAAAGACAGCACTAGGAAGCTATTGCCAACCATTGCAGCACACATGGAACACATAGAGTAGCAGACCTCTCCTGGCCAGCCCGCTGCTCCCCGCAGCAGTGTATTTCAGTACATCTGCCTGTTCTGCTCCCCAATCTGTCTCTGGTGAATCCTCTCACCACCACCCCTACACTTCTGGCCTGTACCCCAGTTCTTGTATGCATAAAAATAATAAATCTTTGAGAAAAAAAAAAGGAGGTTCCTGATGCCTCCCTAGGCATTTTAACTGGTTGAGGGGTTCCATCTCAGTAGAATGGGAACCAGGGGGGCCTGCATGGTTGTGGGGTTGGGATATACAGAGAGGAAAGGTCTCTCTCTGTAGGGGCTTGTAAGAGGATATTACTGGAAGGTAAGCTTCTAGGTCCTGTGTCTGAAACTCAGACCTGGAAGCCTTTAAGGAGGGAGAAAAAATTACATTTAATTTCTAATTAGGTGGTATGGCCTATTTCAGCACCTTGTTTCCTGCTGGTTAGAAAAAGAAAGACTCTCTCAGCTCCACCCCCACTAGGCTGTTCTCAGTCCTGTCCCCAATTAGGTGTGCGTAGGGGTGGGAGTGGGTTGGTGCCGCAGGCCCACGTGGCCTGGAGCAGGGTTTTCTTTCAGACTGCCACCACTTTCTTCCTAAGGCTATATTTAGGTGTCGGTCTAGGGAAAAGGATGTGAATTTTTCAGGATCCTGTTTATCCAGGAGACCCACACCCCCATCTCACAGCTGTCTGTCCTCTGTACAGTCTGGAACTTCCCCTTCCGTCCTTCCCTGCTTTATTTTGGGCACCCAGGGTCTAGAAAGAGTACAGTATTTGTCACTGAATCCCAGCACTTACTAGTTGTGTGACAGCTACCGTATACTTCTCTGAGCTCTATTTCTCTCGTTTGTTAAGTAGATATAATGATACCTACTTTGCAGGGATCTTGTGAGATACAAATGGGGCAGTGTGTATTAAGTGACCAGTCTTCAGCCTGACAAGTGGTTGCTTCTTTGAGGTCTTTGGTCACCCACTGGCCAAGGTTGCTGCTCTAAGGATAACAGGAAAGAGCCCTGAAGCATGTGATGTCTGTTGCCATAATGGTCATTGGCTGTCAGAGGGTGATGGTGCAGAGTCTTGTTCCTTTGTCCGTTGTGTTGGAATCTAAGTGCAGTCTTGGGGACTTCTTGCCAGGAGGTCAGATTCTCAGAGGCACCTACTTGCACACCTAAGCCTAGGCCTATCTAGGATTAGGAAAATGATAGACTGTGGAGTCTGGCTTTGACAACTTCATGTAAACTTTTGTAAAGTGGGGTTAATAATAGTCCCACCCACAGTAATGTTATGAATATTAAATTTTTAAAAAGATTTATTTGTGCATACAGAACTGGGGTACAAGCCAGAGGTGCAGGGGTGGTGAGAGGACTCACCAGAGACAGAGTGGGGAGCAGAACAGGCAGATTGGTGAAGTACACTGCTGAGGGGAGCAGCAGGTGGGTCAGGAGAGGTCTGCTGCACCATCTGGGTCAGCTCCCTGGCCGAGGATCGAACTTGTGCTGAAGCGGCTGTGGCTAGCTTGGTACAGTGCTTTAACCCGTTGTGCCACCAGGGAGGACCCATAAGGATTAAATTAACTGAGACGTTATTGTGTCAAACAGAGCTCTTGGCACATGGCTAACTCTTAGGAGTAGCTGTGCTCACTCAGCCATGCCTGGACTGGAGACATAGGAAGAGGCTCTGTTTGAATGACTTTTTTCCTCTGTTTCTGTTTGCAGCAGCAAGGTGGAATTACAAGACCCTGTGCTGAGCACCTGTAACCCTCTGGGGGTCTCACCCCTGAAAACAGCACCCCACCATGTTTAACCTCATGAAGAAAGACAAGGACAAAGATGGCGGGCGGAAGAAGGAGAAAAAGGAGAAAAAGGAGCGGATGTCAGCAGCAGAGCTGCGGAGCCTGGAGGAGATGAGCCTGCGACGAGGCTTCTTCAACCTGAACCGCTCCTCTAAGCGGGAGTCCAAGACTCGCCTGGAGATCTCCAACCCCATCCCCATCAAGGTAGCGAGCGGCTCCGACCTGCACCTGACTGACATTGACTCCGACAGCAACCGGGGCAGCGTCATCCTGGACTCGGGCCACCTAAGCACAGCCAGCTCCAGTGATGACCTCAAGGGCGAGGAGGGCAGTTTCCGTGGCTCTGTGCTGCAGCGAGCAGCCAAGTTCGGCTCCCTGGCCAAGCAGAACTCACAGATGATCGTCAAGCGCTTCTCCTTCTCCCAGCGTAGCCGTGATGAGAGTGCCTCGGAGACCTCCACCCCCTCCGAGCACTCTGCAGCCCCATCCCCACAGGTGGAGGTGAGGACTCTAGAGGGACAGCTGATGCATCCTGGCTCAGGCGTCCCTCGGCCAGGGCCTCGGTCCCGAGTCCCCGAGCTGGTAACTAAAAGGTTCCCAGCTGACTTACGCTTACCGCCTGTGGTGCCTCCGCCAGCCCCTGTCCTCCGCGAGCTGGAGCTGCAGCGTCGGCCCACTGGAGACTTTGGTTTCTCTCTGCGCCGCACGACCATGCTGGACCGGGGCTCGGAGGGCCAGGTCTTTCGAAGGGTGGTTCACTTTGCTGAGCCTGGTGCGGGCACCAAGGACCTGGCCCTGGGGCTAGTGCCTGGTGATCGTCTGGTGGAGATTAACGGGCACAACGTGGAAAGCAAGCCCCGGGATGAGATTGTGGAGATGATCCGGCAGTCCGGGGACAGCGTGCGGCTCAAGGTGCAGCCTATCCCGGAGCTCAGCGAGCTTAGCCGGAGCTGGCTGCGGAGTGGCGAGGGACCCCGCAGGGAGCCAGCCAATGTGAGTGTTCTCCCTGGGCAGCCGGGCGCCAGCAGGGATTGGAAATGCTGGCATCTCTTGTGATTGCACATGGGCGGATGGTTGGGGGACCCAAGAGCGGCACCGAGAGTCTAGCAAGCGTGTACAGGGTGAAACTGTGCCACTCTTTGGGCTCCAGGGACAACGTACCTGGTGAGGAGGAGTCACCTGGGGTGTCGGGTGATACACCCCGAACAAACTTTGTGATACGAGGGTGGATTAGGGGTTTGCGCACCACATTTCTGAGGCCTACATTGGTGTGGAGGCTAACAGATGCCACTTCCAGATATGACAGTTTGGACTAAAATAGAGTATTCCATGTTATTTGGATATTGGAGATGAAAAGGGCAAATTATTTCAAATCTGGGATGTATGCTGCTTAGTTGTTACTTCTAGGGAGGTGACCTCAGACCTCCTTTTGAAAACCATAGTAGTTTAGATTTTTATCCCAAATGGGACCATTGTAGGATTTGAATCAGGGGAGTGGCTGGCCTGATTTATAAAGTTCACCTGGGCTGCAAGAGCCTTTACTACCTCTCCTGGAAGAAGAAAAGTCATGGCCTGGAAAAGCAGCAGGTACCAAGCCCTACAGAGAGAGATAACTTTAACTATCTCTGAGACTCCAGCTGTTACCCTGCCCACACAAAAGGGGCATGGAAGGGCTTGGCATGGCGGTGGGTGGGAAGCGATTCAGATTAGAGCTATGAGCAAGGCTCTAGGAGCATGGAGCTCTCACACCTCAGTGGACCTGTTGATAGGGTGGCCACGTACCAATCTGGAATCTTCTGCCTGGAGACAGAGCATGAAGGACAAATGGGCCTCTGGCCATCCCTCTCTCCAGCTGTGGTTTTAGGACTGTGCAGAGCTAGCGCCTACAGCCTGAGCAGTGCACAGCCTGGCCAGGACCTGTCAGCACTAAGTGCCCGGCCAGATGTATCAGACTCCGAAGTGGGAGGAAATGCTAAGGAAACAAGCAGAGTCCCAGACCTGGCTTTCTGCTGGGAGGGGAGGTGGATGCTCAGGGTGACTCCAGCCTAGCAGCTTACTGGCCTGGAAGGCAGGAGCGGCAGGGTCAGGCTCTGGCAGGAAGCATGGAGTTGGGTCCCAGGCCTTCCTGTTCTCTGGGACCGGTGGGGTCAGGCAGCTTTGTTAGGCAGGAAGGGGTAGTAGGGAGTGAACCTGTTGTGGAATCCAGGGGAGGACCCACACATCAGGCATCTACTGTGCTTTAGTCACCAGGCTAGCCGACCTCAGGGGACCCCAGTGTAGGGAGAATCGTCTTTACCTCAGAAACAAAGATCGTGCCCTGTTGCATTGTCTGTGTACTTTTTCCCAGACTAGCATTGCTTTTAACAGATGGAATTTTCTTCTTAAAGAATGAATCCCCTAGGGGACTGTTGCCTGCTCCCTGCTGAACCACAGGATAGGCCCCCTCGGGGCCCTGGGCCTGGCATTCCAGATGCTGTTTAGTTTTCTCTTTATAGCATAGGAATCATCCTGGCATCTCATATTTCCCAGCCACCCTCCCTACAAAACTAGTTGCCGCTTCCCCATCCCTGGGGAAGTGGATGGTTTAGCGGTAGAGGTCCTGGTGGAGTCTGCATTACAGCTGGTGTCTCTGAAAGGCTGGCTGGCTCTCTCCCCCATGGCCATGCCCAGCTGGTACCCAGAGGGCTTCTTTTGCAGACTGATGCCTGGGTGATCTAGCAGAGGACAGAGCAGAAAACCCCTTCTCCTCTGTCTTTAGGCCCATCTGACAGGACAAGAGGCCTAGGCTGAGACAAGCCCCTTGTCTTTCCCGAGCCAGTGGGTGGTGGGACTGTGCTACAGCAGAGGAGCTGTAGAGTGTGCGCCCCACTCCTTGGGACAGGCCGGGAGCGACGAGGGAGTGCTTCAGCCTCTTCTGTGGCTCTCGTCCTCTATCTTGTCCTTTTCCTCCCACTCTGACTCCTGCTCCTTTCTTGGCAACAGTTCTAATCTCAGTTCCATGCCAAGAAGAGAATCTTCCTACCTCCTCCTGGCTCCTGGGTGGGGTACCCTGACAACTCTAGCCCCAGGGGGACAGCTCCTGGCGGCCACCCTGTCCGCTAGGCCATCCATCAACTATGTCCGCACGTTTCCTGTCCCCAGGGAGGTCTGAGGGAGCCAGCTAGCCATCTGTTTTCTTTCTGCACCCAGATGGGCGCCAGGCGGGTGACTCTCTCCATGGCCTTTCAGGAGGTCCCAGGAAGAGACAGCCCCTCAGGTTTCTGCCTCACATGGTATGGCCCAGGAGGGGGCACCGTCTTCCCGTGTCCCCCATAGTTGCTAGCCAAGGTTCTATTGGGATTAGGGGCGAGCCACAGTCGGGTGGATTTTAGACCTGGTAGAAATCACTCATCAGGTCTGAGAGAAGTAGCTCTTCTTTCTATGATCCATCTTTCTGCTCACCTACCTGTTAAACAAACATTCACTGAGTGCATACTATGTGCTAGGTTCTGGGATCCAGCCGTGAGCAGCAGAAAATCCTAGTCCTAGAAAATGTATCGTCTAATGGGGGAGAAGCTCAAGAAGCTCAAGTAGTGGACACTGACACGACTGTTTGCAAAGCTCAATGACGGGGGCTGGTACAAGTTCCTAGAGTGCACAGAAGACAGGCTGCAGATGTCATCTTGGGAGTAATGGGGGCAGGCATCTGGGTAGATGAATAAAGGAAAGGCAAGTAGGAGGGGGAGGCTGTAATGGACAAATACCAAGGCCTAGAGGTTAGGTAGTAGGCTGGGGGCTAGCGTGTGGGAAATGTATATTAAGAGAAGCTGCAGAAGAGGCAAGCGGGGCCAGGTCACCAAGGCCCTTGTGAGGCCGGCTAAGGAATGTGAACTTTAACCTGAGGGCACGGGGGCAGTTTAGTCAGTGATTGTAGGAGTACATTTCAGAAAATCTCTGACTGCTTTTGGGGAATGCTTTCAGGTGCAGCAAGGATAGCTATGGGGAGAATAGTGGGAGCTGTTACAAGAGCCCTAGAAGAATGAATGGGGGCCTGAATTTGGGTAGAAGCAGTGGAGAGAGGGAGGTGTAGCTATGAGCACCTGACATAGACTCTGGTGACTGGTGTGAGAGAGGAGGGGTCAAGTTTCACTGCCAGGTTTGGAGGGGATGTTAAGTTCTTCCCTTGGCTCCTCAAGGGACTTCTGTTTTTCGAATAATTATTTTCAAGTTTCCTAAAGGTGAAAAATTCTCTGAATCTGGTAAGCTTAGGGGAAGCATCAGTAAAGATGAGAATCTTGCCAGAAAGAGAAAGAAAAATACCGGATGGTTTCACTCATAGCAGGAGTATAATGGTCCAGGCGAGAAAATAAGAATAATGAACAGCCATACACCAGAGTCATTTTGTGGGGGTGGAGTGGGGAATGGGATCAAAAATGGGGGGAGAGGGAGGGAAGTGCACGGGATTATGGTAATGGCACACAGGTGACTCAGTGATGGGAAACCTGCGGGGATTACAACTGAGATGAAAAAAAAAAGTACAAAATGATGTAAAAATAAACTGTTATATTATTTAAAAAAAAAAAAAGATGAGGATCTTAAACCTCTAGTTTCATATTTGGGTGGAAAGTCAGTGCCTGTCGAGGTGGGGTAGCAGCTGGGTGGGGATGAGGGCCTGGGAGAGAGGAGAGCTGGTCCCCTCTGTTTTGTCCTCAGTAGGTTTGTGGTGGAGAGCAGCTGGGTTCTCTGGGAAAGGAGGTTGTCAACAGACCTTGGCCACTGCAGGTGTCTCCCTGCGTGAAGAGTCAGAGGAGATGGCCTGCATGGGCACCTTACCCAGAAAGCACCACTTCCTTGAGCTTCTGAGGACTCGGTGGGAGAGGAGAGGGTGTAAAGGAAGGCTTCTATCCCGCCCCGTCGAGCCTATTCCTTGAGTCCTCTGGAGCTGTCGGCCATTTACCTGAGATCTATGAGCTAGTTTCCTCTGTTGGGCCTTGAGACTTATACTGAAAGGTTGTAAAGTTTCTAAGAGGTCTTAAGAGGTTTCTTTAGATGTCTGTCTAAATCACCTCCATGTTCAGGAGAATGTGGGAAAGGACATGTTAGAATGGAAAGTGCATGGGCTTGGAGCCAGAAAGACCTGTGTTTGAGTCTTAACAGTCACTAAACTTTCTACTTACTCCCTTAAACATATTTTCACTTATTTCCTTGAACATTTTACTTATTCCCTCAAGTATTTTTTTAAGATTTATTTTTTATTTATGCATGTATATAAGAACTGGGGTGTAGGCCAGAAGTGCAGGGGTGAGAGTAGTCATCAGGGACAGAGTGGGGAGCAGACCAGGTGGATCTACTGAAATACACTGCTGAGAAGAGCAGTGGGCGAGACAGGAGAGGTCTGCTGTGCCATGTGGGTCAGCTTTCTGACTGGGGATCAAACTCATGCGTTAGTGGTTGCTGATAGCTTGATGGCACTGAGACTTTAACCCCTGAGCCACCAGGGAAGCGCTATTTCCTTAGGTGTTTAATGAAGTCCATTAAAGGACCAAGCGCTGTACTGGACACTAGCAGATTAAATAATGTATATGTCCTTGAGGAAACATAGACCTCAGTAAAGAAATGCAGTCAAGCACCATACCTGTTGTCATAGAAGTCTGTCGGGGTAGAGGGGTGTTAGGAGGACATAACCAGTTCTGTCTAAGGGTGACAGAGGCGTGGCCATTAAGAGGGGTCTTTGAGAAGAAATGAGCCTTGATCTCTATAAATCACCTTATTTTCTATCTTCCTCAAATTTGAGAAGGCTAATCAGAGAAGAATGTACCCCCAATTAACTCATTATCTCTGAGAAGAGGAAAGGAAAGGCTTGTTTTTTATTTGGTATGCTCTTTTTTGTGGGTCTTTATATAAGATAGCATGTTCCTGTATTGGATGAGATAACCCACAAAGATTGATACCCTTTTCTCTTTCCAGTCCCTGGAGATATCCAGGGAAGATAATTTTGCAGCCCCCTAAATTAATCCATCCTGTTGCTCTCCTGTCCTTGCTTCTGGCCCAGTGAGGCACTCGTATAGCTCTATCCTAAAGATAGCCAGTAGAGGGGAAAGATGAGCTGCTGGGTGCAGAGTCTTGGAGCTCAGCTTCTCATGCCTGCAGGCATGGTCATTAGCAGCCTTGCCGGAGACAGGCCAGTCAGGGTTGCCCGCATCTGAGAGAAAGGCACGGACTCTGCATGGTAAAAGCCTTGGACCCAGAGGCAGAAACTCTCTGAGCCCCATTAACCTTGTCTCCAGAACTCTGGGCGCTGTCAGCAGCGGGGCCTGAAGAATCCCAAAGGGACACAAAATTGTAGTGTTTCCAGGTTGGCCAGATGTGCTTTAGAGCAGTGAGTTTGCTCAGGGGCTTTTGATGGCAGTGGAACAGTTGAATGTGGTCTGGGCTCCCTGTTCTATAATACTTCTGTTCTTAATATCACTCAAATGACCCTTGAAGGGGTTTTTGCTTTTTGTTTTAAATATGAAGTTTTTACTTCATTTTGTGCCAAAACTTCAGGAACTTCTGGCATCAGTCTCTCATCAGAGAGCTCTGGCTCGGGGGCTCAGAGTGGAACCCCAAAACCAAGTCTTTTGGTAATGACACCTACCCAGTGTCATTCTCATGCCCAAGGGCATGAGAACTGGTGGGTTAAAAGTCTTTGGAAGCATTCTGGAGGGTTATCTAATATGGATTCGGGACCGGCAGGACAGGGAGTTGCACTGGGCCATTTCTATCCTGCTAGATCTCTCTGCTCTGTCCTCAAAGGCTTCATTCTGCCTTTTCCTCAATGAGATGTTAGATGAACTGTAGCCCCAGAGTGCCATGGCCACCCGGCCTGTGGGTGCTGGGCTCAGTGCCCAGGCCACATTGAACTGGGTGTGGGTACATGTCATGGTCATTGGTTGTTTTTGCCGGCACAGCTTGGAGCCTGATGTGGGGGCGGGGCCTCGGTTGAGCTAGTAGGCCAGGCCAGCGGCCCTCCAGCCCACTGATACCCCTGGCCACCCTGTCCTCTGCTCCCTTCTAATCGCTCTTATTTACTTTGAAACGGTTCTGGAAAATACCAGATATGCAAACACTGAGACTGGGGTGGGTGAGGAGTGGGGTGAAGGGGAGTTTGTGGCGGGTGGGAACACAACTATTTTAAAAATGCTGCAAATCTCTACAGCGTTTCCCAGAAACCACAAGCACGAGTTCTGCCTGCCAGCAGGGCTCCTGCCACCCCACTACGCTGAGCTGCTGGATTCGCCTCTCTGTAGCCTGGGGTGGAGAGCAGCGTCTGTGGGGGTGGGGACCAGTGACCCAGTTGACATGGGGGCTCCCCTGCTGCCTGGGCAGGCTGCCTGGCACCTCCATTGTCAGTTCTGCGTAGAGGGTATGGATGTGCCTCAGGCATCCGGCAGCACTGTGGGTGCCCAGCATGCCAGACGGGCACTGCAGAGAATGGAGTCTTCATGGCCCCCTACTTCCTGCTGTGCAGTTTTTTTGGGGGGGCCCAGCCAACCCTGGAGTCCTACATGGTGTTTGGCATCAGCTTTTGTTCTGTTAAATACAGGGACAGTGTCAGCAAAACTTATTTTTTCAGTTGTTGGCCTACTTTGGTTGGGAAGCTATTTCCTTAGACCTGGGTCACCACTCCGGCTCCTTCATCTCCTGCCACATGTTCCTCACTATCAGGGCATGGCACTCTGCCCTGGCACAGCCTCTTTGGGCAGACTCAGGGGTAAGGAAGGATATAGGGTAGGGTGTTTGCCCAGTGTTCTGCATGGCACCTAGTTCTAGTATGGTGCATAGCACATATATGCTCCCTAAGTAGTAGTAGGGAGCACCAGCAAGTAGATCCAGCGGGACAGAAATGCACTGAAGGAAGGCCATGGAAAGTAGCAGCCAGGATGAGGACCATCACTGGTGTTCACTGTCTGCTGGGCCCTGTTCTAGATGTTTTTCATATATTAACTCCTTTACTTTTCCTAAGCACACTACAAAGTAGGTATTGTCAGAATCTCAATTTCACAGATGAGGAAACTGGATTACAGAGAGATCAAGGTTAAGTAAGATGCCCAGGGCTTCACTGCTGTTCAGTGATTTGTTGGGATTTGAACTCGGCATCAGTGTCTTGCTCCACACTGTTGTGCTGGGGAGGGGAGGGCAGCACCTGGATGTCCATAGGCATCTGCTGCCCAGCCCAGGCCTGCCCCTTCTGACTCCTGCTGCCTCTGTCAAGGCCTCTTCCCAGAGGGATGGGGGAGCTAGGAGTGACTTGTTCTGTGGATTAGTCAGAAGAAGTGAGCCCAGAGGGCAGCCAGTGGGATTTAATCTTGTAGGAACCTGGGGGGTTACTGAAGAGTGGCCGACAGAAGCTGAAGAGAAGCAGAGGCTCTCTGGGCAGCATTTGGGTGTGGTCTCCAACCCCATCTGAATTGGGCTGCCTGGCTGTGGTCCCCTCACCTGTGCGCTTAAAGGGACTTGTAAGATTCAGCTGCAGACCCACACAAAAAGGTTAATAATGGGTTTATTTACAAGAGAAAGGGAAATTAATAACTCAGGGAAAGAGAGAGATAAGTTGGTTAATGCGTCCTACCAGTTCCACTGACCTGGAATCCCAATAACACAATGAAAGCTGGAGAAAAGCCAAGAGACAGCCTGAGCCACGAGGCCAAGAGACCCCCTAAAGCCCACCTGTCTGGTTTTATATCCAAACATGGCTGCTTAACTCCACCCTCAGAACCCCAGCAGTGCTCCCTTTGGTGAGGCTGGGATTTGTAGTTCCAGTGTCTGGGGTGGTGGGGTGGTGTCCACAAAATCCGTATCTGGCGCCCCCTCACCTTATCATCTTACCAGTACTGATTGCCATTGCACCTGGGTTGGCAGGGTCCCGAGAGTCGCCTCTGACCAGGAACAGAGATGTTGCACGGGGCCTGGACTCTGCTGCCCCCAGGCATGCACTGTGGGAGCCAGGGGGAGGGCGAGGGCCTAGCAGGTAGAAGTCTCTTTGACTTCTACCGTTGAGTCCCTGCTGTTCCTTCTGTCTGTGGCGCTTTCCCCTGCCCCTCTCATACTCATTGGCCCCAGCTTGAATATCACTCCCTCTGGGAAGCCTTCTCCAGTCCTCTCAGACTGTGTTTGTTCTGCATCCCAGCCTCGTACACCACTCTCCGTCAAAACACATCAAAAGTTTCATTAATTAGTTACCCAATTATTTCCCCAATGTTAGAACACTTCAAAAGTGGCTATTTGTTAAAGGAAAGACAGTGGTTCTCTAGTCCAGACCTGGTTTTCCATTCTGTCTGGTTTTCCCCCATTTAGCTCCATTTTGGATCCTAGAGCTCTCCCCCTTCCTCCCCACTGGCCTGGTGACTTGTCTGCAGTCTACAGGCATGTTTTGCCTTCTCCCCCAACTCAGTTTCTTGTATGCTGGGGAACTTGGCACCCCCCACAGAAGGCAAGGAAGGATGGGCTGGAGGCACCAAAAGCAAAAGCCTGGAAAAGGGGGTCCAAAGGGGCATCCTGAGGACTGCCTGCCCCTCCACTGGAGCCCCCAGGAATGTACCAGGTTGGGTGAGAGGCGAATATGGGGTCACACAGTGTCCCACCAGGGGGCTTTGGAGGAATGCGCCCTCTTACAGGCTGCAGGTCTCTGAGGGGGTGGAATGTTGCTCGGCAGGACACAAAGCTTCCTCTTCCCTCTGCCACTTTCCCTGGGCTGCTGTGTGCTGGAATGTCAGCAGGCTGGGAATTTTCACAGTAAGGATTTTTCCTAGTCAGAGCAACAGATTCCAGCTGGTGCCTGGGGACAGCTCCTGCGCGGAGAGGGGCTGTTGGAGAGGGCAGGAGGAAATGCTAGGGCAGCCGGAACAGCTCTGCCCCAGGCCCGGGCTCGGTTCCCATTCTCTCTGAGGAGGCAAGCATGTCTTCCCCACTGGGTCAGACCAGGGGGCCCTGGGCTGCAGGAGCTGTGGGGTTCAGGAGAGGCAGTGGGAGGCCTTGGGGAACAGAGCGTCCACTTCATTGAGAAGGGACATGGCTGGATCTCGAAGACCTTGCTTCCTGCAACCAGTACATGAGTCAGGAAGGGGAGCTGCCTCAGATTCCATCGTCAGGTGGGGCTGTGTCTGCCAGACCCAGGTTCTCTGGTCTGTGGGGGCCACCCCCACTTTGGTAGGAAATGGCACTGCTGAGTTTGTCACCTATGATTGTCCTTCACTCTGTGGGCCCCCCAACTACCCCAGAGCCTAGCTCCCTCTCTTCTGGCCTTTCTGGCTCCTGTGCCCTTTGCCCTCTGGTTTCAGTTCCACTGGCTCCTCCCTTCCATTCCCACTTCTGTAAAGAGCTGACTCACTTCCTCCCTCCCTCACCAGCTTCTCTCCCTGCCAGGCCCTTTGGTGAGCAGGGTATCCACAGAGAGATGTCTCATAGGGCAGGCCCTGGGCTCTCTTCTCTCGCAGCAATACTCTGAGGCTGCCCCAGGATTCAGGGCAGAAGAGGGCTGGCTGTGGGAGGGAGGAGGGCCATGGCTCTGGGCTGTAGGGAAGGCCAGGTGTGAACATCCCTGGGGCCTTGGCACCATCAGGACTGGACTTCAGGAAGCCTTGAAGATCACCTGCTCCATTTCACACTGTGGACTTGATTTCGCAGATAAGAAGGTGCTGTCCCTATGATCAGGGAGCCTGTGCTTTCTCTTGAACAGAAGATATCTGCAAAGAGATAGCTCTCAGCCCAGGGTGGCATGGGTTAGAGCCAACCAGTGACGGCATCGTCAGGCAGCATGAGATAGATGGTCATGACTCCCTGTGTCACCCAGTTTCATGCCCAACCCATCAGATCAAGGGGAAGTATCTGGAGATCCCAAGGGAGCCTTTTTGGTGAGGACACGGTAGGGAAAAGTCTGATACAACTCCTCGTGTTAGTTCTTTTGCTCCTCCTCACCCCAGCCTCCCTCCTCTGTGGGCTGGTTTGATTGCAGAAGCA
This sequence comes from Condylura cristata, assembly GCF_000260355.1. NCBI lineage: Eukaryota > Metazoa > Chordata > Mammalia > Eulipotyphla > Talpidae > Condylura > Condylura cristata. Next base: position 35,668,569 of record NW_004567118.1, read on the forward strand.
CTGGCTTCAGAGCAGTGGAAGGCCCCTGCCCGGCTAGCTGGCTTCCACATTGCCCTGCCAGGAGCTGTCCAGGCTGCAGGAGCCCGTGTGCCTGGCACGTCAGTCACTGGGGAGCCAGCCTGTGCTGGGCCTGGCACAGCCTTGCGTCCTTGTCCACGGCGACCCAGGTTACCCAAAGGACAGCCCAGGCTGAGGCTGAGTCCCCACTCGTTTGGCCATGCATCAAGATCAATAGAGGCGTGAGGGAAACTGGGCCCACAGCCTGAGAAGCCTGGGGAGACTGCTGCGGTCTGCCTTCCTGGAATCAAGTGACCAGTAAACAGCCCTCTTCCCCTTAGCACTTGGCTTTGCCTGGCAGAACCCCCATTGCTCTGGCAGCCTACAAGGATCCTGATTCTTGCTTCCAGATTTCTGGACAATGCCTGGAATTCTTGCCTAGGTGAGGTCAAGGGCAGCTGGCAGGAATGAAGCTGAGGCTCAGAGAAGGCGAGGGGCACCAACTTGATCACCCCACCCCAAATGCCCTCCACCGCCCTCGTGGGAGGTGACCCACCCTGTGCAGGCACACAGATACTGTCTACATTCCTCTCCCAGGGCTTCTTTATTGTTCCCTGCCCTCACCCATCATTACTGGGCCCTGACCTGCCAACTCTGTAATAGGACATTCCCAAGCTTAGAAATAGCTTGGGACACACACACACAGCACTGCTGAATTTATTCTGGGTTCTTTTCTCCCAGGCCTTCCAAAGCATTTCTGTAATCAAGTCAGTGTCCTTCTAACCAACCTGTCCTAGGAAGGCTTACTTCCAACTGTAGACTTGGTCTCTGGGGCAAGGGAAGGCAGTTTCCTTACTTTTTTTTAAAAAAAGATTATTTATGCATACAGAACTGGGGTACAGGCCAGAGTTGCAGGGGCGGTGAGAGGACTCACCAGAGACAGAGCTGGGAGCAGAACAGGTAGATCGACAAAGTACACTGTGAGGGGAGCAGCAGACCGGTCAGGAGAGGTCTGCTGTGCCATGTGGGTCACCTTCAGGGCGGGGATATTGTTGCTGTAGAAACAGATGCTTGGCAAATATGAAGTTGGATCGAAGGGCTGGTTTTGGCTGTGAGAATTGCTTTCAGTTCACTTGGGGAGAAGAAAGATGAGGGTGGCAGCAAAGGCAGACAAGCCCACACACAGGGATTCAATCATGATTATGCATGTAGTGTTAACACATTGATCTGCGTTGGGTACAGCATGGACTCTGGCAATACAGTGCCTGGGTGATTCTGGGCAATTAATTTCTCTGCGCATTTTCCTCTGCAAAATAGGATTAATAACAAGTTGCAATGTTGTTTAGAGGATTAAATAAATCAATACAGACAAATCACTTAGAGTAGTGCCTGGTTTATAGAAAGAACTCAGAAGGGAATGTTATCACCATTATGAGCCTGACCCCTTGGAAATACTTGTACCTGGGAGCTTGGATCCTCTGCCTAAGAAATGCCAAAGGCTTGTAAATGACTCACTCTGGTGTGGGGAGAGGCTTTGTTCTCCTCCCCAGGACAGTGCTTTTTGCCCAAAGGACTTTTCAGGTAATATGTAAATAAGACCTAAACTAGTTCCTAAACTTATTTGGAACCTCAGAGCTAATAGCCTTTGTCTTTCATTCTCAACCTAGTCTATAGTGTGATACCAGTTTTTAAAATTGTGCTTTTTTTTTTTTTTCCTGAGAATCCCCTCAGTCAAATTCTTGGCTGATGCTAATATCTTTGGAATAACAAGCTTCTTATTACCTACTTAATTTTCAGTTGAATGAACTCCACTTTTGAGTGGTTTCTCCACAATTTATTTTGTTTCTTTACCCCTGTCTTGCTTCTGATGGTGCATCTAGCTTAGGGCTAAGCAGGAATTGAGGGTGGAACTGACACACACAGAGAGGCAGGCAGCCCTGATCTGCCCGTTCTCTGATCTGTCCTCTGTGCCTTTCATCACACATAAGAATTTGCCCAGACTCTCCCACTCAGATTTGCTATCTACTGTAGCAAAAGCCCGTAAATTCCATGCCTGTGATAGAATGTGACATTGCTCAGATCCATACCCTGCTCTCCTGTTCCCCCACAGATCCAGGGCTGGTGGACATTTTTGGGGCCTCACTAGCATGGCAAGCATGCCTGGAGTTCCTTTTCTCACCACATCCTCCTCCCCCCTCATCTTCTTATGGTTCATTGGCAATACAGGGAGGTGTCCAGTCATCACTCCACCCCCACCCCCTGCCCCAAGGCAGAACTCCTAGTATGCTGCTCGGGACAAGGCTTCATTGGCCTTATTTGCCCTTGAGAGTAGACAGTTCTGCTGGCATTTCTCTCTCTAGGAGCACTAACATCAGATGAGTCCAGCAGTCCGTGATGTGGGGAAGCCCTCAGGCCACTACATTCCAGATGACTTACCCATGAATGGTCCAGAGACTGAAGAAACAAGGCACGATTGTGTGACACTGAGGGGCTTTCTCCCAGGCCTGGGGTGTCTTGGGTTGTGGGCTGGCTTCTATTCAGCCTTGCCTTTTCAGCCCCTCTGCATCTGGCTTCTGCTCCTAGGCTGGGTGTTAAATCGCAGCTACAGCCTTTTTGGGGCCTGGGGGTCAGTCTAGGCACATGCAGACAGGAGTAAGCAGACTCTGGGGGCCAGAGGCACCACCTGAAGGAGTCTTTGGCAGGCATGGCCTGGATAAGCTGAAAAGGGGTCCTGTAGACCAGACCCGTCCCATAGGATATTCTGCAAAGATGGAAATGTTTCCTAGTCTGGGCTTTCCAACTTGGTAGCTAAGAGCCACATGTGGCTATTAAGCACTTGAAATGTGGCCAGGGAGACAGAAGAACTGAAATTTAAATTTGATTTGATTTTAATTTAATCAGATGTATGCCTAATGTTTCAGTTCTACTTCAGTTTAAATAGGCACACATGGCTAGTGATTACCATATTGAACATGCATCTGGGGTGCTCTTGAAAGCCTGTCTCCCCTTGTGGTCCCTCCACCCCACCGCGAGGCTGAGGGTGGTGACATTTTCTCTTCCTTTCAGGAAGGAAGACTTGTCCTTGGCAATGTCTACACTTCACCAACTCTGGAATCCTGATGCCCCAGGGCCAGCAGGTCCCTGGCCATGTGCCACCACAACTGGGGCAGTTTCCGCACCTGGCCAAGCATGTTTCTGCCCAGCTTTGCAACACACAGGTGCTTACATGCCCCAGTGGATTTGGCCAGGCCTATTAAGGTGGAGGGGGTGTGCTGGTAGGAAAAGTAGAAGCGTTTGCTTTTTCCTTTCTGCTTCAATGCAGATTGGGTTTGTGCTTTATTTTTACTTAAAGCTTCTAGAAACAGGCCCAATAGGGCCCCCCAGAAGTGAACACAGATTGTTGAGCACGTAATTAATGTTCCACATCTGGAGGCACCTGAGCCTTGTCTAAAGAAGCCACCCCGACATTGAGAATAAGTACCACAGGCCCCCAACCCTCGCGCCCGGAAGACATACTGATCTTTCATCTGAATCGGTGTGGCTGGCCCTTAAACAGGGTTTCCTTTTTCCTTCTGTGGAAGTAGAGAAGAGTTGTTGTTTATGTGAAGAAGAAAAGAACAATACTTCATTATGCTTATTCCTGCATGTCTGCCAGAGGGGGTGGGGAGGGGAATATCATGTATTTGGTAGACTCCGGAATGTTCCCAGTGTTGGTGGGATTTGGGGTAGGGGTGTGGAGGATTTTGGGAAATCAGCCTTAAGGCATGCCCTTGGCTTTGGGCCTTGTGGGAATCTGACAGAGCAGAAGCAGTTTGGAAATCCCCTGCAGCTGAGGCTCCTGGGGAGGAGCTGGTCTACTCTGACAGCCAGGCAGGTGGTCCCGCAGGCGGCCAGGACCTGGCTCTTACCTGAAGCGGCTTCTGGTCTTAGCAGAGAGGCAAAGTCTAGCCATCCACACTTGGGCTCTGTGCTTGCAATACCGTGTGGTGTCTGTCACTGGCTTCTGAGCAAAACTTCGAGTGTGTGAAGACAGGGATGAGCAGAGTGCCTAACACTGCCTTAGTGACCACCGCTGGGACTGACCACCCCGAACACACTGACCTTTCAGGATTGCTCAGACCACTCCCCACCACACAGGTTCAAGGCGTCCCAGGAGTCCTATTTATTCATTTTACTCCACCAGTGAGCATTTTATTGAATCCTATCATATGCAAGGGCTGCTTTGGGCCCTAGCGGTGATGAGAACAAATCAGTCTGAGCTCATCTTCGCCTCGCTTTGCCTATCCCCTGTGGGCAAGGCAAGAGGCCATCTTGTGCAAGCAGCCCCCTCGGCCCCGAGCTCCCGCGGGACTCTTGGGGGTGGGGCGGGAGGTGAAATCCCTGGGCTTTGGAGGTGCCGGCGGCCGGTGAGAAGGAGGCGGTCGCCCTCTGCTGGGCTCCGGTGGAGCTGCAGGGCGGGCTCTTGCCCAGCTCCTGACGCAAGTGCGGGGCCAGGCGCTGGCCCCGCCCCTAGGCCCCGCCCCAGGCCCCGCCCCTGCGCTGGCGTGCTGGCTCCGCCCCCCCACCCAATGTGACTCCGCTCCTGGGCTGGGGTGTCGGGGCCCAGCCCTGGGCGTGCACCTTTCGCCACCGAGTTTTTTCTCAGCCTCCTTCCTCTTCCTGCCGCAATCTCTACGCCTCTTCAGGGGGGATTGCCCTCGTCTGCTTTGGGATCTACTGGTCATCGATGCCCAATAATAATTTTTTAAATGTTTGGTACTTCAAAAGAGTACCCAACACAGTTATCTTCATAAAAGACATTGTTCACACACGTGCCCCTCCCCACAAAAGGAATGAAGGATGGATAGTACTTCGGAGGAGAGGAAAGGCACCGGTGCTGTGGTGCTGTGCAATCTCTGAAGTGGCCCTGGGAGAGACTGCATCTGGGCACCTCACTGCTTGACTACGCCCCACACCCTCAGCTAAGCACCCAGGCCCTCTCCAGCCCTGACAGCTGAGTGTTTGAAAGAGGACTGTCCTGCAGCTTCCCTGAATGAAGCACTCTAATAGTCATAGTCATATTCTGTATGTTGCAAACTAGTGATGCAAAGCACTATACAACCTGTACACACAGAGCTCAGCTTTTATACTTTTTTTAAAAAAGATTTATTTATTTATGCATACAGAGCTGGGGTACAGGCCAGAGGTGCAGGGGCAGTGAGAGGCTTCACCAGAGACAGAGTGGGGAGCAGAACAGGCAGATCGACGAAGTACACTGCTGAGGGGAGCAGCGGGCGGGTCAGGAGAGGTCTGCCGGGCCATGTAGGTCCCTCGGGGTAGGCAAGTACTGAACTTATGCAGAAGCGGCTTTAGCTTCTTAGTGCTGTGCTTTAACCCGCTGTGCCACCAGGGAGTGCCCTATACTTTTTTTTTTTTCTTTTAAGGAGTTTTAATTTAAATGGGAATTTACCTTAGAGAGTCAAACAGGGGTCAGAAGAGTACTCTTGTTAAGAGGCTGAGAAGCACCTCAGTCTCAGTGTTTTCCTGCCTAGCTCCCCCTCAGCCAGCCTCCCTCTGTCATCCTTTTTTTTTTTTGATAATGGCTTCACCCTGTGCTCCTGAAATCTTGAGCTTGAAATCTGCCAGTCTTTAGTTGCACTTCCTCCTCCTCCGACTCCCCTCAAACCCATTTCCCATCTTCCACTCTCCCCTCTCTGACTCTCTTGTCACCCTCTTCCCCATCCACTGCCAGAACCTAGGTAACCAGCCTATCTTTCATCTGGCTGGCACCTTGACCTCCTCTCTAGTCATCTTTCTGCTTCCCTGGAAATCCTCCTGTCACATCAGCACAGGTTTAACTGTGCCCCTTTAACTGTGTCTACTGAAACCTGCTGTCACTCCCTGCTGGTGGAGTGGAAGAAGCGTTCCAGCTGTGTTCCAGCCCTGGCCCTGCCACTCATAGCTTTGTGACAGTGGACTAGCCATTCAACCTCAGTTTCCCACCCCACAGTTCCCTTTCATGACACTTGCTTCCAGGATTTTGAAGAAAAATAGCCCTTCCTCGATGTGTGGCTAATGCTCAGTCTGTACCTTCTTTTTCCTCAGACTCCACCTTGCTTTTGTTTGAGGCACAGCTCTTTCAGTTGCAGATGACAGAGAGCACAGCTTAGTTGTTTCAAAAAGAAGGCATGTTTTGGCTCAAATATCTGAAAAGCCTGAAAAGCCGGGGTATATCAGGTTGTGAGTTTAGCCTTCATCAGTAGTATGGGTGAGCAGGACCCACGCCTGTTCTGTTTCTCATCTCTTCTATGCTTTCATGGTCCTGGGACAAGTGGTGGTAAAATAGCACAGCCCTAGGTTCAAGTTTTGTGGGAAAATAAGTGTGACTAACTCAGTAATCCTGTCAGTTCCATTATTGCCCTTGATACTAAGTCACATGCCTTTCATTAGCCAATGCCCAAGGCCCAGGGATATGACAGTCCCACTGACTAGATTGTGGGGTGAGTCCCCAGAGGAAAGTGAGGGTTTGGCAAGCAGGATGGAAAGTGGACAGCAGAATCAGCACCCGTCTACTGTGGCTTAGTGGACTCCTTGGCCAAGACCCACCTACCTTGCCAGCATTGTATCTCATTTACTTACATGAGTCCTGCATTTCTCCCAAACTTCCATGTTTCATGTTTCCTGCTCTCTCACCCCTGCCTTTTTCTTTAACTCCCTTCTTACCTCAACTTGTTATTACAAGCTTCCTTCTGTCTTTCATGGCTGACCTCCAAGCTGTCTGCCTGACTTCCCAACAGGAATAGACTTCTGCCTGCGAACTCCTCTACAACATTTTCAAGGCCCCTGTTGGAACATTGAGTAGATGCTAAATTGACTTATAATTATTCGGGTACATATCTTATCACCCCTTCTGGTCTGAATGTTTGTTCAGGTCGAAAATGCTGTCTACTTCTTGTTTCACATACTCAGACAGTATCAAGTGTCACCTGTGAGCAGGATGCAGTGCTAGGTAGAATCCAACATAGAACCTTTGCTTCAAGGAGCTAGCCATCTAGTTGTAAGATTGGGAAAAAGAAATGATAATAATAACAGACACTGTGCCCCCCACAGTGTTGATCTTGAGGAATGACACTTCACTGCGCAAGTGAACGGCTTCCTTCACTTCTCAGAGCCTGCCCCCAGCCCGGTTCTGCTAGTCCATTCTGTCTGGCTAATGCCTGAAACAACCTAGGACCATTCACTCACCCCATGTGGGAGCTGAGTAGCTGGCATTGTTGCCTTCACGGGATATGCCTTTGTTTTCAGTTTTATTCCATAGTCTTATTGTATTTGTACCGTCCAGATAAATCCAATGGATGTTTTAGGAACACCTACTGTGTGCCTGGTGTAGTAGGGTGTGTGATGATATAAGAGATAGAAAGATATAAAAGAAGTGGGATAGGGGCCCTCCCTGGTGGCGCAGCGGGTTAAAGCACAGCGCTGAGAAGCTAAAGCCACTGCTGCATGAGTTCAATCCCCTCCTACCCGGAGGTGACCACCTGGTGTGGCAGACCTTTCCTGACCCGTTGTTCTGTTCCCCACTCTGTCTCTGGTGAAGCCTCTCGCTACCCCTTAGCCTCTGGCCTGTATCCCAGTTCTGTATGCACAAATAAATAAATCTTTGAAAAAAAAAAAAAAGAAGTGGGATAGGGTCTCTGTTTTCCAGGGAGAGCAGCTTATACAACACAAATACTTGTAAACTACATGGTTATAAACTCATACCAGCAAAATAGTAGTTTTGCTAGGCATTTGTGGCATGTGCTCATTAAACTTTAATACAGTCAGCTTTATGGTGGTATAAGAAATGACATAGCCGAAAATTGTGAATATTGTACTCTGTATGCTTCTTTTTACTCAATATTATAGATAGCATTATGCTTTCACGACACCAAAGAATAGTATCGATAAAGCCATGCTCACTTTGTGAGCAATTTAAGGAAATTTTGACTGTGTTCTAGTTTATTTTTACCTGTACCTGTTGACTTTAGAATCTCACCCCAGCTAGTATGTGACTCCACTGTACCTAACAGCACCACACTGAGTAGAACCAAAAGCCACCATGCAGGTGTTTTATCTATAGAGTTTTTAGAAATTCTCACCACCACCCACCATAATCCTGTTATTATTATAAGACCAGAAAGGTAGAAACTCTTAAGAAATTGAGTAGACTTCCCTTAGGTCAGAGGGCACAGAAGCGGCCGAGCTGGGAGTCAGTGTGGCTGTGCCACACTGACTTTATACCGCCATGCAAAGTCTTGGGGGAAGTCCTCATACAGGAGATAGGACTGGAGATGGACTTTGAGACATAGAGAAAGGGCTGCGGTGGTGATGGGCAGGGAACCATGCGAAAATCTGTCTTGGAGAGAGGACAAGAGTGAACACAGGGTGGGGCTGTGGAGAAGGAAGTGGCAGAAAAATGTGGAGAGACCAAGTGGCTACCTTGGAGGCAGGCGGAGTGGCCTGAGGTGGTCTGGCTGGCTGTGGGAGTGACTGCATGGGCCCTCTCCAGAGTCATAAGTTAGGCTTCTGGAAAATATGGGCTGGGCCCTGAGATAGCAATGACCTTTGAGCAGCAGTGGGACTGGTTGTGGCCTTGTGTGAAGGCTGAGCAGATTCTAAATTGCCAGGTTCTAACAATGGCCTCAGGTTTCCCTTCTGAATAAAGGGGGCTGCCCATTTGACTAAGGGAAACAAAACCACATTGAGACGATCTGTCAGCAGCCGAATGGACAGAATGGACAGGGTTTGGCCACCCGGATAGAAAAGAAGAGCAAATGGTTGCCAGTAATACAGAGCAAGACTATGCAGGTAGAGTGGCACCAGGTCGCCTCGAAGTCATCTTCCAGGACACTGCTGAATGTCGGGCAGGCCCAGAAGGCCACAGCAGCCAGAAATAGAAAACACCAAGAACACCAGTCAGTGTGTAAAACCCAGGCCCTTCTCACAGGAGAGCCTGCAGGTTGGCTGATAGCCTGTTTGTCCTGCTTCAGACACTTGGATTAGGCTTGGTTACCTGATTTTACAGCCTTTGGTGGAAACAGCACACTAAAAAGAAGAGAGATTGCTGGGGACAGGCACAGTGACAGGGGTAGGGGACAAAGGAACTGAAAAGCAGATACACAGACACGAAAGGGGACTGACTTCCACATGGGCATAGAGTGAGGCTCTGGGAGCCCAGGCCCTGGGGTGAAGTGGTGCCTGGCACAAGGCCAGTGCCCTTTGAGAGTGGCCTAGGGCGCAGGGGCAGAAGCCAGGCCGGAAGGTCAGGAGCTACCCCAGTGGGGTGACACACAGGCTGGAGTAGACTTGGGCTGGGTTCAGAGAAGTTCAGAGTTTGAGATGTTTGAGATTAAGTTCTGAGGGTTTTAAATGGGGAAATTAAGGAGAGCATAAAAAATTTTATTATTGTAACTGGTACTAGAATTTAGAAAACTACTTAAAATAGGAAATATTTTGTCCTGTTTAAAGGGTTTTAGTTACTAGAGCTTTTGCTTCCCTTCTTCCCCCCCATAAGGATCACAGATAATAGTTAAAACCTATGTGAACAGGCCCTCCCTAGTGGCGCAGCGGGTTAAAGCACTGCACTAAGAAGCTAAAGCCACTTCTGCATGAGTTCAATTCCTGCCTGCCCCCGAGGTGACCACATGGGGCGGCTGACCTCTCCTGACCCGCCCTCTGCTCCCCTCAGACCCCTCCTGCTCCCCTCAGCAGTGTACTTCGTAGATCTGCCTGTTCTGCTCCCCACTGTCTCTGGTGAAGCCTCTCGCCGCCCCTGAGCCTCTGGCCTGTACCCCTGTTCTGTATGCACACATAAATAAATCTTTAAAAAAAAAAAGAACCTATGTGAACATATGTGCTAGACATTCATCTTAGAGCTTTGCAAGTGTTAATTCACTTAACCCCTTTAATAGTCCAACATGGTAGACACTATTTTTTCCCCATTGTACTGATAAAGAAATTATCACTGAAGTGAATTGTATATCTCACTAATGAAAAGTCAAGATTGAAGGGCTCTGGAAGTCTCACACATAACCATGACACACTGTGAATAACTCTTTTAAAGCAGTAGTTCTCTGAAGGCTAGTTAAAACACAGATTCTGGGCCGCATGCTGGTGGAATAGCTCTCACTCTTGGCTGTATGCAGAATCACCTGTGGAGCTTTTAAAACTCCCAGCACCCAGGGAAATCAGAAACAGGAAGTGGGAGGGGGAGGGACGGGGGGGGGGGGGGGTTTCAGGCATCAGTATTTTCTGATGTCCCACTGGGGATGTCTGGGTGCAGTGGAGGTTGGCGCCATGTGTCAGGAAAGGACTGGGGACACACAGACCTGTGGCCCAGCACGTGCCTGCCGAGAGGGCCAGTGATCTCCCCAGAAAGCTGCATCCCTCCCTAGAAAGCAGAGGTAAGAGCCCAGCGACCCAGTGACGGAGTGTGATGTGTCTGCAGGGTGTGACAGGAGGCAGAGCTGGGCCTCCGTTCTCAGGCAGCACTTAGCAACCTTCTCCCAGCAAAGTCCTGTGATGACAAGACTCCTCGGGCTCACCAGACTGGCTGCAGTGACAGGCCTGGGGCCTCCAGCTACCCTAGCTGGGCACTGGCTAGGAGGCAGCTCTGCTGTGGGTTTTCCCAGGACCACCCTCACCCCACCCTCCCCCTCCTCCCCCCAGAGGAAGAGGGAGACAATGACTGCTTCCTTCTTTCTGCAGAGCCAACTGCTCTGAAACAGCTTCAAAAAGCCTATCTTTTGGCTCCTTCCACCTGCTCCCAGCTCCCAGCTCCCAGTTGAGCCTCTGGGGTCCCCAGCCTGCCTGGGTATCCTGGGTACCGACTGATGAGCTGGACCGGGCTGCCTCACGAGAACTGGCTTTTCACCGCAGTCATTGCTTACTGGCCAGACACCCAGTCCCTTGCCTGTTTTCAGGGCCAAGGCACACCCACCTACCCCACCCGCTCTGTGCCTGCTCAGTCACTGGCTGTGTGTCGGGGGCAGCAGTACACACACAGTGCGGTGGGTTCCACTCACGCCCCCAGGGTGTTTATTACAGCGGTGTTGTGGCTGCTGTCGGGGCACAGTGTGCAGTAGGCCTGTGTGCTGTGCTGAATGTGACAGTAGTTGTCTTGGCCTCTGCGCTGTAAATAGATGACAGAGGTGAGCCTATGATCTGTGTTTTCGAAACACTATGCTGTGATTGAATGTTCATGTGTACTGGTGTGTGTGTGTGTGTGTGTGCGCACATATGTATTTGTGTTTGTCTCTACCCGGGCCTGTGGGGCCTGAGGCTGCAGGTCTTAAATTCCTCTGCTATTTTTAGGGGCCGTATCAGCTCAGCTGTCCGAGCCTGGATGTGTGTCAGTAGGAAAGTCCCACCCTCCCTGCCTCTCCCCGCCCGCCCCGGAAGCCCGAGCCCTTCAACACTGTCTGCCCCTACCCGAGCCATTACTCTGAAAGCTTCCTCCTCCCCTTCACCTTCCCTCGCCTGCCGTATCACCCCCTCCCGGCATACCTGGTACCCGCAGTCCTCCAGGCTACTCTCTCTCTGGCTCTGGCCAGGGCTGGGCAGCTCTTGACGGGAGGGGCCTGGAAAGAGGGAGGGGACCAGGGCGGGGCTGCAGCTAGTGCTATTTTGAGCTGGTAACGGAGCAGCATCGGTGAGGAGACTCCTTGATCTGGGCTGCTCCAGGCCAGGCCATGCTGGTGAGTGTCCCTCTGACCCCCCACCTAGGAAATGTCCCTGGCTCCTCACGCTGTTTCCTCATGTAAGAAAGGAGGAGCCTTTTTTTTTTTTTTTATTTCCCCAGATGTGACTGAAGTAGATGGGGAGGAAGAGGAGGGGCTCCCTTGAGGTTCCTCTCTGAACCTCTTGGTGAGGTGGGAGTTACTCAGCCCCTGGCAGCCTCTGGACTCCCCAGAGGCAAAGGGCAGGGCCTCTTGGTCCTGACAAAACCTTGGGAGCTTTAAAGGGGCCACCATCTTTAACCCTCAGTGTCCTGGACTGCCTCAGCCACCCCACAGGCAGTGACACGCCTGCCCCATGAACAGTAGTTCATAGTGCTTTTGAGGCCTTCATTTCTCAGAACATTTCTTCCAAAATCTGGAACCCAGAACTTTGGAAGTCTTGTCCTCTGCTTTGCGTGGCCAGGATAGCCCTCCACCCCCTCTCCCCCTGGCCAGACGGGGGAAGGACTTGAGAGGGGTGGTCCTTCCTACTGTCCCCAAGAGTGAGCGCAGCCTGGCCTCCTCCATTTATGGAGGGGGCACAGGTGGTACCTTGGAGATGCCTTGCTTATCTTTTGGTCTTTTTTAGCAGCAGTTACTCCAGAGGAGTAAGTGCCTTCCTTTAAAAAGCCAGTGATGAGAGACCCAGCCACACAGCTCTCTTCCAGTCTGCCCCATTCTCCCTTAGCCCTCCTCCACCCCTCCCAGCCACCAGGGCAAGGTTTTCAGTGGTGTCAGCGTCAGCAGTTGGCGGAGTATGTGGACTGGCCTGCTGTGGAGGTGTGTCAGGGGCCGTAGATGTACCCGTGAGCGTTTGTATCTCGGTGGCCAAGGACTGCCCCACCCCAGCCATAAAACTGACTCCAGTGTCGAGGAGTGTGTATGTGTGTGTGTGTGTGTGTGTGTGTGCAGGCTGGAGGTAGGGCCAGAGAAGGCTGGAGCTTCTTTCTCGGGGTAGGGCCTCACCCCAAGAGCTGGGTGCTTCCTACCCGCTGCACCCCACCCTGGGCCACCAGGTTGAGATTTGCACGAGATGGCCAGAGAGATGGCAGAGTGCCCTGTAGAGGAGCAGTGCATGCCCCAGAGAAGAGCAGGTCCGGTTGTTGAGGAGGAAGCCCGGGCCCTTCTGCAAGTGCAGTGGCTGCAGGAAGCCATTCCAGTGCACCTGCTTCCTCCGCAGGGCAGTGATGGCTGCTCAGGGCTGGCGGTTGCTTTCTGTTCCGCCCTGGGGTGGGGGAGGGCTCTTGCTGGAGGCTGAACCAGAGAGATTGGAGGCCCTGCCAATCTCTTCCCTCCTCCGTGAGCTGTCAGCGCGCCTTCAGGTCATTCTCTGCACAACCCTTTCCTCTCTAGCAGGTCTATGTAAAGCTTGTTCAGGTCATAGGTGGAGGGACAGGCTTGCTTTCTACCTAGCTGTGTTCTAGTGGATGATGTCATGGCAGGACAACAGGGGCGGTGAAGGGGTAGCTGGTGGGTGGGAGGGTGGACTCTCACCCCCATTCCTTAAAATGAGCCTTGGAGGGTCTTGCTAGAGCACAGCTCTGGGCACAAGCCCTATTTGCTGTTGTGAGACCTTGGGCAAGTCACTTCTGAGCCTCCATTTGCTCATTTATAAAATAGGAATCATACTAGGATCGTCTTCAAAGAAATGTTGTGAGGATTAAATTCCACGACACATGTAAAGGATGCATTCAGCACAGTGCCTGACACTTAGTAAATGTTTCACAAAAATGAATTGTGTTTACTGTTAACTTCTTCCCTTCCCTGTTATCCCTCTTGCTGCCACCCTCAGCCGATTTAGATATTTCAGTGCTAGGTTGGAACTGGCAGGAAGAGGTCACCTGCTCACCACCCTCAGAATGGGAGCGGAGAGGAAGTGCCTCTCTCATCAGAAGTGAAGCCTGAGTGTGTGTGAGTGTTGGCAGAGGGGAGGGGCTGCCAGGCTCCCCTGGCTACGGTGATGGCACCTTCTCATCCCCGAGGCACCTCCCGTGGGACTGCTGCCCTCCTCACCGTGTGTGGACTTCTAGCCTGGACTCTTGAGACTACAGGGGCGTTCCATGTCTGAGGGGCTGCCTGCTGGTGGCATGATTCTCCTGGAGGCATTTGGGCCCCCATTTTTGTGCCCGGCAAGGGGCACAAACATGGTAGTTACAGGCAGATGGTCCTCCAGCCTGGCCCAGACCCTGAGGGTTGGAAATCTTTTCCAGGCTGAGCATAGATGGATCCCCCAGCACATTTTTGGACTTCTCCTCTTTGAGAACAAATGTTTTTAGCTATTATCTCCTCTTTTTTTCCTTTTTATTGACTATTTAGCCATCTTTACAATAAACAGTAAGTAACAAAGACATAGCAAAATAAATAGCAAGTGTCTCTATTGTGTCCAATTTATGCAAGGTTATTATGAGCACTGTTCTGCATACTATTGAGGTTCTTGTTTGTTTAATGTCATTTTATGTGGCATTTTCCACATGATTGCATTGTCTACCTATCTGTTAGTTGAACTGGCAACATAACAGTGCATCCTACAGAAGAGCCACAGTTTACCTAACTTTTTCCTCACTCTAGACATTTGGGTTGTTTCAGTCGTGGGACTGTTATACCAAGTGCATCTATAATAGTCTTGGCATAGATTTGTGGGTTTTTTCCTTTCTCTTCTTTAAGTCACCTTATTGGCTATACATTCCTGACGATAGGTTGAGCAGGACAGAAGATGATGATATTTATGGCTATTACTGCTCCACAAAGAACTACTAAGCAGTTTCAGCATGTCCCTGCCCTCACCTCAACTCCATGACATTGAGTTTTCTCTCTATTTATTGCTGCTAAATTTAGAGATATACCTCCTTAGTTTCTTCCACATCCTGGGAATCGGGGTGTGCAAGTGTTATTCTCTGTAGTTTACAATTAGGGGAAGAAACCAACTGGGAATAAGAGATTGTGTGAACCCCCATTCCGGTATTGCCATGCAGCAAACATTTATTCCATGCTGACAGTATAATGGGGGTGGAGGGCGGCGCAGAGAGCCCCCCATCATGGCCCAGGAACGTGATAGACACACTAACAACTCATGGAGCTCTTCCCTGAGAGTCCTGGCTGTGGGCGCTTCAACAAGGTACTTACCCTATGGATCTCCTTGCCAGAAGTGGATTGTTATGAGAATTAAATGAGATTGCACTGGCTCTCAAAAGTATCCAATGAATGTTGGTTTCTCTTCTCTTCTCCCCAAGAGAGGGAGGAGAGGGCCAGCACCTCAGAGAGTGGCATGACGCAGTCTGGGCCATTGAACACTAGTTAACACTGCACTATCAGCTTTGCTTTAGCTTGACCACACCTCTTGACCCTCAACACTGAGACAGAACATTAGCCAGAGCTGCTACTAAGGATGGATGACTCAGCCCCTCTGGCCCTACCTCACTCAGCAGAAAAGGTGGGCCTCATAGCACAGGCTTTGAGTCAGAGAGACTGAGACCTCAGCTCCACCACTTATCAGCTTTGTGACTTAATCTCTTTCCTCATCAGCAAAATAGGAATAATAATAATTCCTATAGAGTGTAGCTGTTGTAAGATTTATACTTGAAAGTAAATGTTGGGTCCTCCCGGGTGGTACGACAGGTTAAAGCACAGCACTATGAAGCTATCACAGCCACTCAGCATGAGTTCGATCTCTGACCAGGGAGGTGTCCCACAAGGCATGGCAGACCTCTCCTGACCTGCCTGCTCCTCCCCTCAGCAGTATATTTCAGTATATCTGCCTGTAATGGTCCCCACTCCGTCTCTGGTGAATCCTCTCAACCCCTGCACCTCTGGCCTATACCCCAGTTCTGTATGCATAAGCAAATCTTTTTTTTTTTTTTTAAGTAAATGTTGGCACAAAATGATGTAAAAATAAACTATGACATTATTATTATTATTTTTAAAGTAAATGTTAAATACTTTTATGGGGCTCCTCTCACCAGAGAGGGAACAGATCAGAGAAGAGAGGGCTTGGGTCCCCAGACCCTTGCCCCACAAAGCCTCTAGTTCACAGCTCTGGGGGGGTGTCTGTAGCACAGACACATTCTTTGGGGCTGAGTTCCTTCCCTGTTCTGTATTGGAGAAGGATGGGTTATTCTTGATCTTAAGCAAATCACAGTTAGGATCCTCTGAAAAGGAAGGAGAAATATCTGGATAATTGTGCACATAACTACAGAGAGAATTTCCTCTGGGGAGAGCACATTCAGAGAGATGCTGGTAAGGAAGAGCTCATACAGAGGAACACCCCCAGGTACAGCTGGCCCAGAGTCCCCACAACCTGGGGTGGGTGGCTCCTCTCTGGACAAGCAGGAAAACTTGGGCAGGAAATCAAAGAGCAAATGAGCTTATTACTTAAACAAACTTAAAGCCTCTGATGTATGAGCTGGATAATAAAATAGCGATGTCAAGAAAGCATATAAAAATAATTGAAAGTGAACAGTTCTCTAATTTTCCCTGGTAATTCATTTAAGCAGTAATAACAGTGAACCTGTTCTTAAACACCACTGAATTAAATGGATTACTTGGATGAAGCCCCTCCCTGGATTGAGACAGATTCTACCAGTTGATTTTCAGGAGGCCCAGCTCTGGTTTCTAATCCACGGAAGGGCAGCTTTATCATGCTCCAGGCTTCTTGCTGCTCACAGGTAATGGTGTGTTGCAGGTGGCAGGCAAGTGGCCAGAGGCCACGAGCAGCTCCTCTGAGGTCCTTCCAGGTCTCAGGCCTGCAGCTTTGGTTCACAATATTAAGGGCTTGACCCGGAAAGGACCTTGCCAGCTCTCTAGACCAGCTCACTGCCTAAGAGGCTCAGGCAGGTGAAGTGGCTCCTTCACGGGCACAGCGCTTCCCAGGGTAGGTGGGCTGTGTCCGTCAGTCCCCTGCAGGGTGTGGGGCTGTGTCTGTCCAGTCCCTTGCCTTGCCTTCTTTTTCTGCGAATATTTTACCTCTTACTCTTGCCTTGACTGTTGAGTCTTGTGATTCTCTTCCTCCTCCTCCCCAGCCCCCCTCCCCCTTGTTGTCCACAGCGTTTGTCCCAGCAGGTCCTGGCCTGTAGGAAGACTCGAGTCCCTGAGAGACTCTGCCCCCTCTTCTCCGACCCAGGGTGCAGGCTTCTGTCAGCACCATGGCCTTTTCATCAAGGTTTGCCTTTTGGGAGCAAAAGGAAAGTTGGATTTCAAAACCTTTATGCTTTTCCTATGTGCTTTGGCATGGTGTGTGCAGGCAGGAGACTGGCTGGCAAGAGAGGGCAGAGCTGGTTTGGGGCTTGTGTGTGATTTGGAGCTGGGAGAATGAAGGGGGCTGGGCCACTGGCGGGCTCCTGCGCTGTCATGCTCCTCCCCTGCTCTCTGGCTCTGGAAGCTGAGCTGCCTTTTGCCCCTCTGGGGCCCCTCCCAGTTAACCCCTCCACACCCTCCTGCTACTCTGAATCACCCTGGCAACATGGGCTGCTGGAGAATGGAACCGCTTTGGCTCTGAGGCCTCTGGAGTCTGGGGACTGTGGTGCATCGGAGAAGGAGCCAAGACCAGGGGTCAGCCACTTGGCCGCCTCGGTCCAGAGGGTGATTCAGGCTGCAGACCTGGGTGTGCCTTTGTGCGGTGCACAGCCCCAGCTGGGCAGCGACCTACAAATGACAGAGTCCTTTGGGCGGGGGAAGGGGCAGTGAGTCAGCCTGAGACTAAATCCAGAACTGAGCTCAGAGCTGAGCCTAGTGTCCCAGAATCTCGGGGAGCAGCCACTGTTTCCCCTGCCTCACTACTTGAATGAGATGCTTGGGGTACCAAGCTCAAGCCACTGGAGGGAGGACAGGTTTGGAGCTGGTGAAGGGCTCAGCGTGGACTTGGAATCTGGGCCATCCTGACCTGCGCTAACAGCACTGCGTGTCGTTCTGAGTGTGTCTGTGTGGGTTGTGAACTTGCTATCCCTCTAACCCACTGCCCGAGAGCTAATGCATGGTGTGATCCCGGGGAGGGATGGGGAGGTGAAGGTATTGTTGGGGGGCAGTAGGCATAGACTAGATTCTGCCACTCCTTTTCACCCTTTCTCAACACCCCCTCCCTTCTCTTTTACGGCTCCAAAGTAGTAGAGTCCACTCTGGTGAATCATTGTCATTTCTGCTCTGTCTGTGGTAGCCTTTACTAACTTTGAAGTTTGAGCCCATTGAAATAGCTCTATGGGCAAGAGGCAGTTTTAAAACTGTAAGACCATCACGCTGGCCAGTGTCCCAGGCATGGCTAATTAGAGCTCCAGACGAGCCATGAACCCCACGTGGATAATTAAAATGATTCTGGACGAGTCTCTAAGGAGCTTTTCTATTAGGAATCAAGGACACCGTCCTGTGCTCCTACCCCCATTGTGCCAGGAAAGGAAGGCATGCTGAGTAGAGGATGGGGTAGGGCTGGTAACAGACCAGCCATCCTGCGTGGCTGGGGAAAGAAGAGCCGTGAAACCCACAAGGGCTCCCTGGGCCTTGGGAGGGCGGGTGCAGCTGAGGGGTGGGAGAAGGCTTCCGCAGACTGGAGGCCGGCCAGCCGGCCGGCTGGTCAGCTCGGAGCCAGCCTCTGAATGAAGGAACCGGAGCGTTCACACCTTCTGCCCCTTGGCAGGCACGTTACAGGTGCTGTTTGCCTGACTCTGCTCCTTCTCCTCTGACTCAGGTCAGCTGGCCCCTAAGCCACAGCACAGAGCCCTGGCGAGGGCAGCCAGCGTGCAGGAATCTTTCCTTCCCCACACCCACCCCCCTAACTTTGGGGTTCCCTCCCTCAGCTGCCTGTTGGCAGTTTTGTGGATCTGAGGCTGGGAAAACAGAGTACCCTGCCTCTGCGGCTTCCTGCCTCCAGCAACACCGGGGACCTAGAGCCCCAAGGGGCCACCTGTGTACCCTGCACTGAGATGACAGTCTCCCCACAGTGTGCTCATCCCCTCCTTCTCAGACGCTCGGCCAGGGGCCTCGTGTTCAGATCTTCCGAGCTGAGCATGACTTCGGTAGGCCGGCATGAGTTGAATTAGCTGCATCTTTCGCTCCATTCTGCAAGCGAAGCCATGCTGCTGTTCTCATGGGTGATCTCTTTAGACTGCCCAAGTGGGCCAAATGGCTGGTGCCTGAGGACAAGCGGACCTGGTGCTCACCGCCTCGGAGACTCCATTCTTAAAGCTGTCACCTCACCGGGTTGACCCCAGGATAGTTTTGGCTCCTGGCTGTGCAGATTTAGAGCCCCGGGGCCCCTGAACACTCAGGGACTTTGCCTCCTCAGGAGAGAGGCCCCTTGGATGTTTTTCTTTTGTGTCGGGTGTCCTAGCCCTGACCTTCCAGTAACTTCTATGTCTGCTCCCTCAGGTTAAAGAGGAGGACAAAACTGTGCCGAAGCCCAGCCCTCCTGGCAAGGAGGAAGGGGCTGTAAGTGCTTCTCGGAGACCCCTGTGTGAGTGTGAGTGTGTCGGAGCGGGTTGCGTCTGTCATCCCTACCTAGTCTGGGGGCAGGCCTACAGAGCAGGCAGCCCAGCAAGGTGGTCCTTCTTGCTTGGGGTGAGGGGGCCCCAGTAAAGGGGCAGGAAGTGATGGCAACCTGGGGGCTGCGAGGAGATGCAGGGCCAAGGTGCCCTGGGGACCTCCCCTACCTCCTCTTTCTATCCCCCGCTTTGGTTCCTACCTTGATTTCAGATTTCCTGAACTTTTGGGGGCTGGAGAAACTTAGGTGGGCAAACTCTTAGGTCAGGGAGCACCAAGTGAGAGCTCAGCTGTTGGGACTCTTCTTCCTGCTCTGGGTGGCACAAGACAGAGACAGGGAGGGGTTTTGCTGCAGCTGTTGCCGTCTCTTCCCAAGACCCTGTCAGCTGCTGGGCGCGGGTGACCTGGAGGCAGGCTCCATGCTGCCCGGTACCCCTGCACACCACTAGGTCACCCTCCCTTAGAACAGGGGCACTGAATGGAGTTGGACTCTCTTATGGCAAGAGAGGGAAGAAGAAAGAGTTTCAGAATAGCCAGACCTAGAGATGTGCAGTTAGGAGAGGGCTGCTGTTGGCATGGGTGGGCCCAGGGCTCCGGGGCAGAGCCGGATCATAACCCAGATCCATGCTTCACTACCCCAGTGGTGCCTGCTCCGACTCCCCCACTTTCTTGGATGGAGATTTGATTAGCCAGGCATTTTGACTTCCACATGATCTATAAGCGATTCTGAAGGGCTAGCCTGTGATTTCAAACTGTCGAGATATGGGAGGGTGGAGCCTTGGAGAAAGCCAGATTTTTTTGCGAGGATCACATTTGAAGTGTTCAGAAGACTGCCTGGCACAGTAGAAGCTCTGCATAAGTATATGGATGTCAGCAGTTGCTATCATCATCATCACTGCCATCATCTTCAGTCCGGAGGTAGGGGAGGAAAGCCAGGAGGGAGAGAAGGAAGCAAGACCCAGCAGCCAGGGCACCAGCCAGCTCTGCAGTGCCCTGGCGTCCTGCAGCACACTTGGTCCAAAAGGTTGCAGCGGAGGCCTGGGCTGATCCTGCTTGGCTCATTCTGCACATGAATGGGACAGCCTCTCCAGGTGGCAGCCAGAGGCCTGTCTACTCTGTGAGCACCCTCCTGCACCCAAGCAGAGATGGCAACCAGCCCCTCACAGAGCCCAGTGCCCAGGTATTCTCCCGAGGCCATTGTTTGGGGAATATAGCCTCGAGCACAGCTCCTTAGTGACAGGCCATTGCCTGACCAGTAAAGAGCCTTCAATTGACTCTGTCCTCCCCTCCCCCCAGGCAGTATGGCTGGCTTTTCTTGAAACTGCCCTGCCATTAGCCTGCCTGGTCTTCCCAGGGACCACGTCGGGTGGTGGGAGAAGGATGAGCCTACCAGAGTGCCAGCACACCCCCATTGGCTCCTGGGCGCCCCAAGGCTGAGAGGTACCGCTGACTGGCTGAGCCAGGACCCCAGCTCTAGGGCAGAGCAGAGCTGTGCAACGTGAGTGCTTAGCCCTCAGGTTATTCCACATACGCACACTGGGAGCTAGGAGGTCCCTGGGCCTTGAGAGATTTGCAGGAGGAAAACTAAAAGAAACTGCCAGAAAACAAGCAGGGCTGGAAGCTGCCCAGGCCAGCACTGGTTTTCTGCAGCCACGAGCATGTGGTGACGGATAGATGATGTGGTGAAGGGTAGGTGATGAGTGCAGGCTAGGGGCAAGCAGAGAGACTTGTTTGGGGACCAGGAATCACTCCCTGACTATTGTTTTCATGGGGATGAGCAGTCTCTGGGTCTAACTGCCCGGATTATTGGGTGATAGAAGGGCCAGAGACCACAAGGGCAGGAAACCTGGAGTCAGACTTAGGGCTGCTGGTAGGAATTGGTGGCTGGACCTCTGCTTGTTTGGGCCACGAGGGGTGAGTGGGCTTGCCTGGGTTGGGGTGTGGTTGCTGCTCTGACTGAAAGCCCGGAACTCTGGGATACTTCAGGAGCCCCTGGGCATCTTACTGCTTGCTGCATGCTAAGCCTGGGGCAAGGTGGCAGGTGACAGTGGTACCTGCTTGTGCTTTGTGGGAGAGAGGCCAGACGCATCAGTGCTGTTTCCTATCTGGAAGAGAAAACCCCTGGGCTCTGTGTTGTTTGGATGGATGGATGGAAGGCCATGCTTCTTACTTCCCCTACAGGGTAGCTACACCAGTGGGTGCTAATTTCTGTTTGTATTTGTGTGACTGTAGCCAGAGGGCAGCTCAAAGGACAGCAGTGGCCCTTCTAGGAGTCCTCAGCCCCCCACCAAACCTGTACCCTCAGAGACTCCCCAGCGAGCCAAGAGCCCTGCACCCACACTTGCCATGAATGGCTTGGAGGCTGTCTCAGCACCAGACCCAGGAGAGGAGGCCCAGGGCCTGTCGCGGAAGAAAGTGGCAAACGCCGTGAGGAAGGTGGTGAGCAAGGTGCTGCCCAGTGAGGAGCCTGGGAGCACCAAGGAGCCTCCGAGCAGGGAGGTCCGATCCCCTGAACACCCAGTTCGAGGCAAGAAAGGAGAAAAAGCAGCTGCTGCTCCTACACCACCACCACCTCCTCCACCGCCTCCTGCTCCACCTAAGCCTGAAGCAAAGAAAGAGGCAGCCAAGGATGAGCTGTCCATGGGCCTCCGGGGCCTGATGTCTCGGGGCAGAGGCAAGGAGCACAAGGCCCGGGGTAGGCAGTCTCCTGGGAAGGGGCAGAAGCCCTCCAGTCAGGAGCCCGTCCCCTCGGGGAAGCCGGGCTCCCCAGGCACACCTTGCAGCCCAGAGAAGCAGTCTCCCCTACCCCCACTGGAAGACCCTGCGGGCCCCAGCTCCCCGGTTGCGAAGTCAAACCCCGCGGGATTGCAGCGGTCCGAGGCACCAGCCCCTGACGTGCAGCCCGAGGTACCGAGTGTGTGGCTGACCTCCCAGGCCGACTGCTTCCCCACACCGCCTCCACGGCCAGCTGACCGGGGCTGACCCGACCGGCCAGGCTGCATGGCTTTCCTTAAGTGAATGCCAGAACCCGTGGGCCTGGGTTCTGGCTGGGTCCTGCTAACCAGCATGTCGCTGTTCTGCTACGTGTGTGCGTCCGGCCCTGGGCCCAGCTACAGAGTCAGCTCGAGGCTTCAGGTCCCAAGTCAGGATCAGGGTCTCAGCAGATCAGGGCTAGGGCAGAAAGACATGTTTTCCAAAGTCCAGAGGCTGCGTTCGCATCCCAGTCACTCACCCCCTTGGCATCTTAGCGAGGTCCCACCTCTGTGCCTTCATTTAAGTGGGGATGGCTTAGGTCTAAAGTCCCTTGTGGAAAGCCCTTGGGAAAGTGTTTTGGAAATTAGTTTGTGTATTTTAGAGTGTTATGCACTATCCATAATGTGTGCAGCATCCCATAAACAAACATTAACATTTCCACAGCACAATCTATGAATGTTCTTGCTGCAGGGGTAGAGTATAAATAGGGTTTGCCGCCAAAATAGAAAAGAAAGGAAGTCATTTTGGAGGGTTTTTTGGATTTGAGGATTGCAAATAAAGGATGCTACCCGCTTTGAAGGATTGCTGTGGAGACTGGCAACGGTAGGGGTGATGGTGCTCTGAGCCCAGGCCCTGGAATAACGGGTTCTCCATAGATACTGGCATTTGCTGGCAATGCTGGTAACAGTTGCCACTGATACTGCCCTTGCCATCACAGCCTCCTCAGGCCTAGACAGCACGTCCCCTTCACGGGCCTCAGGCCTAAACAGCACAGGACTCATGAGCCTGTGCCGGGGTGACAAATGGGTGCAGTGACCTCCTTTGATTCTGGGGCCCTTTGGGTGGGACAGGAGGTGGAAGGAAGGACAAGGACATCAGCCCAGATCCTTCCCTTGGAAGGTGATACTTGCTTGGCAGGTTCTTGGATTGGGGATAGTTGTCTTAAGAGTCTCCATTTTATGGACCTTTCTGTGCCTCATGGCGTTTGGGGAGGGGTGTCAGGTTTCAACACTGCTCCTGCATGCTCCTTGCAGCTTAAAGGGGACAGGTGTGGGGAGGGGAAGGACACAGCTTAAAGACATGTCTTTTTTTTTTTTTTTTTAAGATTTACTTATTTATGCATACAGAACTGGGGTACAGACAGAGGTGTGTGGAGGGGTGAGAGGATTCACCAGACAGA
>NW_004567118.1:35692394-35768029 GCF_000260355.1 Condylura cristata
GACGGGGGGGGGGGGGGGGGGGGGGGGGGGGGGGGCTGGAAGGGCGTGTGGAGTACAAGGCCATCCTGGTACTGAAAGAGTGTGATGGCAGGAAAAAATAACCCCTGAGCTCCCAAGCACCTGTTCTTTCTCCCTCATTTGATCGTTTAAAAACTCAAATCGGCGCCTGGCTTGCCTCCCTGATCCTCCTCCACTTACCCACGCACCCCCCACTGGCTAGAAGCATGGCTGCTGAGCCCCCACTGTTCTACAAACCAGGACTAATCGTGGTTTAACCTCTAGGCCGGAGCTGCCCCTGAGGTCTGGCTGAGCCCCGCAGAGGAGGCCCACCTGCGTCTTGAGAGAATCTTCACAGCTTCTGTAATGCCACCTCTCATGTGTGGTTCCTTCACCATCCTCTTCCTCATCAGCTGTGTGTGTGCATGTGTGTGTGGGGGGGTGCCTGGCTGTGGAGCAAAGGCCCCGTGGGCTCCTTTGGGCTTCCCACTTGGAGACAGGAGAGGAGGCTTGGCATTGTCTGTACCTCCTGGGAGTCCGGAGCCCTCTGTCTGTTGGGCACCCAGCCCCCCCTTGGGGGACATGTCTTAGCACACGGCCTGGTGGGTGGTGAGGCAGGGAGCTGACACTCCCCGTTTGTGATGGCTTGCTCTTCAGACCCAGGTTGGAGGAGAGCGCTATTCGTGGCTTTCCAACAAGCAAGGTCAGGGCCTGGCTAATTCCCTTTCCTCTCCAGAAAGGTCTTTGAGGGCTGTAAGTAACCAGGCAGAGATAGAAAAGGCAAGGCTGGCTACAGAGTCTGTCCAGCCCCTTGGTTCTTGGGCATTTGGGAGGTGGCCTTCTCCTTGCCACGGGGTCAGTGCGCTGCTGTGGGGGTGGTGTAGTGCGGTTTTGATGAGGGGCCCTAGACTTGGTGGTCTCATTCTATGAGAGGCACAGGGCTGCAGCTCTGGAGCACAGCCTTGGCATGGGAAGTGGCATCTTTGGGTATTGGGAGGCAAGAGACAGCTCTGAGCCAGTGTCTGGTGGCTCTAGGGGAGCTGCACTGGGAAATGCCCTGGAGATAAGGCCACAGCGCCACAGGGCCCCAGGCCCTGCTTATGGGAGGTAGCCTGCCTGGCCTGGCAGACATTCAGAAGAGGAGCGAGGAGCTTACTTCAGAGTGCAGCCAGGGGAGCCTGGGGCCGAGTGGCACACTTCTGCGGGGGTGACAAGTGTCTCTTCACCACTCTGCCTCTCCTTGGCTGGGCAGAACACCTGCCGGGCAGCTCCCTGGTCCTGGTGCTGAGCTCTTCCACTTCTACCTCCTCCTGTGCCTTGGGCATTTGGAGAGCACCTGCCCACTTGGCCCAGGGTGCTTGCTAAAGGGCACAAGTTGTCTGTTGTCTTCACCCCTCTTCTCTCTCTTTTCTTTGCTTGCTGCTCATAGCTGGACCCTGAGACTGCCTCTCCTGTCCACAGCCAGGTAGGGTACTCCTGCCCCCATCAGGAGCCCTCCGCTTCCAACGGTGACCACCCATTCCCCTTGGCCTGTACCTGGGCTGGCGTCTTTGCTCGGGCCTCATGCTGGAATGTAAGGCCTCTTTCCTCTTCCAGCTCCCACCCCCACCCAGCTCCAGGAGACAGTGCCAGGATTGGAGATGGGGCAGTTCTGCGTCAGGTCCTTGGGGAGTATCTAGTGTCTAGACTGTCACTGCTTCTGTTTCTGTGGCACATGGTTCTTGGCCCCTGGAACCTAAGGACCTGCCCAGAGTTTTGTTTTAGGTGTTTTATTTCTGCTTACTCCTAGCAGAGAAAGCTATAAAGACTGAGTTTCTGTCCTTCTGCCGCCCCGAGCTCCGGATGTGGCATTCTCTGTCTCCACCTGCTGGCCAACTTGGGAAACGCGTGTTTGTACTAGCTCTAAAAGACTGTCGTCATCGGTCTCAAACACTTCACCCATAGACCATGCCCATGCAAGACGGAGGTGTTACCTGCCTCGCATGATTTGGGGGCAGAACTTTATAAAGTTATATCTTTTCAAATACTAAGAACTGGCCTTTTCTATGTCTTAGCAAACTAAAGTTGGTCGCCTAGTGATACTCCCGTTTGAAGGGCAATCTCACTGGTTGGTGATGGCCCAAGTGGGAACCACTGGTAGCTGGGAAGGACAGTCAGTTATCTAAAGCCGAACCCGGCATGAAATTGGCACCCAGATTCTCCTCTCATCTCTTAGAAACGTGACATACTTTTTACTGTTTTCTTATCCTTTCCAGTCCTTCATCCAGGGGTTATGTATCACCAGCCCAAAGTCTCATGAGGGTGGGGACTCTGGGAGCCTAATTGTACCCCACAGTTGGGGCCCCTCAGAGAGCGTGGGGATAGGACTCGCCTGTGCCCTGCTCCATGCCACTGGGGTGACCATCTCACCAGCAGGGGTCACTGCATGGCCCTGCTGCCCTTTCAGCCACATACAACAAAAGGAACCTGATAGGCCCTGGGAACTGGGCCCTGGCTCCTGTTTGCCTGGCTACCCTGGGCACCATTTCTACCCACCTGCGTCTTCTTAGGGGTGCCAGGTTCAGTATCCCCACACCCTGACAGTGCCTGCGAAGGCTGCTTTTTGGTTGGTGACCGCTGAGAGCCTGCAGGGCTTCCGAGCCCTTTATGCCCATCCTGTGGCCATCTGTGTCGTCTCCCCCCCGCCCCCCCGTTGTTTGGCAGGGCAGCACGGCTACCCACCCACACCTCTGGCCATGCTGTTTTATGCCCTCAGCATGTGCATGCCGGTCTGGGCATCTGCCCCCTCATGGAGCAGGAGCAGGGGGGTCAGACTTGCATCTGGTCACTGCCCCCTGCCTGACACAACATCCCCTGAAGGGGAAGGCCAGGCAGGCCTCAAGACCCACCAGTCATTTTGAACTACATCCTTGGGAGATACTTTTCTTCTTTCCTTGAGGAAATCCCTTTCTTGGGCATTGAAAGGAGACAAAGGAGGCCCAATCCATTGGGTAAAGGGAAAAGCTTGGCACGAAAAGTCCCAGTATCGTTGGCCCAGGCTGGGTGTGAGCTCAGGATACAGACAATACAGGTGTTTCAGCAAAGGGGGAAGAAGACTGCTAAAGGTAGAACCTGGTGATTTGCTTTCCTCCTCCTCTCCTGAGCACACATGCCCTGTGTTCCTGAACCCCCAGACCCTCGAGGCTGGCACAGTCCCTAGCGCTGTCTTTGTCCTCATGACCACCATTACCTCCTGGCTTCCCCACCTCCTTCCTCTGACACCTCTAATGTCCCCTGTTCTGTGTTTGTCACCCCCGTGCCCCCCACCCCAGTGGCTGTTTGGAGGTCCTTCCCCAATACTCCCCCCTCTCATCGGCTGTCCTTGTTTCTGCTTTCCAGAACAGAGTCTGACTGTTTATTCCCCCCTCCCTCTCACAGGTGAAGACAGAAGAGCAGATTGCAGCTGAGGAGGCCTGGTATGAGACAGAAAAGGTGTGGCTGGTCCATAAAGATGGCTTCTCACTGGGTAAGTCTGGACAGGTCTCAGATGCAGATTCTGGGCCTCTTGGGGTCAGCTCTGCGCAGTGGGGGTGCCTTCTGAGTGCAGACAGGGCCAGGAGGTGAGTGAACAGAAGCTGGGCATAAAGTGAGAGAGGAAGCCAGCAGCACGAAGGGCCCAACGAGACTGGCAAAGGTTTGCCCGGCCCTCACCTGACTGACTGTCCCTGCTCCGCAGCTAGTCAGCTCAAATCTGAAGAGCTCAGCTTACCCGAGGGGAAGGTGCGCGTGAAGCTAGACCATGACGGAGCCATCTTGGATGTGGACGAGGATGACGTAGAGAAGGTCTGCAGGGGGCTGGGGGAGGGCGCGGGAGGTGGGCCGGGCAAGGCCGGTCTTCCCACTGCTGACCGTGCAGACATGTTCTGCTGCTTCAGGGCCTACCCTCTTGTCCTACCCTGCAGGCTAATGCCCCCTCCTGTGACCGTCTGGAAGATCTGGCCTCCCTGTTGTACCTCAATGAGTCCAGCGTCCTGCACACGCTGCGCCAGCGCTATGGGGCCAGCCTGCTGCACACGTACGCTGGCCCCAGCCTTCTCGTCCTCAGCCCCCGGGGGGCCCCTGCTGTGTACTCTGAGAAGGTACGGCGCCCTTGGGTTATCGTGCTGCCCGTGGACCCACAACCCATCATGCCTCGCCTGGCCCCGCCCTTCCTCCTGGCGTCCTGCCGAGCTCCTGTCCACCCTGATCTTGGGAAGTGGAGTCGATTCAAGGCGTTGGGGCTCTCTCCTAGCCCCTACCAAAGGCCGGGACTTGGCTAGCATCTGCATTTCCATGCGTGGCCTTAGCCTCAGAACCTCTTGGCCTCCCTAGAGTGAAAAACCCACAGGCTTGGCCCTTGGCATGAGCGCTGCCCAAGTGGGAACAGCTGAGCGCTCACCCTCCCCCTCATCCTTCTCCTGCCCAAGGTGATGCACATGTTCAAAGGGTGCCGGCGGGAGGACATGGCACCCCACATCTATGCCGTGGCCCAGACTGCGTACAGGGCAATGCTGATGAGCCGCCAGGACCAGTCCATTGTCCTCTTGGGCAGCAGTGGCAGTGGCAAGACCACCAGCTGCCAGCATCTGGTGCAGTACCTGGCGACCATCGCGGGCATCAGCGGGAACAAGGTGTTTTCTGGTGAGGCAGGGACAGCTGGGAAAACCAGAAGAGGCTGCGGGGACAGGGTGGGGGTGGTAGCCCTGTCAAGGTGTCAGCTCTTTCTCTCCCCGGCCTCTATGTGCCTGCAAAGCCCCCAGTTTTGGTCTGAGTAACACTCAGCCTTTGCGCTCTGGGGGAATAGCCAAGGAGGGGCCTTCCATTCTGTCAGGGCGTCTGGAGCCTGAGGCTGGGGGATGAGCTGCCCTGGGCCTTCCTAATGGCCGCTGGGCCTGTGTTCTGCAGTGGAGAAGTGGCAGGCTCTGTACACCCTCCTGGAAGCCTTTGGGAACAGCCCCACCATCATGAACAGCAATGCCACCCGCTTCTCCCAGATCCTCTCCCTGGACTTTGACCAAACTGGCCAGGTGGCCTCAGCCTCCATTCAGGTGAGGGGACACGCGAGGTAATAGGAGTCAGGCCACCTGCTTTCCTGCCCTGGAAATTGAACTCTCTGCTGTACCTCATTTTTCCTGGGATTCCGCTCCAACAAAATAGACTGGCAGGGCTGGCCTGCTCTGCCCTTCATCACCATTCTGCCCACATCCCTGAGCGGAGCCCAGATGGAGCTCAGCTTCCTGTCCAGCATTGGGTGGCCTCATCCACCTGTGAGGAGGCCCAGGGCTTTTCAGGCTGACCTCGCTGAGGGAAGACTGGCTGGTCAGTAAATTAAGGAGTAGCCAGGATGAGTTCCTTTCCACACTAAATGAAATATCTCCCCACAAAGTGTCCAGTTCCCGCAAAGACACTACAGGGGGGTGTCCGGACCCCTTCACCCCCAACTTAGGTCTGGCTTAATCCCCTTGGCTCAACTCTTTGCCCCTGCGTGATCTGATCTCTGTTTGAACACCTTGAGAGCAAGATGCTTCATCCCGGGGCCTAGTGGACCACGGACCTGGTTCTTTCTGGTATGGACTGGGAGAAGCTTGACCTGGCACGGCCCTCCTTACCCATTTCCTCCATGCTGTGCCACAGACGATGCTTTTGGAGAAGCTACGTGTGGCTCGACGTCCAGCCAGTGAGGCCACATTCAATGTCTTCTACTACCTGCTGGCCTGTGGGGATGGCACCCTCAGGTGAGATGGGACAGGAGGAACAGGGAGGGTGCTCTCAACTTCAGCCCGCCGACTCTTGCCGCTTGATAGCACCCTGCACTGTCTGTTTATTGTGCGTGTCTACGTGCGAGGCTCTGATCTAGACCCTGACGGTGAGCTATGGGACAAGGAGGAGCTTGGAAGGGGCTCCCTGGCCCTGGACGCAGGGGCCTAGGTCTGGGTGAGAGGCACAGCTGGCCTTTCTGGGCTCCCAGGGCCTCGCCAGAATCTCTGCACACGGGGAGCCTGGTCTGCGAGGAGGCACACAGGTGCAGGTCGTCCGTGACCTGCCTGCAGTCACGTAGCTAGTGTGGGGCTGGAATGGTGCCCACGTGTTGCGCCTACACTGGGACTAAAAGCCCGAGTCTTTTCTAGTGGCCTCCAAACTGGCCCTTCCTGCCCCCTGCCCCCATGCTGGCTGCCTCTGCCAGGCTCTCCCCTGGAGACCTTCAGACTTGTTCCCTGTGTTTGCTGAAAAAGGGATAGATGATAAGGCTGAGCAAACAGCTGCAGGGCATTATCCTCTCCCCTCTTCTTGTAACAGCCAGTCTCTGACCTGGCTGCACTTGCCCTTCAGGTGGGTTCCCAGCTCCCTTCCAGGGGTCTCTGGTGACCTGTCCTAGTGGCTGGTCCTCTGGGCAAGTGTCCAGGAAAGGCCTTCCAATAAGGCCTGATGGACAGACAGGACTTGGAGTCTAGAAGCCGAGTGTGTCTCTGCCCTGGCAGGTAAATGGCCTTGCCATGGGCACCAAACACTTTCCTGATGCCTCATTTGTCCCCCTAGGACAGAGCTGCACTTGAACCACTTGGCAGAAAACAATGTGTTTGGAATTGTACCGCTGGCCAAGGTGAGGGGCCTGTTGGACTGGGTTGGCAGCCCCAGGCCTGGAGGGTGGGAGAAGCCTCAAATGGCTTGGGGTGCCCCTGAGGGATCTGCAGGAGCCCAGTTCCAGCTGGATGGCTCTGCCCACACCTTGCCCTCCCTGCGGGCCCAGCAGCCTGGGGGTTTGGGGAGGGAACTCCGCTCTGAGATCCGATGACGGTTCCCATCTCTCCCTGCAGCCTGAGGAGAAGCAGAAGGCAGCTCAGCAGTTCAGTAAGCTACAGACAGCCATGAAGGTGCTGGGCATCTCCCCTGATGAGCAAAAAACCTGCTGGCTCATCCTGGCTGCCATCTACCACCTGGGGTCTGCAGGAGCCACCAAAGGTAACCCTCAGTGGGCCCCCACAGCCTGACTTGTCACCCAGGAGAGCTTGTGGGGGCCCTCCCACCCCCACTTTGTCCTCACCCAGCATAGGTTCATCTGTCATCAGCCACCCCTCTTTTGCTCACGCCTCTTCCCAGCCCCCCACATGAGGGCAGAAGTCTCCAAACAGCCCGAGAAGCATCTCTGCCTAAGGCGGTCTGAGGCCTGCTCTCAGATGGCAGCGCCTGGAGCTCTGTGAAGACCTGGGAGGCTTGGGGGTTTGGCGCTGTGGGGAAAGGAAGGGGC
The DNA here is from genome assembly GCF_000260355.1 of Condylura cristata. Classification (NCBI taxonomy): domain Eukaryota; kingdom Metazoa; phylum Chordata; class Mammalia; order Eulipotyphla; family Talpidae; genus Condylura; species Condylura cristata. Next base: position 35,699,656 of record NW_004567118.1, read on the forward strand.
AGCGGCTCAGTGGAGCTGTTCCCCGGAATAACTCTCCTTCTTCTTCCCTTCCACACAGAGGCCCTTGAAGAGCAAGCGGGTAACTGACCTTGGCCCCGCCTTGGGGTATAGGGGCCTCGTTGCCCCATCTTGGTGCTTGCCCTGGCTTCTCTCTGGGGGCTGGGTTTATTCTGTCATAGAGGGGACTGGCCTGGGAGAAACCCTAGGTGGAGGTTGGAGAGGCACCTGCTGCCTGGGGCTCCTCAGAGTCCCAGAATTGCTGCTTCTGCCTGTTTTGCTCCCAGATGCTGGAACCTCCCAGAGAGCCCTCTGGGGGAATGGGGCGTGGTGGCCTTGCTTCCTGGGGCCTCCAGAGGCCAGTTTCCCAAGTTCTTGCCTTTCCTCCACTGGTTTGGTAGCTGTCTCTTCCTCCTGCATGCGGGTTGGAGGCGCCAGAGGGCAGCAGGCACTGTGCTGATGAGTGGGCTGCTGCTTTGCACCTGTGCTTGGGGCTGGTGAATGGCGAGAGCGTGGTCCAGCCTGGAAAAGCTGTGCCTTCCTCCAAGATCGCATTACAAGACGGGCCCTGTAAGCACGGCCTCACCCCCTTTGCCTCCGATTTAGGGAAAAGGGCTGCTGTCCCTGAACAGCACCTTGGCTTTGGCTTCAGCTTCCTCTGGGAAGAGAAGGGCCCTGGGCTGGCGAGAGGAAGTTGGGGCGGGTGCATGGAGGAACAGGTGTCTGGGTATTAGGCTCCTCCGGATCCCAGCAGGTGGCATCCCCGCCAAAGTCAAAGAGGTCACCTCCAGACTGTAGGCGAGTGTGTGGCTATGTCTTGAGGAAGTTCTTTCTCTCTGAGGAGGTGACAAGCCCAGGCTCCCTGTAACCTTACTCAGCACTGACTCGGGTGGAGAGAGAGCTCTGGGCGTGCCAGCCCCTAGGCCCACTTGAGCAGCACCTGTTTCCTCCTCAGAGCTTCTAGTATATTCCAGGGTGTGCGTGTGAGAGAGAGCGTGTGCATGTATGTGTGGGTCCGTGTGTGTGTGTCAGTGTAATCACACCCCTGCACGTACTCCTGTGGACTGTGTGTTTCTGGGTCCAAATGCTGTTGTGTTTCCTCGCCTGCTTCTCCTCACAAGCCCCCACCCCCCACGGTCCCCTCCCGTGGGCCCGGCGGGCACCGTTGATGACTGTTTGCTAACACGCTGTTTTTCTTTGCATGCTGCATGCTGGTCCTTTGCCTTACAGAAGCTGCTGAAGGTAAAACCTTGTTTCTTGTTAGCTTTCCCTAATTGCCGTGATTAGACACGTTGGCTGAGGGCGTCTGCCTGCATGGGCCACCGGTGGGTGTTTGTGGGCTTCCCTGGCAGACGCCTGGGGGTGACAGGGAGGTTCTGGATGTACTCATGGAAAGGCGAGACACTGGCTGTCTCTTTTGAGGGTCCCCCCCAAGACAGACCCTCCTGTGCTCATCACAGGCCGGCTGGCTCACCCTCTGACTGGCCTTCCCTACCTGGCACCCCTGGACCAAGCCCTACACATGGCTTTTCGCCTCGGGCAGGGAGCCCTCTGGTGGCAGCAATGTGAAGTGTCATCCTCTTTTAGGACCTGCTCATTCTACAAACACACTGTGTGCCGGCTGGGGACAGGGGGAGGGCGGGCAGCTGCTGGCTCTCCCTGTTTTGCCTAAAGCTTTTGGTGTCATCAGGGCTGGTATTTTCCTCTGGAAGATGTCTTCTCCCCAGTCCTGTGGGAGCAAAGGGGTCATCCAGCACCCCAGGGAGGAAGACCCAAGATGCCAGACCCTTTTCTCTGTAGGTGGACGCAAGCAGTTCGCGCGCCACGAGTGGGCCCAGAAGGCTGCCTACCTGCTGGGCTGCAGCTTGGAGGAGCTCTCCTCCGCGGTCTTCAAGCACCAGCACAAGGGTGGCACCCTGCAGCGCTCCACCTCCTTCCGCCAGGGCCCCGAAGAGAGCAGCCTGGGAGATGGCACAGGTACCCTGAGCCCCGCCGCCCTGCTGCAGGATGTGAGTGGGAGGCCTCATCCGGGGTTTCTTGTCAGCTCAGGGAGGGAGACTGCTGGGCAAGTCGAGGCTTCCAGGAGGGCGAGAGGCCCAGCCGGGGGGCCCATCCTGGCTCCATCCTGGGAGCTAGGGGCACACTCAGACACTCAGATAGGGGGTGCCAGGGACCAGGAGGTAGAGCTGATCCTCTTGCCCCGCAGGCCCCAAACTGAGCGCACTGGAGTGCTTAGAAGGCATGGCTTCTGGCCTCTACAGCGAGCTCTTCACCCTTCTCGTCTCTCTGATGAACCGGTGAGTCCCAGGCCGTCTCTCTGATGAACCGGTGAGTCCCAGGCCTGGTCCAGGAGCCTCGACAAAGGTGGAGTTGAAGCCTTTGTCTCCTGGGTCTGCTGAGGCAGAGCCATCCTCCACCAGCAGAGGGCTCACTGCCGCTGTAGGCGGGCAGAGGTGCATCCTCTCCCACTGCAGGGTTGGGGATTTAGCATGGGGCAGGACAGGGCTGCTTGGATGCCAGGGGCAGACCGGTGGGGGCCCGCTGGGTGGCTCACAGGCCCTGGCCAGCGCTTACCCACCTCTCTCTGTGAAGGGCTCTCAAGTCCAGCCAGCATTCGCTCTGCTCTATGATGATCGTGGACACTCCTGGCTTCCAGAACCCCGAGCAGGGTGGGTCAGCTCGCGGAGCCTCCTTTGAGGAGCTGTGCCACAACTACACCCAGGACCGGCTGCAGAGGCTCTTCCACGAGCGAACCTTTGTGCAGGAGTTGGAAAGATACAAGGAGGTAGCACTGACCTTGCCCTGCTGCCACGCACCCTCCAAAGCCTCACCCTGGCATGCTCCGGGAGGGGATCTGGGGGTGAGGGGAGGCACCACCTTCCCTGTCTGCTGCTCCCTTCCCAGCTCTTTGCCCATTGTCCGTTTGTCTCTGGAGTAGAGTTTTTTTTCTGCTCCAGGCTCGGTCCTCACCTTTTGGGAGTTTGCATGCCAAGACAGTGAAGATGCCCTCAGGGCCCTTGAGAGCCCTCCTTGCCCACCTTCAAGGCCTCCTCCTGTGAACTCCCCCAGCCCCGTGGGCCCTGCCTCCATCTGTGTCGGCCTGACTAGCCCTGTCTCCCAGTCTCCTGGCCTGTTAAGCTGACGACTGATTTACTTGGGCCCCTTCCATGAAAGGGTGTGCAGGTGGGGTGAAATTCACAGATCCTCCACATATGAGTGAGCTGCAGAGGATATTTATCTGGGATGAAAGATTGAGGAAGAAAAGGACAGTTGTCCTCAAGTGCTTCCAGGATAATGATGTGAAATTGAGAGTCGTGTCGCCCGACCCAGTGATGTGGGTAACAGGGATACGGGACTTTAGCCCACTAGAAAAGGAGGTCAGAGTTTTAGCTGTTCAGAGATGCAGTATGGTGCCGTCGTTGGGAATGGACCCTGTCCGCCGGGCAGCTGAGAGGAGCTCCTGCCCAGGACAGGCGGTCGGCCTTGCTGACCCCAGCATCCTCCTCTGGCCTGCTCCAGGCTGTGCCCCACGCAGGGCCCATGCCCACTCCCCCACTCCTGCTCCGCCTTCCTTCCTAGGAGAACATCGAGGTGGCATTTGATGACCTGGAGCCGGCCGTGGTTGACTCTGTGGCTGCTGTGGACGAAGCCTCCCATCAGTCCTTGGTAGGAACCCCAGTGAGAGCCTGGCCGGCCTCCCTCTCCCTTGCATTGCTCTCGCCTCCTGCTGTGTGCTGCCGTGGTGGTGCCACTGTGGGCCCAGACTTCAGCGCACTTTAGAGCTGTGGCCCCGGCACCCGCAGCCTAGCCAGCACGTGCCTCTTTCTTCTGGTGCCAGGAGGGCCAGACCCCTGGGTGTCTGAGCCAGGCGGGAAGGTGTGCCTCTTCTCTTACCAACTGGGGCTCAAGTGTGTCTGCCAGGAGCCTGTTGTCTCCTGGTGAGGGCTCAGCTGGACCCGAGGGATAGTCACCATTAAGGCAGCTAGCAGTGGGGCGAGGAGAGACTGCACTCTGCCCAAACAGAAGCAGGCCCCGCTGTGAAACGGAGGCCTGGCTCTGCTGAGGGGTGTGTGCGTGTGAGCCCTCAGCCCTCTACCGTGGGGTGGGTGCAGCCACCCCCTGGACTAGGGTCCTGGGCACCTTACTTGCTGGAGATTGGCTGTCCTGAAGAGCACCTGGCATTGGCGATTGTCTTCAGTGAGGGGACTTCCCTAAGTTGTTTTGTGGAGAACTGGCATGTTTACTAGCCTGCGGGTCTCCCTCCTTTGCTCCGGGTCTTGCTTCCCTCTCCCTTTCTGCTGAAGGAGGCCCTGCTGGGCTAAGTGTGCTGGAAGGTTGGGCTCTGGGGAGACTGAGTGTCCCCCTGGGACAGAGGCTTAAAGTGCCCGAGTTCTGCATGTCCCCTGGGAAATTGGCTTTTCTTTTCCTGACACCTGGGCTCTCACCATTCCCAGGAGATCCGGGGAGTCAGGAGCCGAGGAGCTGCACAGAGCTGGGCAGCGTGCTTGAGTGGGGGTGGCCACCCTTTCCCTTCTTGGCGTTCCCCTATCCGACGGGCAGCAAGCCTCTGGGGATGGGGTCCCCTCACTGCAGAGCCTGCCGCTCCGCTCCTGTGCCTGTGCTCACTGTGCCTTCCTGCTCTAGCCGCCCGGGGGCCTTCATTGTCCCTCGGTGCTTGGCCATGCTCCGCTTCTCCCCAGTAATCACACCAGCTCCCCTGGGCAGCTGTGGAGAGGAGCTGCAGGAGGTAGGGTCCAAGAGAGGGGAGGTGGAGCTTCTCTTGCATTGACTGTCCTCCAGCCCCTCAAGGCCAGGCCAGAACAGGGTGTGGAGTCAATTTGAGTCTTCTTGCCCATGGAGGGCTCGGGAATTGCATAGAAAATTCACCTTCAGGCCAGATGTGGCCACAGGCCTGCTGTATTTGGCCTGCCTGGGGTATTTATTGCTTCCACCTTCTCTTGTAAAACCGCAGGATGTATCGACACTAGCCCACTGATCTTCCAGAATAGCTGTTGCCGAGGCTGAGTGGTTGTCCTGTCACACGGGGACACCAGCTCTGCCCGCTTCGGCTGCCACATCCATTAACTCACTTACGCTGGCTTCTGGCACTTGATCCCACCTGCAATGTACTGCGCCTTCTCTGGGTTCTGCCCTTTCAGGGAGACCAGTGATAACCCCCTAATCATCACTTACTGAGAGCTTCCTTTGGGCCATGCACTGCATTCAAGACCAGGCAGATTTCTTTTAATCTGCCCAAGAGGTCATGCCCAGGAAGTGAGGGCAACCTGGGGCTCACCAAGCCCCAGGATGTGGGCTGGGGGTCATTAGAGGCATTCCGTTGCTGGTGACTGCGAACATGAGACCCAGAGAATCATGTTTCGCTATGAGCTTCCTGCTCTTTTTCTGGCTCCCTCTTTCTCTTGGCTGCCCTGCTGCTCCACAAGGTGTCAGCAGTGAGTGGCAGGTGATGCATAGTGTGAGTGAGTAAGTGAGTGAGTGAGTGAGTGAGTGTGTGTGTGTGTGTGTGTGTGTGTGTGTGTGTGTGTGTGTGTGTGTGTGTATGGTTGGATCAGGGGCCTCGGCTCCTTTCCCACACTCCACGTGACATGGGGGATTTCTTTGCTTCCTAGGTCCGCTCACTGGCCCGCACGGACGAGGCAAGGGGCCTGCTCTGGCTACTGGAAGAGGAGGCTCTGGTGCCGGGGGCCACTGAGGACTCCCTCCTAGAGCGCCTCTTCTCCTACTATGGCCCCCAGGAAGGTGACAAGAAAGGTAGAGAGCACCCCTTGGGGGCAGTTCCTTCTCCAGAGGACCTGCCTATATGGGCCCCGGGGGGGCACTGCCTGGGAGGTTCACAGAGCCCCTGAGTTCTTCTGGGTACCCCAGTGATCTGAATCCTGATTCTTCTTCCCAGGCCAGAGTCCCCTGCTGCGCAGCAGCAAGCTGCAGCATTTTCTCCTGGGCCACAGCCATGGCACCAACTGGGTCGAGTACAATGTGGCTGGCTGGCTGAGCTACACCAAGCAGAACCCAGCCACCCAGAATGCCTCCCGGCTCCTGCAGGATTCCCAGAAGTAAGACCACCACTTACTTTCCCACGACCCCTCCCAGAGCTATTTCTGGGCTCCTGGCCTCAGACCTCACCAACAGAGTAGGTAGCTTCCGCTTCCTCAGAGGCAGCAGTCAAGGCCTGAAGGCATGGGAGTCCCCTTCGGAAGGGGCACAGATGTGGTTGGAACGACCTGTGGTTTAAGCTTGAGAAATACCCACAGAAGGCTGGGGTAGCCTTGGAACCCCGTCAGTCCCCGTCATGTAGGCCCGTCATCCATTCTTCACTGAACAGAATTTATTCGCTCAATTATTGGGTACCTACTCGGTGCTGGGACTCTTCTAGATGCCTGGTCGATAGCAGTGAACAAAATAAAAAAAAAAAAATCCCTGCCCATGTGGAATTTACATTCAAGTGGGAGGGACAGATTATGACCAGGAAGTATAATGAGTAAACTACGAAGATGTTAGACTCCAGTACATAGTGTGCTGAGCTCTAACCCTTCCCTACCAGGGTCCTCCCTGGGGCTGAAGAGCAGACCGCCCTGCTCTGTCTGTTCCCCACCTGCCTCTCGGCTTCTGCCCAACCTTTTTTTCTCACCTTACTGTTGGAAGATTTCTCTCGTTTCTCTGAAGGGTGCAGGATATGCAGCCTCAGCCCAGATAACCCACACCCCTGGCCACAGCAGCGTGCGAGTGGTTTGATGTCACAGGAGCTGGAAGAGGGAACGGCTTCTGCTGCTCCTTGAATGTGACTTCTTTCTCTCCCTCACCCCCCTACCTCTGGCAGAAAAATCATCAGCAACCTGTTTCTGGGCCGGTCGGGCAGCGGCACGGTGCTCTCGGGCTCCATTGCAGGCCTCGAGGGAGGCTCGCAGCTGGCGCTGCGCCGGGCCACCAGCATGCGGAAGACCTTCACCACAGGCATGGCAGCCGTCAAGAAGAAGTCGCTGTGCATCCAGATTAAGCTGCAGGTGGTGAGTGTGCCAGCCCAGGCCCCAGGGCCCACTCCTGCCCCACTCCTGCCCCAGGGCCCACTCAGCATCCTGACTCCGTCACGGCGAGTGAGGTCCTCTTCTCGCCCTGCTCCCTCTGAGTGACCACCCAGACCTGGCAAGAGTGGCCCCTGGCAGGTCCATCGCAGACACCTGCCATGCTGTGAGGAGTGGGCCTGGCAGTCCCGGTGCCTGCTCTCCGGGGCACAGACCGTCAGCGCCCACCAGGAAACTGTCCCTTCCCCCTTTGGCAGGACGCCCTCATCGACACCATCAAGAAGTCCAAGCTGCATTTTGTGCACTGCTTCCTGCCAGTGGCGGAGGGCTGGGCGGGGGAGCCCCGGTCCGCCTCCTCCCGCCGAGTCAGCAGCAGCAGCGAGTTAGACCTGCCCTCCGGAGACTCCTGCGAGGCCGGGCTCCTGCAGCTCGACCTGCCCCTGCTCCGGGCCCAGCTCCGAGGCTCCCGCCTGCTTGATGCCATGCGCATGTACCGCCAAGGTGGGCCCCCCACACACACACTGCTGCCTCTTTTCTGGAGCTGCCACTGTCTCTCCCCACCTCACAGGCAGGGGTCCCTGGGGTGCAGGATTTCTTTTCTACTGCGGCTCTATATCTCTCATCTCTCCCAACCCAACCTGTTCTTTTCTCTTTTTCTTTCCACCCTGCTGATTTCCCTCTACCCCTTCTCCCTTCCATGCTTTGGCCCCCTTCACCCCCAACTCCTCTGCTCCCCATGCCGCAGCTCCCTCTCCCTGCCCCCCTGGTGCGGATAGGTCTCTGCCTGGCAGCACACCCAGCAGCCAGCTCTCTGGGCCGTCTCCCCAGTGGCAGTAACTCCCTCCACAGACAGGCAGGTAGCTGGACCAGCGCCACCACCCCCCCCTCAGGGAAATGAGTGCTAAGTCTTTCTGAAGTATTTAAAATTCTCTAGGAAGGTCAGAACCTTTTTATGGATCCATCTGGAGGCAAGGCTAGAAAGGGTGATTGTAACAGCAATTAACATCCTTAGAGCACTTCCACTATACCAGGCGCAATTCTAAACTCACCGTTCACGTTAATTTATGTAATTCTCAAATAACCTCGGGAAATGTCAGCAGCATTATCATCCCCAGATGAGGCAACTAAAGCTCAGAGAGGTTAAGTAGCTTGCCCGAGATCACACAGCCAATGAATAACAGAGCAGGATCTGTTTGGGCAGACCACCTCAAGAGTTCATGCCTCTCTGGTGGGGTTTTGTTTGCCCGAGAAATTATGAGTTGCCTGGTTTCTGACCCTTTTTCCTTACCTGGAAGAGTGGGCAGGGTCCTACCCACCCATCGCCAAGTCCCCGTGAGGTATCTGCATGGACACCCTCACTTTTCCTTAGCAGCTAAAGCCAGGAAACCGCTCCTGCCCTGCTCTAAATAAATCATCGATCTGTCCCCACGTCTTGATATGGAGTTGGTGTTTATTATTTCAAAACCAGATTGTTACCGCTCTGAACCAAAATCAATGTGCTTTACTCAAACAAGCAGATCGATGAGGCCAGCAGCAGCGGGCCCCCCTCCCCTCCCCCAGCCCCCAGCTACCGTCGATAGCACTGATGATTAATTAAGATGCCAGGCGTCCAGACCTGCTATCCTGGCCCATCAATTTAATTGCAATTCAGATACAATCAATAGCTCACTTTGTCTTGGCCCCTCAGCCGCCCCCGCCTCCTGTTTCAATTATCAGGCACATGCATCAGCCTCATCTCCCAGTTGGAGGGTTTCCCAGAGCGAGCTAACCCAGTGTAGTGCAGCAACCTCCAGCTGGCTGGCTGGAGCTCAGTTTGGTGTATAGTTCTGCCTGCGGCCCAGCCTTTGTGACCTTGAGCCGGCCAGTCACTCCGCCTTTCAGGCCACAGTTTCCACATCTGGAGGATGAGTTCTATCTGGTCTGAGACCTGTTTTGGGTTTGAAAATCTGTGATCCTATAGAAGTGAGTAGCCTCCAGAGTAGCCTCCGGCTGGCCTGTGTCCTGCGGCTGCTCTGAGTCAGAAGCCATCTCCTCCTCGCCCCCTCTCCAACCCAGACGGTAGGGTGGTCTCTGTTAGAAGTAGCACTCCGGGGAAAGAGAACCCACAAGTTCTTTGCCTGAGCTCAAGGTCTGGATAGGGGCGGCAGGGAGCCCTTTCTGATACCTTGCCTCGGGGTACTGGAAAAAAGAAGGGAGGGTTTTATTGCGTACCCACCAAGTGAACCAAGCTGTGCTCTACCTAGTTTCTCATCTAATCCCTAGGACCACCGAGTGAGGTGAGTGGTAGGGCCTCCACCTAAAGGTAAAAAATCCAAAGCTCAGAGACTTGAGTGATAGATCCACGGTGACGTGCTGCTAAGAGGCAGGCCCATGAGTCTGCCCCCCAGGGCCTTGCACTGTTCCTCTTAGCCGCTCTGTGAGGCTCTATTTTGTTTTTCTTACTAAGTCCTCAAGATATCATTCTCCCTGGGTTATCATGGAGTCATAGTCTTGGAGGGCTAGAGAGCATCTTAGCGGTCTTCCAGGCTTGCATCCCTGCATCCCCACGGCTTGCTTACAGGTGGAGCCATTTGCACACCGTACTGACCAAGAACTTGTTACCTTTCCGAACCATGCATGTCCCCCACGGGGTGGGGGGGAGCCCCGGTTGTGTCTCAGCCTCCTGTCCCTCCTCCCTGCCCCCTTGCTCTGCCCTCCTTTCCCTGGCCTGCCTCAAACTGCAGGCTCTGCTTCCCCAGCACTTTCTTCCCCTTCAGGTGACTTTCCCAGGGGCTGCCAGGGCACTGGCACCTACTGGGGCCTGAGGCGAGCAGGCAAGGCGTTGACAAGCTGGCTGATCTCTTTCTAGGTTACCCTGATCACATGGTGTTTTCGGAGTTCCGCCGCCGGTTTGATGTCCTGGCCCCACACCTGACCAAGAAACATGGGCGCAACTACATTGTGGTGGATGAAAGGCGGGTAGGTCTGTGCTCCCAGGGCCCCAGCAAACACCCCTCTGAGCAGCTGATCTCCCCCCACCTAGAGAGAGCTGGGCTGGCCCTGCTCAGGCTCCTGGTTTGAGCCAACAAGGGCCAGAGCAGGGGTGTGTGATGACCAAGCTGAAAAGTGGGGAGACATGAGGAGAGCCATTTACTTTGGAGGCCTGAGTGGGGGTGTCTGCACTCTGGTGCAGCAGACAAGCCTCCAGGAGTTTCTCAGGTGGCAGGTTAGAACGAATTCCCTTTTTAAACTTTGTCCCATGATAGCACCTGGGCACCTCAGCTTTGACCTCCACATCAGGGACTAATTCCTGAAAAAGAAGTTGTGCAGAGGGCCCCCCTAGTAGTCTCGGAGTTAAGTCTCAGTGCTGTCACCAGCACAGCCTGAGTTTGATCCCCAGCCAGGAAGCTGACCCACATGGCCCAGCAGACCTCTCCTGTCTCACCCACTGCTCCCCTCAGCAGTATATCTTGGGCAATCTACCCATTCTGCTCCCCACTCTGTCTCCGGTGAGTCCTCTCACCACCACCCCCACATCTCTCTCCTATACCCCAGTTCTTCTAAGCAAAAATTTAAAAAAAGAATAGCTGGGCAAACATCCCTCCAGGAAGAAGATTGATATGGGGAGGCCTCCTGGTGTGGGGGTGAATCTGAGGCTCCCGGCCCCTTGTCAGCCCCAGGTCATTGAATTTATGATCACAGAGGGAAGAGGATGTCTCCCTGCCACTGCCACTCTGGGCTGGCATCTTGACTCCCAGAGGTAACTCCTTGAGCCAAAGGGCTCTCGGAGCAAAGGACCCCTCCTCCACTGATGGCCTCCCCAAAAGGAAGGGTACTCGACTGGAAGCCCCCCTTCTTTTGCTCCCTGAGTCACATACCCACGTTCACGGAGGTCTCAAAGGCCTAGCCATCCTTGCCCTTAAGAACCTGCCAGTGCCCCAGCTGACCTCAGTGTGGGTGTGGATGACCCGCTCCATGCTCACTTCTCTGACCCTGGACCTCCATTCCAGCCTCCCACTCATGGCTACACTCAGCTCCTTGTCATCCTGAAAATGCTCCACCTTTGAAACCTAATACCGTAGCGACTTCTCTGAGCACAGCCTCCCACCTATGTATCTCATCTCTTCCTCTCTCAACCTGTTCTATCTCCAGCAAGACCTCTCATTTCTGGACCTCACTCCATTTTCTCTACTCTGTCCAGTCCCTTCTGACTTCATTTTCTTTTCTACCCAATCTGGACTCTGTGGCCAGCACCCTGGTCATTAGGCCTTCATCACCCTCAGCTTTCCTGAAGCTCCTGTTGTTCCTTCCTTCCGAACACCCACCCCAGCCTTTGGGCATTTTGCATTCCTTGTTCTGGAGCTCCTGAGCACTAAGGAGAGAAATACGCAATGGTGTCCACTTGCGCCCCAACTGAGCCCTTGGGGGGATCTCCTGCCTGGCTTCCATGTGCCTTGTTCTTATCCAGCCCTTATCCACACTCCTTGCCTGCTTTTCCATTTGTCTTTCTCCCCACTAATCCTTCCCAGATTGACCTTGCCTCCAAATGCTAATCAAATCGAGTCTCTGGTTTGCAGCTCTCTTCAGGCAACACTGCCTGCCTCCCTGTCTGGTGGGGAGAGGCCTCCCTCACCTCCTCCAGTCCTTTCCTGAGGTGCTTGGCACCATTCCCTTTGATCTTCCTCCCCCTCAGAGGCAACTATTGTGGGACTCCTGTTCCTTCAGCCTCTCCCCCATGGCTCTTCTCTCCGTGGGGAGACGTTTTGCAGCCATTGCTCTCTGAAAGGAGTCTTGTCAGCCCATCTCATGCTGCACTATTTTCCTCTCTCTGACCTGGTGACACCTACTTTCCTCCTGCTGCCATTCTCTTCTCCCTCTGTGGCTGCCTGACTCCCATCCCTGACGCCTCGGGCCGGGCCTTCTTGTCTACTCGCCGCCCCTATTGCCCGAGCTAATGGGCACTTTCTGTCCATCTTGGCAACTCGTGACTATTCTTTTTGAAATGTCCTCTGCTCAGCTTCCTCGCTGCTGGTTATTCTGGTTGTCCACTTACCTTTCTGTTTCTTTCTCAGTCCCTTGAGCTTCCCTTTGTCCACTTGCTCCTTAAGTGAAGGTCCTTCTCCTCCTGGGCAGTATGTGTTTTCTATTCTGTCTTCTCTTCCTGGACACCTCATTCACACCCATCACTTCAATTACCACATATATATTGATGACTCCCAGATCAATACCTCTAGCCCAGGCTTCTCTCCTGAGCCCCAGACGCAAATTTCTGTCTCGCTCGCTCCTGAAATTCTATATATGCCTTATAGCACCGCAAACTCTGCATGTTTCAAGCAATTCTGTCAATTCTCAGATTTTCCTTGTATACTTCAGAGAGAGACTCCAGCATCTCTTTAAGTCAGAGGCCTCAGCGTGCCCTCTCTCGTGCACCCTTCCACCACTCCTGGCAAGGCTCTGTTGCCTTGACGTCTCCCTCCTTCCCCCTCCTCTGCTCCTTTGGGCCAGACTCCAGCTGGGCCTATGAGTTGCTGTAGTCACTGCAGGGGGTGGGGGTGAGCACCCCTCTATCCTCCACCCCTGTGCAGAGAGATCTCTGAAATGCAAATCTCATCATGCGCCTCCCTGAGGGAGCCTTCCAGGTGGTCTCAAAGCACACACCTGCCTGCGACCTCTTTAGTTTCACTCTGGTCCCTAGGTCTGGTCCTCCCTGCTTAGTCTGACTGCAGTGTCCCCTCCCCCCATTTCACTCCAGCACACTGGACTTCTTGGCATTTCCTCAGCGCTTGCTATAGTCTTGTGCCTCCGTGCCATGTCAGTCCCCTCGCTCAAAATGACCCCTCCCTACTTTGGCTAGTTCTTCCTTGAATCTAAAGACCCAACACAAGCCACACCTCATGGATGCCTCTGTTGGTCCCTTTGTCTGAGTGAGATGCCTCCTCCTGTGTGGACTTCACTAATTCACTTGCCTTGCTCCCCAGCAAGGTAGTTCATTCCACTTACAGTCATGTTTCTATCCCCTGAGTCTAAGACCACAATACTCTGGAAGCTCACGGGAAGTGCTGGTTAAGTAGTGGACCCTCTGCATGAGGGACAGGTGGGCAAGGACTGTGTGGCTAGGTGACACCTGTGTGGGTGGCCCCCTCCCATGGGTGGGGCGGGCTCCATGACAGAGTTCTCTCTCCGCAGGCAGTGGAAGAGCTGCTGGAGTCTGTGGACCTGGAGAAGAGTAGCTGCTGCATGGGCCTGAGTCGGGTGAGTTGTGATGCAGGAAGAAGACGTGGCCTAGGGCGATCGGGCCCTCACTCTCTGCTCCCCCTAATCCATGACTGGCCCTCCCTATCTCTATTTCTATTTCTTCTGACTTCAGGAATCTCCTGGGGCCCCATCTGTGTCTTGCCCTCATCCCCACTCTCACTCCCAGCCATCTGAGGTCACCCTCCCCTGAAGCTGCCCCCTTCAGGCACACATCTGGAAGTTCAGTGTTCCCGCAGCAGCAAACTTGACTTTCCCTCCCTCTGAATAACTGGCATGTTCAGTGCCATGAACCTCTCTGATGTCAGGAGGGGGTTGGAAGAGCTCCCTGAACTGGCCTGAGGCCTGGCATGAGGAGTGGGGAAGACAGAAAGAGGAGAGCTGGATGAAGCAGGAAGGTGGTAGGCAGGGTGCTGCCCAGAGCCCAGCACCCTTTGGTGAGTCGTCTAGGGTTGCCATGGTCCCCAGGAGCAAGCAGGCTGTGGCTAGACGGTTCAGCCACCACCTGCCCACAGGCTGAATTCCTCATGTGAATGGAACGCTGGCATAAAGAACTGGCACGCCCACCTCACACCACACAGCCGCCTCATTGCACACCAAAGGGTCAGCCCAGTGTCCCTCCCACGGGGCAGGGAGCCCTGCATGCCCTCCTATCCTGAGCCTGGGACACTTGAGCGCAGCATCCACGTATGTGCTTCAAGGGCCGGGGATGGGGGGGTGGGGGACAACCGGCAGCCAGCCCAGGCTCTGGACCTGCCCTCTGTCAGCAGAAAGGGAAGGACCCCAGGTGCCTGGGCCTCGTGGGAGTGCAAAGTGGAAGGGGATGCTTGCAAAGGGCAAGCTGCTGGTCCACGCTGTTCTCTTCTGCATTCTGCGTCTCCTCCACTCCTCTTGCCCTGCCTTCTCCTTTGCTGGGGCTCCCTCTCCCTTCCCCTCACTGTGATTTTGTGTTTTCCCATCTCGACCTCTGCAGTCCCACTTTCCCTTTTTCTTTTTGGCTCTGACAGTCTCTGCTGGTTTCTCTTCCTTGATTTCTGGTTGTTTTTCTCTCTTTCCTAGCTCACTATCTTTTGTGCCCAAGCTCTTTCCCTGGCTTTGCTCCGCTCTGTCTACCTCTGTCTGACACTCTCCCCCCTCCCCAACCCTCCCACCTCCACCAGCTTTTTCTAGACTAAGGGGCTACAGGCAGAGATTTCACTTTGACCTCCTTGGTCTCTTCCTGGGTGGACTCCTGTCCCTCTGGCAGGCCGAGCTGCTGCTGGCTGGTGTTAGAGGGGTGGCATCTTCTCCAAGGCCTGTTGTGGTCAGAAGGGGGCCTGTACAGGCTGGTTCTCTTCCTGGCTGCCATTTTGGACCTTCTGCCATGAGAGTCATCCAAGGTACCTGCCTGACTGTGTCACACATGCGTGTGACCCAGGACCCATGCATGTTCAGGGCAAAGCTGGTAGGACGTTTACTCATGTCTGGTTTAGGATATAAATTTCAGGACTTCTAGGCACTGGTGAGCGAAGATTCCCTGTCTGATTGTCACATTGCTTCCAAAGAAGGGAAAGTCTCATTATGAGCCCATGGGACTGTGGGGTGAAGCTCAGACAAGGAGTTTGGGGGTCTGAAAGCCTCCTGCTATTGTTTTTTAAAATGTGTATGGACAGGTATGTTGTGAGGAGATGACCCTGAATCTTACTCCTCACAAGGTTTCAATCCTCCCAGTATATAGTGCTCCAGAGAGGTCTGAAGCACGCTTTCTTTTCATTGTATGTGGGGCCATCTTCCATCCCCTTCCCTGGCACCACCCTGTGTGTAGACCACCACTATGTTCTCCCCCTGGGGGGCCCTGGACAGCCTCTACCCGCTGGTGGAATCTCGGGCTCAGACCTGGTGGGAAATTGAGGCTCGGGTAGGGCTTGGTAGGTCCCAGGTGCTCAATCCCACATGTGGGATTTGGGGATGGACTGTGCCAGAGGACTGAGCTTTCTCCCACGCCAGCCACAGGGGAGTTTCTGTGGTCTCCAGAGGCAGACCTTTCTCAGCAGGAAGTTCGGGCACTCTTCCCATGCCTTCCCTGAGAGACCTCAGACTGCTCTACCTAGTTCTGAGTGTCGCAAGGAGTTGACATCTTCTCTCTGTTCCACGAAAGGGGAGTTTCTGTGTTCTGTGCAAGGCAGGGACATTCCTAGATATGCCTTTGCCCTCTTAGGACCTAAGATGATAAGATGATCCTTTTTTTTTTTTTTGGTCTTTTTCCACCTCTCTCCTCCTCCCACCCGCCACTGTTTTGCACTACCCCTCACTCCCACCACACACACACACATACACATACATGTCTTCCTCTTAGTAGGGAAAATTTTACCCAGCCCCAGCTCAGGGCACCAGAGGGGAAAGACTGCCTGTCGGGGCATCCTACTGGTTTCTCTCTTGTCTGCCCTCCAGCCCCCAAACCTGTATGACAGGTCCCTTGATTGAGCCAACCATCCACCTACCCCACTGGCTTCTTCATGGGATGAAACCTGGGTGTGTATGTGGGGGCGGGGTGCTGGCACATGAAAGAGGAGACGTCTGAAATGAGACTGGGGAAGGAGGGTGTGGAGAAGGGGTAGGAGCTTCCCACTGCCCCTGCCCCTCCCTTTCCCAGCCCCTTCCTCTGCACACTGCTTCTCCGACCTTTTTTTTCTTACACACATACACGGCACCTGCCTGACCTGATCCCAGGCAGCTGGATGTCAGAGGCGGCTGGAGCCTGTGGTTGGGCCCTGCCGGGGCCGTGGGCACAAGAAGGCTTGACAGTGTTGCTGGCCGTTCTGGGGGGAGAAGCTACCATAGGTACTGCTGACCAGTAACTGCTTCATTTCCTTCCTGCCCCACGTACCTTCCCTTTGGCTCTCCTCTCATCTCTCTCGGAAGTTAGATTTCCAACCCTACTCCTCCCCTTCCAAATTCTCCCCAGCCCCCAACCTGGCCTTCCTTCCTGACTTCCCAGGCCTTCTTTCTTGCTCCTTCTCTCCTCTCTTGGGTGATTGAGTTTTCTAGCCCTTCTCAAGCCACAGGCCACACTCCCAGGTTTACTGGTGTTCTGTGCCCACTGCTTTGTTTCTCCTGCTTCCAGGTAGCTGCCCTTCACCTCCCTTCCCTCTGCTGGGCAGCCCAGCAGCCCAGTCTCCTGCCTTCACCAGGCCGTATTCTCCACAGGTGTTCTTCCGGGCAGGTACGTTGGCTCGGCTAGAGGAGCAGCGGGATGAACAAACCAGCAGGAATCTAACATTGTTCCAGGCAGCTTGCAGGGGCTACCTGGCCCGCCAGCACTTCAAGAAGAGAAAGGTGCTATACACAGAGACATCCCAGTCCTGCTCCCCAGTCTAGTGAGACAGAGCAGAGTGCCTGGCGTGGGATGGGGCTCTCACAGGATTGTGCAGGGCCAGGGAGCTGGCATTGGGGTTATGAGCAATAGTCAGCTAGGGGAGAAGAGTCAGGGACCTCCCAGGGGCGCCATGCCCTGAGCCAGGCTGGGAAGGGGCCGCTCTCTGGGGATGGCACCAGGGCTAGTGTGTCCAGCAATGTGGTGGGAGGGGGTGGGAAACAGGACCCAAGCAAAGGTGGGCTCTGGATCATAGGCTGCTCCATGAAGATTAAGGAGCTGTGTCAGCGACTCCTTTTCTTATTAGCAAGTCCATAAAACAGCCAGCACCACCGCCTCTTGTGTTTCAGCAAGATTAGGTTTTATAGCACATCTAGGCCAGGGTGCTGGAAATAATCAGGCAGCAAATAAAGCAGATGAAATTATTCCTAATGATGGTGGAGCGGCTAGTGCCCAGGCAGTGTTCCCAGGGCCAGACTCTGCCGCCCACTCTCTGAGGAATGGGGGGGAGGCTGGGACAAAGAGTGGCATGGGGCGTGTTTGACTCTGGGTCAGGTGGCCAGAGGAGCGAGCAGGCCAGCAGCAGTGCTGGTGGTGGGCATCCTGGCCAGGCAAACTGCAAGGCCAGAGGGACTGAGAGGCCTGCTGTGCGCCACCCCTTCCTCACTTAGATCCAGGACCTGGCTATTCGCTGTGTGCAGAAGAATATCAAGAAGAACAAAGGGGTCAAGGACTGGCCCTGGTGGAAGCTCTTTACCACTGTGCGGCCCCTCATCGAGGTGCAGCTGTCAGAGGAGCAGATCCGGAACAAGGACGTGCGTACAAGCCGGGAGTGGGCCAGGTGCTGGGAGGGAAAGACCTACCGTTCATCCACATGGATAAGACATGCCGGCTTGTCTCCGGCTCCCGAGTACTCCTTTGGTTATTCCAGAGGTTTGGTGTCCTTACGCTATGCCCATCAAACGGATAGTGTCTCTCTGGAGTGCTGACTGAGCCCCTGGGTCACCTCTAGGATAACGTCTCAGGCATCCTGAGGTTATATAAAGGCAGGGCCTCCGGACGGCACCCCTGAAAGGCAGCAGCTTCCTGTTCCCTGTGTCCTGAACCAAGCTCCCCTAGCTTTGCTCACCCCAGGGGTGCAGATTCTGGACCCCAACCCTTCATAGTGCCTCTGGTCCTGTCTTCCTTCCTGCAACCCAGGAGGAGATCCAGCAGCTGCGGAGTAAGCTTGAGAAGGTGGAGAAGGAGCGGAACGAGCTGCGGCTCAACAGTGACCGATTAGAGACCCGGGTGAGTGACGCCAGGCAGGCCGGCCACCCCTGCAGGTGGCCCGCCCCGTGTTCTGGCTGAGGGAGGCAGGCACTTCAACTGCTGGTGACTCCCTCCCCCAACCTCAGATCTCAGAGCTGACATCGGAGCTGACAGATGAACGCAACACGGGAGAGTCCGCCTCCCAGCTGCTGGACGCCGAGACCGCAGAGAGGCTCCGGGCTGAGAAGGAGATGAAGGAGCTGCAGGTGAGGGCAGGGCTGGGGTGAGGACAGCCATACTAGTGGCCGCCACACCCTGGTGTCCGTTGGCTCCCCGCAAGGACCGGTGGCGTCTTCGCCACTGGCCCAGCACCCATCTGCCCCGGTAAGCGGTAACCACGGTTTGGTGTTTTGCGGGCACAGGTGATACTGAGGGAGGGATGGGATGGCATACCTCTCCCCCCTTCTCTTCTGCAGACTCAGTACGATGCGCTGAAGAAGCAAATGGAGGTGATGGAGATGGAGGTGATGGAGGCCCGTCTCATCCGGGCAGCTGAGATCAATGGGGAAATGGATGACGATGACACAGGTTGGTCGGAGGTGGGAGGACTCAGCAGTGGCAGAGTGGTGAGCGTGATGCCACCCTTGGGTGACCACACCCTTGTCCAGGCCTGGCTGCCCTCCAAAGGGCTGCTGTGAGGCTTAAGAGAAGAAGATGAGAAAGTAGAGGTGCCAGTAAATGCAGTAGATGACTGGGTAGCGTTAGAACAACCTTGTTAATGATGTTGTCTGAGGCCCACGGCCTCGGCAGTCCGGGGAAGAGGGCAGCACACTTCACCCGCTCTCGGCTTCTCCGATTGGCGGCCCCCTCCATGGGAGGCAGGCGTTGTTGCAGACCCTTTCTGGGCCCCTCTGGCGGATTCCATCTGCACCGCTCCTTTCTTCTCCTCTGCCGCTCTCAGTTTCTCAGCAGCTCAGTCCTTCCTTGCCTGTGCCTGACCCCATAGGTGGTGAGTGGCGTCTGAAGTACGAGCGAGCTGTGCGGGAGGTGGACTTTACCAAGAAGCGGCTCCAGCAGGAATTTGAGGACAAGCTGGAAGTGGAGCAGCAGAACAAGAGGCAGCTGGAGAGGCGGGTGAGTCTGGTGGAGGGCTGGAGTCTGCACCTGAGGGGCTGGGAGGCCACCTGTTAATGCCCAGCGAATGGCCGAGGCTGGCAGGCCTGGGGACAGTAGGGGCGGGCTGGCACGCTAGCCTGGTGGTACCGGGGACAACCATGGGCACAGTGGCCCATGTGTTGGCCACAGTGTCAGGTTTCCTGGGTAACCGACTTCATTCTTCATCCTGTGGCCTCTCCCTCCCTCACTCACCTGTTCTTCCCTTCATCACTGATGCTTCCAAACCTCTCAATGGCGGCTGACCCTGCATCCCATCTTGGCCCCTAGCTCGGGGACCTGCAAGCAGATAGCGATGAGAGCCAGCGGGCTCTGCAGCAGCTCAAGAAGAAGTGCCAGCGGCTGACGGCTGAGCTGCAGGACACCAAGCTGCACCTGGAGGGCCAGCAGGTCCGCAATCACGAGCTGGAGAAGAAGCAGAGGAGGTGGGTGGAGCCCCTGCCTGGCTGAGAGGATCTTCCTCAGCAGCCCGGGCAATGCTCCCTGCCTCCTCCTCCAGGGAGGAAAGAAGGGAGGATGTGAATTGGGGGGTGAGGGGTGGGGTCTTGTCTGCAGGGCCTCTTGTCTCCGTGAGTGGGGGCTCACTCAGACCACAGTGAACCTCCGGGATGCGCTCCCCGCCCCCCGAGTGTGCTGTCACCCTGCCTCAGCCAAGTAAGAAGGAGCAGAGACAGGCCCGGTGTAGGACCCTCTCCATTGTGGCCCTGCCCCTTGCCCCCCAGACCCAGCTCCCCACCTCTCCCTGCCTCAGCTCCACACTCTCCTGACTAATGTTGTTAAACTACCGTGCCACTTCCATCTCATTATGGTAATGACACAAAGGAGGGGGGCAGCCCTCACAGGAGAAAATCCAATCTAAATTAATTTCCCCGGCTGGGGATGGGAATGGGACGCCTTTATTAGCAGCACCGAGGAGCCCACACACCCTGGGAACAGCAGGGCGCACCAGGGAGTGGGAACAGCACCGGTTCCCCTTTGTAAGAGAGGGGTGCTCAGCAGAGGCCTTGGTTGCCTTTGAGAAGGGGCAGCCCTACCCCCGTCCACCAGGCCTACCTCAGGACTGAGAGGGGCCGGCCCAGCGCTCGCAGTCAGCCTCGGGGTTCACCGCCACCTTCCCAGATGGGCTGCTGCTTTGCCAAGAGTGAAGGGAAACACAAAGGTCATGTCCTCCTCCCTCCCAGCACTGCAACTCTGCTGCCCTAGATTATCTCTGCACCCCGCTCTCCTTCTTACCTCGAGGCAGCACCCTTCGTGGGGCCTCCCTCCTGAACCCCATGATGACAGTACTGGCTCGGCCTAGTTACCGTCTTGCTGCACTCCCCGCTGGGCAACTTATTAGGTTTCAGCTGCCCGGAGTTTTCTTACAATTTTTTTTTTTTTGGTTGTGAGGATAAGGTGGGGGGAAGCTGTTACAGGAACCTGATTAGCTATTCAAGGAAGGTGTTAAGAGGAATCTCAGCAACTTGCTCCATATTTAGAGTCTCTGGGCGGGAAATGGAAAGCTGGAAGTGGAGTGAAGCGCAGGGCCTCTGACCCTGGACTGTGCCAGCTGAAGCACGCTGCCAGCTGGGTACAGTGGGAGGCTGGCCTCCCGCCCGCATGGGGCGTCCTGGTGGTGACACGGGCACTGCTGAGGCTGGTGCCCAGAGGTGGGGGCAGGAGCCAGCCACTCCATCCAGAGTTGCCAAATTGAACTGTGGGAAGTGAGTGACACAAAGCAGGACGTCCACTTCTCCCCGTTCTGATGTCTACCAGGAACTCCGGTCTATCAAAATGGGAAACGTCAAGACTTCACACGTGAGGAAAGGATTTGTCCACTTCTTCTCTGCAGGCATTTTTGGTTTTCTCTTAGGCCTGCTTGTGAAAGAACACTTTGACCTCCTCGATGAAATGCCCCTACCCCCCACCCCAGGGCCTCAGTGACATGACCTGTAAGCCATCAAGGTCACCCCACCTCACCACTCACCCCAAGTTCAGGCTGCCTGAATCTCTCCTCTGCTTTCATCCTCTCCATATCTGTGGCAGCCGGTGGGGCTAGACACCTGGCCTCTGCCCTTACCTGATGGAGCCTCATGTCTGTGCTCCCTCCCAGGTTTGACAGTGAGCTCTCACAGGCACACGAGGAGGCCCAGAGGGAGAAGCTGCAGCGGGAGAAGCTGCAGCGGGAGAAGGACATGCTCCTTGCTGAAGCTTTCAGCCTGAAGCAGCAACTGGAGGTGTGTGGAGCTGCCCACTGTCCACTCTCTTCCCCCCTCACAGATTCAGACCAATCGAGGGCCAGCGTTTTCTCTTTTGCTCCAGGAAAAAGACATGGACATTGCAGGATTCACTCAGAAGGTCGTCTCACTGGAGGCCGAGCTCCAGGACATTTCTTCCCAAGAGTCCAAGGATGAAGCCTCTCTGGCCAAGGTCAAGAAACAGCTCCGGGACCTGGAGGCCAAGGTCAAGGATCAAGAAGAAGAGCTGGACGAGCAGGCGGGGACCATCCAGATGTTGGAGCAGGTGCCGAAGGGCTGAGCCCAGGGAGAGATCACAGCTGATCCAAGATGTGGGCCAGGGGAGGGCAGGATCCCACATCCAGTCTTTCACTCATCCAGTCACTCACTCCCAAAATGTGAAATGAGCACCTGAGCTGTACCAGCCACAGTGTGAACATAATTAAACTGTCAGGCAACATTCCACGAGAACAAATTTCCTTTGAGCTCTAGTGGTGAGGGGCTCAGGATACATACGTGGCAGCTGGAAGGCCAGGGGCCCACCCAGCCTGCCACTGAGCCACTCTGTCAGTCCAGGGAGCGAGAGCCCGGAGGCCAAATGGAAAAGCCACAGGACTGTCCCACCTTCAGCAGCCTTTCCCTGGGCCCATGCCAGACAGCCAGTAAGGGAGTTAGGCTTCCCTGGAGAAGCCAGCTGCCACCAGGGCAAGATGGAAGCTGAGGCAACTAGCTGCAGATGTGCTCTGCTGCTGAGCTTGGGAGAGCTGCCATGGGGGTGCAGTGGGCAAGGGTCAGGGCGCCACTGGGAAAGGAACCCAGCGCCTACTCGCAAACCATCCGTAGGCCAAGCTGCGGCTAGAGATGGAGATGGAGCGGATGAGACAGACCCATTCCAAGGAGATGGAGAGTCGGGATGAGGAGGTGGAGGAGGCCCGGCAGTCGTGTCAGAAGAAGGTAAGGTGGTGGGCACTCAGCTGTTTAGGGTCAGGGCCAGTTCCCCTGTCACCGCTTTAAGGCTTTTCTGTTTCCCTACCTAGACATGTTCTTTTCCTTTGCTGTTTGAGGTCAGGACCTCCCTTTCGGGGTCTCAGCACATTGTCTCAGTCTGTTCAGCCCTTGAGGAGCTAGTGCACCCTCCCCTGCGAGCCAGCAGCAACCCACCCTGAGCCCTGTGCGGTCAGCTAGCCTGCCCCTCTGCAGCGAGGGTGCCTGCTCTGGCCAGGGTAGTCACTGAGCAGCCTGCCACCACTCCCCCCACCCACGTCTGCTTTGAAACTCTAGGAACGTCAAAGTTGGGCTGAGCCCTCCGTCCCACCATGGCTTTCCCAGAGTGGGGAGTTCATCGGGGACGGGGTCTGGCTGACACTGGGCACTGAGAGGACTGACGGGCCTCTGTCCCCATGGTTTTAACCACAGCTAAAGCAGATGGAAGTGCAGCTTGAGGAGGAGTATGAAGACAAGCAGAAGGTGCTGCGAGAGAAGCGGGAACTGGAGAGCAAGCTCACCTCGCTCAGCGACCAGGTGAGCACACTGCAGGCTGGAACCCAGCCACACCTGCCCACTTGCCTTAGGGGTGGTATCTTAGGGGTTGAAATCTGGGGCTGGGGGTGGGGGCTGGGCTCCAGAGAGCCCACCATCATCACCTGTGGAAGGGGGACCACCATACATGACGCAGGTAGGCATGATCCTGGCACTTGCACCGTCGTTGCGTGTTAGGGGCGAGGAGGAGTAGGGCCCTGTTGGGATCAGAGTCCCAACGTCTGGTATCCACCCAGGTGAACCAGCGGGACTTTGAATCAGAGAAGCGGCTCCGGAAAGACCTGAAGCGCACCAAAGCCCTGCTGGCAGATGCCCAGATCATGCTGGACCACCTGAAGAACAACGCCCCCAGCAAGAGGGAGATTGCCCAGCTGAAGAACCAGGTATTTCTGCAGCGAAATCATCACCCCTGGGCATCTGAGCTTTTTTTCCGTTGCTATTCTCTGCCTCTTGCCTGTCCCAGTGTTTCTTGAGTCCTTGGGAAAGAAGGTAAAGGAAAGGACAGAGAAGCCACTCTTCTCACGCAGGCTCCTTGGGGTCTGTGCTTGCTCTATGGCCTGACCACCACGCGGGGTTGCGGGGAGAGACCAGAGCAGGTGCTTGGGTGGGCCGGTACCCACCGCCCCTCTCACGGGAGGCAGTGTCCACGTGTGGCAGCCCCAGGGTGTGACATGAACAGAGAGAGGGCGCCTGGGCTCCCTCTTGCACAAGCCTCCTGCTCCCAGAGAGTGGCTGATGTCTCTCCCTGGGGTGGGGGCGTCCCTGTGTCCAGCTGGAGGAGTCAGAGTTCACCTGCGCTGCAGCCGTAAAAGCGCGGAAGGCAATGGAGGTGGAGATCGAAGACCTGCACCTGCAGATTGATGACATTGCCAAAGCCAAGACAGCGGTAAGGATCTGGGGTATGGGGCTGGGTTTGGGGGCCAAAGGAGAAATAAGCTATGACCGAGGCTCCTTTCACACCAGATAGGGGCCCAGTCCCCAGCCCGGTCCCTTTACATCAGCACTGTCTGCAGGGAGAACAGGCCTCCTCTCTGCCCCTCTCAGAACAGGGGTGGAGGGTGAGGTGGAGGAGGGAACCAGCGAGGGTCCATCTCCTGTTTAACCACCTGCCTGTGGGAGCTTGGCCACAGACCTCAGCACCATAAATAAAGGCAGCTAATGTGGCTGAGGGATGTAAACAGGTGCCTAGAGATTAGCAGAAGCACCGATAAGAGGATGGGATGGCTCTGTCTCCCTCCCCTTCCCCTGGCCAGCCCACTGACAAGCCCCAGCGGCAGCTAATTAGAGCTCTTATTTAATGCCTCCCTTCTAATTCCCCACCTCTCCCACGGCCCATCTATCGGCTCTGGGTTCATTACTAGGATGTGGCCACCCGTCCCTCCTTGGGCAGGGAATGGGGCGGGGGAGGAGGCTGGGCTTGCTCTTGGCTCCACGCCCCCTCCCCCCCTCAGCTGGTCACCCAGCTGCCGAGAGATGCCAATCTCCCAGGCTTGATTTATCCCCATGACATTTGTGCTCCTCAGCAGTTTTCAGGTGAGTAATTCAAATTCCTTAATTGTGTTAAAAAAGGCTGTTATAAAATTACCATTTTATTTAAATCCGAGTTAATAAATTTCTTGGCGGAGGCTTTCCCAGCTCCCCACAGCCCGGTAACAAGATGGATGGGGCAGAGAAGGAGCCAACGCAGTCATTTTGGTTTGGAATTACAGGCTAATAGATTCATTCATTTCCTGAAGCTGCTGTTGGCTGTTCTTCCCCCCCACACACGTCCCCCCCACCGCCCCCTGCCTGCCCCCGGGAGTGGACTTGCTGGGGGACTGGATGAGCAGGCTGTCCCAGGAGGCAGAAGAATCCAGGCCAGGAGAGCTGCCCAGACCCGAGGCATCCTTCCCTAGGGCCTTGAAGGGACTGGGCGCAGGCAGGTTGAAGCCTACACGGCTACTGTCAGGACGCTAGGACGTTTGTTTCTGGGCAGACCTTTCCTGCCTTCTTGTTAGCCCCTGAAGAACTGCCAGACAGCAGCTGTCACTTAGCCCCCGTCTGTCTGTGCTGCAAAAACAGTCCTTTGCCTCGTCGCCCAGGCTCAGAGCAGGACAGACAGCTCTTGAGTATCACTGGAACGTGCACCAGTGGGTGGGCCTCGCCGCCCCTCTTCCACTGCAGGCGGCGTGGGGGGGTTTGGACTTGCCACCCGGGGCCATCAGTCACACCAGGCCTGATGCCCTCTGATCTGTCTCTCCCTCCATCCAGCTGGAGGAGCAGCTGAGCCGCCTTCAGCGTGAGAAGAATGAGATCCAGAACCGGCTAGAGGAGGATCAGGAGGACATGAACGAGCTGATGAAGAAGCACAAGGCAGCTGTGTCTCAGGTACTGTGCTGCAGCTGCCCCGCCCCCGCCTGCTCTGTGGACACTGTCCTCTGGTCCTCCTCGAAGGTCCTCAGCACACCCTCTTTCCTTTCGGGAGACTGCGACGGCAGGGTGCCTTGGCACACTCAGCGTGGGGACGAGTGGGTTGGGGTTGTGGGGCTCCTGCTTCAACACTCACTCCTTTCCCAGGCCTCCCGGGACCTAGCTCAGATGAACGATCTCCAAGCTCAGCTAGAAGAAGCCAACAAGGAGAAGCAAGAGTTACAGGAGAAGGTGAGGAGCAGGGCCTCCTGTGGTAGAGAGACAGTGACTGCGTGCCAGACTCACTGTGTGTGGGGACAGACTCCCAGGCTCATAAGACAGTAAGTGCTTCCTCTCTATCAGTAATCCACAAAGCAGTGTCAACTAGTGCAGAGAGGTAGGCTTGGAGCCATATCACCATAGCAGACATTTTGGCTTCGGCTGCCTCATTTCACATTTCTATTCCCTCTCTGGTCCTTAGCTTTCTCCTTTCTCTCCAAAGGGCAAAATCTGTGCCAGCGCTGGGCCAGGTGGGGAATGCCTCTGGCTTGGGGCCCCATCCCTCCACCACCCCAGTGCATCCCTCCCTCCCTCAGCCTTCTGGTCACCATGGTGATCTTGCCAGTCCCAGACTTTGCCCCCTCCACTTCCCCGCTCAGTTATTTTTTTTTTTTCTTCCTGCCCCCTAACCCCCAGCTGCAAGCCCTCCAGAGCCAGGTGGAATTCCTAGAGCAGTCCATGGTGGACAAGTCCCTGGTGAGCCGCCAGGAAGCTAAGATCCGGGAGCTGGAGACACGCCTAGAGTTCGAACGGACCCAGGTGAAGCGGCTGGAGGTGAGTGTGCACCGCTGGCCCCGAAAAGGCAGGGCAGAGCTGCCCCAGCAGCTGGAGCCACGCATGCTCAGCAGGACTGGGCAGCCCGGGGATGCTCCTCAGAGGCCGCCGCCAAGCTGCCAGGCCAGCTGACAGGCGGGTGCCTTCTCCCCCGCCCCCGCCAGGCCTGCTCTTTGGGCACCGTGGAGCCTGCCTGCTTTACATTCTGTTTCCGTGCTTGCTTTCTGCCAAGGGACCAGAGCAGCTTAGCTTTTCGTCTTCATATTTTCCTCCACCATGAGCTCCCCGCCCCCCCCTTCCAGTCCCCCTCACTCGCTCTCTGGCAGGGTCATAAATATGCAGTGGATGGCGCCACTTCTGTGAGGGCTGAAGTCTGTTCTCTCATCTCACCGCTTTCTCTCCCTTCCCCTTCTCACTCTTCCCACCCTTCCCCTCACTGCCTTTTCTCCTTCTCTTCATTTTCCCCATTTTTGCCTGTTTCTTTCTCTCTTTGTGTTCATCTCCTCCCAGTCTTATTCTCCTTTCGTATCCGTTTCTTTCTTTCTCCCCCTCCCTCTACTTTTCATTCTCTGTCCTTCTGCCTTTCTTTTTCTCTCACCTCTTTGCTTTTTCTCTCTCTTTCCTCCCATCTGTAATCACCATACTCTAAATCCTTTCTGTCCCAGTCTCCCCCTGGCCAGCATGCTCCACCCCCTGCCTCTCAGCCAGAGCAGGTAGGAAGAAAGAGGCAGGCAGAATCTTCTCTATGAGCTACACCCCTCCTGCCCTATTTTTAGGGCCTCCCCCGCTGAGTCTGCAGACGTGTGTCTAAGCACCAGGAGTCCCCCCTAAGAGTTGTGCTGATGGCTCAGATGCCAAGGGCCATCTCTGCCATGGCTCCGTGGACTTTCAGTCAGTGGGACAGCCACTAGCGTAGCGATGGAAGCAGGTGACCTTGGGCAGTGGACATGCAGGCAGCATCAGTAACTTTGACCCAAAAGTAAAAGGTGGTTGAACGTCCCAAGATGGGGTTCCAGTCCTCAGGAGAATAAGTTAGAGAAGACTTAACAACAGTTCATGTTCTGCTCGGGTAGGGTTTTATCACCATTTTACATACAGGGAGGGTGAAGGGGACTGCCTAAGGTCACAAGGCTGTGGAGGGACTGTTGACCTGCTGGACATGGGGCTGACGACTGTAGCCTCATTCCATTTCCTCAGCACTCACTCTGAGTTTCCCTTCTGCACGGAGGGCAGCATTATGAGTTAGATGCACACAACAGTAAACATAAATGGCCCTTACACTCAGTTATTGTAGAAACACAGAGGCCAAGGGCCCAGAGGTGAGGCCCCCCTCGCTGGTCAGCGACAGAACCAGGGTTAGAACTAGAAGCCACCCCAATCTGCCCCAATCTCCAGGTCATTTCTTGCTCTGCATTCTGTGGTCTGGCAGGGAAGATGTGTTTAGGTTTCTGGGGGAACAGTCACCAGGCTTAGATAGCTTTGTGCTTGGAATCTGATGACTGGTCAGCCTCCTCCTAATCCAGGCACTCAAAGTAAAACCACAGGGCCTTCAAGTGCATGGTCTAGCTTTTGGCACTCTGGGTTCCAGGTCTCTGAGGGAAGCCTGGCTGGCTGTGGAGGCCACCACACATGGTGTCGGTATGCACAGGCCCCACTCTAGCCAGCACCCTTCTCCCCGCCGGGTGGTCATGATGATGATGACACCTCTCACCCTCTACGTGCCTTTACATATATTAACCTTATTTGGGCCTTCAAAGAGCCCCAGGGAATTTGCTGTTACTCTCCCCATTTTACAGAAAAGCAAAGGAAGCTGCTTTTGCTTTTGCTTTCATAAAGGGGCTTTCCTTAGCTATTTGTCCACATAGCTAGTGAGTGGTGCAGCCAGAGCTGGACCCCAGGTCCCTGAGTCTTGGCTCCGCTACCCTTCCCTCTCCCTGACTGACAAGTCTCCCTTTCCTGCTTCGCTGCCCAGAGCCAGGCCAGCCGACTCAAGGAGAACATGGAGAAGCTGACTGAGGAGCGGGATCAGCGCGCTGCAGCTGAGAATCGAGAGAAGGAGCAAAACAAGAGGCTACAGCGGCAGCTCCGGGACACCAAGGAGGAGATGGGCGAGCTTGCCAAGAAGGAGGCGGAGGCGAGCCGCAAGAAGCACGAACTGGTAAATGCCCTCCCACCCCAGGATGACCCTGAGCTGGCAGCGTGTGAACAAAGAAACCACAGATTAGCGAAGTGGAGGGCAGAGACCAAGACAGGAGGACGGGTCAGAAAGCCCTGGGGATACAGGCCAGGGGGCCGAGTGTGGTGCTGGGGGTCTCCGGCGGGCAAGAGGAGGCCGCAGGACCCAGCAGCACCCCAGAAAAACAAGCACTGCAGGCTTGCAGCCTGTCGTGTAGAGCTCCTGCAGCCGCAGGGAATGGAGGCAGCTCCCTTGGGCAGTAGGATGGGAGACCAGCCCTTCTAGGAACTAGTCTGCCCTCTCTCCCTGCTAGGAGATGGACCTGGAGAGTTTGGAGGCTGCTAACCAGAGCCTGCAAGCTGACCTGAAACTGGCATTCAAGCGCATTGGGGACCTGCAGGCTGCCATTGAGGACGAGATGGAGAGTGATGAGAATGAGGACCTCATCAACAGGTAAGAGGCCCTCCGGGGGAGCTGTGGCCACAGGGAGGCCCTCAGCCCGTTCTGCTAGCAGGTGACCTTTGTCTCCCTGTCAGGAAACCAGCCCCATTTCCTTGTCACTAGACCCCAGCATGGAACAGTCCTGCAGGGGCTAGGGGCAGGGATGGGGCTGCCTGGAGGAGACGCCGCCCCCCTCCTCCCTGTGCTCCCTCCCAGACCCCCCAAGGGCCCGGCTCTCCAGCTGTGCCTGTCCGAGGTGAATTATTCCCCCGTTTAGCTGCGTTTCCAGTGGCGCCTACCCCACTCTGGGGAGAGTAAAGATTTAAGGGCCGTGGTGCCTTGTTGCCATGCCAGAAATTTTCCTCTCATAAAACCCATCCAGGGAATGGTTTAAGAGAGAGAGAGATTTGTGATCTTAGGTTCAGGAAGAAGTCAGGAGCCGGGGAAACCTGCAGTTCAGGAGTGGGGTCATCCCCGGGGATATTGTCACGGCTGCCCCTGGCTGATGGCCAGACCTGCCCCTTCTCACAGGCGCCCTCCAGGGCGGGGCAAGGTGCCCCTGGGGGAGCACTGCCCGGGCCCCACCGCCTGCTCTCAGCCAGCCAGCAGCATCCCTCCTCAGCTGAGGGGTCTACCTTGGTTTGCCCAGTGATTTTTCTCCTTGTTCCTGGCCTCCTTGCCCACCATTTTCTTTCTGTTTCCAGTTTGCAGGACATGGTGACAAAGTATAAGAAAAGAAAGAATAAACCGTGAGGACCGGAGCGCACACGCTCTCTGCCTCTCCTCGCGTGGCGTCTAACCGCCCCTAACTCTGGGCTCCCACCCACGCCCGCTGCATGTCGCATGCGGACACACAGCACCCCGCCTCCCACTCCCCCACCCTGGCCTCTTGCACTAACACTGCTCACTCTGTCCTGACCGGGAGGCAGGGGGATAGGAAGGCCCTGCCTGCATTCACAGCAGGGGGCCGGCGACAAGGGGCGCTTCCTCAGGAGGGCCCGGCCTGGCCCTCCTGCCCTCTGTGGGCAGAGGGACATTGGAGAGAAAAACTCAGCCCCCTTCCACAGTGCCCGCAGTCTGCCCTCTCCTCCCTCGGAAGCCAGCTGTAGCACACCCCTGGCCTATTTCTCTGGGGAAAAGTCTGTTTGGGCAGGAGTATCCACATTGCCTTCAGTTCCTTTGACACTCGAGCTACCTGAGAGATCCGGGTATGTTCTGTCTTGTTTTTAAAAGGTCTGCCACCTTCTTGTAGTCACGGGTAGGAGACAAGGGCATCTAACAGTTACTTGTTTGGGGAAAGCATTCAGGCAGCTAATCGCGGGCTGCTCTGCTGTGGCAGGGAGAGGGGACATGGCCAGATGTGTTTACTCTCCTCCCTGCGGGCACCCTCAGCAGAGGGAGGCCCCAGGCGTTCATGCTGGGACTGTCTGTCAGGTGGCAGGAAGACCTCCCCTCTCTCCATCTCCATCTTTCTGGGCAGGAGCTGGACATCGGGTGGAGATGTTCAGGCCCGCAGGCCGATGTGGGTGTTCCGCCGTCTCATTGGACGAGGCTGTTTCTCGGAGGGTATTTTTCAGAGTGGTGTTGAGTTTCCTCCCCCACTCTCCTCCCCAGGCCAGGATGGGCTGGCGGCAGTGCAAAGGACTCCGTGAGCGCTAATGATAAATGTAATAGTGTGTAACAGTGATAGAGGGCCGCTGGAGCCCGCTTGTCACACACAATTAATATCCCCTGCCGTTCTGTCTCCGTTTGTTTGTTCCCCCGTGATTCGGCTCCCAGTTAACTAATAGCACACGAGCCTGGACATAAATTGTATTTGACACGAGGTTTAATTCCGACCATTTAAAATTTCAACTGCCCCCTGAGCCTGCCTGCCCCTGGAGTTTGTTTACGGGCCTGATTATTTAAGGGAAAGAACCCAAACATCGTCTCCATACTTGAAACTAAAGAGAAAGCGAGGGCAGGCAGGCCAGCCTCCCAACCCTCTTGTTTCTGTGAATGTAAGAAGGAAATTCGTATTCTGGGCCCACAACCGGCTATCCCCTGTGTGTTCCAGCCCCGCCATCCTTGGGCTGTAGGAACTTCCAGGGCTGATAAAATGCGCATTTAAGATCATATTCTAAACCATTGGCAGGCGTACACACACACACACACACACACACACACACACAGAGGCAGGCATACACACACACACACACAAACACTGGCAGGCGTACACACACACACACACACACACTGGCAGGCGTACACACACACACACACACACACACACACCCCAGCCTGCACTTTGCAGGCGCATGGGGGCGTGCAGTCCTTGCTGGTTTCTGCTGATAGCAGGGTGGTGTGGCTCCTTCCTCAGCAGCTCTGGCCCCAGTTCCAAGTTATTGAACGAGTGTGCTAAGGCGGGCAGAAAAATAATGTTTCGATTTACTTAGAGATACAGTTGTTATTGCCATAACCTTAATGAAAGCAGTAAACAGCACAGTATTAAGGGAGATTTATACAGAAACGCTTTTAACATGTAGACATAGATTTTGCGATGCATACAGCACCTCCTTTCTAAAGGCAATCAATATGGTTATGAACGGTGGTGATAAATTACAGGCTCTGGAGCTAGAGAAGGAGGTTTTTTGCACGGGTGTATAAATCAGGTGGTATTGGTGTTCCATGGGGCCCATGCACCATAGTAAATCTGCCAGGCTCGGTCGGGCACAGGGCCTGCATTAGCGGTCTCGGAGCTGTCTGCTAAACTCCTGTTTACCCGGGGCATCAGCCAGACTCGCCTTTGTTATAATTCTGTGTTTGATGGAAGTCCATAAAATATGCCTCTTTATTCCCCTCCCCACGAGCTATGCTCTCTCACAGTCCTCAAAACAGAGGTGGTGGTTTCCTCTGTGCGTGTACACACGCGTGTGCGCACACACACACATACACACACACACGCACGCGTGCTCATGAGCGCCTGTGTGGCTGTTTATTCAAGAGCCTAGTGCAGGAATGGGGCTGCTCCTGTTGACACAGATGAAAGGAGATCTTTATCAGGGAGAAATCCTAGAGTATCCATAGCAGGGGAACACAGTAAGCAGACGTTTTGCAGAATTCTAGAAGCGCTCTCACGCAGAAGCTGTCTCCAAGCCCCACTGCTTCGTGAGGGTGTCACCATAATGCAGCCTCAGAATTTGACCCTTTTCCTGCAAATGGAGAGAGCTCAGCACAGCTTGTCCAGAAGAAGCACTGGGGAGCAGGAGCTGGATTCTGCCTCAGGAGGGAAGAAGAGACATAAGAGACAAAGCCCTTGTCTGGGACCTCTTGGGCCCAACTGTGTATCTTCTGGGAGCGATGCAGTCTGAATCCTGAGGCTGTTGCCAGCTATCAGGAAATACTGATGCCTCCTCCTTTTCCTTTCATTCCTGCTCAAGGGCCAGAGAAGTCAAAGGATGTTACCTGTAGTACCCAGGTTGGCGTCAGCATTAGCTAAGGAGACTTGAGGCTCCAGCTAACTGGAAGTTATATTAAAGCCTTTCTCTTAAGTGCCCCACAGCCAGCAGCCCAACTTTTACAATAAAGACATGGACAAAGGTAGCAGCCATAGCCACATTTTGGGGAGCAAACAAGAAACAGAACAGGCATCAGGGCATAGCAGAAGGGGCCCACGACTCATCTTTTAAAGTAGAGCTCTTTGGTGGTCGTTAATGAGTGGGTGGTCTCCCTATCATCTTACTGGGCGGGTTGGCCGAACTACATTCTACTACAGAAGGTGGGGTGGGAGGTGAGTCCATATTCTTGGGGGTCATGGTGGCTGCCGCAGTGTGGCCTACGGACAGGGGTTAGGGTCCTTGTGAACGGTGTGCTCTGTCTAACCCCTCTTCTTCTTGCCTCACTGAAGCGCATGCCACCCTGCATCCCACCCTGTGTCCCTGTCCGGGACACACACCTGCTGTCACTTCAGCACCCCCTACTGGGCAGCAGGTGATGACCTCCCCTTTGGCCTTTCCTACCTTTCTGCTCCTCATCCCACAGCGAGGGGGACTCAGATGTGGACTCGGAGTTGGAGGACCGGGTCGACGGGGTCAAGTCGTGGCTGTCGAAAAACAAGGGGCCTTCCAAGGCCACTTCTGATGATGGCAGCTTGAAGAGCTCCAGGTAAGCATGCGGCCTTGATCTGCAGGGACAGCCAGAGAGGGCAGGTCTCCTGCATCTCTTGCCTGGTGTGTGCCTGGGGGACCCAGCTGTGTCCCTCACACACGGCATGAGCACGGGAGGGTCTGCGGCACCCTTTTTCCCAAGCTAATCCTTTCCTGCCAGGTGGGTTCGGGGTTCAGTGAGTAGGTGTACCTTCATCTCCACTTACTCTTCAGTAAACACTGCTCAAGAGCTGGGGCCCTTGGAATCAAGACTGGGTTGGGGTACGGGGCGGGGGACTCCGGATCCCACAGCCTAGGCAGGCCAGCCCCACGCCTCTGAGTCCTTTATAGGAGAAACAGCAGAAAAAGCTGGGATTCCTGTCACATCTCCAGACACGGTTCTGGCTTTCTCTGTCCATTCTCTCTTTCTCCTCATCTTTTCACTTCCCCCTCTCCCACGCTTCCCGAGAATACCCATGCGCTGGGGAACTTACTCTTCTAGTCTCCAACCCACTCACAGTCTTCTGACCACACCGCCGGCCACCCCTAGAATCCAGGGTTCTTTCTACTTCCCACCCCTCACCTACGGCCAGCATGACAGAGGGAGAGAGAGGGTTCTCTGCTCTCTCTCCTCCTGTGGCCACTTCTGTCCTAGTTGTTCCAGACCCGGTTCCTACCTTACTCAGAGTCATCCTAATCTCCTAAGGTGCCTTCCTCCCCCATCCCCAAACCAGCAGGTGGGCTGGGGGAAAAAGAACAAAACTCCCTCTTTTGCCATCTCCACTGAGGCCCCTTCCCAAGTCTAGCCCCTCACCACAGCACCCAGCAGCCCCCTCTAGTTGATTTAATTTATTCGGCCAAACAACATTTTGTTATTGCAGATAATGCTGCCTTCCCCGCCCCTCTGCCGTTCACCACAGCGTGGCAGGGAGGCTCCAGGTAGTTGACAATGAAATAAATTGAACTAAACGTTTTAGAGGGGGAAAAGTGATGAAATAGAACAATAGTCTAATTTACATGACATTCTCCATGAAGCTATTTTCACTGACGCAAATTATTTTGCTTCATTTCCTCGTCGGCTCTCACTGCCACTTTGCCAGGGCTGCTGTCGGTTTCTCCTCCTTCTCCTCCCTCCCTCTGGGTCTTTATTCTCCAGGTTCAATACTTTTTCCTTTCTCTCTCTGTGTCTCTCTCTGTCTCTGTCTCTCTCTCTCTGTTCTCTGTCGGTCTCTCTGTCTCTGTCTCTCTCTCCACCTCTCTTTGCTGCTCCTAATCCACTACTGGTTCTCTCCTCCCTCAGAACGGCCCTCAACACCCTCGGGAAGGAGGGCAAGGGGGTGGAGGAGAGGCCGGCCTCCGTGCTGAGCTCCCTGAGCTACAGGAAAAGGCTCACGCTGAAGGACTCCATCGGGGGCACTGGGGACGAGGAGTCCCTCTTCACCACCCTGAGTGAGCGGGCAGCCTCCCCTGAGAGGCCCCCCCGGAAGGCCCGCAAGGGCCCCAAGGAAGAGCCTGGCCAGGGCAGGAAGTCTGACGAGCTGGACGAATGTAGCTCCGTCTTCTCCGGGGTAGGGAGCCGTGCAGGTCGGGGGCTGGAGAAGCGCTGGGGCTCGGACTATGACCGGGCCTCCACGGTCTCTGCGCCAGTCAGCCGGGCCTCCTCGGCCACGAGGCATGGCTCCGGTGAGGACGGGGCCCGCTCTTCCATGAGCTTCTCTCTGTCGGGCTCGCCCACTTCCCGCCGCAGCACCTCCCGGCTCGACAGCCTGTCGAGGGCCCTCAGTCCCTCCTTGAGCCGGGCCTCTGGCCCAGGCCGGGAGAGCCCTGATTCCCGCCTGTCCCTGGGCCGGAGCTACCTGGACGAGTGGGATGATGGAGCCAGTGTGGCCTTGAGCGAGGCCCACTCCCAGTACAGCCACCCGTCGCTGGCGCGCAGCCTGTCGGTGCCGCCCCGGCCACATGCGTCGGCCTCCGCCATGGATGAGCCGCTCAGCTCCAGCGTCTGCTCTGTCGGCCGTCGCTCCTACCTGGACCCCGACCTGGAAGCTGCCATCAATGAGGTCTTGAGCTACAAGCCCGTCCCGTTCCAGCGGAGCAGCCTGGAGCCGGACTCTGAGGAAGATGAGCAGAAGAGCGTCCACAGTACCCGGAGTGCCCAAATGGAGCCCCCAGAGCGAGCCAGCAGCATCCGCCGCTCCGTCTCCGCGGCCGATGTCTCTCGGTCCCGCAGCAGCAGGAAGAGCCGGAGCAGGAGAAGGAGCAGTTCCAGCTCCAGCTCAGAAGATTCCTCGGAGCACAGGCGACATAGAAAGGGGCACTCTCGAAAGAGCAAGAAGAAGTCCAAATCGAGGAGAAAGAGAGCAGAGACAGAGTCCGAATCCTCCTCGTCAACATCTAGTGCCTCAACCGCCTCGGGCCACAGTCGCTCCAGTGTGAAGAAGGGCCCCTCTGCCGAGCGCGAGGAGGCCGGGCAGACGCACCGGCAGTCTCGGAAGGAGGAGAAGAAGCGCAAGAAAGAGGTGGACAGCCTGATGATGCGGTACCTGTACCGGCCCGAGAGCGACTAGTGCAGTAGGTGGCCCCTGGTGTGCAGTGGAGCATGGCGTGTACCACTTGGCGTGAACTAACATGCCCAGCCACCCGCACCGCCGAGGCCCCGCATTCGTCCTTGGGGGGGCCTGGCCCTGGAGAGCTCCTGGCTCCGGGGGAGAGCAGGGCCAGCTCGGCGGCTTCGTTGTTCTGTAGCCTGAGCCCAGCCAGTTTAACAGTCCCGCTCACCAGGCCCTTACCCAGGGGCCCACGGAGAGAGTTGCCAGACTGTGGTCGCTCAGGCTCACACTAACCCCTCACAAAACAAAGGTCAGGGAAGCCCCATCTTACAACAGGAAAAACTGAGGTTCCGGCCTCTTGCTAAGATCGCAACACCCAAAGTGATGTTGCCAGAATCTAATGGCGTCTACCTGGCCTGCGCCACTTCTCAGTGGGAGCGGAGGCAGAGAGTCCATGCGAGCTCTCGTCCATGGCCCCAGGAGACTGGGGCCCTCAGGTGTAAGTAGCTGTGTCAGGGGGCATCAGCTATTGTGGGACCATTTGTTCAGCTCACAGGCACACACTGAGCCCCACACGACCGCCTTCCTCCCTGGCATGGACCTCAAGCCTAGGAGTGCAGGGCTCACAGAGCTGCCTCCCCCCACCCCCACCCCCAGCACCATAGCCTAAAGCAGACCCAGAGATGCCTGGCTCCCTCCTCAACCCTCCCACACTTGGGCGTCAACTCATCTCTGCTCATTTTACACAGTTTTAATGAATAGAAATTAGCAGCTGCTGAGTGACAGCCCCCTCCTGGCTCTCCTGCCTCCGCCAGCCTTCTCCCTGTGGGGAGAGAGATGTAGCAGTTAGGCCTTTTATGCCCACACCCCACCTCAGAAGAAGTGCAAAGACTGACTCACCAGAATCCCATTGTTGCCAGTGTCCCTGGTGGGTGGTGACATTTGGATCACCCTGGCTGTGTGAAGCTGTTTTCAGCATGGTGCCCCCCCGCCCCCCCAAGGGCAAGCATGCTGCTTCCCAGGAGGCAGGACTAGACCGCAGCCGCCCCCCCCAACTCACCCCCCCCCCGGCCAGGCCTTGTTTCCTTCATGCATGAACTAACACACCTGCCGCATGCTGTGGCTGCTTGCGAGCAGAGCCACTGGACAAGTACAGTGACTTGCGCTGGGTTAGACCAAGAGGGACGCGTTCTGTTTCCAGGAATGGAGCAAGTGGAAGTGAATGTCACCTGCAGCCATTTGGAGATGGGGAGTGGGGATGAGAGGGTGGAGGAGGGGAGCCCTTGAATCCCAGCCAGCCCTGTAGCCAATTCAGATTCTTCAGGC
Organism: Condylura cristata; assembly: GCF_000260355.1. NCBI lineage: Eukaryota > Metazoa > Chordata > Mammalia > Eulipotyphla > Talpidae > Condylura > Condylura cristata. Next base: position 35,736,293 of record NW_004567118.1, read on the forward strand.
CCTCAGCTGCTCTGCAACCAAGCTTGTGGGCACAGCACTGCTCTGTTGCTTCTCCACAGCGTGGCAGATGGCTGTAGGTTGCTCTGGCAAGAGCGGGCAACCTCAATTACATTAGGGAGCTGTGGTCAGGAGAAGACAGGAGTCACAATATCGATTCCATCCACCACCTCATTCTCCCCTCAGCGGCCCAGTCCAGTGCCCTGCCCCCAGCGGGGAGTCAGTAGATGAACCAAATTGGAGGGTGGGGCTGTGGAAAGCAGAAAGGGCCAGGCCCTTCTGAGCACTGCACCCCTACATGAAGCAGGTGATAGGGCCCCGTCAGGCCTTCCCACACTGACAAGCAGCCCCTGCAATTCAGACCCCAGTGGCCTTTGCACCGTCACTCTTCACACCACACCCAGTGAGAACAAAAACACTTGAAGCCTGGGTCTTCCACCAGCACGGTTCCTCTGGTCACCAGGAAAACAGGAGCTCCCTGAAACTACACACCGCGGCTGCCAAGGAGGATTGGATCTACTGCAGGCAGGCACAATGGGCACTGAGCCAGAAGCTGGCCTACCGATGCAGCACCGGAGAGCAGAGAAGGGCCGGGGCGGGGGGACCCAGTTGGACTCAGCATCGAACCAACTTTGGCCGGAAAAAGCACCAAGAATAGGGGCAGGGGTGGAGTGGCGGCTTAACTTCCCATCTGGCGAAGACGCCCAGTGAGAATTCGGAACACGAACGCATCCACAGCAAAGGCACCGGGAGGAGGCTGCCACCTGGGCTCGCCCGGAGAGAATTAGCTTGTGTGCCAAATTGTTTGTGACAGCGTGCAGCGGGAGACTCTAGCTGGTGGGGAGGGAAGCTTTTCAAACAATTTGAACAAATGTTCAAATTGCTGACCCTGACTCTTGACCTGGGGGGAAGGGATAGCTGCCTGCTGTTGGCTCCTGACAGCCTGCTGCAGCAAAACCCCAAACTGGGCAGACTAGAGCACACCCAAGGGGCTTGTGGAGCCAGCGGGGAGAGGCAGGGAGTTTACCGCCTCCCCACTACCTGCCCACTGCGTCCTGCCTCCGGGTGGAACAGGGTTGAAACCCAGTTGTCATTTATCCCGGTGTCTGCTGACACTCAGGACTGTTGGAATAGGGACTGTGCGCCACGCTGAGAACAGGTTTGAGAATGGGAAGGAGCCCGGGACCAGCACCCCCGCACCCCATTTGCACTGGGTCCCAGCTGGCATCTGCCTTTCTCCCCTCTACCCACAAAATAGCCCCACTATCTTTTCACAAAGCTAGTCCATCCTTTGCCCAACAGCAAACTGGAGCACCGGGTGCCCAGGAATTCTATCTGAAAAATGAAAATAAAATCAGGCTCCCACTAATTTAGAATTCAAACAATCCAAAAAGCTAAAATAACCCCAATTTTTTCGATGTTGCACAGTCCTCGTTGAGCTTTATAATTTTGTCCCTGAGACACCCCAGAGTCCTTAAGTGCCTTTGGCCCATCAAAGTAAGACTCATTTATGTTCAGTCTAGTTTGTATTAAATGTGTTTTGTGCTATTCTGATTCCTTTAAAAATGGTAATTCATTCATGAGAAATACGATAACTATTAACCAGACTGCCCCATTCCTGAACCATTTTGCATAATTGAACATGCATTCTATCAGGCTCTTCCTTCTCCCCAGGGAGAGAGAGACCTATCTTTATCCATCCCCTGGGCACTCACCCAGCCAGCGGGGAATCCAGGTTCCCTCTTGTTTTCTCCGCCATTTTCTCCTCGCATCACCCAATCTAGTGGCAAGGTGAAGTCATCCAAAGGCTTTAGGGTCCAAGAGTCCCAGGTTCAAGTTTACATCTGGCTGCATGACCTTGGGAAGATGCTCCTTCTCTTTGATCCAGCGTCTTTGTGATGATGCTTAGAGAGCCACCGCCCAGCAAAGCCTCTCCCGCATGGAGTGCTCCATGACGATCCTCTGTGCCTTCTCACTGACACACACTTGGGAAAACTAAGAGTGTGGTTCTTTCTGGATCCGTCATTTCCTCCTTTTTTGGTTTGAGACTAGAAGAACTTTGCAAGGACTAGTAAACAAAGGGCCCCAGAATTCCTGTTTTCTCCAGAGGAGGTTCTTAGGTTTTGGAAGCTGGACTACGTCTTTGGGAACAGTGGCGGGGCCCACTGCATGCCGGGCACTAATGAGAGAGGAGTCACCCTGAGCTGTGTTTTCTCCATGTTGAGCCAACAGAAGCAGCAGAGGTAGTAGAAGCAGGGAGGATGGGCTCGAGGCTTTTGGCAAAGAGAAAAGTGGTGACACACTGGAGGGTGAGATCCCATCCTTCCTTGATGCGTTGAGCCCATTCCATCCGGGAGACAATACTCTTCCACATTTGGGAGGTTTGGGGGGGGCGGCGGCGCTAGCTGGAGGCTCCCAGTGGGTCAAGGAGAACCTCACAGGTTGGGTTACTGTGCCAAGGAAGGGACAGCTGTACCTCCCTGAGGCAGTTCTTGCCTCTCCTACTTCCAGAGCCTCCATCCTTTGTGGTAAGCAGATGATGTCAAGGTCAAGGGCAGAAGTTCTCACAGACCTGAGAACATTTTGATTAGGAAGAAAGGGTTAAGATCCGAGAGTATCCATGAGGGAGAAAGTTCCCCCTTAGAAGGAATCTTTTTAGGAAAAACTTCACTTTAGAAAAGTAGGCAGGTCATCAGTAGACCTCCAAGCCTCGAAGTCAGTCTGGTCTATGCACTGCCTGCATCAGAATCTTTTTTTTTCTTTTTTTTAAGATTTATTCATAAAAAACTGGGGTACAGGCCAGAGATGCAGAGAGTGAAAGGATTCACCAGGGACAGAGTGGGGAGCAGAACAGGCATATGGACCAAGTACACTGCTGAGGGGAGCAGCGGGCGGGTCAGGAGAGGTCTGCCACACCATGTGGTCACCTCCGGGGCAGGCGGGAATCAAACTCATGCTGAAGTGGCTTAAGCTTCTTAGTGCAGTGCTTTAACCCGCTGCGCCACCAGGGAGGGCCGAAGCATCAGAATCTTTTTGAGAGGGAGTCAAAAATGCAGAATTCAACCCAAGAACTAGCCAAAGTTTCTCAGGGAAAGGGCCCAGCAACTTGCAGCAGAGTTTTCAGGATCAAAACAATGTGCTCCTTTGTCTTACTTCTCTGAGTAGCTTCTGGGGGAAGCCAGGGACCATGTTTCTCAGTTTCAGAGGAATACCATGACGGCTTGGTGGGCCTCTCCAAGACTGAAGGCTTTTAATGCTGATGGTTAGGGGTGTTACTCCTCCATGATGACATTCCTCTCTTCCTGCAGCCCCACCAGCTACTGGAAGTCCCCCGCCCCCGACCGGTCAGATGATGAGCACGACCCTCTTGATGGCACCTCTAAGACCCGATACTCCCACAACTATCTGAGTGACAGCGACACAGAGGCCAAGCTGACTGAGACTAACGCCTAGCCCAGAGGAGTGGCTCACATCCCTTCCACCCCATGGCCTACTGCTGCCACACGCCTCTCCCAGGAAATGGCGGGGCACAGGTGTCCCCCACTGGACTTGCTGACCTGCGTGGGAAACACCCGACCCTCTTCCAGCAGGACTTTCCGGGCTGTGGGTGTCTGGTGTCTGCATGGAAGAGGTGGGGGGAAGAGGAGCTTCTGAAAAAAGAACTTTTTTTTGCTCCTTCTGCCTCCAAAATGCCACACTCTTGGCCTCTGCATGGGGCCACTGTGGGCAGCAGCAGGTGGCTTGGCACTGCATGGAGCCAGCAAGGTGACCTCCATCTCGGCCCCCTGCTCAGGGACAATGGACAGATAGCCTACTGAACATTCTAGGTTGCTGGGTCCATGGGGAGAAGGAGTTGAGGATGGGAACAGCAATTCCTTCCCCCTGGCTTTGGGTGAGGGCTTTCTCTTCTCAGTGCCTGCTGTCTTTTTACTTTTTAACTTAAATACCCAACGTCTTCATCATAGCTGCATCCCTGAGAGTGTAAGGGGGCTGCAGTGGCAGCTGGGGCCCCGACAACGACTAGGGGGATCTCAGCTCCATCTTCACTCTCCAGAGAGCCATCCTGAGCAGCTGGAGAGGCTGGTAAGCAGAGCTGGGTGCAGGGTCTTAAGGATCAACATGATGGGGGGGGGGGCTCTCAGGTGCTTCTGGGTTGAGGATGCCTCCACAGATAGGGTGCACACGAACTCCCCGGGACTTCCAGCCCTGCCCCTTGGTCTCCTCAGTGTGTTGAGTGCAATGACCTATTGAAGAGTAAACCCACTCCACCTGCATCGATTCAGGGCTCATCCCCGCACTGCCTCCTCCCCTCTCATCAGCTCAACTTGAGAGGAAAGGAAGGCCTTGGGTAGAGGGCTCGTGATCAGAAAACTTGAAGATGGACGTTTCGGTCAAGTGCTAATGCGTATTAGACGTGAGTCCTCGCCTGATGTCCTGCGTCTGTGTCATTTTTCTTCCAACTCTTCCGCCCCGTGCACTTATCCCAGACACCACAACATGTGGCCTGACAGTCCCAGCCCCCACCTAAAGGTCATCCTGCCAATACTACCCAACTTGGGGGCCCAAGGGCAGCCTGGTGCCGCTCCCAACTGCTGCCCCCCTTCTTTCCTGCAATTGGTTTGTACTCACTGGGCTGTGCTCTCTCGTCCCTGTTTACCTGATGTATGGAAATAAATGTCCTTTTCCTCCTGGCTCTGCCAATGTTCCTGCCTGTTCCTTCAGGCTCAGGTGAATCGCCAGGGTGGTGATGGGGAGCAGAGGCTGATGGGAACTTGGGGGCGCTGCCCTGGTCACTAACCTAGCTCTGAAAGAGCCTTGGCATGTCATTCGGGGCAAGGCAGAGACAGTGGGAGAGGCTTAGTTGGGGAGACACCACCCCCACCTTTTGTCATAAAAGCCTGTGGGTTGTGGTTCAGGTTGGCAGAGCTGTCCAGGGTTCACCCCCTCCTGGCTTCCACCAGGGAATGCTGAGATACCGCTGCTTGTTAAATCCACCATTACAAAGATCTGATCTTCCCTGGCTTGCTTTTAGGCATGCAAGCCCTTGTTAGGTTGTTTCGTTTTGTTGTGAACATAATTTCAGTTACCTCAAAAATAACTTTTTCATCAAAATTCAACACATCTCTACCCTTCTCAGGCCCTGCCTTCATGCCCCACTTTACACTTCGTCCTCTCATTGACAGCCAAGAGGCCATTTGTGTGGAAGGGCAAGAAACAAATGACCCCTCCTCTACCTTCTGTAACATAACCAGTGACAATCCCTGCAGAATAAAGTATAGCTGGCCCATCCAGCCATCAGCGTCCAGAGGTCAGGCTTTCCTGGTTTGGACCATCAGGCTTTCCTGGTTTGGACAGGCAAGCTGTAAAGGGTATCAGTTCAGCCTAAGCTCTGGTGATATTAGCCACCCAGAAACAATCCAGAAAAGGAAAGAGGGGAAAAGTGTAAAATGGACCCATCTCCACTGGGACTGCCTCTCTCCAAGTTTCCCCAAGGTTGACAGAGATGATAGTAAAAGTGAAGTGTTTTTAACTGCTGCTTCCTCGTGGTTAGTTCCATCACATCTTTTAAGCCTACTTTCAAATACCTTGGTGTATTTTTGTTTCTTTCAGGAACTAGTATGACAAAGTGCCTGTGACCTGCAGATGAGTTCGTAGCTGTTCACCCACTCCACTTCAGACTGCTGGCCAGCTAGAAAGTCCAGCATCACCTTCCAGTGACCTGGCACAGGGTATTCACAGAGGGCTTTGTTCAAGTCAGAAAACACTTCTTCATTCAACAGTCAGATATATCCTAACTGCCTGCTGTGGGCTACGTGCCATTCTGGGTGCTGAGGATGAGTGAGTTCCCCTTCTTCATAAAGCATTTATTCTAGTGGAGGGGCTCGACTTACAGAATATTACAGCACCCACTAATATACACACACTTCTGGGTGAGTAGGGAGAAATAAATTAGTGTTTGTCCTCCAGCAGCTGGTGAACTAAGGCTAGGGTGTCATGTGGAAATAATTGCCCAAGACAGCAGTTACTGCTTTGGGTGTATCATGGAGCGATACAGTAGAGCGTGCCGATGGTGTGGACTGGGAAGTCTTAACAGGAGCTGATATTTTTGAGCTTGGGCTTAAGTAAGGCTTCGATCTGTGAATATTGCTGGGACAGACAAGCTGGGAAGAAAGTTTAAGCAAAGGCCCTGAGGCAGAGAAAGAGAGTGGCTAGTCTGGGAAAGCCACGCATGGCCTCACGTGACCAACACTTCTCCAAGCTGCAGAGCAGCCCTTTGGTGAGTGCTGGGCTGCAAGCTAAAAGGAGACAGTTCCCTGCCCCCAGGAGACTCGGGTGATTTACAGGGCCATCAAAGCCCCTCTTCATTTTCAGTTGCCTTCAAAGCTCTGTAAACTTGCCCTCACTGTACACTCATAGTGGCAGGTCTGTTCCCTACGATGTAGGTGACTCCCACAAAGCAGACAACAAAATCTGTCCTTGTGCCAACCAACCTCAAAGCTGTCCTCCTAGATCCTCCCCTCTAATCTCAGACCCTCAGAATTTTTCTGACTTCTGAGACAGAGTCGCAGTGGGGACCAAACCCCTATGGGGTTCCCCGTGGTACCCAGTGTGTGCCCAGAGACCACAGCGGCATGCAGCGGCTCCCAAACTGCCTCCGTTTGTCCTTGTGTCCTCTTGGCAGATGATCACACTTGTCCTTCCTCCTGTGCCCCACCCCCATGCCTGGTGGCACAGACACTTAGCGATTTGCTCCTTAATTGTCCCCCAGCTAGGCTGCGCAGATGCCGCTCTTCAATCTCTCCTGATAAATGAATCGCGCCGCTCCTTTAATCATATGTTCATATCCAAGCCAATTTGAATCAATTTGGCAGGGAGCGTGTTGCAAGAGATGCCATGACTGCTGCTTCTCCCCCAGGGCCCTGGAACCAGACCGTCTGCTGTCCTCACCCCCAGCGAAGAGCCCGGGAGGCTCAGGCAAAGAATCTCCTCCCTGAGTAGTGGGACTTCTCAAAGTCAATCGCTCACTCCTGTCCTCCAAGCAGGTTGCTGTGGGACTGGAGGGAGATGGATTCCCAAAAGGCCTCAGAAGTGGGAGGGATGTGGCTGAGCCCACCGCCTTCCTTGGCTAATGAGTAAGGGGCCGCTTTATCATCACTGCGAGAAAATGCTGCCTTAAATCTGCCAAAGGAGGGCTTCTTCTACCACCAGCAGAAGGGACTTAGCCTCTCGGACCTGTTTCCAGTCTATAAAACATGACATTGCTGCCAAGACCCTTTTGGCTCCTAAATCTGGAGGGTGCCCCTCACCTCCCTCTCCACCCCTTTATCACCTTTGGTGTGGAACCAAACAGACAGCGGGGCAATTGTAGTGGGGCTTTGAGATCGGATGCGGGGACAACACACTTGAGGTCTACCTGGTGGATTTGGTCCAGTCATTCTAGGAGTCCTCTTTCCTCTCCTCTCTGGTTTCCTCCCTAGCTCTGCAAGTCCAGTCAGGCACCCTCTCCTTCCCTGGGAAATCGAGGAAATCAGCATATTCATATTTTATTTGTATGACCTTAGCCTCAGGTGCACCATGCCTCTGGCTTCACCCCTGCCTGGACTCATCTTGCACTTTCCAGAAGCCACATCTTAAAAAGACACAGGGAGGCCCTCCCTCGCAGCAACAGGTTAAAGCACCTGCACTATAAAGCTCTCAGAAGCCACTGCAGCATGAGTTCCATCCCCAACCAGGGAGCTGACCCACATGGTGCAGCAGACCTCTCCTGACCCACCTGCTGCTCCCCTCAGCAGTGTATTTCAGTAGATCTGCCTGTTCTGCTCCCCACTCTATCTCTGGTGAGTCCTCTCACCCACCACTCCTCTGGCCTGTACCCCGGTTGTAAGCTTAAATAAATAAATCTTAAAAAAAAAAAAAAAAGGAGGGATTCTTGAGCAGTTGTCAGAACCCAACCCATGAACACTGCTTTTTTCTTCTTTAAAGATCAGTTCATCTGGGCCCTCCCTGGTGCTGCAGCGAGTTGAAGCACAGCACTAAGAAGCTTAAGCCACTTCCGCATGAGTTTGACCCCCACCTGCCCCTGAGGTGACCACATGGCGTGGCAGACCTCTCCTGACCCGCCCGCTGCTCCCCTCGGCAGTGTACTTCGTAGATCTGCCTATTCTGCTCCCCACTCTGTCTCTGGTGAATCCTCTCACCCTCTGCATCTCTGGCCTGTACGCCAGTTCCATATGAATAAATAAATCAATCTTTAAAAAAAAAAAAAGATCAATTCATTATACACACAAGAACTGGGGCACAGGCCAGAAGCGTGGGGGTGAGAGGACCCACCAGAGACAGAATGGGGAGCAGAACAGGCAGATTCACCAAAACACACTGTGAGGGGAGCAGCAGGCAGGCCAGGAGAAGTCTGCCAGGCCATGTGGATCATGCAGGTCACTTCCCTGGCTGGGGATCAAACTCATGCTGCAGTGGCTGGGACAGGCCCACACTGTTGCACTTTAACACACTGTGCCACCACGGCCAGTCGGGAGTAACCAGTAAAATGATGAGAATGAAAAAGCTGGTGATTGTTCTCATTTGTTGAGTACCTGTGATGTCTGTGGTGCTTACTGCTTGTCTGCACAATTTCTTAAAAAAAAAAAAAAATTATGCATACAGAACTGGGGTATGGACCAGAGGGGCTGCACTGGCGCCACCCTGGAGGGCCTTCGCCAATATTTAATTTAACCTTTATCACAACTGTGTGCAGTGCTGTCCCCAAAGGGAAACTGAAGCACAGAGTCTAGAGGTTTCTCAGCTTGCTTCCAGCAAGGTGGAATCAGGTGTCTCCACTCCCAGTTATTCCAACACTGTCAGAGGATGAAGGGAGCGCTGGGAAGGCGGAGGTTCGCTGTCAGGATCCTCATCTCACGTTGTTATGTGCCTGCTACTCACCAAGGCCTGAACTTTGGGAGGAAACACCTTTTTTTCTTGGCAATTCGAGTGGGAAATGTCTATCTTACATTTGTGTTCCTCGTTCCAATTTTCAGAGCCTCCCCCATATATTACCACATTTGTGCTTCATGCACATTGTGCCAACAATATGAATAACACTTCCACGTGGCCCAGAATACATATTTTAAGCTATATTCACCCCAGTCTAATTTCATTACAGTACAACGGAACAATCCAGACCACACTCTGAGATTTGATCTGTGAGGAATGATTTCCAGAGCAATCGCCATTTTGGAGTTAACAAGGATACTAGATTTTTTTAGGAAGAAATTTACAGAAAAATTGTGCTTTCTGTAGTATAAACCCTGGTGGATAGGTCATATACATAAGGAAGATTCCAAAAAGCATGTGTGCTTTACGATTGAAGTCAGTGACATAAATCTCCCAGTGGAATACTTAGATGTGCAGACAGAATTTGCTTTAGATATCAAAAGTCGGTTATGACAGTTTTACCCAAAAAAATCCTCAAAAAGGATATTAAGTTTTGACACCATCCAGGCAAATTATATTTGAGGTGGCTTAAGAGTCAAAGAGTTTCCACATTTTAATAAATTTTTATATGTTTTGTGCTACATCTGTGATCTGACTAGATTAGGAAAAGAAGCAAATGGATTTGTGGAAGAGAGGACCCTAGGGAATTCAAAAGTGAAGAATAAGAAAAAAGGAGTTAAAAGAAAAAGTCCTGGTATAGGGAAGATGCAGCCAATAGCTTCAGAAACACTTGGTCTTTGAAAGACAGGTCAGCCGGGGGCCTCCCTGTGGCTTAGGGGATAAGTCTCAGTGATATCAGCTCCAGGCCTGATTTCAATTCTCAGCAGGGAGCTGGCCCACATGGTCCAGCAGACTGCTCCTGTCTCCCCCAGCGCTCCCCTCAGCTGTGTATTTCAGCGAGGTCTGCCTGTTCTGCTCCCCAAACTGTCTCCGGTGAATCCTCTCACCCCCTGCACCTCTGACCTTCAGTTCTTCTGCACAAGAATAAAAAAAATTTTTTTAAATAAGTGAAAGACATGGGGCCTCCCTAGGGGTAAAGTTTCAGTGCTACCACCACAAGGGCTCTCCTGGGGCATAATGGCCTGAGTCTGTCCCCAGCCAGGGAGCTGACCACATGGTACAGGAGACCTCTCCTGGCTCACCTGCCGCTCCCCTCAGCAGTGTATTTCAGCCAATCTGCCTGTTCTGCTCCCCACTCTGTCTCTGGTGAAGCTTCTCACCACCTCCACCAACCCTCTCCACCTTCACACACACACCTCTGGCCTACACCCTAGTTCTCATATGCAAAAACAAAATTAAAATCTTTTTTTAAAAATTGTAAGACAGGTCAATTGTCTGTAGCCAAATAGGCCTTATGGCTCCTGTTTGATCCTGGGATCCTGTATCTGTTGTAGGTTGTCACCCTTGCTTGAAAGGTGCTTCTGGCCTCCACCAGAACAGTGTCCTCTGGGAGCAAGAAGGGTGATCACAATGAGGGGCCCGTTAAGGTTCTGCATTCGAAGCACAGGTCCCATAGCCTGGCTGTGAGGGTCCTGGGGCTCATCTGTGGAGGCTGCTCTATCTGATGAGCCACACACTGACCCAGTGGGCAGATTTACTACTAGAAAAGGAGCTTCTGTTCCCTGAAACTGACAAAATAAGCCTAGAGAACTAACTAAAAAGTGAGAGTCTTATAGCTCTCTTCTGTTCACATGAAGGGAACATTTATATGACAAAAACACATGTGAAAAACAGATCAATAGATAAATATTAGAAGGCACCTCTAAAAATTAGAAGCAATTTTATTTGGGGAGGTGAGTTATAGATGAAGTATCTGGGTCTATCATATAAAGTTTTTCAGAACATTTTTTAAGTCTGCAGATGTGCGTCTGTGCTAAATACAAAGAAGTCTCCCAAACTGTCATATTAGTGTGATGATAAGAGTAGCTTCTTTCCTGGCATCTCATATATAGAAATAGTAGCTGTGGGGTAAACCATGTGGCAAAGCTGCTTAGAAACTGCTTAGATCCCTTGCTCAGGGAAAGCCATTCTTAAAGCAGCAGGCGTCTCTTGGCATGACGGAGAGTAGAAGCTGGAAGAGGAACAGATTGGATAGTGGAACTTGAACAGGGTATTTAGGGAGAAGAAGCGGATGGAGAGGAAGCAACTAGAAGCGCCTTCCTATGCAGCCTGGAACCGTGCAGGTAACTAGCTTGGCAAGAACACTTATGTTGATTAAGTTACTGGTGGTAGAAGATGAAGAAAAGCCAGGAGTGAAGATGATCTTTTAGGATACTCGGGTCATGGTTATATGCTCTCAAAAAGATCCGTATTGGTGGAAATGGTTCCTTGGCCAGACTTTGTGCCTGTCTGATGGGTTTGTGATTCTCTTAACCTGGCTCCATCTAAGTATTTTTGCTGTTTTGAGAGTCAAGTGGCCAGGGAGTTTCTCAGCAAATGAGCCAGTATCTGCCTTAGACCAGGAAGCCCATAGGTTCAGGCAGGGCACAGATCTGGGACAAGTACATCCCCTGTGGCTTGGGGTGGTCTTCAACCCCCCTCCCTGCCCCCACTCCTTGCTCCCCAGTAGAAATCAGCTACAAATCTCAGCTTGTTGGGAACAGATGGCCTTGGCTGACGAATAAGCCACCGCAGGCTGCTCCACCTGTTCTCGGGCTGGAATAATCAGCTCGAGACAAACATCGGTGCTGAAATAACTCATGGCAGCGGGTGATGCGCAGACACAGATTCCAAAACTCTCTTAAATAGTCCCCCCTCCAGCCCTCTCTCCTCCTCAGCCCCTAGAGGCCATCAGGGGAAGGTAATGGAGCAGAGAAGACGGATCAGACCTCAAACTGAGCACCTCCAGAGCTGGTGGGCTGAGGGGTGGGGTGGGGGGCCGAGTGAGGGGTGACTTCAGCAACTGGGGACCTGGCGGGTGCAGAAACCATTCACCTCCGCAGGGCGGGAATTTTTTTCTCAGCAGAGAGCGTGGGGATGGTTGGTCCGTGCAGGAACAAGTGGAGGAAACCTAACCTGTAGAGAATTGCAGATTCTTTGGAGCCTGTTCATTCAAGGAACGGAATGCAAATGGGATCAAGCTGGCAGCGAATCTCTGGGTAATCAGACCACTCTGTCAGCAGCCGCTAGGGGTGGGTGCCCGGGCGCCCCCACTTCTGGGGGCTTGCGTTCAGCCTGCTGTCACCTCTGATGAAGTCGGCTGGGCTAATGTTTGCTGGCAGAGGCAGATGAGCTGGTCGCTGGGGCAGTGACAGCACCGGGAAGTGGTGGTGGGGGCTGTGGGGGAAGGTGGCAGCTGTGGGGGAAGGTGGCAGTGCCTGAGATGGGGGTTGCTGTGGAGTCAGTCAGTACAGGCAGGTACAGAGAGAGATGCCCCCAGGATCTCGGGGAGCCAACTGCCTCCCATCGGCCTAGTGTGGAAACGTGGGACTCTGAGTCCCTAGAGGTTGTTCTGCCTGGGAAGAAGCCAGCAGAGCGCTTGAACCCCACCCTCTCTGTGCATCTCTCACTGCCAAAGGAGTCCCACAAGTGGCCCCTGCAGCTCTTCCTGAAGCCCTGGGCCCCTCACCTATTGTTTAACCTCACAAACCTATTCTTTTAGTCTGTTATTCTCACCTGGGTGCCATGTTGGTCCCTATCTGCTGAGAGTCCTCCTAATCTCCTGCATATAAGGATTTTCAAGATGTATTGTTTCATTAAAAAGTAAAAAGACTTATACTATGATCTTCTTTGACCATCAAACAGCTTCAACAACAATCAAGGCCCTGTGGTCTTTTTGTTATCTACACCAACAGTCAAGCTTCATCTACACCCACACCCACAGCTCCACTCACTTGTTGGTTCACTGGATTATTTGGAAGCTGTCCCCCGATGGGACACCACTCCATCAAGAAATACTTTAGTATCTATCCCTCAAAGAGAAGAACTCTTCAATGAAACATAATCACAATATTTTAGCATCTAAAAAATAAAAGTATCAATAGCTCCTTGATAACCAAGTATAGAATCAATATTAAATTTCCCTGAAACATACTGGTTTGTTCAAGTCAGGATCCAAATAACATTAAGCTTTTTAAAAATACTATTCCCCAGGGCCTTTCCCACAGGGATTCTGGTTTCATTGTTCTTGGGTGGAGCTCAAGCATCATATTTTTTAAAGCTCACTGGGTGGTTTTAATGTGCCGTCAGGGCTGAGAAATGCTCTACCTTTCCCTCTACCAGTTTCCCGCCAACTCCTCCTCTTCCTGGCTGATAAATCCCTCTCCCACCACTAGGCCAGGCAGCGTTCAGAGAGGGGTGGCCCCCAACCTTGTCTATAGGTCAAAGGCTGCCATCTTCTCCAGGCTCCTCCATAGGTGGGCGCCAACCCTCTGTGATCACAAGCATTCCTTCTCCCAACAAATTCACATACCACGTGTTCCTATTCCAATCTTTCTCCTCTAATATGCCTGGTGCTTGTTCTGGCCTTGCAAGCATAGCAGATTTTTTTTTTTTTTTTTGCGTGAAAATAGCAGAATTCCTGCCTCAGGAAAAAATGAGAACTTCCCTGGAGGCTGTACCACTCAGCTGCTTCAGTGGCTCAGCACCACTGTGCTAGCTGAGCGCCAGGCCAGCCGCAGGCGTTTGTCAGGGGTGCTGAGGGCTAGAAGGGACTCGAACCCAGCACATTTCAGAGCATCTAAGAAATGTTTCTCCCTTCTTAAGATGTTGGCTCCTGAAGCATTTCAGGGACTTATGCCCAGCCTTGCCTGCCTTCTCAAGATTGCTTCCTCCACTCCTTCCCAACCCCTCCACTCTGCCTGCCTTTTGGATTCGCTCCTCCCTCCTGTGTCCCCCACTCCATGCCTCACTGAATGTTGGTGAAACAAATCTAGTCAAAAATAATGAGCAATCAACTACCCTGATGCTTGGGGCAGGCCGGGCAGGGGCTAGGGGGAAGGGGTAGGGAGCTGAATCATTTATAAAGCTTAATAAAGATGCAGATGAGCGTGCTGACTAGGAGCCCCAGAGCTGGGCTTATTCATTATTCAAAGTTATGTAAATGCCACTGGGTCCTCCGTGTCAGAATCCTGCCCCTTGTCCCGCTGCTTCTCCCGCCTGACAGACCGGCCTGCTGGTGCCTCCCTGCCCCCAGCTTACATTAACCCTTCCTTAGGTGCCTGTCCAGATACCCGATTCAGACCTACCTCCAGAGTAATACAAATGCTGGATCTCCTCACTAGCCAGAAGTCTTCCCGGGGCTTGCGAGGAGGTTCTGACCTTCAGGCAAGCCTACACAGGCCGAAACAGATGGGTGTCTCATTTTTAAAAGATTTCCAAGGAAAGAATGCTTCTCTAGCTGTCCAATATCTCACAAATCTCCTGAGTGGGATGGATTCTGTGAGGTCTAACTGAAATCCCTCCTGCTGCCCTGGGAACCCACCATTGAAATAGAATATGCAATGACCAGATTCTCCTTACTCACTCTCCCGAGTGTCAAGCCCAGCATCGAGCCGCTGTCCAGTCTGCTATCTCCAAATCAAGCATTCCAGTCGGGAGGCCCCTTTTCACCTTTGGAGAGTTGAAACTGCTTCCGAGTTATACTCACCTCTTCTGGGCTAACAGACTCTGGAGAGAGTTCAACACTAGTACTGTGACTAGAACTAACAACACTAAAGCCTCCTTTTTACAAATAGCCTGACTGCTGATTTGTACCCCACAATTGCCTGCATTTTAGGACTCAGATTATTTCCCCTGACTCTGCTCGCTGCTCTGCCCTGGTCTTCTCCTTTCTCCCCTCACCTGATTTTTGAGTTTGGCGAGGCTGAAAGATGAAGAATTGGGTCAGAGTCGCACTGGCATCGATTGCCTCTGCTTTTCCTTCTTTTCTGGACTGTTCCCCGCCCCCCATCTATTTTTAGCCTGCCTCTGTTTTCCTTAGTCTGGTTTTCAACCAAGTGGCCTCTTTCTCTTCACTGCCCTTCTCTCCCCACAGCAGCCTGTGCAGAAGCTCCCTGCCCTTCCAGAGGTCTCCTCTTGCCTGTCCGATTTATTTTGATTTCCTTCCATCTTGAGGATGCGTAGGATCTGCCTGAAAGGGAATGCCTGGCCACGCACGTTCAAACAGGAGGGAGACAGGGAGGTAATTCTGGCAGGTACGTTCTGGCAAACCCGTCAATGTTACCAAAACTCTCCCGCTGTCCTCCAGCCCCTTCTGCCTTCCACAGTGGCCTTTCCTCTCCTCCGTGTCCAGAAACTCTTCACTCTCTCATCTCCTCTTCCCTTTGGAGCCCCACACCACGCCCAATAAGAAATGCTCCGCTGCCCACCCCCAACGCCCACCCCAGCCATTCCAGATGGATCAAGTCTTGTGGCTTTGGGTTGGGGACAGCAGCGTCCCTGCAGGTCCTTGAGCGCCTTCTCGGGCTGCACGTGGCCAGGCTCCTCGATCCAGTTCTGTCCCTCTCCACTCTCCCCTGACCCGTCCCTCCCACACACCCCTGCCCTTCCCTCCAGGCCCCTCCCTGCCCTGCCCCTCCTGGCACTCTGTTTCTAGGACACAGCGGCTCATTTTAAAGGGCCGCGCAGCCGGCTCAGGCAGGGCTCGTCAGCATCCCCCACTTGTCCTTTCTCAGCCTCCTCTAGATATTGGTCTCCTCCCTTAGCTGTCACCAGCAGACTGAATAAGACTGGATATTTTGGAAGGGGAGCTGCAGCTGGCTGGGGGAGGAGGGCGGCATTGAGGAAAGAGGTAGAGGGAACATTTGGAATGAGAGAGAAATTCCCAACTGCCTTTCTTTCCAACTTTGCCAGCCTGGGGCTGGCCAGATGTTACACAGATCCTTCTCTGTACCTTATTTTGCGCCCTCTCAATAATAACACAGCATCTTGCTTTACAATTTACCACATTCTCCCCTATACTGTCCAATTTGGGCATAGTACACCCCCCTTCCTCTCCCTCAAGTCTGCCCAAATGCCCCCTCCTCGATATGTCCCAGTCTGACCACCATCTAAAGGGGGACCCCTCTACCAGTTTTCTCTGTCTTCCCCACCCTGGTCTGCTTCCCTAATGCACTTGTCACCTTCTAGTGCACAGTTTCATCTACTTGCAAGTATTGCTTACGTGTCTTCTCACTGGAACTGTAAATGCCACAAGAGCAGAGGGTTTGATGTTTTGCTCATGGTATATCCACAGTGTCTGGCACTCATGTCACAAAGGCTCCATAAATATATGTGGAGTGAAAGAATGAATGAACAAATGAATGGGCTGTCTTATTTGATTCTGACACACTCCTGTGAAGTTGGGCAGTATTATTATTTGCATTTTGGGGGCTGTGGTAAAATATACATAAATGCGCTGTTTTAATTAACCACGGTCAAGTGCTCAGTTGAGAGCATTAAGTGCGTTCCCTCGCCATGCAACCAGCACCACCACCCATCCTGGGATCTCTTTATCTTCCCAAACTGGAACTCTGTGCCCTTTAAACGCTCACTCCCATCACCATCTCCTCACCCCCTGAATATCACCTTTCTGTGTTCTGTTTCTATGAAGCTAACTACTCTAGGTACCTCAGATGAGTGAATCAGACAGCAGTTGTCCTTTCTTATCCGGTTTATTTCACTTAGTAACATGTTTCCAAGCTTCACGCATGTAGTAGTATTTTGCCCACTTGAAGGAAACAATGATTATTCCCATTTTGCAGAGGCTGGATTTCAGAGAACCAGCTAAGAGAACCCAAAAACAGACGGGGGTGAGGGACTGGCTGGCTTTAATAATTCCCTGTAGAAATCAGTGTGAATCCAGGGCCTCCACCTAGAAGGCAGCTGAAGAGGGATTTTCCGTGGCATTTCCTTTGGGCACACTCTGACTCTTATCCTCATGTCCCACTTGTCCCCCCAAGAGACTCCTCCCCACATTTCCCCTGTTCCTCTGTCAGGTTCTCCACTCCCCAGAGCTTTAAAGTTCCTTCTCTGGGGTCACACTGCCTGCCCTGGAGAGCTTCCAGCTGGAGTTCCATGAGTTCCATCTGAGCGCCCGCAGCCCTGTCGAACCCCTGTTCATACCCTCGCCATCCACCCACTCTGGGGCAGTTATGAGCACGCTGCCTTCAAAGCAATTAGTGCAGGGAGGCCAGCCGACTCGGTGCTAATGCTGTTTCATTAAGTGGGAGCAATCCTAATGATAATAAAATGGCACATTTAACATTCAAACATTGAACAGGGTTTCTAAGCGAGTCTGTCTCTCTCTTTCTTTCTGGTATAACAGCTCCATCTTCATAAGGACCTGACAATACACCTTAATGAGAGAGACAGGGGAGCAGAGCATCTTTACAGAACCAGAGAAAGGAGGCAACCCAGATAAAGAAGCTACAGAGAAAAGGTGCAGCACATTGAGGGGATGAAGACCTCCAGGACCCCTGGGCTGATAGATTTTTTTCTGCTGCTGATTTCAATGCTTAAAGTCCGTAAGAAACAAGGTCACATGGAAAATAAAGCCCACCACAGACTTGGATGCAATGCAGTTGTTTGTTTGTTCAACACTTTTTCCTAATAAACATTTATGGTGCATCCAAGATGAGCAGGTTTTATGGGAGGTTGCGACGGAGAGTGACTTCGTTTGAGGTGGAAAAAAACTCAGAGGAGAGCAGTGAAAACCAGGATGATCTTGTTTGCCCTCCCTTGGGTAGTCTCAGTCACCTCTATCCCCACTTCATCAAAAGTCCCAGCAAAGAGAGTTTTGACCACTCCTTTGGTCTCTGAGCCATCCTTACGCCCCCTCCTTATTGAGACATCCATCTCCGAGGTCCTTGCTACTCTGTGATTACAGAATATCTGATTGACCTTCTGGAAGCAAAATAAGAAAAGGAAAAAAAAAGGTAGTATGATTGGGCAGCTGGCCAGGAAAAGAAGGTAGATTCAATCATCTGGTATTTATAAGGGGCTCAACAGAGGCAGAAGAACAGGATGTCATCGCACGCAGCCACTTCCTTTCATCTGAGAAGTCTTTCCCCAAGGAGGACTTTCTTTGTTGTTGTTCGTTGTTATTGTTTTTAATACTTTTTAAAATATCTTACATCATTGTGTATACCCGTAAAATTCCCACCGCTGAGTCAACCTCGAACCATCACCACAGTCCCTTGTGCTCTTCTCCCATGGAGGGTTTTACTCCTGGCGCTGGTGCACAGAACAGAGGTTGTTGGCCAGGGGTCAAAGGCGGGCTTTGCCCAGGTCAGGGAAGCGGCTGATTCGAAAAGGTGTCAAGTCATAGGAAGGTGTTAATTTCATGCTTAATTCATACAGGATCTTCCCCACCACTGGGGCCAGCTTGAATCCATGTCCTAGGAAAGGAGAGTGGGCTGTCAGACATCCTCAGAGGCAGGGGCTGGGCTCTGTGAAGCACCTACATAGACCCAGGGAAGACTGACCCTCCTCTGAGTGGCATCCCCAAGCCAGAAGTTGTCTCCTGTCATGAGTATCCCTTCTTGCATCACCTGTCCAGCCGCCTTGTAAATTCGATGGCTTTGAGAACTAGTAGGTCAGCTAAGAGCATGGAAAATACCCAGCACTGAGATCAGTCAACTTGAAGGCCCCCATCTCCCCTTCGTCGGACTCACCAGAGAACCCAGCGCCAATGACAATGTTGTCATATTTTGGGTGTCGGTCGAGAATGAAGTGCTCATCAGGAGTGTTCTAAAAAAGAAAACAGACACACCTGTGTCCTTTGAGGATGGGGGAGGACCAGAAATGCAGACTCAGAAGGGAGGTGACTGGGCTGGATTTGTTTCCAGAAAGAACGGGAACAGAGCCCAGGGATGAGCACCTTCCCGGATGCTGGTCTCTCTCATTTGTTCATCTGCCTCTCTCGTCTCTCGTTGGTACTATGAACACAGTAGGTGCTCAGTTAACGCATGTAAACTAACTTTAGTCTAGCCGCCTCAGGCCCCGATGACATCTGTCTCTTCTCTTAGTCCCGAAGGCTTGCTCAACTAAAGCATCTTGCCAAAAAATCTTTTAGAGCTCTTCTGGGAAACATAGCGAAGACTGCCAGGCATAAGCCTCGTTTCCTAATGAAAAGGAATATGAATAGCCCCTCCTAGGCCCCTCTCTGGTGGAGGTGAACCAACCCACAGAAATACAGGTTTCTAGTCACAGACTATGTCGGGGTCAAACAGAGCTTGAGCAGCACAAGGCCTGTCTCCTTCCACGTCCTCCAGGGCCGTGGGAGGCTGGCGGCGGCCCACGCCCTCACCGTGTACATGCAGTGCTCCATGATGGCAGGCTCGGGCTCCAGGTCGGACAAGTGATCTCTGACAAAACGGCTCAGGATTCGGACTTCTTCGATGTCTGAGAACGCTGTGGGGCAGTCCCGCTCCTCAGGATCCCTGTTGTTGCCGTGGTGATAGCAGACCTGGCTCCCCATCGGAGTAGAGTGAGCCGCCAGGGCTGGCCTGCTGGCACCCCCACCCAGCCCAGGAGACAGGTCTGTACACAGAATGCCCCCATCCATCATCCCCACCTGGACAGAGGCTGATGGTCGCCATAAGAGGTGACCTAGCAGCCCACCCCCACCCCATGTTGCAAAGGAAAGGCTCCCGTTGCTGGGCTTGGAAACTCCCTCAGGAGATTTGCACTGAAAACAGCCATTGGTGAAGGAGGCTCTGGTAGCTACCCCCCAGGATCTATGGAGTCTGTGGAGAGTTCAAACGGAGACCCGACATCTGCTTGGGCCTCTACTAACCTTCTCCATGCCTTGGCACTCACCTTCATCAGTCCTGGATACTCTCTGGAAGGCAGCCCGTAGATGGGGTGCGGAGCCAGGCTGAGGTCCAGGCTCAGGAAGCAGGGAAAGGCCTGGGACATACCGTAGCTTCCGGGAACCTTCTCTTGCCAGTAACACACATTGATCCGCAGAGTCTTGAAGCAGGGAGAGAGGGGAAGCAGGAGATAAACTGGGAAGCCAGGGAACGCTAAGACAGTGAGAGCAATTTCTTCTTGGGATTCTGTGGCCCTTTAATACAAGCCCTGCTTAAACTACCCATCGTTGTTTCATCCAATTCTCATGTCATGTACACGTTACATCCTCTTGGGACACTTAGGATACAAACTCTCTCGTCCCTGTCTTTTTCCCCATTCTCAGTCTTCCCTCATATCTGCTTCCCAACCCTTCTTCCCTCTCTCTCTCTCTCTAAGAGTTAAAAAATCCCATATTTATTGAGAGCTTACTATAGACTAGACAATCTCCCAAAGACTTGATCATATAATCTAACCCAACTTGCCATTCTACACCGTATAAAACAGGCTCACTGAGGTGAATGAGTTTGCTGAAGGTCATCCACCAGCAAGTGGCAAGTCCAGGACACAAACCTGAGTCTATATGGCTTCCAGATTTCTTCTCTTAATCACCAATTTGCAGATCTCCAGCTTCCCTTACCTGGAGAGGCAGCTCAACTCCCAGGGGGCGGAGGACCCTATTGGTCCAAGGACCTGCGGTGATGATCAGGCTCTTGGCTTGGTAGCTCCGGGAGGTGGTTTTCACCCTGACTGGTAGCCCTGGGTTTATTTCCATCACCTTCTCTCCATCGCACACCGTACCTCCTTGCTGTCGAATTGCACCCTAAAATTAGAGTGCATTAGTAATAATACATGACCACCCTGGAGAACGGAGTCCTTTAGTTAGAACAGAAAAGAGATGCAGAACCTAGACCTCCTGGCTCATGTTGATAAGGCCTTGCAGGGTATGTAAAAGCACCTCCTCAAAGGCCAGTACTAAAGCCACAGGTAAAGGGTCTCATCCAATGGCCATTGGGACCCAGGACAGGAGCCACGGGCTGGTCCCACACGATACCACCTGGAGGGCTCTCAGGGCCTTGTCCGCATAGAGGACTCCTGCAGACTCTTCCAAGAGCCCCACTTCTCCCCTGGTCAACCGAAGGTTGGGAAACCGCTGCTTCAGTTCCTCAGGAGCAAGATGCTGGTAGTCCACCCGCTGGCGAGACAGAATAGCCTGGATTGTCTTTAATTCTGGATTGTCCTCCATCCCCAGCAAAAGCAGTCCAGTCTTCCTGGAACAAAACAAATGAACCAAAGCATCAGGATGAGGGTGAGAGTGTGTGTCGGGGGGCGGGCCTCCGCTCTCCTTCACCAAGGCTCTGGGAGAATCGCTGGCTCACAGGACAGGAAAGTTGTCCCGATTCTGTCGGAGGAGTCTCCGTGTAATTGAACTGCTCTGCAGTCACTCTCACTCCCAGATCAGCTCTTGGCTCTCCCTAGGATTTGTTTGTCCCTCAGGCCTCCATCTTCAGGATCCATCCTGCCCTCAAGGGCAGAAATCCTAAATTGACTTTCATCTTCATGCCTTAGAAAGGTGTCCTATGATTTTGATAAGATTTCTTCCCCTCACTATCTTGATCTCTCGTCTTTAATCCTCATTTCTCCCACCCCACCCCCTGCTATTTCTTTCCCCTGTCCCTTTTCTTATCATGTAATGTTCTGTCCCTTCCTGTGTGTCTGTCTCTCAGTTCCTTCTCGGAGCAGCCATTTTCTAAACCGAGTCCTAATTCACAGATCTGGCATCACCTCTGTGACCTTGCTCTGGCTCCTCACTGCTCCAGGTTATTCCTCTAACACATGTCAGCTGGTCTACTGGTGGCCCCAGCCAGGGGGGAACCAGCCCTGACCCAGGGCACATGGAAATGGCATGGGCCATTTTTTTTTAGTTTTCCTCATGCACCGAGGTCACCAAGGAGGCAGACTCCAGGGCTGCTGAACCTGCTTGCTGAGAAAGGTCCCACCCAAGCACCAAAAACATCCTCCTGCAGAAACACCAGGAGATGCTCTCTAGGCTCCAGAAAGTAGTTCAGTGAGACTGTGGTTTTGTTTCTCTTCCTATATCCCTCTATACTTATTCCCTAAGCTGTTTCTCTTTAAGATGTTCTGCCTCTTTGTCATAGAGACCAGAACTCCACTTTGTAGGAATGGATCTAAACAGTGGAACGGTCACTCCGTCCCCAGGGCCCATTCCTGTGGTCCCCCCCAGTTTCGGCAGCCACAGAGACCAGCATCCGCCTGGTAGTTTCCCCAGGTACTGCGTCTAAAGCTCGTAATAGCCTATAATAGAGTCTCATGGATATTACATGCTTCCAAATCCCACATTATCTGGTTGGGGGGATTAAAGAAAAGACTGGGAGGGGGTGCGAACACAGCGGGCCCTGGGGCTGGTGTCAGTACACAGAGCCGCGCAGCGTGCCCAATGCATTTGCCATGGCCCCCGCCTACCCATCATCCAGCACGGCTAAGGCAGCGGCGAGCGCCTCTGCCCGCCTCGCCAAAGCTCAGCAGAAGGAAGAGGCTGTAGAAATCCCCACTATCAAGCAGTCTTTTTCTCAAGGCCCCCAAAAGGACTTCACATTGGTTCTCCAGTAATGAAAACCTGCCTAGTAAACGTCTTGGTCAACTAGATAATTAAAAAGTCACCCAAGTGCCTGTTCTGCACCCCTTTTTACCCAGTGGGGTTGCGGCTGAGTAGCATTTTGGCAAGGACCTGACTAAGCCCCTAGATCAGCAGTCGTAATGTTCGAGCCTTGCACCAGAATTTCCAGAGCAACATATTCTAAGCCCTGCCTGTAATGTGCCAGCTTTGGTGTCTCATATATTCTGAGATTTACTTTTTCTTTCTCCTCCTTTCCTTCTTTCTCCTTTCCTCTTTCCTTGTAAAAAAGAGCTCCCCTTACAGAAGTGTACTGTAGGGGGGAAATGGACTTGCACCAAGACAAGGGGTAAGTCTGCCGAATTATGAAATGCTGAGTGATGTTCTAATTCCCAAGTCGTCCTGTGGTGGATGAAGCGAGAGCGCCCCATCCCTGGGAGTAATCAGCACGCTGATTCTGCCGGTGAATGTAATTGTGCCGATTGTAATCATTTTGCTCCAGTTCTCTGCCCCTGTGGCATTTATTTCTCAGCCCAGATATTGATCTAACAGTGGGAAATTTTCCATCTGAATTCGTGATGCTGGACCCTCCCCTAGTCCGAAGAAGCGTTTGGGAAATTCTCATTTTCCGTGGATCACAGCTGAGCTATTTGGCCTGAGGGAAACCGTGCACTGCTGGAGAAATGCCTTGGATTGGAGAGAGATTTTTGACCATTATGAGCAAATCGGAAATAAATGTAAAACACTGCCTGGAAATGCAAAGGCCTGTCATTATGGGAGATAGGTGAGAGGCTCCTGTGGGAAATGCTTAGAGAATTGGAAATCAGTCAATCAAAACCAGGATCGGAGAAGGGGCCTTTCCCCCACAGTATGAAGATAGATGACTTCCATGGGCAGATTGAAAATCATTTAAGTGCTTATTTTCTTAATGGCTTTTCCTAGATCCCAATAAACAGGCTGCTCATTCTGCATCAATTTCTCACCCCTGTGCTCCGGGCCTCCTTCTCTTTTTCTGCTCTGGCCTAGGCTACAAAGTTTGGGGAGAAGAGGGAAAAGGGCAGGAGTATTGTAGGGGGAAAATACAACCAGGAAATGAGTGTTCAGGGCTCACCTAGGAAGAAGACACCTTGAAGCCAGGCTGGGTTGCCAAGGAACCCTGGAAAGAGCACTGCTTCATCTCCCAGAGGTGTCAGCTGAGTGGAAAACATCTGATAGGAGCTGCGCCTTTCTCCCCACCCCAGCTCAACCCAGCACCGGAAAGATGAAATCGAAGATTCCTCCCCCGAGCCTTGTTGACTCCCTCTATCCCGAATAAAGCTTCTGTCTTGACATAGGGAGTGAGTGAGCGGAGATTTCCACCAGTTACTACAGCAGAGTGGAGGCCCAGGCCCAATGGAGCAGAGAGGGCTGGGGAGGAGACAGCTCTGCCCTCTACCACCCCAGACTCTGGCTTTCCTCTCTCTGGATTAAAACTGCCAGGCGAGACGGCTCTCACAGTCACCTTGGGAAGGGACTCGAATGGGGACTGGGTTATGGCTGCTGTCTTTGTTGCTGGTTTTGGAGGAACCTCTATGCCCTTTCATCTTCCCTTCAGTGGGCCAGTGGGCTGAGGTGGAATTGGTTAACAAAGACTGCTCCAGGGAGGGGATGTGGCTGACAAGCCAGACACTTCGCAGACACAGGAAGCAGCAGCTGCGGAGGGGGCCACCAGGTTCTGCCAGCAGCTGTACTGCCTACGGCTGTGATCTTGTCTGATATTGTCAGCTAAGCAGGGGCAGCCGGGGTCAGGAGCTAGATAGTAGGACTCAAAGGGAGAAGGAGGGGCAGGAAAGATCTGGGCCACAGAGCTGGGATTCGCTGTTGGTATCTGTGTCCTGGCTGTACACATCACAAAAGACTCAGACCTTGTGATCTGACACGTGTGTCATTGCCTGTTCCCAGAATATATGCAAATATTCTAACCTCCGCCCCATGTTTAGTATGCTGTGGTCACAGGCGATGGCAGAACAGAATAAAGAGT
Source organism: Condylura cristata (assembly GCF_000260355.1). NCBI lineage: Eukaryota > Metazoa > Chordata > Mammalia > Eulipotyphla > Talpidae > Condylura > Condylura cristata. Next base: position 35,760,703 of record NW_004567118.1, read on the forward strand.
CGGACAACCATCTTAACTACCAACTCCTGAAGGTGTTTGCATTTTTTTTTTAAATCATCAGTAAATAGCATGCAGTAAACGCACTCGCTATCTACTCATTAGATTATGATATTGTGCTGGTTCTTCCAGAAGAACCAACGAATACAAGAAACATGAGATGACGAATCATTTAGAAAACAGAATTAGGGACAAAAGCGAAAGGAGCTGGAATGGGAAATATATGTTCTATCTCCGTACTAAGAAAAAGAACCAAGTAAATCAGTGTGCCTGAGTAAATAAGATTATCCATATGAAAGGACTTGTTAATAATATCATCATTCTTAGGGAGCTACAGAATTTTAAAAGTTTTTCAAAGCACATTCACTTTACTCTTCATTGTTCATAACTGGGGGTGTGAGGCAGCAGAATGGCCTTTGAAGAGGGGCTATGACATATTCCTGTCTTTAAATGTCTACAACAGTCTTTTTCCCAGGGATGGTTTAGACATGAACTTGTCTGGAGATGTTACTGGGCAGGGAGAAGGGCACCCCAGAACCCCCAAACCTGCCTGCTCTACATAGGCTCTACCATTCACCACATCAAGACTAAACATATAAGACCTTTAGTGGAAAGGAACTTTCATACAATGAATGTGCAATACGGAAAAGACAAAGCACCCAAAGTTACCCATCCCCTCGTGGGTAAAAGTCCACTTAAATGGGATTGGCCAAAAGTAAGTTCCGAAAACCAGCCCCAAGTGAAAAGCACCTTCTGATAGGGACCCATAGAAAAGGGTCAGAAACAGCCAGATAAGTCTGGGAGGAAAAGAGCAAAATCAAAATCAATATAAACACTGCCATAGTCAACCTCCCCACGGGTCCCTCACCCACATCTCTTTTAACCAGTCCAGGGCCAAGAAACAAGCCCAGTTTCTTCATCACATGCTCGCTGCTCCATGTGGCTTCCTCAGGTCTCCTTCTGGCCTCCATCCTGCTTCTTTCCTCTTCAGTCTCCTCTCCAGTTTCTTCTCCCTGCTCAGCTCCGCCCTCTCTTGTGTGGGGCAGGGGACCTGAAACTTCCCCTTTTCCTGGAGACCACCCTGTTATGACTACAGCCTGGGGACCAAAATGGAGCTACCACCTATTGTCTGGCACACAAGCCTGGATGGTTTTCATATTTTTAGGTTGTGGATAAAAAGCAAAGGAAGAATACTATTTTATGGAATGATGATTGTATGAAATTTCAGTGCCCATAAATAAAGTTTTATTGGAACACAGCCACATTCATTTGTTTATACTTTTATACTACAATGGCAGAGTTGAGTCTTTGGCAGGATTGAATAGTTGTAACAGAGACCATATGGCCTGCAAAGCCTTACTATGTGTCCATTTACAGAAGTCTGACAACCCCTCTTCTACTATAAGAGTGTATTAATGCTGTGATTTGCTTTAATGGGTAAAGATCCTAATTACTCAGTAGCAACCCTCTGACAAGGTTGAGGGGGAGAATAAACCCAGTTAACATAAAACAAATACTTAGAATAGCCCTAGTTTCTTATTACAAGCTCTCAATCTGTGTGAATGATGATGATGATAATTTTTCAGCTACCACTTTAAAGCCTTAACTTCTGCTCACAATGCCCCATGAAACAGATAGTATCACCCCTACTTTACAGATGAGAAAACTGAGTCTCACAGAAGTTAAACAGCTTGTTCAAAATCACATCACTGAGAGAGTTAGAGATGGGACCCCCTAGTGGCACAAGGGGTTTAGTCTCAGCACTATAAAGCTGTCACAGCCACTTCAGCACCAAGTTCGATCCCCAGTCAGGGAACTGACCCACATGGCACATCAGACCTCTCCTGTCTCGCTTGCTGTTCCCCTCAGCAGTGTATTTCAGTATATCCACCTGTTCTGCTCTGGTGAACACTGTCTCTGTTGAATCCTCCCTCCCCCTACACCTCTGGCCTGCACTCCAGCTCTTGTATGCTTAAATAAATAAAGTAAGCCTTTTTTAAAAAAAAGTACTTTTTAAGAGTGTCAAAGTTGAGGAGAACAGGCCTGAGTGGTTCCAAAGTCCTTCCAAATGCTATCCTCCTGCCAAAGAGGAGGATTGTGAGAGTGTAAGAACCCCAGAGCCTCTTTCACTGTTGTCCATGGTTACTACCCTATCTACCTCCTCCTGACCTTTCTCCTCCAGTCCACGGACAATAGGAGACAGCTGACCCAGGATAAGAAGCAGGAACTGCCATTTATTAAAAGGTGCCAAGTACTGTGCCAATATTTCATTAATCTTGTTTAATCCTTACAATGTCTCATGAGAAAAAAAAAATGAGGCACAAAGAGGTACAGAAACAGGTCACACAGCTGGTCACAGGTAGAGTCACATTCAAGCCTGTCTGACTCCAGAATCATTTTCCCTCTCCTAGATTCCGGAAACTCTCCTAACATCTCTTAGTCACCTCCTTGTCTGCTAAGAAGTAAACCCTCCAAGGCTTTGGCAATTCTTTTAGCACAAGATACTCAGCAGATTTCACAGATGGCTAACAGAGAGGGGTCCCTTTGCCAGGCCACCCCTCAGCAAGACATGCTCCTTTATGTGGGTGCCGGGTGTATTAGCTGCCTCTGGAATAAATCTGTAATTAGCTGCCCTAGCTGTATTTGCATAATGGATTTCACTTTGTTCTTAAGTTAATGGTGTTTTTGCAACAGAACAGTAACCTCTTGGTTCCTGGTCATTAAAATAACTGCCACCCTGTAGGGCAGAGCTGTGGTTTTGTGGGAAGTTCAGTTAGGAGCCACAGAGAAGGTGGGAGGGGTCGTGGGGTGGGTGGTTAAAGTTCTGTCTACATCATGGCCTGTCTGCCTTCTTCCCGGAAAGTGTTTGAGAGGTCAGTGAGAGGGGATTGTCAAGGGCTAGAGAGTCATGGGGACGACAAGAAAATAGCTACAGGCTCACTTCCCTGGCAAGCAATGTCACCTGAAGAGCATCCCTTTTGTTCCAATGGGCGGAGTTATTCAGAACATAAAGTGGATTTACAGGGAGGGAGGACCCAGCATGAAAGTTTACTTACTACACTAGTAGGAATATAAACAATCGAGACAGCAGCCTCCTCCTCTGTCTCCATCCCTGCCCTAAAAGAATGTCAGATGGCTCCGTGGAGATGTAGAGAAAAGCTCCAGCTCTGGGGATCTGTCCATTATGTCTTTCCAGTAGATTTGCCAGTACAGCCTCTGCTAGCCATGGACACATGGTAAGCGCCCAGTCCCGGGACTCAGAGCCTGACAGGAGCCAGGGGGGGATTTGTGGGGTCATCACAGTGACAGTGAGCAGGATACCTCCTGTGTCTGGCACTTCCCTAACCCCATGTGCCCCACCACCACCATTGCATTTTTTATAAGTTTATTTGTGCATACAGAACTGGGGCATAGGCCAGAGGTGCAGGGGCGGTGAGAGGATTCACCAGAGACAGAGTGGGGAGCAGAACAGGCAGATCAACAAGGTACACTGCTGAGGGGAGCAGCGGGTATGTCAGGAGAGGTCATGTGGGTCAGCTCCCTGGCCGGGGACCAAATTCTCCACTGTGAAAACTAAAAGCACCTCTAAGTACTAAACCCAATGACCCAAGGGCTCCTCCCGACCCGCCTCCACCTGTGTAACTGGGTTCCAGTCTCGAGCTCCAGCTGGGCCCACATCCGGTAGCACTCATCCATCATCTGGGTGTAAAAATCCTCCGTGTATGCCCTTCGGATTATCCGACTCTGCCCATGGGAGCTTCCTCGGGAATGTGGTAGGAAGAACTGGAAGTGGAGAAGAAGAAAGACAACTGAAGCTGTTACCCTTTGCCCTCTCCAACACACACACACAGAGCCTAGAGCCAACTTAACAATGTTGGCAGCCAGAAGCCATTTATTCTTCAAATATTTCCATAAACCTCTCCAAATTCTCCTTGCTGATTTGGCCAACTGGCTGATTTGGCTATCAGAATAGGAGCCCTGAGTAGGGCTAACTCAGGCATCCTCTTTACTAATACTATTCACATCCACAAGCCCTTCTGCTGGTCAGTCTTCAATCATCCTCTTGCAACCTCATCCCACTTAGAAACAGAATTACAAAGAATCTTCCCATCACTCTAGTCTAGCGCCTCATTTTATGCATAAGGAAGCAGATGCTGGCTATTTGTCACAGATCACTCAGGACAAGGGAGCTGCCTTAGGATTTAGGAAAAAGATGGAGTTTCCTGCCAGATTGCACCAGGAATCCCTCAGGCTTTGAGAAAACTGATAAAGAATGAAAATGGTTTTTAACCAATTTAGCTTTTTACCAAGAAGAGTAAACCCAAACCAGCCAGGAGAGCTTTAAGCAAAACACACTTGGTAGAAGTAGACAGGGAGGCTTAAGAAGGACCTTGTGAATGTGTGGAACCCACCCGCATATGTGGTGGTCACTGCAGACTGCACTGTATGGGGTCACCTTTCCTGTAAGAAAGAATAAAGCCAAAATCTTATCTCCTGTATATCAAGCAGGGACGCTGCCATTATCCAGAGTCGGCAGAAAAAAACAGAAGCCTCAGCTGAGTTTAAGGGTAAAAGACCAGGAATATGCAGGAAAGAATCCTACCTTTTAGGCTGACACATCAGTATTTACCTCTAAGCAAAATTATCTTTACTTAAATTTACCCACGCAGAGCCAATGATTTTTCTGGGCCGGAACAAACATTTTAGTCTAAAAGAGACTGGGTGGTAAGAAGGACGAGAAGAGAACCTGGAATACTTGTTGGCCAATGGCAGGCTTTGGGAGGTTAAAAAGAAGAAATGTATCTAGAAACCAAATGAGAGTCTTAGGGAAGATGGAACTCTTTGCATTGTCATGAAACACCAGCAGCGAAGTTACAAGTTGCACACAATCCATGATGATTCAGGTTTCTGGCCTTTGCCCCACAGCCTGCTGGCTCTGAAAACCCAATGATCAGGAGCGGAGTGAGGACACCCTACCTGCTCCAGCAAGAGGACCCTCTTCCCATGTTTGACCAGGTGATAAGCAGTGAAACAGCCCTGGATGCCTGCCCCAACCACAATGGCATCATAGAGATCCTCCTTAGCTGCCATGATGCCCACTTAGCCCTCCAGCCAGAGTTCACAAAGGAAAAGGCAAGTGGGGGCGGCTGCAGGGGCCGGCTCCAGGCTTGGGAGGAGGAGCAGGCAAAGTCCAGCCTGACCCGAGATCCCACAATCCCCTGGGGCCATGCCCTTTCCCTCCTCCCTCCCCTCAATGGCTCAGCCCCCGCCTCCCCTGCAGAGCAGAGCTGGGTAGTCTGATTTGTAAGGTTTCGCCCAACTCAGCTGCCAGCCTCACCCTTGCATCCCTCTAGCTTTCTATTCTTGGCTCAATTATTGTCATGCAAATGGGCTCCTTCCTATGCCACCTTCCTGTCTCATTATGATCTTTGTCTCGGGATTTCGGCCCAGGAATTTCAATGTCTCCAAGACCAAGCTGGGCACCGGGAATGCTGCCTCCCCCTGCTGGTATCCCTCTCCTCAGCCTGATTTCCTTTGGAGACTCTAGAGGGCCCAGCTAAGAACCTGGCACAAGGCCCAGGATAAAGCCCACCTCCCCGATGGGTGGTGAGGTCAGGGGGGTAAAGGCAGGGGCCAATTAAGAGGGCAGTTTTGTGATTATGAAATTATTCTCAGCGTGTTTTACTTTCGTTTTTTTAAGAAGGAGAAGAAGAAATGACCCTGAACAAATGGAAAGGACAGAGTGAGAGGAGAAGACCTTTCCTGGGGCGCAGATAGGGGTCAGACAGCAGCTGGAATGCCTGTGGGGGCCCTGGAGTGAGTCTGTCCTGTGTGCTGGGCACTGTGCTAAGTATGTTCACATGCATTCAACACAGCGATGGAGGGTGTGACTCTTACACAATGTGGGCATCCTCTTTAAGAAACGAAAAAGAAAAATTAGGAATACAAAATTAGGTGCTAGGACTTGGAAGAGACCCTGCAATTAAGTAGCCTGGTGGTTGAAGTTTCATTAGTCTCACGTAAATTTGCCTCTGCATGTATTAATCCTCACAGCCCCGGGAGTAAGTATTTTTATCCCCACTTTGGCACATTAACGGTGGCTCAGATTCTTTGTCACTCCTCCCTTCACAGGCTCTGTGGCTGCTTGACCATATGGCAGAAATGACACTGGGACACTTTCTAGCCCACATCTTAAGGCACTGAGAGTTTCTGCTTCTTGCTTGGCGTACTCGTTCCTGGAGCCTGAGCTGCCAAGGTTGAGGCCCTAAGGCTACCTGTAGAGCCAGGAGGGAGAGTGAAGGCCACCTCTGACCCAGCCTAGCCCCATTACCAACTAAATGCCTCCCAGTGATGTAATCCATGCCATGTGGAACAGAAGAACCACGTGCCCAGTCACCATCTGAATCACTGACATTCTAAATTGAGAGAGAATAATGCAGTTGTTGTTGTTAGCTGCTAAGGTTGCAGGTTTTTATGCATCCATACTGAAGCACCACTTTACAGCCAAAGACAGGCTTCAAGAGGTCACCACGTGTCTAAAGCCACATAGCAGGTAACACAGGCACTGAAGTCTTGGCCTGCCCCTGCCTTCTCCAGAAGTCCTTCCTTGAACTGCTGAGCTTTTCTGAGGATTAGAACTTGTGATGATGATTCTGATTTCAGTACTTTTTTCTTTTTTGAAGATTTGTTTTATTTATGTCTACAAGAACTGGGGTACAGGCCAGCGAATCAAAATGATAAGAGTGATGACTGTGGGCTAAGAAATGTGAATACTGAAATAACTCGTGCATACAAAAGCTGGGGTGTGGGCCAGCAGTACAATGAGAGGATTCACCAGAACAAAGGGGAAGCAAAACAGGCAGACCCACTGAAATACACCACAGGCCAGACAGGAGAGGTCTGCTGTGCCATGTGGGTCAGCTCCCCAGCTGGGATGGAACTCTGTGCTACAGTGGCTGGCAATAGCTTGCTAGTGCCAGCAGGGAGGCCCCTGATTCCAGTACTTGGCTGCTTCTCTCATGGAGACACTGTGAGTAGGAGAGAATAATGGACCGGGAAATCTATGTGACCCAAGGATGCTGCCTGGCTCAGCACAGTGGACTGCTCCAGCAAGAAACCCCCAGAGGGCCCTGGCAACTGTCTTCTCAAGCCAGCCCTTTCTTTCCAAGGAGATAGAGGCTCAGAGAAGGGGTATATATATATATATATATATATATATATATATATATATACACATATATATATATATATACACATATATATATATCACTCTAATATCTGGACATCATCTCACCCCCATCTGCCATGAATCCATGTGGGGCCAGGTAGC
>NW_004567118.1:35768214-35794728 GCF_000260355.1 Condylura cristata
GGGCTTGTTTCCTGACCCCGGACTGGTTAAGGCAGATGTGGGTGAGATACCTGTAGGGAGGTGACTATGGCAGTGTTTACATTGATTTTGATTTTGCTCTTTTCCTCCCAGACTTGTCTGGCCATGTCTGACCCTTTTCCATGGGTACCGGAAAGCTGCTTTAGTCTAGTGGCAGCTTTCAGGCCTTGCTTTGGGCCAATCCCTTTTGGGTGGACTTTTGCCCATGAGGGGATGGGTAACTTCAGGTGTTTGATTTAGAAGTTATATTCTCTGTGTTCCGTATTGTATGTTCACGTATTAAAGTCCCTTTTCATTAAAGTTTTATATGTTTTATCTTGTTGCGGTGGATGGCAGAACCCACTTAGAGCAGGCAGGTTTGGGGCTTCAGTGGTGCTCTCCCCCTTCCTTTAACAGATTTGCTGTCCTGTAATAATTGGACAACTCCCTTAGAGTAACAAACGGCAGACATAACAGAAAAATGTACTATTTAATATGTGAAGTCTTGATATAAATGCATAACGTGAGTCCCCGGATTTTTCTTGCTAAGATGCCAAAGGAGACATACAGTTTACACACCAGAAAAAGCAGACAATAAATCCTTCCATGGACATGTGCCCAGTCTCACTAGCAGTGAAAGTAATGGGAATTAAATAACTTCCAGGTATGATTATGTGCCTATTAAATCAACATAAATAAATAAATAAAAGATAAAATCTCCTGTTGTCAGGGCTGTGGGCTGGAGAGAGAATGGGGAGCAAATCGACTTGTCTGGATTTCTGCAGAGTGCTAGGGCAGCCTGCAAGAGAATATAAAATGGTACAAACCTTCTGACCTAGAAATCTGACTTGGGGAACTACACCCCCAAGGAAATATCCAAGGGGAGAAAAAGACATTTGAATGAAGACATTCATAGCTGTACGTTTTGTGATATAAAAATTGGAAACAACCCAGCCACAGGGAATAGTTGAACAAACTCTGGCAGGTTGACACAATGGAATACTATGTAGCGATTCCAAACTACAAGAATAAGAAATGTGAATATGAAATAACACTAAGAGAAGCAGAGCACCGTAGGCACACACAGATCACAGACTTAAGTTTCACACTATAGGAGATGCAAAGGGAATTTGGCCATTAATGGAGCTCAATGCTCATTAGTTTCTGTGTTCTATAAAAATTGCACGTCCATTCAGAATTTGTAAAAGAAGGAGAAATCCCCTGGGGAAGCAGATGCTTCAGATCTTCCTGGTCCCCATTTCAGGGACTGGACAAGTTCTTTCTTTGTTCTAACCTCAGTTCAGCCCGTCCCCACAGGTTTCCTATTGTTGGCCCTCCAGGGAAGCTAGGGTGGGTTCTAAATGCACCCCCTACCCATTGTTTAACATAATGTTCCTTCAGAAATAAAATGTCAATACCATTTCCCCACCCCTACTTCACAAGCCTGCTGCCCTGAATTCCTGGATTCCTGCTTATTAAGAATTTCAAACAGCTCCTCCAGAAACAGACACTGGCGATGGCCCAACCTTGAAAAGAAAAGCGAATCGACTCCATAAGGCTTCCCCCTCTGAGGGTTGCCCATCCTGGTGGCTGTCCTGATAGGGGCAGCCTAGAAGTGAACCCCTCAAAATCCATTTTAACATCCATTCTGGTCTGGAAGACTATTACAAGCCAAGCCAGCAGCCCTATTCCACAGGGCTGTGTGTGTGTGTGTGTGTGTGTGTGTGTGAGCAATTGCTGCTCATGTCCTGGGGCAGAGCCACTGAGGATGTGAAGCTGAACTGTTCATCTGATGGCTTGATTGACACTTCGCAGATGGGGGTGGGAGAGCTGAGCCACAGAAGCATCAAGCTGTACAGCTCAGAAATAATGAGAGGACCAGAATCGGGGAAAAGAGAGCACAGAATAAATAAGAGAGATCTAGTAGAATGGCGAGGGAGAAGCTTCTGTTTCTTATCCCTGCCCCCCTTTGCCAAGGAGTTGGAACATGAAACAAGCAGGCAGGCAGGCGGACCAGGAAACCCATGCAAACCCACCCTGCCAGCCTGGGGTGTCTGAGACCCCAAATGTGCAGGGGGTGCCAGCGTAAGAAAACAAAGAGCAGGAGAACCGTCTCCCTACAAACCACTGCTGGTCTCGGGTTTCCTCTCTGCCACTCCCACCCTGCCCCCTGCCCCCCTCCCCCCCTGCCCGCCAACCCTCACCCCACAGCCCCGCCCCCTTTGTCCCAGGTCTCGCCCACATTCCTCACCTGCATTCTTGTTTTAAGCTCCTAACTGGTCTCCCTGCCCCCCTTCTTGTACTCTGCATCTGTGCCTCCACGCTCCTGCCAGTGTCTCCTCACTCAGTGGCAAATTTTTATTTGGGGGGTTACATTTTGCTCTTCTATATGTGTACGTCCCACTCACCCTCCACTAAACTACCCGTCTGCCTCCCTCCCTAAATGGTAAATCTGAACAAGGTCACTCCACCGCTGGAAATGTTTTCTGCCGTTTTCCTGTTGGGATAAAACAACTCCTTAACCTAACACTCGAGGCGGCTCGCATTCAGCCCTCCGCCTGCTCCCGCAGCTCCACCTGCTCGCGCCCCTTCTCCTGGTGCCCTTTAAGCCCGGCAGTGCTGAACTGAGCGGGGGTGCTGGCACTCCCTGTGAGGCCTCCAAATTCCCAGACACTCCAAGCTGCCAGGGCCGGGCTTGCTCCATGATAACGACGAGCAGAGAGTATTATAATTGTTTGCTGTCTGCCTTCCCCCTATTAAGGGGGAGGGTCTTCTTTGACTTGCCATTTTCATCTGTAATATATGCAGAAGGACCAACAATTAGAGGATACAAAAATGAGCGCTGAAAAAGAAGTCTCTCCACCTTTGCCTGGTCCTTCTCATCACATGCAGTGCTGTGCCTGTTTTCTTTCCAGGGTGTTCTGTGGGTATAGGTACACACTTACATAATAGATACAGAGAGAGATGGATGGCTAGATCCCAGAAGGAGCACAAGGTAGCACACGACCCACTGCCCTACAGCTTTAGTTACTCGAAGCCATCACACTCCAACATCATAATGTATGTTTTGAGAAAGGGCCTCCCTGAGTGAGTGTGATGCCCAGACAGCAGACCTCTCCTGACCCACCCGCTGCTCCCCTCAGCAGTGTACTTCGTCCATCTGCCTGTTCTGCTCCCCACTGCCTCTGGTGAAGCCTCTCTCCGCCCCTGAGCCTCTGGCCTGTACCCCAATTCTGTATGCACAAATAAATAAATCTTTAAAAAAAAAATAGGCCCTCTATGGCGGCACAGTGGGTTAAAGCACTGCACTAAGAAGCTAAAGCCACTTCCTCATGAGTTCGATTCCTGCTTGCCCTGGAGGTGACCACATGGCGAGGCAGACCTCTCCTGACCCGCCCACTGCTCCCCTCAGCAGTGTACTTCATGATCTGCCTGTTCTGCCCCCCACTCTGTCTCTGGTGAAGCCTCTCGCCACCCCTGAGCCTCTGGCCTGTACCCCAGTTCTGTATGCACAAATAAATAAATCTTTTTTAAAAAAAACATATTTTGAGAGAGACCACATTCACATAGCTTTTATTCTGGTATGTTATCACAGTGGGATATTATATTTTCTTATTAATTATTGTTATCTCAGCACCTATAAACTAAACTTCACAGGAACGCATGTATAGAAACGTGTGTGTGTGTGTGTGTGTGTGTGTGTGTGTAGGGTTTGGCACTGTCCGCAGTTTCAGACATTCACTGGGGGTCTTGGAATATGCCCCCACAGATAAAAGGGGACTACTGTACTAAACAGCACCTTGCTGTTTTCATTTCCTACATCTGGCTTCCACATAAGTCACATGGGCTGGTAGATTCTTCCAGATGGCCACATAGTGTCTCCTGTTTGGAAGAGGCATCCATTCATGAAGAAGGCGTCCATTCATGTTCGCTAATGGGTGGCGGGTTTCTCTGTGCAGCCTCAAGTCCCATGGCTCTCTAGCTAACAGGCTTTCAGGGAGGTGAGAGGTCTGTCCTGGGCTGACCCAATGAGGTTTCACAAAAGCTGATAGTGCCCCCTGTTAAGTGGCCAAGCACCCACCTTCAGAATTGGAGGTGGTGGGGTAGAACTTCCAGGGACCCTGGCTTCTGCTTCCTGTCACACCTTTGTATTTGTGTGTATTAAGTGTGTATTAGGGGTCAACTCTGTTCCATTAAGATACTAGAATATATTTTTTAATTTTTTATCTATTTTTACATAGAAAACGGGGGTGTGGGCCAGAGATATGGGGGGGGCGAGAATATTCACCAGAGACAGAGTGGGGAGGAGAACGGGTAGAATACACTGCTGAGGGGAGCAGCGAGCAAAACAGGAAAGGTCTGCTGAGCCATGTGGGTAAGCTCCCTGGCCAGGGATCAAACTCAGGCCACAGTGGCTGGTAATAGCTTCATAAAGCTGAGACTTACCCCTTATGCCACCAGGGAGCCCCAAGATAGAACTTTGATTGCTAGGCAGTATCCAAAGGAGGAAAGAAAATACAGAAAGTCCTGGGAATTGGGACTGAAACCCTAGAGATAACATTAAATCACCATTTAAATCACCTGGGAAGGGGGGAACCACCCTCAAAAAGATGTCCTCATACCTCAATGGGACAAGACGGAATGAAGTTAAAATGAGGGAGCGCGTATATTTATTGTCTGAAAGGAAAACTTTCCTTAATCTCACCTCAAGTCTATCCCAACTCTACACAAATGCATGTGCATATTTGCACATTTAATTGGCTGTGGTGCCCTAATATATATCCAGCTGTTGATGAAGCAGGTGTTTTTACACTTAGGTGCATCTGAGTGGAGAAGATCCCATAAGTTAAGTTCAGCAGACACTGGGGGAAATGACAAGAGTGCTGAGAACTGGTGACCCGGTTCTTTCTGTGGAGCGGAGGCTATATCTGGGATGTGTCCTCCGTCAGGAGCCTGCCTTCCTGTCTCTGGAGTGACTGTCTTCTTCCTTGACTTTTCCCTGCTTCTTATCCTGGACATCAGAACACTCAGGTGGGGATTTGTGGAGAGAAGTGAGAATTGGGGGCAGGAAAAGTGAAATAGCTTTCACACAGATAGGGCTAGCTTGACAGGTGGCAAATGGCAACCAAAATTGAGTAGTATGCAGGAAGATTAACTTCAGGGATCCAGCTCTCTGGTATGCTCCGGCTTTCCTACCGCTGCAGGAGACCTATGGATATTGCTGTTTGTTAAGGACTCTAGTAGGTGTGAGAAAGCAAATCCTCTCTACACTCTGCTACCAGAGACAGGGTTATAGAAGCAGAGAATCAGAGGGAAGGGAAGGAAAGGGAAGAGAAGCAGAATTTTGGGCATAAGCTTCTAAGCTTCATCTTCTGCTTGTTCCTCCAGGCTGACCCCTAAAACTGGCCTGGCCACCTCCTGAGCCATGCAAAGTCCTCATCTCTCTTGCTCTGCCTTCTCATGGTTCTTATGCTTCTGTCATTTCCTCTTTCTGCCTTGAGTCCCCCTCCTTCCTTTGAGACAAGAAAGAGATTTGAGGGATGGCCTTTGTGGAAAGAAGTCTGGGTTGCAGGGCCTGACTGGAGAACAGGCCTCAAGACAGTGGGAGAGGAAGAATATCTAAGGGAACCAAGGACTCTCAGGCACCAAGCCAGGCAGCTCTGTGTCTTCTTGGTGGCGGGATCAATGCTCTCTCTCTCTCTCTTTCTCACAACAGAGAGATTACAACTGAGATGGGAAAAGGCACAAAATGACTATTATATTTTAAAAATTTGTCTGTTTTTTAAAAATTTACTTTGTTACCTTACATTTATTTCTTGTTCTCTGTGAGTATTTTAAAACTTTTTTTTTTTTTATTTCTTTGACCAGAGCCAGTATGGTCATTGTTACCTGTGAAATCACCTATCTTTAATCATGTTCTGATAACCATACTTATGCAAACAATATATAGGAATAATTTTACTATGAAGAGCCCTTCCTCTAGGAAGGATTTTGCTTATTTCTGCAGGCACCAAGGGCATCATGAGTCTCGAGCACTCTGCACTGGATTCCTGCTGTCGGGCTCCCGGGTCGTGCAGACAGTGTGAACCTGGGCTGGGCCCTTCAGTTCACCCTTAGCCTGATAGTAAGCGCCTCAGAATATTGAGAGGCAGATCTCCTAATAGTTGCTTGACCATATACAGACACTAAGCTTAGATTTTGAGCACCTTCCCCTTCTCAGGTGATAAAATAAAAGTGGAGATTTGCTAGGGTTGACTGGTGCCTTTTCAGGGAAAAGCAGTTTCTGTGTTCTTTTTCTCTCCCAAGTTGGGTTACTAATTCCTCATTATTTTATCAACTCCTTGAGGGTTACTAAGGGTTTTTGGGTATTTTTAGGAAGATTTATTTATTTATGCATACAGAGTTGGGGTACAAGGCAGAGGTGCAGGGGCAGTGAGAGGCTTCACCAGAGACAGAGTGGGGAGCAGAACAGGCAGATCAACAAGTACACTGCTGAGGGGAGCAGTGGGCGGGTCAGGAGAGGTCTGCTTTGCCATGTGGATCACCTCTGGGGCTGGGGATCAAACTCGCACTGAAGCAGCTGCAACTAACTTGTAGAGCTGCCTCCTAACCTATTGCGTCACCAGCGAGGGCCCCATTTTGGGTGTTTTTACTAGCATGTTTAGTTGTCTCACTGGAATAGTAAATAACGGTCTGCATTACCAGGCTTCCAAACTTGGCTGCAATCAGATTACTAGTACCCAAGATACATCAGCTTTCCATATATCCTCCACTGAGATGCTCATCGCCTTCCTCCCCAAAAACAAAAATGGGGAGAAGAATGGCAAGTGTCAACAAGGATGATCACTCCCCTCAAAAAACAGCAAAAGTTGAAATCTCATAATAACTACCATGAGAACCAGATTTAGGGTTAAACCAGTCAGACTCTTGCTAAAGAGCCAATAGACAAGGGACCCTAAAGCATCATCATGAAGTGGAATCAGGTAGGATTTGGGCTGACCAGCTGCCTTTTAGTAAATCATTATGTTTGTTTAAAATGAGAACTATTTTGATATACACAGGTATAGGCCATGACACCCAAGGTTAACTGCCTTCAGCTGGTGCGGGTCCTGGTCCTGTTTGCTGCTCAGCTTTTGTTTTAAAGAAAGGAGCATGCAATTGTTCACCAGAGCTGACTCCCTAGCACAATGGAAAACCATGATCTCTGCTCACCCTTCCTCTCTGCAGCACCTAACCTCTTCAAATAAAGTGTTGAAGAAATATTTAAAGGGGGGCCCTCCCTGGTGGTGCAATTGGTGAAGCACATCACTACGAAGCTAGCTGCAACCACTTCAGCATGAGTTCAATCCCGAGTCAGGGGGATGACCCACATGGCGCAGCAGACCTCTCCTGTCTTGCTCACTGCTCCCCTCAGCAGTGTACTTAGTTGATCTGCCTGTTCTGTTCCCCCATGCTGTCTCTGGTGAATCCTCTCACCACCCCTGTACCACCTATGGCCTGTATCCCAGTTCTGTATGCATAAATAAATCCATCTTTAAAAAAAAAGAAATATTTAAAGGAAATTCAGTTTCTCTCTATAAGGACAGCAAGAAATTGGCAACACTAGTTGCCTCTGGGTCGTGAGGCTGGGTGGAATCCTGTTACATACAGAAAAAGGCTTACGAGGAAACACTGCAGATCATCAGTCATCGTGTGTTGATAGGGCTCGGGGTGGGCAGTAGGTGTCCTCAGGACCTTCCCTGCTAAGCACCTAAGCTCAGAACCAGAGCCAGGGTTCTGGCCTGGTAGGTGGAAATACTCAGAGAGGCCAGGAAGCAGGTAAAAGGTGGCAAGCAGCATCTGGAAATTTATAGAGTATAAAGGGAGAGCGGCTACTGGGCCCTCTCTGGGGCTCATCTCACTGCTCCGGGTTCACCACAGAAACTTAAAAGGACGGGTGCTGAGTTCATAGTGGCTTGGTGTTAGCAACTGCTCCTTGTTTCCTGCCTCCTTGGCAGCCTCTCTCTCTTCTCTGACTGTCTCTCCATCTTTACCTCTCATATTTGTCTGCTTTATTTTAGAGGGGAAGAAGGAAAATCTCAGGAAAGACATTGGGAAGAATCCAGTTATATTTGGAACAGATTATCGGTGCTTCTTGCCCAGAATTCTTAAAAGAATGGAGAAAGCTGAGGTTCCCGGAATGGGAATAGGCTCGGGGAGGTCTGCTGGAGCCCTATCAAAAAGCTCTCTGGACACCCCAGGGTTTTATGCAACCTTTGTCCTTATCATTGCTCCTAAATAGCCCCTCACCAGGTTCCATAGCTTGGTGTGGGTTTCAGGGTGCTCACTTTATGGGCATCCTATCCATTCAATCTTCACAATGGCCCCCTGAGTGGACATTTTTACCTCCACGTTGCAGATGAAGAAACTGACAGATTCAAGGGACAGATCAAACTTCTAACCCCACCAGGACTTCAGGCTCAAATCTTTCCCCTCCCACTCCCCCATCCAGTGACAGGCTCCACACTCTCACTCCAGGACATCCCACGCTGAGGCTCAGGCTTTTGTAGAGAAAGGGGTGAGAATGTCGTTCAGCCCATGCTGCGAATAACAGCATTCCCTACCCCCACCCCTGCAACGGACAGGGAAGGAGCAGCGTGGCCCCCAACGGGAGAAAATTCTAAAGCAGACCCTGGGGACCTTTGCAGAAGCTGTTTGATTTATTCCAGTCCCTACTGGTGTTCTGTGCCACATTTATAAACGTCAGTGCCGGAAATGAAGTTCCCACTGTCCTGGCAGCTGTTGGTTGCTGCTGTTGCTCACCAAGGGTGTGGATAAAGTGCCCCCTCTCCCCTTGATTGATAGAGAGCTAAGAATAAAAGAAAAATAAAAAGCCCCCTAGAGCATTGATAGAAGAGAGGGGGCAGCTTCTCGAGAAGAAAAAAGGAATAATCTAGAAAAAGCTGATGTTGGTGAAACAGAGGGTGTATGAGTATGTGTGTGTGTGTGTGTAAGGAAAAGATTCAGTTTTTAAGGTCACAAGGAAAATAAATACCTCTGCTTATGTCAAGAGAGAAAAACTGAAATCCATGCTTCATTTCAGAAGAATGAAATAAAATTCATGGTTCACTCTGACACAAGATGAGGGAAAGGAAGGTAATCAGTGAAGTGATCTTTGTAACTCGTGAGTTTCTCTTCTTTCTAAGCAAGATCTGCCATCCTCTGGGGTCTGGAACAGGGAAAGAGATTTGCAAAGACTTTAAGGAAAGGGTCCTAGAGAAAAGTCAAAAAGAATGAAAGGTACAAGGCTCCCCAAACCACACAGGTTCCGGGTATTATCATTATTAACTGAGCCAGAGGCTGGGCTTGGAAACCCCCTGCTGGACACACAGGTGCAGCCCCCAATGGTTGTGAGGCCATCAGGGTTCCTACATCTGTGGTGCTGTTTGGTCTTTGAGAAATGCTAGTTGGACCAACCCACATGGGAGAGCAGCAGCTAGCCAGGATGGCCCTAACTGGTCCCGAGAGAGCCACAAGTCATTTGGCTTTGCTGTACCTTTATTCTAAGATATACTAAGACAAATATTACCAAAGATTATTATTTTCTTTAAACTCATCTCCTGGGCCCTCCCCGGTGGTGTAAGGGGTTGAGCCTCAGCACTATGACGCCACCCACAGTCACTGCAGCACAAGTTCGATCCCTACAGGAGGCTGACCCACATGGTGCCGCAGACCTCTCCTGTCTCACCCACTGCTCCCCTCAGCAGTGTGTTTCAGCCAATCTGCCTGTTCTGCTCCCCACTCTGTCTCTGGTGAATCCTCTCAACCCTCATGCCCCTCTGGCCTACGCCCCAGCTCTTTTTTTATTTATTTATGCATAAAAGAGTTGAGGTGTAGGCCAGCGGCACAGTGAAAGGATTTGCCAAAGACAGAGTGGGGAGCAGGCCAGGCAGAGCTACTGAAGTACACCGCTGAGGGGAGCAGCAAGAGAGACAGGAGGGGTCTGCTGAGCCATGTGGGTCAGCTCCCTGGCTGGGGATGGAACTGGTGCTGCAGTGGCTGCGGGTGGATTCATAGTGGTAAGACCTTGTACCACCAGGGAGGCCCTATCCCAGCTCTTGTAGGCATAAATAAAAAATTTTTTGATCTTAAAAAATAAATAGGCCCTCCCTGGTGGCGCAGCGGGTTGAAGCACTGCACTGAGAAGCTAAAGCCACTTCCACATGAGTTCGATTCCCGCCTGCCCCGGAGGAGACCACATGGCGTGCAGACCTCTCCTGACCCGCCCACTGCTCCCCTCAGCAGTGTACTTCATCGATCTGCCTGTTCTGCTCCCCACTCTGTCTCTGGTGAAGCCTCTCACCATCCCTGAGCCTCTGGCCTGTACCCCAGTTCTGTATGTACAAATAAATAAATCTTAAAAATAAATAAATAAATAAATAAATAAACTTGCCCCCTTGAGCAGTTGTATAGTTAATCCAGTTCCACTCAATGTGTGGCCCAAGTCATCTTAGAGGGCAAGATATGAAACATTCCAGGGTCAATCTGTAACCCAAGCAATAAAATGTCATGTTACCCCACCCGCTGCTCCTCTCAGCAGTGGACTTCGTCCATCTGCCTGTTCTGCTCCCCGCTCTGTGTGTGGTGAATCCTCTCACCGTCCGTGCACCTCTGGCCTGTACCCAGTTCTGTATCCATAAATAAATAAATCTTAAAAAAAAAAATGTCATGTTACTTTACGGAGGGTTCCTTCCCTTCCCTTGATTTATCAAACCTGTTTCCTGGTAACTTTTGACTCTTTCCAAATATCGAGTCCTCTGTCAAGCTGCTTTCTCATAGTGGTTTAGAACAGTTCATGGAGGACAGATGAGAGAGTAGAGGTATAATTATTAGTAAAAGAAAGAAACACAGAGAGAGACAAGAGTTGTTATATTATTAATGAAATGGGAAATCTGGGCGAGCTGTCTCTTCACTTTCGTGTATCTCAGAATTATTTGTTGGGCCCCTCCCTGGTGGCGCAAAGGATTAGAGCACAGCACTATGAAGCTATCTGAAGCCACTGCAGCATGAGTTCAATCCCCAGCCAGAGAGGTGACCCACATGATATGGCAGACCTCTCCTGACCGGCCCGCTGCTCCCCTCAGCAGTGTACTTCATCAATCTGCCTGTTCTGCTCCCCACTGTCTCTGGTGAATGCTCTCACCCCCTGCACTTCTGGCCTGTACCCCAGTTCTTGAGTGCATAAATAAATAAATCTTTTTTTAAAAAATGTTGTTGTTGTTTTAAAAATGAGTGGCATAAACAAAATGCGGTATA
Organism: Condylura cristata; assembly: GCF_000260355.1. NCBI lineage: Eukaryota > Metazoa > Chordata > Mammalia > Eulipotyphla > Talpidae > Condylura > Condylura cristata. The sequence continues at coordinate 35,779,507 of NW_004567118.1, forward strand.
TTTATATTCATGAAATATTACCCAGCCTACAAAAGGAAGGAAATTCTAACTTATTGCCACAACATGAGTGAATTGTAAAGACATTATGCTGTGAAATAAACAATTACAAAAACAAATACTATGTGGTTCCACTTCCACTTACATGGGCTCCCAGGGCATCAATTCAGAGACAAAAAAAAACAGAAAGGTAGCGCCAGAGGCTCTGGGGAGGGAGGACTGGGGGCTGGTATCTAATGGGTACAGCAGCCAGCTTTGTAAGATGAAAACGTTCTGGAGACGGATGCACAACAACGTGAAGGTATACAACCCCTGAACGCTCCACTTAGCAATGGCTAAAATGAAAAAAGAAAAAATGGCTAAAATGGTATATTTCATGCCATTTGAATTTTACAGCAAAAAAAATATGTGGATGACAAAACCTACTCTGGAAGGTAAACTCTTGACATCACTGCTTATTCAAAAGAAGGTGCCATGGGGTGAACCAGGGTCCAATACGAGAGATCCGAAATCTTTTCTCTCTGACAAAACCGGAGTGCTAGGGCCCAGCAGAGTGGTGCCACTCTGCTCTGAAACAAAAATATGATGTCTTTGGGGGCAGGGCCCTCCCTGGTGGTGCAAGGGGATAGAGTGCAGCACTGCAAGCTGACTGCAGCCGCTTCAGCCAGTTCGATCCCCACAGCCCTGGAGATGACCCACTTGGCGCGCAGACCTCTCCTGACCCGCCCGCTGCTCCCCTCAGCAGTGTACTTGTCAGTCTGCCTGCTCTGACCCGGCTCTGTCTCTGGTGAATCCTCTCACCGCCCCTGTACCTCTGGCCTGTACCCCAGTTCTGTATGTATCCATAAATAAATCCTTAAAATGTGGTATCTTTGGGGGTCTACTGGTATATTCGGGGGAGGGCCATCTCCTCCCAGTCTGCGGTCTTAAGTCCCCTATAACACCATGCACCTACCCCGTAATGCCTCTCTTCACCTGGAATGCTCCACAGCACAGCCTGGGGAGAGCCCGGGGCTCCCCAGCTCCCCTGGCAGCATGGAAAAGGCTACGGTAAGTCGTGGCTCCACTGGCTAGAAGGCTGCTGAGGTGGCTTTTTAATCCTCCAGCCGTGCCGTCCTGGTGATTGCTTTTATTAGGAAATGTAATGAAAAAGACTATATGAAGCCCCTGCCAGAAAAAAAAAAAAAAAGCTAATAAGATTTTGCACCAAGTGTGGCGAGAAAAGAAAGGGGGAAAAAGCACATTAGGAGTCAGATAATGAGATAAATGAAAGACCGCAGGGAAGATCATTTTTGCAGACTTGCTGGATGGTTGTAAAATTTTTAATTTGCTGAATTCTCTATTTTCGTTGTCTCTGAATCTCCCCATCTCTGTCTTTCACTGTCTCGGCTGATGTTCTGAGTCCTGTCCGCTTTCTCGCTTTGTTTCTCCCACTTTCTTAAGGTTCCTCTCCCTGTTTCAGCTGTTGTTTTGCGTGTGTGTGTGTGTGTGTGTGTGTGTGTGTGTGTGCATGCGCCTGTCTGTCTCCATCCTTTCACCCAGGCCAAACCCTGCCTCTCAGTCTTGGGTGAGAGGCTGGTACCTGTGGCCACGAGGACCCATCCAGTCAGAGGAAGCAAAAGGACAAAGGACTGTCTCCACCCCCACCCCCTTGCCTTCTAGGGAGCTACTGTGATTCTGCTGAAGAGAGAGGGAAAAAAAGGGAGAGATCAAGAGAAGAAGGAGGGGACAAATGGGACTCTGGAGGAAGGACCGGAGATCAAAGACCAGGAAAGTGAGGAGGAAGAGAAAGCCCCCGCTGCTCCTGCAAATCGATTTTCGGCATTGCACGCCCTCCCGTCTGTGTCTGAGCTGTGGAGCAGAATGCCACCTCTGTGGGATGCCCGGCCTGAACAGAAGGGCTCCGGGGCACCGGGCAGGCAGGCAGCCCAGGCTGTGGGGCTGTGAGTCCCACTGGGTCTTCCTTGCCCAGCAGGGAGAGCTTCACTTCTCCTCATGCTCTAAGCAGGTCCTCTCCACGGTCTGGCTTCAGTACTTGCTTTGGCTAATTCCCTCCTATTCCATACTTGGGAATTCTGAGGGGTTTCTTTGTTTTTTTGTGCATAAGTTCTTGTTCACAGCTACAGGGGTGAGGAGGTGCGGGCAGGACTGTGAAGTACAGCAATGAATGACTCAGGATGAAGACACATTGGCAGTTGTCAGGAAAATCAGTCTTGATCCTCCATTTCTTGTTCCTTCCTCAGCAGAGACTTTCTGCACAATCCCTCCCCCATTCCATCTCAGCTCCCCAGAGAGCTTTCCCTGCTCTGCCTCCTGCAGAAGTATGCTACCCATAACCAGTGACCAGGGTCTCCTACAGTGGTCACTGCAAATGATAAAAGAACCATGCACATCCACAAGGTCCCTGGGAATGAGAGGACCTGTCAGAATTGGGCAATGGTCTAGCAAAATGCCATGTGTGTCAGCAGAATTCTGGGGAGTCACAGGGAAGTTTCCAGGAACCAGGGGAATCTGAAACGGGGGCCCCAAGTCAGGTTGACCAGAGCAGGAAGGGAGCTGGGAAATAAGGTAGATTGGGACAGAGATGAGCAGTCCCAAGAGGGAAGATGGAACAGGTTCAAGGTCAACTGGGAAGGTTGTGACTTGGTTGTAGAGTAAATTAGGCTGGAATAAGATAAACACATGGTGACTTCTACCCTCTAGAATCTGAGAATCTGCAGATATTTACTTAATCCTCACCACAATCCTGTGAGGCTGGTCCTATTGCTCACATCTCCATTTCACACGTGAGGAAACTAAGGCACAAAGAGAGATTAAGTGGAAGAAGGAGCCAGGATGGCAAACTCCATGCTCTTCACCTTTCCTGCTCCCCGTCCAGAGTAGGCAACCTGATTCAGCCAAGTAGCAGAGACTAGTAGAGAGCAAGAACACTGCTGGAGCTAAGAAGATAAACTTCCAGGCCAGACCGCCTGACACTGACTAGCAGTGTGACCTTGGATAAGATCCTTAGAACTTAAGGTCACCCTCAGAGCTCCCAGAAGTGACTGAATGCATGTAGATTAAAACACTGGCACGGTGCCTAGCCCTGAGCTCCATCCATGGCAGTTTTTAACATCGTTACTCTCCACTTCCCCGGGAGGAAGGGAGCATCATCTGTGCTTGGCAGCAAGCCTCAATTCCCACCTCTACCCTCCCCCCAGAAACACTAAAGATGGGCCTTCCCAGGGCTCTGCTTCTTAGGGGCACATGTTCCTGCAAAGAGGCCCAACACCCACAGCACCACCCTGTTCCCGGAGCCCCTCTCTTTGCTCTGGCCAGATAACCCCAGGACTTCCCACCCTAGGGAGCCCCTTCCCTCTGCGCATTGCATTGTGTTCCAGGGAGTATGTGTCACTGCCCTTTCTCGAGCTGCCTTCCCTCCCCCGTCCCTGCTTTTTTCTTGATGGAGAAGGCACAAATTAGGCAGAAAGGAAAATGTTGACAGTTCCCAGCCCTCCCTCGCTGGGGATAAAGAGAAATACGTTAACGGCTGAAGCTTTAGGCGGATCAAACACAGTTTGTGAGATGCTCCAAATGTTTTATTCATCTCACCAATGAGATGCAATCTTAGGTTTCCTCTTTTCGACCCATCAAGAGGAAATCTCAGCTACTGTGGATTTCTGGGCTCCAGAGAGGAGGAGGGTGCTATTTATTTTTTTTTAAAGATTTATTTTTATTTATGTATGCAAGAACTGGGGTGCAGGCCAGCAGTGTGCAGGGGATGAGAAGATTCACTGGAGACAGAGTAGGAAACAAGAGAGGCAGATCCACTGAAACACACTGCTGAGGGCAGCAGCAGACAGATCAGGAGAAGTCTGCTGTGCCATGCGGGTCACCTCCCTGGCCTGGATCGAACACGTGCTGCGGTGGCTGCTGATAGCTCGATAGCACTGCGTCTTTAAGCCCTGTGCCACCAGGGAGGCCCTCAGTACAGTCTTTTAATAGTAAAACAACAAGTCTGTCTTATATCCCTCTTGTTCCTGCTGAAGTTTTCCAGGTGGGATGGGCCTAGAAATGGGATGGGGCTCATGCCAGAGAATCTAAGTGTGCAAAGGCTACAAGTGAGATCCACATGATTTGGGCAGGGACAAGCATTTAGAATCAAAGGAAAGACTGATAACACTTAGAAGTGGCAGGCGCCTAGAGGTGCTGTCTCCAAGCTGTCCTCGATGGGCCACATGTACCCGAGGGCTGTAACTCTCATGAGCTGCAAGGGCTCTCCAAGAGCGGCCGTGACAGTGCTAACTCTCCATCAACAGACGGATGCCTGGAGGAAGAATCTGGATCCAAACTCAGGGGCTTGCTGCCTTGTGATTTGGACCCTTGGAGCCCTGCCCCACTGAGCTGAGGATTCTGCACACATTCCTCGCTCCTCCTTCTTTTCCATTTGTCACCAAAGTCCCCTCTGGGTTTCTGCCTCATTCTACCAAGTGCAGGCTTCCCAAGCCACTCACCATACCCTTCTTAAACTTCACCCAGAGAAGAAAGCGCCCCACCCTCCCCCGATTTTGCCCCAGTATCTCACAAACCTTATACTTATGCTATGGCGAGCATAATGGAATGGAGGTGGGGAGCAAAATGGAATAGAGATGGGGGCAGAAAGGCCAGGCTAGTAGAGGGGAAGGTTGGAACAGCCCAGCAGAAAGGAAATTTGATGCAATGGTTCAAAAACCTTGAAGTAGATATATACCTTTAGACCCAGCAGTTCCATTTCTTACAAAGCGTTCCAAAAAATATTGGATAAATGTGTGAAGATGTACAAGAATGTCCATCCCAGCTTTGCTGCTAATAACAATACTTGCAAACATCGTAAAGCCACAAAGACAAAGGACTGGTTAAATGATACCTTCTGATTCTGTGATGTCGAAGGAAAGTAATACCCAAGTATATTTTCATTCTAAAATAATAAAGATAAAGCAAACTTCCCCCTTGATCCTAATCCCACCCCATCTCTCTTCAAGGTACCCATTATTAGTTTAGCATGCATCCTCTCAGGCCTTTATTTTTGAAGCATCATGTGTAAATAAGTAATAAAATCAGGTTATGCAAGTTCAAAACTATAGATATGTGTGCCAACAGAAAGAGAGTTAGAGAAGACTTGCTGATTATGCACCAAAATGTTAATAGTATTGAACTCCAAACAGTGGCCTTGTCTACAGTCCTTACTTCCTTCTGTAGGGATTAACATATATTCTACATGAACAGAAAAGGGAAATAATGCAATTTTTAAATATAACACACAAGGAATTGATAACATTGGCTGCCTCTGAGAAGTGAGAGACTTTACTATCTACTTTTTTATGCCTTTTGAATTTTAGACCTCAAACATGGATTACCTATTCAAAAAACACGTATTTCTTTTAAATTTAATGTGGCAACAAAATAAAAGGAATTTGCTGATGGAGAAGACCTCCAAAAGGTCGTCCGGGAACCTGTGGGTTACAGTTTCTGAATGTACTCTGGGTTCACTCTGACAGTGCTGGCTTCTTTCTGTCTCACCAGACAAGGAATGAGGCCTCTACCCTGGTAGAAATGAGGTAGGGGCTAAAATAAACCAGGCTGCCAGCCAGAAATAACGTTATAATAATTTACAGCAGAGCAACAGTAACGGCTCATACTTTCATACTTTTTCAAAGTACTTTCATCTCCCCTTGCTTCTCCACATTTTCCTTGAGGCTACCTGCTGCTGTCAGGTACCTGGGCAGGACCGATGGGGTCAAGGACTTGTCTAAAGAGCCATTGTTTGAAGTCAGTCAGAAAGATCCACACTCCCCAGGGTCAGATGCTTTCTCCTTCCCTGCTCCCCTCGCTTCTGTCAGCACTCAGCTCCTCTTGCCTGTCTCTGAGCCTGAGGTTCCTAATTTGCAAAAGGATTGTCATTAGCCCCACCCAAGAGTGGTTGTGAAATATGGGCGGTGGTTGATAGACTGTCTGGCAAAGGTGGTGTCCAGTCAAAACAGAGGAACTGCAAAGCTGGAGCAGCTTCCTGGAGGAGGGGGAGGATTAGAACAAAGGAATGGGGTGCGGTGGGGAGGGGGCGGGGCTGAGGCCTGGGGTAAGACTATCAACCAAGGACAGTTTCAATAAAATGTGAGAACTGATATAAATGAGATGGTGCATGAGCAGCTGACTCCTTACCTCCTTCCTAGCTCTTAAGTTCTGTGTGTTCAAGAAAAGTGGGCAGGGCCTCCCTGGTGGCACAAAGGGTTAAGTCTCAGCACTATGATGCTATGGCAGCCTCTGTTTAATCCCAGGCCAGGGAGATGAGCCCCATGGCACAGAAGACCTCTCCGGTCTTGCCCCTCAGCAGTGTTTCAGTAGCTCTGCCTGTTCTGCTCCCCACTGTCTCTGTTGTAGCCCCTCTCTTTTCCCTCCCCAGGCTCCTGGCCTACACCCTAGCTCTTGTATTCATAAATAGATTAAATAAATCTAAAAAAAAAAAAAAAAAGTGGGCAAGAGACTCCTGTCTTTAGGGGATACAGTTTAAGGGCCAGACCAAATGCCTTAGGCCTCACTCTGGCTTGCAGGCCTCTGGCAACTCCTACCCTGGACCCCAAACTGCAGCTTTATGCAAGTGCTGTCCCTCCTGACACCACTGCAACCCCCAAATCCCCAACACACACGCATTCTCATGTGAGGAAACAGGAGCCAATGATCATTTGCCCTTCAAGTTCTGCCCTTTAGAGCACCTGTCCTGTGGGCGAAATAGGCCTAGGGACAAAGGTCCCACCTTCACCTTCGCACACAGGGTCACACACACCCGCACGGGGGCCCACCAGTGATACCGTCTCACCTAATGAATCCCTGTCAGAGAAGCTGTCAGGGCCTAGGAAATAAATAATGATATTTAACATTTTGTAATAACAACAATTAACCAGTAAATAATGTCCTTTAAACTGCAAACGCTGGAGTAAATTAATTCTTCTAATGAGCTGTCAGGCACGGAAGAAAAAACGTACCCGTTTTCTTTGGTGCCACACGGCTGGCGTGTGAGCAGCCGGGAAGCTCACCTCGGGCCCCCGGAGCTCATTACCGCCAAGCGCGCGGAGCGGGTTTCCCGGGGAATCGGCCCGCCTCGCGGGCTCCCACGTGGGCGCCGGCCGCCTCCTGCCCCCTCCGCACCCCGAGCCGGGGCGCCGCGGCTCTCGGTCCCGCGCACCCGCCAGGTGCCGCTTGCAAACGAGCGGCGCGGAGAGCATTTCAATTAGAGGCGCCCCCTCCTGTGCTGTCCCGCGCCTGGGCAGCTCTGCCTTGGAGGTGGCTGGGACAGGAGCCGGGGACTGCGGAGGGGAAGACGCCAGTGTGCGTCCCTAGTCCTTGCTGCGTGACCTTGGAGAGCTTCCCTGCCCTCTCTGGGCGGGAACATTGTAAATGGAAATGTGAAGCTAATCAAAGCAGATGTGATTACTTCTGAGCTCCCGAGAAGCCTGTGACCATAAAAAGACACCTAAGAGGAAGGCAGCTCTTTATGTACTGATTCGGAGTAATCTCCAAGATATATTGTCAGGTGACAAAAGCAAGGCACAGAACAGTGTGCAGGGTATGCTACATCTTGTGTATTAAAAATAGGACTAAAGAAAGAGAATGTGTTCCTATTTGCTGTGTACTTCTAGACAGGAAGCCATAATGTTGCTCGCCTCTGGGGAGGGGAGTGGGGAGATGGTAGGAGGGAGACTTCTCACTGAACAAGCTTCCATCACCCTGTTTTTTGAACCATATGCAGGAATTACCTATTCAATAAATAAAGGACAAAGCCACACAACATCAGAGGTCATCTTGTCCCTGAGTAAGCTTTCAGGAGTGGGAGGGATGGGGACAGATGGACCGAGAGCTACCAGAACACCCCCAGAGATAGCGTCCTGCCTCCCTAATAACCTATTCAGAGACAAGAGAATGAGTCCCCCCTGGCGATGCAAGGGGTTAACACCCAGCACTGTGAGGCTCTCCGTAGCCACTGCAGCAGGAGTACCTTCCCAGGCCAGAGGGGTGGCCCACATGACACAGCAGACCTCTCCTGTCTCACCCACGGCTCCCCTCAGCAGTGTATTTCAGTCAATCTGCTTGTTCTGTTCCCGGCTCTGTCTCTGCTGAATCCTCTAACCACCCCCCAACCCCCTATCCCTGCACCTCTGTTCTTGTCCCCCAGTTCTTGTGTGCATGAATAAATAAATCTTTAAAAAAAGAAGATGAGATGTTTGAAGCATTTAGTATGGTGCCTGGGCATAAAGTGAGCAGGTAGAATGAATGGCTCTATCTGTCCTGATGGGCTTTTTCCTGCCCTGCTGGACAAACTCCATCTCTGAAACCAAGAAGGGCTATTTCTTGGTGCCTGAGGTAGGCAGAGTACTTCTGCAACTCCTTGATTTGGGAGGCAGCCCAGAAGGGCCTCCACGTTTGGCTTTTGCAGAGGACAGTGGAAAAATCAGAGCTGAAACCAGCAAAACAAAGATCCTAGCAGCTGGTCTAAGTCAGATTCTCATGGGCCTGGGGTTCCAGAGCTGTCTGTAAGGTCACAGCAGTCTCCATTACCCTGTCTTCCATGTCACCGCCCCCCTGGTCTGTGTCCTCCGAGGACCCTGGGCACTTGTGTGCATGGATCAGCAGCCAGGAAGGGGGATTGCACCAGCCAGTGAGCAGAGGAAGCTAGGTCTCAGCCACACAGCCACACGGAAATTAAAACCAGCTTGCCCAGCGTTGAGTTACCATGTCGCTTGAAATCAGATTGATTTCTTGGGCTTGTTGTGACGGCAGTGTTGCAATTGATTCGTCTGGATGGCAGGGAGTTTATCTATTCGAAGCTGTCTGTCATTGATCTGAATAAGCTTCTAAAATAGCCCAAATACCTGGTGAGGGTGAGGTTGCCACCAACCCCCCCCACCCCCGCTCAATATTAATTATAATAATGAACAGGCATGAGGAGGGTTGGTTCATTGCCTGCCCTGCAGGGCTGGCCTCTGTGAGGTTTGGTGTTTAATATTCATGGCAGGGCAACCCATACCAAAGAACTGGTAGACATTCCTAAACTGAGGGAAGTTGCTGGAGTGGTGATGCTGCTCTCTGCTTTCAGAAAAGGAACTAGTCCTGCTGAAACAAGAAAGGTTTCAGTCAGACCTCAAGAAGGACTTCCTAATGACCAAAAGTAGGTGGACATACAGCATCTTATTCACTTAATAGCCTGGACAAGTTTTTCTGTTTTTAAGATGTATTTATTTATGCATACAGAACTGGGGTACAGGCCAGAGGTGCAGAGGCAGTGAGAGGCTTCAAAGAAGAGGTCTGGTGAGAGGAGAGGTCATGTGGGTCACCTCCGGGACCAGGTATCAAACTTGCACTGAAGCGGCTGTGGCCAGCTTGCAGGGCTGCATCCTAACCCGTTGCACCACCAGGGAGGACAAGTTATTTCTATTTCTTCCTCTCTGAAGTGGGCGTTTTAATACTTCTCAGAGTTGCTGTTTCTGCTGCTGCTAAAACATAAGATAAAACAATACAAGGGGCCTCTTCTAGGTTGTTTTCTGGTTCTGTAAGAAGCAATGGCATCCTACTTTGCGTAACATAGCACAATCTCAATCTTGGCAGGGTAAAAAAGAATTCAATCAATGGGGCTATTATTGCTGCGGTTGCTACTATAGCTATTATTATTGACTTAATGAATACTTATTCAGTGCCTGCTACGCGCCTGACCCAGAGCAAAAAGGAATGATACCAAACTGTGATCACCTGCCCTTGAGCAGATGCCATTACAGATGCTGTTACAGGTGGGCAGGCATCTCCCTTACTGAAGGCTCTCAGGAGTAACAGGAAACCCTATCTCTGGGAAGTTGCTTCCAGGACAGCACATGGTTCTAAGGACCTCATGAGGTGGCTGCAGGTCCCAGGCAGTGTCACCAAGCAGAAGACAGCTCCCTAGAAACCAGGCAAAAGAGCCCCTGCAGAGTAACATTCTTCCAGAAAAAAAGAGAATCCAGCCCTTAAAGGATCTAGCAGGTCTGGACTTCAGGTCTGCAAGGTGCAAAGATAACCAGCTGACTCCTGCTGCCCTTGAAGCCAACAAATGAAATCGGAGGTTAAATCAACATAACATCCCCACAGAGGCTTGGAGAGCAGCGAAGGAGACCATGCTGGAGAGACTCCCTTGTCTGTCTGGGAGCCTGATTTGCTGCCTCCCTTGTGACATTTCTTCCCCGTTCCCACAGAGCTCTCCTCTCCCCTCCAGTTCAACCGCCACGGAGACCCCCATGGCCAGCCTTAAGAGAAACATCAGAAGAAAGCTAATAGCGAAACGCTCTGGCGGATCTAATTGATTTTTTTCCTATTGGTTCCCTAATATAGGCAACACTGTTCCTGCCGCTTTTCTGGGCTGGAGATTATGTCATAAATAAAGAGATTTGCTCCCTATTTCCATGTGCTTATCTTTAATAAGTTAAGAACTCAACAAGCTTTAGGAGGACTTGAAATAAGCAAGAGATCCGGTGGTGGCTTCAGCTGTGGAGGTGGGGGTGCAGCCGCAGCTTTATTTCACTGTAGGGGGGAGGCAGAGGACTGAGGCGGTAAGGGGAGGATTTGCATTCTTTTGACTGCAATGGGCCCAGGCTCAGATGAGAGGGGCTGCAGGGAGAGCTGGAAGAGGGACTCCGTGGTGACTATTGTGGCAAAATGGATGAACAGGGCTCTTGAGACTGGGGGCCAGTGGGTCAGTTCTAGAACCAGGCAGCTAAGGTGGAGTGGCTATGTGACCTTGGGCAGGTTACTTAGTCTACTCTTTATTTTAAAAATGCCTGATAGCTCAGGCCTTCCCTGGCGGTGCAATGGGTTAAAGCCCAGCACTGCGAAGCTGGCTTCAGCTGCTTCAGCCCCAGTGCTGGAGGTGACCCACATGGCTCAGCAGACCTCTCCTATCTTGCCTGTTGCGCCCCTCAACAATGTATTCCAGTCCATCTACCTGTTCTGCTCCCCACTCTGTCTCTGGTGGATCCTCTCACCACCCCTGCACCTCTGGCCTGTACCCCAGTTCTGTGTGCATACATAAATAAATCTCAAATTTAAAATGTCTGATAGTTCTACGTCATAGGTGATTTTGAGCGTCAACAACAAGCAAAGTACTCAGAACAGAAGCAGTCACAGGGTATATATAGAATATGCAGCTATACCATCTGGGCATTGGGGACATCCTGCAAAGTAACCTGCACCCTCCAAGCTGTCAGAGAACAGAAACTGAGTGGTGTGTGCAGAAACAGTCACTTAGGACTGAGCACCCTGTCACCGTCCACTGTGTACTCCATGTGGGCCAAGCTGTGTTCTCTGTGGGCCTTGTTTAGTCCTTAGGTACCCTAGGAGAACAAGATCATTTCCCATTTTACTGTTAAGGAAACTGAGGCATAGAGTTTCAGTGATATGCTTACCATGCACAGCTGGTTAAGTATCAGGATTTGAATCGAGGCCCACTCATTTACTCCACTGGAAGCCCTATTACACTGCATCTACAAGCAACAATGCAGCACATATAATATGGAAAAGTCTAGGCTAAAGATTGAGAGGATAGAAAAATGAATGTGACTTGCATTTAGGAGCAAGCCTTCCTACAGACTATCTCACTGAATACTTTTCAGAGAGGCCAATGTCACCACTTTCCTTTTCTAGGCCCAGAGGTTCAAAAACTATCCTAAATCAAGAGGAAGTTTAGATGACTAGAATCCAGACCTGACTTTGAGCATGGGCCATGTTCAGGGTGCCCCTCAGCCTCTGGATTAGCAGCATCCCTTTCCTGCTGCCTTGCCCTCACAGCTCATGAACACAGCCTCGGGGCCCTGAGTCCTATCCACAAACACTCTGTAGGTGTAGGCACACACCTCCACCTGTCTCTATTCCCAGCAACGTCTCTCTTGCAAAAGCTGTGAAGACCTAAGATTAAAGTCAATCCGTGTAAATCAGGAAACAACTTCCTAGCACCTTCACTCCCTTCCTCCTTCCTGATGGAGAAATCACAGTTCAAGTACGGGCCAGGCCTTGGCCAGTCCCACCAAGCCAGGGGCTTGAGACCAGAGCCACACTCCTACTGCTCCTTGCCAGGCGGACATGAGCCCAAGTCAGTGATCCCAGGTTGCTGCCCAGTGTATCCCTTTCATCTCTGTAACTCATCTGAATACAACTATATGAAGCTGTCCCTTAAGGGGCAGTTTCACAGGGGCACAGTGTCAGTGTAGAAACTTTTCAGGAGAAACATGAGTAAGAAGCTCCGTTTGAAGTCTCTTGCACTGCTGGGGGAAATGCAAACTAGTATAACCACTATGGAAAACTGTCTGGAGGTTCCTCAAACTGCTTAACATGGAGTTTTGATATGACCCAGCAATCCCACTCCTAGGTATCTACCCATGTTTATAGCTGCCTTATATACCTCCATGTTTATAGCTGCCTTATTTACAATTGGAAAGTGGATGACTGGATCGAAAAGATGTGGTACATATACACAATGGAATATTACTAAGCAACCAAAAAAAATAAACGCATGCCTTTTGCAGCAACATGGATGGAACTGGAGAAGATCATGCTTAGTGAGATAAGCCAGAAAGACAAGGAAAAATATTGGATGGCTTCTCTCATAGCAGGAATATAATATTGATAATGATGAATAGCTATAGACCAGAGACATTTTGTGGGGGTGGAGTGGGGAATGGGATCAAAAACTGTGGGGATAGGGAAATGCACTGGACTATGGTGATGGCACATGGGTGATTTGGTGATGTGAAGCCCATGGGGATTACAACTGAGGTGGGAAAATGCACAAAATGATGTAAAAATAAACTATTATATTATTTAAAAAAAAGAAAGAAAGAAAGAAGCTCCTTTCCCCCCTTTCTGCAGCTAGGCAAGAAATGGAGTCCCTCCTCCCTTCCATGGTCTTGGGTGGTCTTCCCCATTCCCAGCAGGAGATAGCTTCCATCTCAGGCCCTTCATTCCTCTAGGCCATTGTCAGGCCCCAGGGGTTCTGTTGCTTTAAGGATTGGTGACCTCACAGTCAGTTGCCATAGAAACCATTATGATGTCACAAGCAGAGGACAGTAGTTCAAGGAGGAGTGGAGGGTGGGAATGCATGACTAGAATTGAGGGACATTCAGGATTTCTGTCCTATTTTCATGCCCCCAAAAGGAAGTATCTGGAGCTGGATTCTGATACCTGAGGGAGAACTGACCAAGTCTCTCCTGGGACTGAGATGCCTCTGAGACCCAAAAGAAGGGTCACTGGAAACAAACATCAGAGATATTCCCTACCTGCAGCTATAAGAAGCAGGCTGCTTTGGCACAGAAATGCGCTGAGATTAGCCATCAGGAGGAACCAGAACCATGGACTAGAAGACCCTCAAGGGTGGAGAGTGGAAGAAGGGGGGAATTGCCATGGTGCTGCCTGGCTTTAGGAAATTTGAAATTTGGGAGACACTTAGCCTTTATGGTTTTGTTGCCCTCTCGGAATACCTGGTAGAGATAAACAGCAGGAGAGGTACTAAGACTTTACTTTCCCACCCTGGCCCGGAAGTGCCTCCAGGGCTCTGCCTTTCCACCAGCCAACTCAGGTCTCAACACTTAGCCTTTATGGTTTTGTTGCCCTCTCAGAATACCTGGTAGAGATAAACAGCAGGAGAGGTACTAAGACTTTACTTTCCCACCCTGGCCGGGAAGTGCCTCCAGGGCTCTGCCTTTCCACCAGCCAACTCAGGTCTCAACACTCAGAAGTTGCCCAGTAAACGTTCCCTCATGCAGTGAACAGAAGTGTGAGAGAGGGACAAATGGCCTGGGCCTGGCTGGTTGAAGATGAGTGAACAAGGACAGGTGAGTGAATGCACTGATGGGGAGGTGGGAAACCTGAAGATCAAGCACAGACCCCGGGCTTTGGCGCTCTCCACCTGCCTGCCTCTCTCACTGCATCCTTAGTTTCTGTCCACCACAGGACTTTGCACATGCTCTTCCCTTTGTATGGAGTGCAGTTCTCTTCAGTCAAAGTAACTCACACTCCCTTTGGCTTTCTGCTCGACCACTTCCTCCTTAGCGAAGCCTTTCCTGAGTAGGCCAAACCCTCAGTGTGGGCTTTCATAGTACTGGCCCAACATGGTTTTGAATTTATTCAGGGGGTTGCAAAGTGTCCCACTCCATAGTGGATACTAAGTAAATAAATATTTGACAAACCCTGCCCTGTCTGTTCTAAGCATCCCACCCTCCAATGGATAGCATCTAGGCATCAGAGGTCAGAAGTCAAGAGCCAGGGGTCTAGGGAACCTGACATCCCTTCACATTTGCTTCTGCAAAGCCAACTCGTATTTATGTTTTTCTGTTCTGTAAGGTAGGTAACTCGGTTTTACCACCAACTACAAATCACTTACACTCTAGAGCCTAAATTTTCGATTTTTTTTTCCAAAAATTTATTTATTTATGCACACAGAATTGGGTACAGGCCAATAGGCCAGAGGTGCAGGGACAGTGAGAGGATCCACCAGAGAGTAGGCAGCAGAACAGGCAGATTGACAAAGTACACTGCTGAGGGGAGCAACCGGTCAGACAAGAGCAGTCGGCTGTGCCATGTGGCTCAGCTCCCTGGCCGGGGATCGACTCATGCTGAAGCAACTGTCAGTAGCTTCATAGTACTGTGCTTTAACCCACTGTACCACCAAGGAGGGCCTAAGCCTCAATTTTCTTATCTTCACAATAAAAACAGTAACCACACCTTACTCATGGGATTGTTGTAATTTACGGATATAGTTAAATCACCCAGCACAATACCCAATAGTAGAAAACAATCAATTGTGCTATTATTCTTATTTTTAGAGGTTAGGGACAGCCTACTGGATTTAGGAGCTTATCTCCACAAATGAGAAATATACTAAATTTTTGCGAATCTGCACTAAATATATATGGCAAATTTTTGTGAAGAGAAAATGCAAAAAAATTCTACAGCAAAATTTGAACCAGCTATGAATCTGTCCTCTATGTAGTTCCAAAATTTCATGTCTGGGTTTGCTCAAAGGGGAATTATCAAACTGAATTATCCTCACACATTATTCAAAGCAATCTTTGTCTCAGGCATTAAAAAATTGTGGGATGGGGAGCACTGCCTGGAAGCACAGAGTTTAAAGTCTCAGCACTACTAAGCTATCACCAATCACTATAGCATGGGTTCAATCCCCAACCAGGGAGGTGACCT
>NW_004567118.1:35795293-35828041 GCF_000260355.1 Condylura cristata
AGTGTGAGTGCTGTCAGATACAGGGTCAAGAGGTCAGGAGATTTTGTTCACACCTTCTCCATTCAGCCCTAGTCTTTGGGAGGGGAAAAGGGTTGGAAGGAGGGGAGAGCTGCACCTTGGATTCTGCAGTGTGAAAAGGCTTTCCCTGACAAAAGGAGAACAGCTCTTCCTTACTTGTCCTGCCCATAAACACTCTCAGATCTAGTGCCCAAGATTCTAGGTCAGAGCAAGCAGGCAAGAGCCAGTGAGCCATCCCAACTAACTCCACATGGGAAAAACTAAGATGCCTCTGAGGGGCATCCCAACCCCTCAGAGAACCCCCTGGGAAGCTGTGTTCCTTCCACCCCAAAAGCCCAGTCCACTGTAGCCCCCTGTCACAGGATACTACCTCCCCATCTCCCAGGAGCTCACCCCACCTGGTAACCAATTCCCTACCACTTGGTCATCCATCTAGGGACCAAGTCCCCAGCCGCAGAACTGCACCACCATAAACCGAATGCCTCCAGACAGACGTATTTTATGTAAGTTCAAGCACTAGAATTATTGAGTTCAGAGAATTTTATTTCTAGAGCCCTCTATATTTCTCTGGGATTATCACCTGTCTTTGTTTCGTCCCTCTCCTGGTTATTATCTTTGGACTCTTTCCAAGCCAAGCCGCTTGATTGCTTGGGGAGAAGGCTGCCAGCATCTTCCCATGGTGTCTCTGGGTCTGATGAGAGTGACCTTGGGGGACCCTTCCTTCTTCCTTCAGTGTAACTCTGCAGGTGGCCACACTGTTCAGGCAGTTTTCACTTTTTGGAGCTGACTTCACCAAGAAGACTCCCAAGTGCCTGCAAACATTGAGATAGTGGGAGTGGAAGCCTCATGATCAAAGTTAGGGAGGGCTATGCTCAGGATGAACCTGAGGGTACAGAGGGGAAGGTAAAGGCCAGCTGTTCTTTTTTCTGCACTAAGCCAACCTAGCCTGACACCAAATTAATAGCATTCAAATGAGATGCAAAGCATTATGCAAATCTAGAGGAAAAGGCCATCTCACCAGGCCTCTGGGCTTTTGGAAGGCCGGCACCCTAAGCCTTTTTCTGGAAGACTCCATGGACTCCCTCCAACTTCACCGCTCACTCCTGCAGCACCAGCTGTGTGGAGAATCCAGTGGGACAGGTGTGTGACCCTCTCAAGGTTTTCATATCCAAGTGTCCATGTGGCCTTACTTGCAGGTTCTCAGAGCCTCTTTCATTCTGCAGTGATGCAGAGGCAGCACAGAAGGTGGCATAACCTTCTGCTAGACGCTAGGATTCCAGGTTCCCACTCATTAGCAGTATATGCAAAGTAGATGCAGTGATTTTTTTGCATCTATTTAACTGTCCATTAAAATGGTCCCGTTCCCATCACCTCTGCACAGACCCAGGTTTCCAAATTGCCAGCCCCCACTGCCTGTAAGCACCATGTGGTTCCTGCGCCTGGTAATTGCTGTGGTGTTTGTTGAGCTGTATTTGCATTTGATTGTCATTTAACTTTCCATCTTTCTCCTTCAATCAAACCGGGAATCTGGGCTTTTGAAATTGATTATTCATTTTATTTTCAGCCCCTTGGTAGGTTTTCAAAGGGTTTCCTTCGGTGCTACAAACTTCAAGCCTAGAAATGCTTCCTCCCACCCCATCCCTGGGCTCCTACGTGAAAATAATCTAGCCAACATCTTGACTCTTAAGTCCTATCCCCAGTCTCTCTGTTCCAGCACCTGCTTCATTTCTGCCCAGCCGGTGGTATTAAACATTTATGGAGCAGTGGAGGATCAAAGGCCTTATCTGGGGGTGGTGGGCAGGCTGGAGGCCTCGGTTTGGAGATGGAAAACAGCTCACATCAAATCACTTTCTGCTACTGTTTCCACCCATCTTGGGTTTTTACTGCAACTGGTCTGCCTGTTCCTAGAAGGGGGTTCAGTGCCCCCCCCATGACCCTCCTCTTGCTTTGTGTCCTCCAGAAAGCCTGGCTGGAGCTGTTATGTCTCAGACTGTTCCAGATGCCCCAAGTCTAGGAACCCCCTTGCAGGCATGGGTTGAGGTGAACCAGCATCTCTATGCCTCTGAGAGTCTCTACAGTAAGGTGGTAGCCCCTGCTCCAGCTTCTCTGAACCCTCCAAACCCCCTTTGTTTCATAGAAGATGTAGCTGTGGTTTGAAAGCTATCTTGAAGATTAATTTTCATCTCCTCTCTCTCAGAAAGCAAGTGTCATCCAGGCAGAGACTTCAGAATAAGTTACCAATGCGCCTGTAATCCAGCAAATTGATGGTTTGTTTGGAAGTAGGGAATTGAGGCTGACTTTTCCGAGAACATGGGCTAGATGTCTGGCACAATCTGAGCAAAGGAGCCCCTTCTTCCCTCTTTCTAGCTCCCAGTCCCAATGCAGCCTTTGTCACCTGGATCCCCATCCCCACCCACTGAGTCAGTAGTGAACCCCTTAGTTCCTGGCACTTTGCAGCATGCTTAAAAACCCACCTTAATAATTCCAGACTCCCTTATTTTGGTGCAAATATCTGTGATGGAATAACACATCAGAGCAGCCACCCAGGACTTCTTACAGCTCTGGTGACCACAAGTTTGGTCCCAGGATGGTCTCTTAAATCCCCACAGGGATGCCCTGCCCCATCAGAACTGCTCCCCTCCCTAGCCCCAGTCTGTTCTGCATTTTCCAACACCTTTTTTTCCTAAAGATTTTTTTATTTATGCAAAAAAAGGGCTGGGGTGTAGGCCAGAAATGGGGGTGGTGAGAGGCTTCACCAGAGACTGAGTAGCTAGCAGAACAGGAAGATCTGCTGAAATCCACTGCTGAGAGTGTTATAGGACACCAAATCTGTTAGGGGGGGGGGACACCCCTGAAGCCCCAAAAACCTGCCTGCTCTAAGTGGGTTCTGCCATCCGCCGCAACAAGACAAAACATATAAAGCTTTAATGAAAAGGGACTTTAATACAGTGAATATACAATACGGAACACAAAGAATATAACTTCTAAATCAAACACCTGAAGTTACCCATCCCCTCGTGGGCAAAAGTCCACCCAAAAGGGATTGGCCCAAAGCAAGGCCTGAAAGCTGCCACAAGACTAAAGCACCTTCTGGCCGGGACCCAAGGAAAAGGGTCAGAAATGGCCAAACAAATCTGGGAGGAAAAGAGCAACATCAAAATCAATATAAACACTGCCATAGTCACCTCCCTACAGGTATCTCACCCACATCTGCCTTAACCAGCCCAGGGTCAGGAAACAAGCCCGGCTTCTTCATCACATGCTTGCTGCTCCATGTGGCTTCCTCAGGTCTCCTGCTCCTTCTCCATCCTGCTTCATTTCCTTCTCTTCTCTCCTTTTTCTCTCCTCAGCTCCACCCTCCTTCTGGGTGGGGCAGGGAACCTGGAACTTCCCCTTTTCCTAGGGACCACCCTGTTACAAGGGGAGCAGTGGGCAAGACAGGAGAGGTCTGCTGTGTTATGTAAGTCACCTCTCTGGATGGGAATCATTGAACTTCTGCTTCAGTGGTTACTGATAACTTAACCCCTTGCACCACCAGGAAGGCCCATTTTCCAAAACTTTTGCCTGGCATAAGCCACTTTCCCTACTAAACAGTGTCCTTCCTTTTCCTCTCCACTGACTAAAACCTAAAACATATTTGCCACTTGGTTTCAGGTCAGCTGTGTAAATATTTCAGTGACCTCTCCTCACCTCCAAAAGAAGTAATTGCCCCTTCTCCATTGTTTTACAGTACTCATTTGCATCAATGGACTGCTTTGGACTTTAGACACTCCTATCCTCAATCTCTGTCACATGCCATCATTTAGTCACAAAAATGTATGAAGCATCTACTATGTACAGGCACTGGGCTAAGTTGGGAGTGGACAGACATGGCCTTTGGCTTCATAGATTTGACAACTAATAGAAAAGATAGACAGTTAACCCAACAACTATTAGACAGGGGATACTCGGGATCCTTTGGGGGCAAAAACTCAGGTGGGTGACACAGAGAGAATTGGAAAAATAAGACTGGGGACAGGAGGCTTTCAAGTCTCTCTGGGCTGCCACTTCCAAATGTGAGTATGCTATAAACATGAAACATGGGCCCTCTCTGGTGGCGTAGCAGATTAAAGTACAGCACTGCAAGCTGTACAGCCACTTCAATGCGAGTTCAATCCCTGGCCCCAGAGGTGATCCACATGGCATGGCAGACCTCTTCTGTCTTGTCCACCACTCCCTTCAGCAGCGGTCTTTATCAACCTTCCTGTTCTGTTCCCCACTCTGTCTCTGGTGAATCCTCTCACCGCCCCTGCACCTCTGGCCAGTTCTGTATGCATAAATAAATAAATGCTAAAAAAAATGAAATATAGAGCTGAATGTTCCCTAGAACATTTTATTGTCCTCAATTTGTGGATAATGTTGAGGCCTGGGTAAAAGGGGTCCCTTGGAGTGCATTAACACAGGGTACAAGTCAGAAACACTACTGCCTCCCAGTCTGACCCAGGCTGGCTCAACCTAGCTGGGAATTCATTGCATGGAGGCCACCTTGACCATATTTAAGGAGGAGGAATATAATTCTTCCCATCATGCAGTACAACCCATCCTCTCAGGGCAGAGTACTGCATTCTGGGACTCGTAGTCTCCATTAGACCCCATTCTGAATGCCCAGGCTAGTGTGAGCAGTAGAGAGGGTGATATGGCAAGTTCCTGGATAGCTCCTCCTGCCTTCCTTCTTGTTATTAGTACCCAGGCCATCAAGGAGCTTAGTTGCCAAGAGAGTCAGACAAGACTGCCTCCAGCCTCCAAATCCCCATGAATCATTCTGGCAGAGGAGGTTCATCTTTGGGTCATGACTCATTCTCCTCTGCTCAAGCTGCTTAGTCCAGAAGGGTCTAGAATCAAGGCGCGGCCCAGGAACACATTCTAAAAGGAAAGGAGGATTCTCTCATCTGCCAGTATTTCCCCCAGACTTTCCTCAGCCACAAAACCTTTACCTTTGTGTCTCTTCCCCTCTGCTATTGGCAACGCTCCCCCCTCCCTTCCCTCCTGGCTTTTTCTCCTCACCACTCATCTTTTTTCATCCCTCATCCCCTTCTGTCATCCTTCTGCCTTCTTTTTCATTCAGCTTCTGGAATACTCTCTAGAAATCCTCTCCCAGTTTCTCCTTCAGTTAATTCCACATGCCACCTGCTTGCTGCCTGGGATTTTTTTTACAGAGCTTGAAGCTGCTCCCCAGAGCCCATGGGAAGAGATCTAGAAAGAATCTGATGGGCTGAGCTGAAAGAAAGTGGAAACAGTAATGACCAACAGACTCTCCGAGGGGTGAGACTTAGATGCAGAATTCTTGCCACCTGCTTCCCAGTGTGAGGTTAGGAAGAGCACTGGAATATTACCGGATCTGGAAGTTTTGGAGAGGGACCAAGTTTTTATGACTAGAACTAAACAGAAAGCTCTCCTTCCCCCTAGGGACCCTGGGGAAGTCAAAGCTCCTCTACAAGGAATAATAAAATCAGCCATGATGCTCTCATTGTGTCCACTGAGGCTCTTCAAGTGAGTCCATGCATGGAACCAAAATCCCCTGAGTCTAGACATCAGCTTCAGGGATGGCACAGCTATAGCTACCCTATTTGCTGCCCTGTGACTTGGTAGGTTTTCTCAGCCCAAGTAGAACCCTGGAAATTTACTTTTCCATGTTCCTGAATGTACAGCCTCCATAGCTGTTCCCCAGAGCACCTGTCAAGTCTCTATCTAAAATAGCCCCAGAAAAATATACCTCCCTCCCATCATTCCCTGTGCCTGTCCCATTTTTTCCCATGTGTTCCAAGAACATGGGCTGGCATAGGCATGAAGGGTCTACTCTCACTGGCTGGCACTGTGGTTGCTCTAGTCCTGCAAGGCAACCAAGGTATAGTCTTGGAGATTCAGGGCTGCATGGGAATCCAGAATACTACCTTCCTTTGGCCCAGGTGGCTTCTGCCAAGTGAGGAATGTCTTCCCAGAATGCAAGTACCACTGGCTTTTAACTATAATATCAGGATAATTAAGCTTTTCTGTGAGCACAGTTTGCTGCTGATGCAGCTGCCTGGAGCCCTGGCATTTATTGAGCGCAAAGTAATAATTTATTGTCCTTTGTATGCTCAAAAGCCATCTTCATTATCTGCCCAGGACGGAGCTGCCACAAGGGCATGCGGGCCTCACCAGCTGCCTCACTTGCAGCAGACGTCACCCTTGGAGCCCTGGGGGACCAGAGAGGGGTGGAAAGAGGTGGGGATAGGGGTGCACTCTCACGGAGAATTATCGTAGAACCCCACCTGCCAATTGGCAGGTTGCTAATGGGGGACAAGGTGGCAGACTTAGCTGGGCGTAGGCGGCGTGTAAGGGCGGGGGCCGTGTGCCCACATTAGCAGGGCAATCCTTCCCCTTGAGCTTGCGGTGGCGCGGGAGCTCGTCCTCTTGCCGCTGGGTCTTCTGCGCCTTAGCTTGAGACTTTACGGTAAGCGCTCCTCCCGCGCCCCCGCCCCTAGCCCCGCGCGGCGATCCCCGGCGCCGACGCCAGGCGCTGGCCGTGGTGCTGATTCTGTCAGGCGCTGGCGGCGGCGGCGGCCGCGCTCCCTCTCCCTAGCCAGATTCCGCTCTGTTCCCGGCGTCCACGACCCGTCGAGCCCTCTGCCCTCCCGCCGCGGCCCCCGCCCGGGGCGCGGCCGCAACCAGCACCATGCGCCCGGCAGCCCTGCTGCTCCTTCCCTCGCTGTTAGCGCTCCTGGCTCACGGTAAGGGACCCCGGCATCCAGCGACAGGACGGGGGCGGGGGTAGGGTCCCCAGGGGTGAGACGGGAGAACAGTTTTGGCTCACAGTTCCGCTCATCTGGCTGCCCAGCCTAGGCACCGCGCTCCACCGACTGTGTTGCCCCCGCGCCGGCCAAGTCGGGCGGGGCGCGGGCTCCGCGGGCGGGAAGCTGCGCGGCTCCCGCCATTCGCGCCCGGCCGAGACCTCGCCTTTAATCATCTCCCCGGATCTAATGGGATTTCTCTGCTGCAATTCATCACGCCACCCCCTCCCCGCACACACTCACGCGCTCACCCGCGCGCTACCTCGCCACACTCCCGGCGTCTAGGAGCGCCCGGGTGCGTGCGAGGTTGGGGGAGGGCACAGGGCGGAGAGTCGGGACAGTCCTGTTGGAGACCCGTGGTCCCGCCTACCCTTGCAGCCCGCCAAACTTCCTTCGACTTTGCCGCCGTTTGCCGGGTCTCTCTTTCCCTCATCGCGTAGGGACGGGGCCGGATGGCGGCTATACCGGGGATTGGAATGTTGCTCACCTCTCTCTGCTTTGACGCTGCCACACCTGAAGCAGAACTTAGAGTACAATTCCGGGGAGAAATTCGGGGGGAAATGAGAGCCCTTATCTGGTTCCTATCTCAGCCCTGATCTGCAACAACTGAAGTCCTGGCAAAAATTATGTCCTCCTTGAAGTCCTTTCCTCGCATTCCCTGCTCTTCCCGTCACCTCCTCTCAGACGCCCAGAGCTATTCTTCCCTCTGGGTCTGCGGTCCTCCCCTCCGGGCCCAGCGCACTCATAGCAGCAAGACCCGCACCTCACTGGTGGGCCCCTAGTCCTCGCTTATATTCCAGTCTCCAACTTCATCAGGATCCTACTGAAGGAAAGCTTGGTTATGGATTGACCAGCAAGGAGGTATTGGGAAAACGATGGGGTTTTTGTGCCTCCCGGAGGAAAGGTTTCCAAATCCCCAAGAGAACATTCTGTCGGGTTCAAACAAGCTACTGACGCCCGGTTCTTCCACTGCAGTCAGTCGGATGGTGAGGTCCCTGGGACCTTGCTTGGAGTTGGGACTTGCTGTCTCTCTCAGCATGGCTCTTAGTGCCCTATGAAGAGGTAGAAGGTGGGAGTTTCTGACCATCTCCTTCGATGTCTCCAGGGCAGGTCCAAGGGTCATGACAGGAGGTTTGGGACCAAGACTAGTCCTTGGATGGCAATTGTCTTTGCTTTGTGTTAAGGAGGTGGAAGCTCCTCTCTGAGTCTCTAGCTCCAGTCTATTAGAGCCTGTTAGCCTTGTCTTTCCCCACCTCATAGTCTTCCCCAAGGCACCCAGAACTCACAATCTGTGTTGATATTGAGGATAGGAGGAGTTCTGTGACCCATTAGCCAGGAGCAGGAAGACAGACAGAAAAGGCAGCATACTGAACCTGTCCTAGGATGGCCCAGGGGGTTCAGGAATTGCCTTGGGGTAGGGCCATGTCCTTTTCACTGGACAGCTCCCCAGGCGCAGGGACCTGTGTGCCCCTTGACTATGTAATCTGAAACCTCCGCTGTGGGTATTTGAGTATGAACATAATCAAGGTCCA
This sequence comes from Condylura cristata, assembly GCF_000260355.1. Taxonomy (NCBI): domain Eukaryota; kingdom Metazoa; phylum Chordata; class Mammalia; order Eulipotyphla; family Talpidae; genus Condylura; species Condylura cristata. The sequence goes on from NW_004567118.1 coordinate 35,803,653, forward strand.
GGGTGTCTGGAGTAAGGGTCCAAGCATGTCTGGGCTTCAGGCGGTCTGATGTTAGGTGATGGCTCAGCCATGAATGGGTGTGAGAAGTGTATAAGGCCACCAGCTTTTGGTGCAGCCTCAGCCAGAGAGCACCCTGCGGGGCTGGAGTGAGACTGCGGGTCTCCAGAAGGATGGCTGTTGTGTCCAGGAGTCAGGAGAGCCCTGCTGGATTGGGTGTGGCTTACGAGTGTTAGGTGGAATCTGTCTACTCTGACCAAGAGTCTGTGTCTCTTGAGCCCCACCCATAGCACCACCCAAAGGGTGGTGGGGTAGGTTGTCTGCTTATTGGACAAGACCTTTATTTTCACTCCCCAAAAGAAATAGGAAGAAGCCCTGCATTGCCAGGCCAGAGGAGAAAGGGCCTGGGCCCGGGCCAGCCCAGGTGTGCCCCTCCTTCCCAGCTGGGTTTTGAGGTCCTAGTCACTGGGGTACTGAGTCATCTCAGGGGAGGCATTGCATTCAGCCATCTCAGGGCTGCTGGGGGCTTCAGCCTTGAAAAGCAAAGGCCTCTAACTGTGAACCATTGCAGGTTGGCAATGCATCCACAGCCTTGTGGCCTTGCCATGGGGTCCTCAGAGCTTTGCTCACACATAGACTAACAAAAGCAGGTTTTGGCAAGCCAGAGAGCCTCTCTGAAGCACTTGGACAGAGAAGTGGAGGACCTCGGATCTTGCAGGGCTTGGTTCAACCCCTATTCTCCTGCCAAGGGGGAGTGGGGGGAGTGCAACTAGCCTCAAGCTGAGGAGTACTCTGGGCCACCAGTGGTCCTCCCAACCCAAGGGAAGGGTGGTGCCTGGGTTATCTGCCACTGGGTGGGAAGGAGTAATGTGGGAGAGGTGGTGCCTAGCTAGCCTGCTGTGTCAGTTTAATGATTTTTAATGAGCAATTACCTTTAGTCATTCTCCTAATTTCTGAATATCAATAAAGTTAATTAAACTCTGCATGTGTGAACGTGGCCTGGGGAGATTGTGAAGGTGGTTGCTGCAGAGACTGAGGTGGGATTGGGGGGGGGGGCAAATGCTGCCTCCCTTGCTGTGTGACCTTGGACCTCATACTCCACCTGTCCAAACTCCCTTCAAGTATTTGTCACAAGAGGGAGGGAGGGGATAGCAAGTATGGGTTGCTCGGTCTGCCAAAAACAGAGGGATGCTGTGTGAGAGGCAAGGCCTGGAGGAAGAAAAAGAAGCTGAAGGATTTGGCCTTCTAGAGCCCCAGTGCTGCAAGGGTTAAGAAAATCAGGGCTGCTTTAACCTAAAATGGTAATTGTTGCTTCCTGCAGTCTCTGCGCAGTAGGTGCAAGAATCTGAGTACACAGTCCTGAGTCTGGGGGCTGCAACTAAATCTGTTACCAGGTCCTGCTCCCTGTCCCCCAGCCTGACACTCTGGGGTCAGGAAACAGATAGATACTGGGGACAAGGCCCCATAGGAGACAATCCAGAGTCCACTCAGAGCCCCCCAAAAGTTGAGATGGCAAGAAAGAGGCTCCTCTGGGTTTCTGAGGAAACTGGAGAACTCATACATTTCTCGGACTGGAGGGGAAGTCTGGTTGGCTTCTTGCCCCTCACACGCCCAAGCTCTGAAGATTTGGCAGGCTCTGGCGGCAGTCCCAGCCTCCTCAGCAGGGTGGCAGCTTAAAAATGCCTTGGGGACACTGTGGGGTGCTAATGGGGAGTGAGGAGACAGGGGGCTGGGCATAATTAGAAACTGGGCTTAATTAAAGCTTTATGTCCTTCCCCCCAGAATGGTGGGGGGCATCTACGAAAGCCTGTTTCCTTAGCTATCCCTCCACACACCCCTTGGTGCCCAAACCCTCCAGTCTCTTTCCACCCTCCTTATCTCCCTTTCTCATACCCTTGTGCCAGGCTAGGCTCAGCACAGGGATGTTGCGCCCCCACCTGGGCAGAGCTGGCAGAGTTTCATCTCCCCCTAGAAAGAGGGTATGGAAAGGGTTTATGGTAGGGACTACTTGAATGAAGGAAACACTGAGCTCAGATGGTTCTAGACCCAGCTTCCTGTCTGCTTCAGGCATGCTTCTGCCCTCTCTGGGTCTCTACTTCCAGGAGCTTCAAAGGAAGGCCACACCAAGTTGGTGGTTGCCAAACCTGGGAGTACACCCAAGCCTCCCAGGGCTTATCAAGCCCCATAGGTTTCTGGGTCTCCAGCTTACTGGGCTGTGATCAGGGAGGAAGAACCAAGGTCTGTTTGTAAGAGGCTGAGAAGAAGAGAGTGAAAGATGATGCGGAAAGCTCTGGTAGCAGTTGGGAGGAGGGAACAGCACTAGATGGTCTCCACAACCCCTTCTAGACTAATTCCAGCAGGAGCTTGACTCACCAGGCAAGCCAGTCCAGCCCTAAACTAGCCTTGTTCTCCAGGTTCTTGTTCTTCCTTTGCCTGGAATTCTTTTTCACCTCTTGGGCCATCCTGGCTCACTCCACTTCATGCTTCTCTGGCACTTCATGTAATTCCGCAGCATGTACTTATGGGACATTTACGATATGGTTTCTCAGGGGAAGCCTCCCCTCCACCCTGAGTCAGGGGCCTCTTTTGTGCTCCCACAATCACCAGACCCCCATCGAGATCATCTTGCTGGTGGTGAACGCCTGATTGCTGACTGCTCCTCTCTGGAAGCAAGACGGAACTCAGAAAGCAGCCACCCCATCTCTTTTTCTCAGCCCCTCTATTTTTGGACAGAGCTAGAATTCCTATTTGGAGGAAGTTTAGGGTCAGCTGCCTGTTTAGAAAAGAGAGGTGGAAGCACAGCAGCTGGGACTGCGTCTCGAAGCTGAGTTTGCGTAGCACGCACACTATTTTTACATAGATTGTATGTTAGGATTTTTTTTTTCTTTTTCCTAACGGTTGGCCAATTATCCCAACTGTAAATTATAGCCTTGACTTAGTTTTTTTCCTTCCACAAATTAAGCTGTCATGCTGTCAGCCGGAGGTGGCTTGGGGGTAGGGTGATGATGGCCATTCTGAGAAGGATGAAGCCTCTCTAGCCACCCCGAATGCCACCACTGCTTGTATCCCCAGGGGCACAGATCCTAGCACATGTTGAATAAACAGAAGAGAGTTGTGTGAGTAGACTATGGCACAGTGAAGTCAGAGCCCAGGTTTCTTCACTCCCTCCCAGAGCACTGACCCCGTGCCTCTTCTGACCAGGCATCCCTGTATGAACACGGGGACTAAGAAACGGGAGGGCCCACCCCATGTCACCTGGTTTCATAGTCCCCCTACCCACCTCAGCTTCAGACACCCTCCCAGAGCTTAGAAGGACTAACAGGAAACCCTGGAAACAGCTCCTAGCATGGGACTTTTGAATTAGAAGGCCAGGGCCCAGAAGTCATCCAGGGCCACATAATTCATGTCCATGAACCTTTCACAGCTCCTAAAATATCAGCACTCGGGGTATCCATCTACCAGTCTTCATTCTACCATTCAGTCATTGAATCATTTCACAAGCATGTGTTGAGATGTGAGGCCTAGCCCAGTACCTGTTGGGGTCAAGTCTTTCAAGTGATTTTTCTAAAACTCTTATCAAAGATTAGCTATCCCCACTTTACAGGTGGGAAAACTGAATTTTACAGAGATTCAACTCACTTTACTTTTCACAGTCAATAAGTAGTAAGACTACTACTCCCTAGTGTCTGCCCACTTTGCAAAAGCTTCAGTAAGTAAAGGCAAATGGGAACCCAGAAGAAAGTCATCATCCTAATAACAATAATAACTGTAACAACAATAGCAAACATTTATTAGACATTAGCTATGTATCAGGCAATATACTAAGTGCTCTATAAACATCAGTTTATGTAGTCTTCATATAATTTCTATGAGATAATAGTGATTATCTGAATTTTGTAGGCCAAGTTGAAGCCCATGTTGTCAGACATATCTAACACATAAATGACCCCTAGCTTTCTTCTAGCACATTTCCGGCATAGCAGTGGTTTTTATTCCTGATGTCTACATTTAGTCCTTACTACTATAGATTAGAAACACTTTGCTTTGCTCACTCTTTAATAGCAAAGGAATAAAACATTTTTCTAACCCTTGGAAATTAGAAAAGATCATGGGACTAGGAATCAGATGAACCCTGAAGTCAGTGACCTTGAGTGACCCTTTAGGAGCTTGGTGAAGAAGAGGAGCAGTTTCTTATGTCCTGGCTTCCTAGTCTGCTCCCAGGTGGGAAATCCTCAGCCCCCAGATGGGAAGGCCAACACCTGCCTGAAGCTCCGCTGTGGGCAGGGCTGGGAATAAAGCCTGCCCCAGCTTCCTGCCCAGCTGCCAGCCCTGGGAGGGGACGATCGATCGATGCCGCAGCCGCGGGCAGTGTTGTTGGCCATTGATTGTTGAGATTTCTCAGAGGGCTCCGGAGCAAACAAACCTGCTGCTTCTCCAACAACAATCTGGATTTCGGGCTGCAGAGCCTTCCAGCTGCAGAGTCTCAGACCTTGCTGCCAGGCAGGCTGTGGGAAGGCAGGGAGGTAGGGGCCGTCCTGACTGGCCAGCAGGAACAGGGAAGGATATGCAGGAAATGAGAAGGAACTGCGTGGTCTGGGGAAGGACAATGGAGAGACGAGGTAAGGATTCTCGGAGGAGCCCTGACCCCATGTGTGCCTTGTTGGGTCCAACCTCCACATTTTTTCTCAGCTTTTGGCATACCTGGGGCCTTCTGCTTATTTCAGTTCCCCCATCCTCTCTTTCCTTGATCACCCAATCCAGAGGCTCTCTACGTCCTCGAAACACTCCTTTCTGGGAACGCAGCCTGTCCATCCTTCATCCACCCATCCATTCTCCACACAACACCCCTCTATCCATCATCTCTTGGGCGCTCTCAGACAAGAGTAATAAAATACCTGCCCTTAAGGAAATTTGGAGGGGGAACTGCCTTCTTAATAAGCTCAGCGGTGACAGCCTCCCCAGCTACGCCAGGGACCATCTGATATTAATTAAATGTGATACAAATGAGATGCCAAACAGCACCTACATCATATCACCATTTGCCTTCAGAAGATTGGAGGCTCCTGGTGGGGACTCACTCCAGGCCTGTTTCTCTTCAATAGCCAGAACATTCACCTTTCATTCTTTGTAGGCCTGGAACCCTCTAGACCCATAGGTCAGGTCATGCTGGGTGCTCTCCACCACCAGTCTACCCATCTTCACTGGGTCTTGGTGTCCCCCTGACCCTCCAACAAGACATAGAAGGTGCAGGACCCCTCCTGACACCCAGCCTGCTATGCTATAGAACGAAGCAGTGGGTGCCTCCCCTCCCCCAGAGCAGTCACCACAGCCTCCACCAGAATCCTGACCCTCTGGCATCAACTTCAGCATCTCCTTTAGTCTCTCACTCCTCCCCTCTGCTCCAGGCTCCCTTTTTTTATCCTCAGTACCCTCCTTCCAGCTGGTCATCACATAGGGAAGGCAGAACTGCTGGGCCCCAGTAAAAGTGCCAAGACCACTGAGTACCCCCCACAGATGCTCATCTGTATGCTGATGTACCCCCTTTGCTTGCTGACTCCTCATTAAAGGCATAGAAGCAGACCCTGCCCTCCCCACTCCCAGCCCAGATCGGAGATCCCTCCACACTCCCCAGAGCTTCCCCTCCCGCCCTCTCTGCCAGGCCTGCAGCTGAGCACCAGCTTCTTTGTCCCTCAAGCAGCCACCTGCTGAGTGTCTGGCCTGGGTCCCACCAGCCAGCAGGTGCCTTAGGGAGTCCCAAAGCCTGGGGGGAGGGAGGAAAGGAGGCAGTGCTGAGAGCCAAGTTATGCCTCAGAGAGGGGTGGGGGGAGCCCCTAAGGAAGAAGGCCAAGCAGGGAGCCAAGACCCCAGGGTTTAAACTCAGTGCTGGCTCCTGCTGAGGGGTGACTTGGGCAAATAGTGTTGCCCTCTTATGCCTCAGTTTCCTTGGAAATTCATGGTGCCTGTCCCACCTCCTTCATGGAACAGCTTCAGGATTACAGGAAGTCCGAGGGGATGGTGACAGGGGAAAAACTAGAAGTCTCCCTTGAGGGGAGCGTCCTCCAGGCACAGGACCCAGAGGGGCTGATGGCCAGGTGGTCAGTCACTTGAGGGCCTGGATCTGAAGCCAGAGAAACCTAGAGCTGGACTTTGGAAACAGGAGTAGGGAGTAAGCACCAGCCGGTCCAGGTCTGACTAAGAGACCAGCAGTCTCCTAAAGACCCCCTGGCTCACTTCTCTGATGGGCAGTGCCTGAGATGCATTTGTGGCCAACAAAGAGGTGTGCTGGTGATTTGAAACATCTGGTTGACAGTTGACATACCCCTCCTGTTGTGAAGCCCTATTTTCTGGCTGCTTTGAGAAAATAGGAGAAATAGTCTTCTTTGTTTTGTTTTTTTAGATTAGAAAAGTCCCTGGCATCTCCAGGCAAAGAAATGAAGGTGGGACCAAACTAAGCATGCAAAAGAGGCCACAGTGCATTTACTTATCCAGCCTTGTTTTGAGCCTTCCCTAATCCCTGGTATTTGCCCATCTTCCAACAGACCCCATGGGTCCGGCCACTTTCCTTCCCTTCCCAGCCCAGCTAGGAAGAGATCTGTTGCTCAGGTTGGGTTTGGATTCCTGAGGCCTTAACACCTGGGTTGTACCCGAATTTTGTCCGTTATACCAAATCTTTAGTGCGGACTCTGGTGCCCCTGGATCTTCCCTGCCCTGGGACTCAAGAAGTGAAGCACTGCTGAGGACAGAGGAGGAAAACACTCTCATGCAAGGTGTCCAGGTGTCTAACTGGGCATAATCCTTAGAGGTCAAAGAAAGGTTAGGGCAAGCATGAGCCCTGAGGGGCTAGAGGCCATGTAGCTGTCCTAGGTGGGGCCTGGGGAGAAGCCCCAGTTGTGCAGGTAGCCACGTCAGTGTGCTTCTCTGCCTGGCTTGTCCACTACTCCTAGGCATCTGTGCCCATATGTCCATCATATCCCTGTCGTCTTTTTCCTGTATCCAGGAAGTGTGGTCCTGGGTATAGGCACTGCAGGCTTCAGCTAAAGCTGTCTTCACCACCCCCTTCACCCTGTCACCCCCAGCCATAACCCCCACTCCCATCCTGCCCCACCGCTCCCTCTACTCTTCTCCTCAATCTTGGGCTCCACTGACCCCTCAAGGAGACTCACAGCTGGAACTCCTGATGCTATTTTTAACAATTCTGCACCCCTCCCCTCCCCCACTCAGACTCGCTGGGAAGTGGAGAGGACAGGACAGGACTGGAGAGCCTCACAGAATGGAGTGCTAGGCAAGTGAGGCTCTTTTCAATCCCACAAGGTCATGGATACAAAGGGGTCCTGGGCTTCTCTATAGGTGCAGAGTCCACGCCCTAGGGCAGATTAGGCTTCATCCCACCTGCCTGGATCTGGAAGAGGTCCTAAAATGAACTGCCTCTGCCCCCCCTAATCCCTAAGGGCAGAGCTCAAGCCTCAAGTGACTCTTCCCCTTCTTCCATAAAGCCAGTGTTCCTGGATCTCCTCTATAGAAACAGGAGAAAAGGGCTTAAAGTGTCAGAAGTATCTGGGTGTCCAGTCACCCTCACCAGGCTCTGGTAGTCTCCTGAGTCTGGTGTCAGGACCCTGCTGTAGCTCAACTTGTTGAAAGACTCCACTGGAGCCCCTTGCACGCCACACTCTTAGAGCTCCCAGTCCCACCTTGACATTGTCCCAGCTGTTCCGGAAGCTGCACCAGCTGGGAAGGCCTAGGGTAGGGCAGGTCAAAGGGCCCGAACCAAGGCACCAAGGAGGGAAGTGGTCCTGGTGCCCTCAGAGGTCCCTGCCCTCTGGGCTCAGGCTGCCTTTGCTGTCTAAGGTCTTTTGCTCCTGTACCTGTCCTCTGTCTCCAGTCCCACAGGACAGGGACAGCCCCAGGTCAGCCTCCCAGGCCAGCTAGATCACTTGTCACAGGTCACATCACTGTCTGATCCTACCTCTTGATCTCTGGGATGGGGGGGAGGAGTAGGGTTAATCAGGTATTATTAGGGAATAAGTCAACAGTAAGTGCTCAGAACATCCGCTAGCTCCCTGGGTCCTTTTCTCACACCTCCACCTCCCACCTTCCATTTTGTGCCCCTCATGCAGAAGTACACACATGTGCACATGCACACCCCACACATGTGTACACAGGTGCACGTGCATACTCACGCACACAATCTAGCCGGCCAGATGTTCGGCAAGAGCCAACGGATGGAGATGGGTCTCATGCCATACAGAAGGACAGTTACAAGTCAAAAGTGCACAGTCCCAACCCCACAAGGCCCCCTCCACCTTACGGCTGCCCATCAGGAGATTCTAACAATCCCGAGGGTTAGACACTGGTAATTGAGGAACTGTGTCTCCACTCATCCACTGAAAGACTCTTCCAAGATAGATCAATAGGAACCAAGTACTGTATGAAAATACCAGATAGGCCCAGAGAGGGCAAGATAAGCCCAAGGCTACACAGCCTGTCAGTGGCAGAACTACCTCCAGCTGTAGTTAGGGCTCTGACAGCCCTCACCAGGCTCTTCAGTTTTACAGCTAAGAATAGACACGATAGTGACCTCCTGGGAGGGGAGAGTGGCAGAGCCTAAAAAATAGACACGATAGTGACCTCCTGGGAGGGGAGAGTGGCAGAGCCTAAAGAATAGACACGATAGTGACCTCCTGGGAGGGGAGAGTGGTCAGAGGGTTGGGCCCTCCCTGGCGGCACAGTGGGTTAAAGCGCAGCACTACAAAGCTAAAGCCAGTTCAGCATGAGTTCAATCCCTGTCCACCCCAGAGGTGACCCACACGGAGTGGCAGACCTCTCCTGACCCGCCCGCTGCTCCCCTCAGCAGTGTACTTCCTTGATCTGCCTGTTCTGCTCCCCACTCTGCCTCTGGTGAATCCTCTCACCGCCCCTGCACCTCTGGCCTGCACCCCAGTTCTGTATGCACAAATAAATAAATAAATATTTAAAAACACACACACGCTGTCTCAGGGTCAGAGCAGCCTGGGGGCTCAAAGCCCCTCTAACCCTAGCTAACACCCTCAACCATCTCATCCCAGACCTAACTAGTAAAAGCAGTCACAGGTAAAAGTCAGGGAGATGACTTTGGCCCAGGCACACAGAGCAAGCCCCTTCATCTGACCAAAAGACTACAGAATTTGGGGTTTACCAGCTCAGAGGTGCATAGAGGTGCTAGGCGCAACCTCAGTGGTGTTGGCTTTTCAACTTCAGGGTACTGCCTGGGAGAGGGAGCTCAGAGATGCTGATCTGGGTCCTAGGCAGGTAACTACCCTGGCCCTGGCAACTTTTGGTCCTGTCTTGCTGTTGCTGTCTTGCTGCTGATCCTGTCTTGCTGGGTCAGGGCTGTCCTTGGCAGGTACCTGGAATAGGTGGAAGGAGTGGTGTGAGGGGCCAACCAGGACTGGGCTGAGCTGGCCCCGGAACCAGCTCAAGGGAGAATTTAGTTTCTGCTCTTGCACACTTCCTCATCCATGGTGACATTTCCTAGTTTTTCCATTTGGAGGAATACAGTCCGTCTTGCTGACAAGAGGGACCTGTTCACAGTGGGGGAGACTGATCTGAGCACCTAACTCAGGGTCATATCCCCCCTGCCCTGGCCACACTACTGGCAGTTGGCATCATCAGGCTAAAGTACAGCAGACTGATTAGTTACCAGGCTGGTGAAGGAGGTGGTGCTAAAGGAGGCTCCTGCTATTCCTCCCACTCCTCCTAGCCTATCCCTGCAGTGGGGGTCTGCGGGAGACCCTACCCCAGCGGGAGCAAGTCTCCAAGCTACCACGTTGTATGACAAGGTCCTGACATGGAAGGGGTCAGTTCTACTGCCCTCATTTCCAAGGCCATGCCCTGTCTCTCCCATATGCCCCCGTCCAAGCTCAACAGGCCCTGTGACACCTGCCCAGTCTCAGGAGCTGTGGGCAGGCAGGGCTACGGTCCAGATCCCCCAGGCCAGCAGGCAGGCAGGAGGGGAGAAGGCAGGGCCACAGGAGAAGGTGTAGAGCGCGGCAGGTGACACTGCAGCAGAGGCCTCATTAATCACCTCTCCAGCCCCCAGCTCTGCAGTGGTGAGACCATATTAGATTTTAAATTGGAACGCTAAGAACATGGCAGTTAGCCGGGAGCTCCCTCTACCCTGGCCCCTGATCACTGCCTCACAAGAGGAAGGGGATAGTGGGAAGAAGGGAACTGGCCCAGCTGCAGCCCAAAGCACTGCCCCCCTCTCCTGCCAGCCAGAACCTTAGGGGCTGCCCAGGCCGCCTGGTGCTAAGAAAGATCAGATTAGGGCCCGGGAAAGAGGGCAGAATGAAAAAGAGTGAGGCTAACTGCTGTCCTAAGGAGAAAGGCATCCTTTCTGGAGGGGCTTGAGGACTGTGAGAAGCCAGGTTCCAGGGTATGGCATCTGTCCATGTGCTTGAAGCTGTACACACACACACACACACTCACACACACACACTCACACACACATACTCACACACACGTGGCATCAGCCGACTCCAGCAAAATATTTTCAACCCAGGCTATGGAACAGGCAGACTCAGTTCAGCCCTCTCCATTGCCACTTTCTTATATGAACTAGGATGATTTGCTTTGCCCATCAGCCTCAGTTTCCCCATGTGTATAGGCTGAAATACTGATTTTGGGGCCCTCCCTGGTGGCGCGGCAGGTTAAAGCACAGCACTAAGAAGCTAAAGCCACTTTCGCATGAGTTTGATCCCTGCCTGCCCCGGAGGTGACCACATGGCACAGCAGACCTCCTGACCCACCCGCTGGCTCCCCTCAGCAGTGTACTTTATCAGTCAGCCTGTTCTGCTCCCCGTGCTGTCTCTGGTGAATCCTCTCAGTCCCTGCACCTCTGGCCTGTATCCCAGTTCTGTATACATAAATAAATAATTTTTTTTAAAAAATGAAATATTGGATTCTGAACATAAAAGCTGCTCCTCTAGGGGGAAGACAGCTCTCTCAAGGAGGTCTATGCCTGAACCATAGAGTACTCAATAATCTGGGCGCCCTCCCCTGGACCCCAGGCCAGGCTGCTGCAGGAGCCCAGGGGTAGTGGCTGTTCAGGCACGCTGCCCACACCCCTGCCCCGCTCCTCTTCCCTCTGACTGGACAGTGAGGTAGGGGAAGTGACAGAGCACAGCAGACACTGCCAACAGAGCAGCCTTACACTGTGGCCCCATGCTGGGCCAAATCACATGAGCCATCCCAGCTGCCCTACACCCACAACCTAAACTGGCTGCCTGAGCTCCCTGCCCTCAGGATACTGTGCTGGGCCAGGGCTGGCAGCAGACATTATAGGTAGCTGGCACTAATTCTCCCCTAGGAGTGAGCGGCTGATAGGCCAGTTCTGCTGAGGCCTTTTTGAAGACCCTGAAGTGTCAAGGCTCTTCATCAACCCCAGTTCCCAGTTTTTCCAGGTCAAAAGAGGGAAGCAGACACTGCTACCCCACCTAACTCTTCTCCAGACCCCTGACTCTCAGTTCTCCCCTTCTGAGAGGTGGCACATGCTGCAGGGGTGGAAGGCCAGTTTACTATGGAGTTGTGTTTCCATTAAGGTTGCCATATGTGGCTATTGAAATGTAAATTCATGAATGTGAAATAAATTTTTAAATTCAATTTCCCAGTCTTAGTAAGCACATTTCAGGTGCTCAATAGCCCACCTCCCCCCATTGAATTCTGGGGCGCTCCCTGGTGGCGCAGCAGGCCACCATAGTGGACACGCAAATATGAAACATTTCCAACATTGCAAAAACTTCTATTAGACCCCTGCTCTAGGACTAGGAGAGCCTCTGGAATTCAATCTGACACACCCAGTGTCAGCATCTGGTGAGCTTGGGAGCACTTTCCTGAGTCCTAGTTTCTTCATCTATAAAATGGGATAATGAAAGTTCATATCTCATAGTTGTGTTGCGGAGGATTAAGTGAGTTTACTTTTCTAAAGCACCTTTTAAAAATGATTTATTCTCATTTACTTATGCATGCAAGAGCTGGGGTACAGGCCAGAGTACAGAGGGAGGGTGTGTGTGAGAAGATTCACCAGAGACAGAGCGGGGAGCAGAACAGGCAGATCTACGGAAACACACTGCTGAGGGGAGCAGCAGGTGGGAGAGGAGAGGTCTTCTGCACCACGTGGGTCAGCGCCCTGGGTGGGGATCGAACTCAGGCCAAAGTGACTGTGATAGCTTGATAGGGCTGAGATTTTAACCCCTGTGCCACCAGGGAGGCCCTGCTTAAAGCACTTTGAATAGTGCTAGGCAGAAGGTAAGCTCTCAGTAAACAGTAGTGTTTAATATTGTCATTCACAGGTCCCTTTGTGGCTCGCTCACTTGATCTTGGAATGTGAATGCTGGCAGAGCTGTTGTTACTATCTCACTGATGGGAAATGGCAATGCAGGTAGCAGAAGTGATTTGCACAGAGGGACCCAGTTGATTAGGGGTGGAAGTAGGATCAGTTGGGCAGACCTTTGTCTGGTGCCTACCATCCCAACCCCTGCTCACTCTACCTGGGAAGACCTCAACCCTGAAGGTGCCTAATTCCAGGATTTCCCACTCCCCCCAGCCCAGAATGGTGGGATAAAAGGGGGAAGGACCATGGCAGCTCAGGAAGCAGTGAGCTCTCTGTCCTGGGCTATACTCAGGTAGTGGAGGCTTCATTCCTTTAGAGCCATTGGGACAGATGTACTCTGAGCCCCAACTTCCTAATCCCAGTCCTACCCCCAGTTTGCAGTAAGGCCTGCGAAAGCCTCTGGACTCAGTTTCTCCTGCATAAGTAAGGGGAAGATGAGATGCTCACAAACCCAACCAGAGCTCAGATATTGGGACCAGCATTTCCATGCCTGGAGGCTGGCCAAGAGGAGGTGCCACTATTCATGTTTACAGTCCAGGGTTGACTGAACTGACCCAGCCAGGATGTGATGGGGGAGGGTGGTCTGGGACTAGGGGACTCACCAGCCTGCACAGGCAGATATTTTTCATCAATTGTCAGGTGAGTCTATGCTGGGGCACTGCCCAGGGCTGGCTGCCCATTCCCTGCCCACCCCTGCTGGCCAAGGGCCAGGAGCTTTGGGAAGAAGGAACCTTTTCCAGCGTGCAGAATCCCAGCTTGGAAATTCTGTTCCTGAACCCACCCTTCACTGTTGCCTGGTGCTGAATCCCTCTCCCCAGCCCCCCAGACACTTGTGCCCTGAGAAGCCACCCATAAATGCCCCCAGAGGTCAGAGGAGGGAGCTTTTGCCACCTACAAGGACAGGCAGGAATGGTTCTTCAGGAGGGGAAGTTCCTCATCAGGACTGGTAGGCTGGGAAGGGTTTGAAGAGCTGAGTAATCTAGTAAGCAAAAGGGGGCAGAAGCAAAGCTCTTATTGCAGCAGAGAAGGTCCCTTTGGGTATATCTCTGTGCCCACCCAACAACCACTCCTCCAGGGCATCTCCAGATCTTCCTTCCCATCACCCTGGCTGCAGGGCTCCCAATACGAATGCCCTTGGGTAGTGGTGGCCAGGCTGTCTACAGAGGAGGGTCGTTCTAAGAAGTGGACAGAACTTAGTTATAGAGTGGCCCTAGGTTCTATTCTAGTCCCAGCCTTACCATTCAGTATCCATGTGACCTTGGACAAATTTAATCATCTGGCTGGCCCTCGCTTTCTTTATCTCCAAGGATAAAGACCCAAACCTCGCTGGAGTAAGGAAGGATAAGTGATTACGTGTACACGTGTAAACATGCTGAGTGCTCTGTTGGCACACGGTGAGCCTGAGCTGATACAAACCCCAGCTGCCTGGCCCAAGACCTCAGGAGAATGTGTCTACTCTAGTTTAGTTCTGCCATATTTCCTGGCTGATCTTGAGGAAGCTACACCTGTGCGCTGAGCCTCAATTTCCCCACTTGTCATATGGGATTGATGATTTCCTTATTTATTGGACAGCAATAAATCCACCTAGATGTAGTGACATGGTGTGGTAGTTATTTCAGTAGCACACACAGAACTGGAAGCCTCTAAAACTAGACCTCAGACCTCAGGGATGTGTATGGGGCTCCTTCTAGCCTGGGGTCACTCAGTTCAGAGGACAGGGCTGGACCCAGTGGAACTGTCACAGTGGAGATGAGCTCTGGCTCTGGGGGCTCCTAGAACTCTCATTCCTAGAGCTCCTCTTCCCCCCTTCCGGTCCTGGGATAATGGGGGTCTTGCAGGGGACCAGGCCCTCACTAATCCCCTATTAAAACTTGAAAGGGGCCAAGGCACCTCCAGAATAAACTCATTAACTTTTATGGGATAATAAATGGTTCCCATTAAATTCTCATTCTCCCTATGCAGGGCCAGCTTAACCTCTGAAACACTGAGGGGTGGGCACCACCCACTGTATCTCCCAGGTTCTCCCTTGTACTCTCCGCTGTCACCCCCTAAGATGAGAGTTGCTGTGGCCATAATACAGATCAACCCTGACTTCATCTCAGGACTCTGGGCTCCTTCCCTCCACTACCTCCCCTTTCCAGTGCCTGTCTCCAAAGAGCCGTCAGTCAAGAAACCGCTGGCAACTCTACAGGCAGCCCCTCCTGTGCCTGCAGGAGATGGGGTGAGGCTGGCAGCTAACCCTCACCAAACCTAGGATGTTCCCACCCCACCGATGAAGAAGCAGAGGCTTGAGAGGACTGTCCCAGCCCAATATACAAGGCTAATAAGCCACAGATTTGTATTTTTTAAAAAAATATTTACTTATTTATGCATACAAGAACAGGGGTACAGGCTAGAGGTATGGGGGGTAAGAGGATTCACCAGTGACAAAGTGGGGAGCAGACTAGGCAGATTGACTGAAATACACTGCTGAGGGGAGCAGCCGGTGAGACAGGAGAAGTCTGCTGTGCCATGTGGGTCAGCTCCCTGGCTGGGGATCAAACCCATGCTGCAGTGGCTGTGAACAACTTCACAGGGCTGTGCTTTAATTTGTTGCACCACCAAAGAGGGCCCCACAAATTTGGATTTGAAAACCTGAGGGTATCTGTCTGATGCAAAAGATCTGCAGAAATAATAGCACCAAGGGAACAGGACAATTGCCCAGAGGTAGTATCTGCCTGGTATAGCATTTCCCTCAGGCAGGGACACTGAGCATGAGAACCCTTCACCACTGCCTCTTCACAGCCCACAGAGCTGTAACCTGACCCCCTCCCACCCAGGTTGTACCCAGGCTCAGTTTCTCCACCTATAAGACCTTAGAGTTACTGCTGTGAAGAGTTCCCAGTCAGTGACCTCCCTTAAACAGAGGCTAAACACCACCCTCCACTCCCCACGGAGGTCTGTGGGAAACAAGGCACTTGGGCTCTCACCTCCACTCTTACCCAGCTGGACCATAGGATGGAGGAGACTGGGACGCCTCCGTTCTCGGGAGACCCCCCCTCTCCAACACTGGAGCTGCGGGGAGCCGGCCCGCAATCCCTAGAGGGGCCACAGGGGCGGGGGGAGGGGGAGGCGGAGCGGGAGTGAATCCACCGGGGAGGCATCCTGAATGGCTCATTAGTGCCGATGAAAGCCTTTTTTCATTTCGTCTAAATACTTTAAACAGGGCTCCCTCCGATGTCTATTTGCATAGCTTAAGAGCTAATGCGGGGGGGAGGGCCAGGCTGCGTGGGGGCCACGCCGGAGTTGGGGCCTACTGGGAGCCTCCCGGCCTCCTGCTGACTGGGGATCACAAGGGGGAGAGTGATTCCCAAACCCGCGTGGGAAGCAGCACCCACTCCCCGACCCACCAGCCCTGCGGAGGGAAGGACTGAAGAACAGCGGGAGAGCACCTTCTGGTGTTCTGTCACCTGGGCAACCGACAGGTGGGGATGTGGAGGGCTGTGGGCCATGGCCCCTTCCCCCACAGACCTTCAGGCCTTGAAGACAGCCGTGTTTGCACTCCTGGTGCAGTACTGTCCTTGTTTCACCGAGGAGAACCGGGTGTGCTCCAGGGTCACACACTACCACACCAGTCACATGTCCCCCAGAGAGAAGTCTGGCCCCCAACCAGGCCCCCCCTCCCAGCCGCAGGTCTGCTTCAGTGGTGCCCTGGCAGGGTCTGCCCAGCCTAGGAATGTAACCTCTCCCTCAGGTCCCTGAGAACTGATATTCAGAACCA
Organism: Condylura cristata; assembly: GCF_000260355.1. Classification (NCBI taxonomy): domain Eukaryota; kingdom Metazoa; phylum Chordata; class Mammalia; order Eulipotyphla; family Talpidae; genus Condylura; species Condylura cristata. The sequence continues at coordinate 35,819,777 of NW_004567118.1, forward strand.
TCAGATTCTCATAAGCCCCCTCCAGAGTGCCTGTTTTACAACTGAGGACACAAAGACACTGAGGCAACTTGCCAAGCTCATGTGACTTTCAAATGGCAAAGAACCAGGTATGTGTGACTTTGTGCCTGAGCCCTGTAGAGCAGTGAGACTGGTTAGGGTCTCATTCTCAGATGTGCTTTGGACATGAGTTGGGAGCCCTTCTATTCTTATGGACCCCCACAGACCTTCAGGCCTTGAAGGTGGATCGGGGCAGGTCCCACAGGTACCTGTGGCTTCCCTCAATGAACAATCCCATAAGTACCTACCCTGGAGCCATGGGGGGTCCCAACCAAACACCTCCTGAGGACCTTGTTCCACTCAGGCTCAGCTCAGGTCCCAGCTGAAAGACTGGTGCCAGCTCCTCCTCCTACCTGCATGAGACCCTGAACAAGTCCATTCCCCTGTGTGGGCCTTGGTTTCCTCTATTGTTAGAATGTTCTCTGTTGGGTAGCTACCCCCTTCCTGAGGAGCAAGCTGATATGGGTTCAAATCCCAGATCCACCACTGTGAGACTGGGAAAGTCTTCTCACCTTTTTGAGCTCTGGGTTCCTGTACTATGGGAACAAGATTCCCATCTCTCAGGGATGTCACGTCAAATGATACAAAATCTGGAAATGGCCTGACTCAGTGTCTAGCATACAGTAGGTACCTGATGAGACTGGGCACCCAGGTCCCTAAGAATGGCATCCTTATCTCCCCCTTTTTGAGCCTCTGCACCTTTGAACTGTTACCTACAGCAGAGAGAAGCCTAGGAGCCTTGGTCTGGCATGGAAGGTCATAGGGCTCAGGCTTCTAGGTTATATGGAGATGGCTTCTCCCCAGAAATGGCTTGTCTCCCAGAGATTATCTTACCCTCTCTGACAGTGGGTGGCACCCTCCGGGACCTAGTGGCAGCTGACTGCAGAATCAATTTGCTCCGTTGATATGCTATCTCGATCCCATTTAACCAAGTGCTCAGTCCCCCCAGATAACACAATCAGTGCAATCGACAGTGACAGGAGGTACCCATTAGCTCTGCTCCATTGCCCAGCACCCACCTGGCAGCCAGCGGGAGTTGTGCCCACTGTGGTTCTTTTCAGAGACAGAGGATCTCGTTGCATTCCCTCTCCCAATGAACAGTCCCACAGGTACCTGCCCTGGCGCCATGAGCCATGGCTCTTATCTGGCAATCCTGGAAGGGAATGGCTGCGTGATGAGAAAGCCTTCTCCCGAGCCATACTGCAACCACTCTCAGCTAACCTGGCAAAGATCTTATGACACCTGGGGGGTGGGCAAAGAGAGTAGCCCTGTCCTGGCATGTCACGGGCACTGCATGGACCCTCCATCACTGATTTAGAAGAAAGACACAGGGCACTGGCACACCATCTGCTCTGGGGGGCATGAGCCTCATTGGGCATCTAGTCTGGGCACTGTGTTGTCAGTGTCTGGCACAGAATGCCAGGGCACAGATGGGCTGCTTTAGTGGGCATCTCAGGAGATAAGCATGGATCCTCATTTCTTGGGGTGTGAGAGGCATCGCGGTCCCCTGACCCAGAGGAATGGAGAGCCCTCTGACCTGTGTGCACCTCCCCCACCCCAGCTTCCTCCCTCCTCTCATTTGTCTGACACATCAGAGCTGCCATGGTCCCCTGAACAGAACGTAGGCCATCTGCCACTTCCTCACGCCTGCCAATCCATGGGGTGGGTGTGAGCCTGTGGAATGACAGCCTCACCACCAGACGTGCAGAGGAACCAGCCTTCTCCTTGCAAACTGTTTTCTCGCCCTGGCTGTGTTTCCCTTCAAGTCCTCATGCAGCCATTTTGAGAACTGTTAGAATCCAAATATCTCCAGGTTTCCTGGAGCTGGAAAAATTCTATATGAGCTGAATATGGAGCCATCCTCCATTGACCTTTTTCTGACAGTTAAGGATCTGGGGAACCTAGTGGCCCACAAGCAGAATATGCATCCATTCTCCAGCCATGTGGCTGAATAAATCGACTTAATCAAAGCAAGAACAAAGGCGTTTCATCTTCCATAGCCTATCTAATCAGATAGTAGTGGCTGTGAATAGCTGTTGAGGATTCTAAAGTCCCATATGACCTGCAAGAAATAACCAAAATTGGTTAACAATGGAAGCCAAGGATTGGGGGGACAGGTGGGGAGCTGGCCAGATGACCATTCTAAGCCTGCTTTAGATTCTGCCCTAGGTGGGCCCTGGCTAGCATCACAAGAGAGATAAAAATTATTCTAAGATACATATCAAATGGGGAAGGAATTAATGTCACCTCATGTAATCCTAAAAAAGAAACCCCATCTTACAGATAAGAAAACTAAGATTCGGAGAGCTCAGTTTATTTGCTCAACATCACAGAACCCCAAAGTGATGAATCTGGAATGTAAAGTCACATCTGCCTTATGCTAGAATTTGGCTAACTGTTTTTAGAAGAACCAAAAACTAAACAAAACAGCAAAAAGAGTCAGAAGAAATGACTTTCGGAGAAGCGAGATAAACATGGCATAACAAGATACCATGAAAGAATATAAAATAGAAACCCAAATATCAGAAACATTTCCAGCAAGTTTACTGAGAACAAAAAAATGAACGTGACTGCCCTATAATCCAAGGCAGAAAGATCACTGTGAGAAGGCTCATCAGTGGCTGACTGACAGGTTTTATGACTTTGAGTAAGTCACTTCCTTTTTTGTGTGTAGAAGAGCTGGGGTGTAGGCCAGAGGTGTGGGGGTGAGAGGATTCACCGGGGATAGAGTGGGGAGCAGAACAAGCAGATCTGCTGAAATACACTGCTGAGGAGAGCAGGGAGCAAGACAGGAGAGGTCTGCTGTGCCATGTGGATCAGCTCCCTGGCCAGGAATCAAACTCAAGGTGATAGTGCTGAGACCCCCAGGCCACCAAGGAGGCCTGTCACTTCCTTTCTTTGTCCTGTTTCCTCATCAGTAAGATGAGGAAAACCTAATGATGTCTGTGAAGAAATATCAGACATATCTGCTTGAAATGCCGTGTTGCGGAGGATTCTGAGGCTGAATCTGAGACTAGCAATGATATAGAATAACAATGAAATAGTGCAGTGATAGATTAATAATGTCCATCTCTAATGTTAGAGGGGAAAGGATATCTCCTGTGCCATCCTTGAAGTATGCGATATAATCTCACTTTCAGCTCTAAAATTCTATCGCTTCGTGATTTTCAACCATGAGCACACTCCCAAGGCTCCCTGTCAAAACGGAGATGGATCTCCTACTGCCAGGACGAGGTGTGAGACTGCTCACGGTGGGGCAGGGGCAGAACATCTGATCATCCATTTATTATTTCAGGACTTTCCTCAGAGGCCCCAACCATAGGGGAGGGCCAGGTCCCTGGCTTCGAGGAGATGGATGGGGAGCTGACAGCGGCCCCCACACCTGAGCAGCCAGAACGAGGCGTCCACTTCGTCACAACGGCCCCTACACTGAAGCTGCTCAATCATCACCCACTGCTGGAGGAATTCTTACAAGAAGGGCTGGCGGGGGGTGAGGAAGAGCTGAGACCAGCACTGCCCTTCCAGCCTGACCCAATGACACCCTTCACCCCAAGTCCCCTCCCCCGCCTGGCCAACCAGGACAGCCGCCCTGTCTTCACCAGCCCCACTCCGGCCATGGCTGCAGAGCCCACTCAGCCCCAGTCCAGAGAGGGACCCTGGAGCCTGGAGTCAGAACCTCCTGTGCTTCATATCACAGCTCCCCTGCCGCCAGGACCCAGCATGGCAGTGCCCACGCCGGGCCCAGGGGAGAAGCCCCATACTGCACCCACTAGCAGAGCATGGACTCCAACCCAAGAAGGACCCGGAGACATGGGCAGACCATGGACTCCAGACGTCATGTCTCGGACCACAGGGCTTGGGGTCGAGGGGACCATCACCACCTCTACAGCTTCAGGGGACGATGATGAAACCACCACCACCACTACCATTATCACTACCACTATCACCACGGTCCAGCCACCAGGTCAGCGCCGTGCTGGCTCCCAGATCTGGAATGGGAGTGCAGGGGGGTGGGAAGTCTAAATTCCCGTCACTATACAGCCTGCCGTGTCCTTTGGTACCAAGGGTCAGGCTTCAGGAGGCATATAGAATGGAAACAGATAGACCTGGATTCAAATCCCAGCAACTATATATAAGAGCAACTGTAAGAGGCCCCAAGAATTCTATTAACCTCTTTGGAGCCTCACCTGTAAAAGGGCAATTAGACCTACCTCATGAGCTATTGTGAGAACTGAGATATGATTGCATATAGTAAGTGCTCAACAAAAGGTAGTCCCCTTCTTTCAACAAGGCAATAGATGAACCAAGAAGTAGGCTTCAACACATGTACACACACATACACACACACACACACACACACACACACAAGTCAACCTCAGTTGACTTGTTTGAACCTCTTTTACCAGAGCTGGGCTTAGCTTTGTCTCCTCCTGCCTCCCAGGCCCTTGTAGCTGGAATTTCTCAGGCCCAGAGGGCTCTCTGGACTCCCCCCCAGCAGCCAGCTCACCCGCTGATGTCAGCCTGGACTGTTTCTACTATATCTCCGTCTATCCTGGATACGGTGTGGAAATCAAGGTGAGTGGCTGGATCTGGCCAGGGCAAAACTGGCGCAGTATCTTCCCCAGAAAGGCACCAACTGTGGGGGAAGGGAGGGGTGCTCAGGGCCATCAGTTGGAGGGGATGCCTAGGACGAGGGCTGGTGATGGACCTAAATATGATGGGATTCTGCCCTGTGTAGGAGAGGGTGAAGAGGGCTACTGCTCCCCTTCAGCAGTGCCCTAGGCTGAGGAGGGCTGCAGGGAGGCAGCTGCTGTGCCCACCCTTTTCCCCCTCAGGGCTTTAATGAAGAACCCAAAAGAACCTGCAGAGGAGGGTCTAGCTGCCACTGGGCAGAGGACTAAGTGAGTGTCTGGATCTATGTGGTTTAGTAGTTGCCTGGTTGGGCCTAAGAGCCGTGAAGCCTCATTCATTTAGTCATTCCTTCAGCAAATTCTCCATGAGCAGCTCTTCTGGCCCAGGCCCTGTGCTGGCTCCTGGGGTCCAGAGACGGGGAAGACGGACACAGCCGCACCACCAGATGAGACCCATTGGTAGGAGTCAGACCTCCAGCCCTAGCCTCCTGCCTCTGGCCTCCCTGGGCCCTCTCATCCCTCTTACTTGCCAGACCTGAGCCTGCAGGTCCATATGGGATGTCCCACTCTCCTTTCTGTTCCCTCAAACCTGCTTTCCACAGAGACTGACCCCAAGCAGCCAGAAACCTGGACAGAGCAGGCTACCACACCACAGCACAGACAGTATTTCTGGAGACCTGCAACTAGAGGTCAGCTTGAGGCCCTCTCTCTCTTGCCCAGGGACTATCGCCATAAGCCTCCTCAACACTCAGATCTACCCCCTTCTCTCCCGCCATTCCCACAGCCACCACGCAGTCCAGCCTGGGTCATCCCTCCTGGGATGCTGCAGCGGTACCTCACCGGTTGCCTCCTCCCAACCATTGTGCCCCTACACGGCAGTCATTTTCTCAAATGAAATCAGTCCCACTCCCCGGGCCTCCCCAGGGGCCTCTGCATCAAGCCAGGCCCTCTGGGTCCATCTACTCCCTTTGCACGGGACAGCTCACAGCTAACAGAATGGGCTAAGCCTGCTTTCCCCACAGGCTTCCCGCCATCCCCTCCCATAGGCCCAAACACCCCCCCATCACTTTCTCTGGAAATTCTCTCTTGATCCCCACAGCCTGGGATATCCCCCATCCTACCTCTCTTCCACTCTGCCTTCTGTCCACCTGCCTATAACTGTCCATTCCCCCAGCCAGCCTGTGAGCTGCTTCCGGGATTCCTTGGAGCATGGGGCCCAGAGTGGGTTCTCCATGGACTGACTGAATGGATGGAGGAAAGAGGGGGAAGCAGTGAGGAGACAGCTGAGCTGCCTCTGGAGACTGAGTGATGGTAGAAGGAGAAGCCCTCTGCCCCATTGAGAAAATCAGGCAGGCACCTGAGGAGCACAGGGAAGGGGCAGGTCAGTCCAGAGGACAGGGCAGTGCTGCTGGCTCCCTGCTCCCAGCCTGCTCCCACCCACCCCAGTGCCCTGATCTTAGCCTGGAACCCTCTATACCTGTCCTGGGCTGTGCCCCAGCCCGCCCTAGGGCTATCTGGTCTCTCAGGCTGTGGGAGGAAGGGACCCTCTCCCTTCCTTGGTGGGAGAGGGTGGTGGTCTTGTCCTCTTCTGCAACTGCTCCTGCTCTACCAGTCCCTATGCCCCTCACTCTGGGCTGACTGGAAAGGTAATTAGCAACAGCCCCCCCAAAGCCATTAGCACTCAGTGCTGCTTAATTAAAGTAATTAATGTAAAATCATCACCTAATGAGAGGTGGCACCGGCTGTGGCTCACAGGGTGGAAGGCGCCAGCTGCAGACGTGAGAAAGGGGGTGGAAGGGGCAGATGCCAGCCTAGGTGTCCCCCTGCAGGTCTGTGCTGGTTCTGCCTGTCCCCCAAAGTACACCCCCCTCTGAAGGCCAGTGGGCCAGGCTGCACCCAGCTCCATAATAAGGAAAGATCTTGGCTCGCCTGCCCCAGCCCTGGACTGGCACAGGCCCCCCTTGGGTGCTGACCCCCACCACACCTCCCACATAAGGGAGGTCTGTTGTTTGGTGCTGCCACATTTTTTCATCAAAATGCAAATGCTGTTACCAGGCAACCTTGAGGCAAAGACCTGCCATAGCCCTGGATCGCTGTCAGGAAATGTGGTGGGCAGATCAGGTCCAGTCCCAGCTCCGCCCAGCGCCATGGGGGCGGGGCCCTTGGGAATCCTGTGGACCTTGTTGGCCTGAGACAGCATCTAAGGCCGTGGTAGGGAGAGGGTGGAGGAGTGAATCAGCAGGGCCAGAGCAGGTTTCAGGTCCTCCTTCCAGAGTCGGCTCCACAACCTTCTTTTCAGTCTAGGCTTCCTGGCTGTGCCACATTGGCCACTGGGGACCTGAAGCACTCCTGACACTACTGGCCAATACCGGTTCATAGGATCATTGGGAAAACCGACTATCCCAGGCAGGGAATGGGAGCTGTCCAAGGTCACACAGTGAATCGTTAACGTTGTGTGCATTGGGGGGGGGGGGATAGGGAAAGGGTATACTTTGTGTCTCTTTGTTTTGTTTGATGTGTGATTTTAAATTGAGCAATTCCTCTCTATAGGAGATTAGGCTCTGGGGACACAGATCTACACAGTGGGGGAGACAGAAATCATAAACCGTGAGCACAGAAGGCTCAGTGCTATTGAGGATGGAGGTGGGAAGCATGGAGGGCTGTGGGGGTTCCCAGCTGGGGCACACTCCACCAGCCTGGGATGCCAGAGGAAGCTTCCTGGAGGGGATGACACCTGCTGAGGCTTGATGCCTAAGACACCAACAGCCAAGGCAGACTGACCTGTGTGTCACAGGAACAGGCAGTGGGCTTAAGGGCTTCTAGACTGTAATCCTGCCAGAGGTCAGGCCTGAGAACAACGCGCTCCTGTCTGGGGTTAGCAGCTAAGCCAGGCTGTGCTGGGAATTAGGGTTAGATGGGTGAGGCAGCTGGGATGCCTAAAAGCCTGCCCGTTGCTTCTTCAGACTTGGGGAAATGCTTGCATCATCTCCCCATGCTGCATAAGTCCTTGTTTGCCCCTTCACAAATTCCCAAGATGGCTCAGAGCAAGTCTGGGCAATGGAATGAGACCATCTTCAGGTCTCACAAATCACATGGGCCATGAAACCATGCTAAGCCCCTGAGACATGAGTGCAGCCCTTGCTAAAATCTGGGGCCCTGGGCAAACCCTCTCAATTCCCTTTTTAAAAAAATTGTTTATTAATGCATACAAGAACTGGAGTATAGGCCAGAGGATCAGGGGAGTGAGATGATTCACCAGAGACAGAGTGGGGAGCAGAGGACGGGTATTCACTGAAATATACGCTGAGGGGAGCAGCAGGTGAGACAGGAGAGGTCTGACAGGCCATGTGGGTCACCTCCCTGGCCAGCATCAAACTTGTACAGTGGCTGTGGATAGCTTGACAATGCTGTGCTTTAACCCCTTGTGCCACTAGAGAGGCCCCTCAATTCCCTTTTCATGAAGAACAGTCTCAGGGGCTCCAGAATCTCTAACAGCCTAGCTCTCCACAACTTGGACTACAGCCCCTCATAAACTGCTCCACCCCCTACCTCCTACCTCCCTTCAGGGTGCTTCTGG
>NW_004567118.1:35828246-35900379 GCF_000260355.1 Condylura cristata
GACTGGGCTGAGACCCCCGGCTACCAGTGTCAGACTGGGCTGAGACCCTCGGCTACCAGTGTCAGACTGGGCTGAGACCTTCGGCTACCAGTGTCCGACTGGGCTGAGACCCTCGGCTACCAGTGTCCGACTGGGCTGAGACCCTTGGCTATCAGTGTCGGACTGGGCTGAGACCCTCGGCAGCCTCTTTCTTGAGAGAGCCAGTGAAGTACCTTCAGGATGGGTGATCACGAGCACCATGACCCATGTGGCTCTCAGCCCCCCTCCCCCCTCCAGACATAGTGTTCCCTGAGGGCTCCATGCCTTTCTGGGCCTGGCACTTGCCTATCACTGCATTTGGCATTCCAAGTGCTTCCCACTGCCAGCCTCCATCTTGGCTTCAATGTGCCAGTACCATCTGGAGCCTGGACATAGCTGCCCAGAGCCCTGCTTAAGACCCAGGTGGCCCCAGGGACACACACATCTCCCATACAGGACAAGCTGTCGGCTTGACAGCCAGATCACCCTGCCCTTCTAGGCCAAGGACCAGTCTCAATGTGGACACCAGGAAGAGGGTGGTAGGTCAATGGGGGAGATGTCTGGGGGATCTTTACTGACTCCCTGAGGGCCCATCTGAGTGCGGCTACCGGGGTTCATGCATGCAGTAAGGCCCCTCTTCCCATCCCTAGAGCAGACCCCACTCTAGGGTTTGTGGATGAGCATCATGATGTTCAGACAAGAGCACATAAACTGTCACAAAGGACTGGGGCTCCACTCCTGGATCCGCAGCTTACCTCTTGGTGCCTGGGCCAAGCCCCAGGTCTTCTCTGGCCTTTCTGTGAAAGCAGATAGCAGCCAGTGCCTCTGAGTGAGACTCCTTTTCTGGTTCAGAAAGCTCCCTCATCGGTTGAATTGGGCAGTGGCGCGTCAGCCCCCAACCTGGCTTCCTGCTCTCTAGAAACTGCAGAACATGGGTCTGAGAGAGGTCTGTTCCCGGGTAACTTCTCGCCTCAGACCTGGGGGTGGGGTGTGTCCACAGCCAGCTGTAACATGGAAAATGCTAGGGTGGGGACCATGTCTCCCCAGGAAGGGAAAGAAGACTACTAATGCTGTGACCCCTCTGTGCTGAGCCCCCCACAGGGGGGAGCGGGGTATAATTTAATCCCTACAGTTCCATGAGATAGGTTCAATTATTCATGTCACAGGCAAAACTGGGGTTCAGGGTCCCTGTGACTTGCCCAAGAACCTTTCAACTAGAATACTATGAAGATGGCATCTGATGTCAGGACTCAAGAGCCCCTTTTTTTCCCCTGGTCTAGGATATTGGCCTGATGGGGGACAAATCAGACAGGGAGTTCAAGCTGTAGAGATGTGTCTGGATTCTGCACCCAACCTCTTTCCTCAGCAGGCCCTGCCTTGCCCCTAAAGGACACGCACCTGGAATTCGCCCAACTTGGGGTGGGGTCTGAGATTCTGTGCATGGAGGCAAATCCCGGGACCAAGGCCCTAGGGCACTGACTTTGCTGGGATTTCCTGTGTGAGCCAAAGAGGAGCTCTGCTTCTCTGGTTACAAGCTTCCCTTATCCAAAGCTTGGTGGTAAACCCTGCCTGGCCTGCCTCCCTCACTGAGGTTCATGAGAGCTGAGAGAACAACAGGTATGAAAGAGCTGTGAAAACTCTAAAGGGTCTCTTGGGAAAAGGTGCAATTATGTCACTGTTGGCATGAGGGAGCTGGAGAGTGTGAGGGGTTGCTTGTGTGGAGGGCATGCCCACACACATGCTGGAGGGGAGGGTGTGCATGCAGCGAGCCCCTGTCAGTTACACATGCGGATGGCAGTGACTGGGCACGCAGAGTCAATCAGGGGCTGTGGTCAGGAGTTGAGCAGCGGGCCGGGTACTGGGAGAGGGATTCATCCTGGAGCTCATCTGCCCCTGCAGGTTCCCCTCAAAGACTGCGGCCCCATCCTATCTGTGAGTCACACTGCTAGGCTGTGTTCCGAATACTGCTAGGCTGTGTTCCGAATACCCGGCTGGCACCTTCCTTGTGACAGTCAAGTTGGCAAGGGCAACCTTCCCATCTAGGAAAGAGTCCAGCCCCCTCACAGTGGCTGTATTTCCTTCCCTGACCCTGTGGTTGGCTGGAAGCAGGCCAGGGCAAGATAGCCCACAGTCCTATGGGAACTGTCCTCGGCTTCCCCTCCTTCTGTCTTTCTCCTGTCTGGCCCCCTGGTCCTCTCTTGTCACCCGTTAGGGGTGTGGGAAGATGGCCCTTGTGAGCAAAACTGACATTTCAATCTGTCTCCCAAGCTCTTCAGATGCCTGAAAATTGCATCAAGACGTCCTCACCTCGTTGTCTAACACCCAGCCCTGTCTGGCCCCTGTCAGGCCTGGCCCGCACACAAGTGACAAATTACATTCCAGCCACCGAAGCAAGTCTGCAAGTGGGTGCTTGAAACTAGGGGCCAGAGCGGAACAGACAGACTGGCTGAGAACAGAGTGCTGCTGGGTCCAAGCCATCCAGGCCCACTCCACCCCCCTCTGACCTCTACCCTCACCATCAGGGTCGGGAGCCAGGACAGCTTGAGGGGGCCATGCCTCTCCCAGTTCAGAGGAAGCCAGAGGCCTCAGCTCCTGGTTTTCCCAGCTTTACAGGCTTCTGAGGGGAAGAGTGACTGGTGGGAGTATAAATCCACAATATTAGACAATGTTTATATCAAAGATATAAACATTATGGGAAAAAAACAAGTCAGGCCAACATCCACTTTGTTGCTAAACCGCAAGGCCTGTGGCTGGGAATAAAGATGTCTAGAAGTCTGTTTCTATAGGTGACACCACCAGGAGGCTGGGAAGGAAGGAGCTGCCTTTGCCTCCAGCAAGGCAAGACTCTGCGCTTAACACCTGTATGACCTTTCGCAAGTTCCTTAGCCACTCTGAGCCTCTGTTTACTTATGGGGATTTTACTACCTACCTTACAGAATAGTGCTAAGAATATGAAATAATATCTGTAAATAGTACAAGGCTTGACACATTGTGCTCTGGAAATGGGAATTATTTTTATTGCTGCTGCTGCTACTGCTGATGTTCTGTTGCTGGCAAAGCAGCAGGGTCGGGAACTGGAACCCTGAGGTAAAAAGGGTGTTCCAGGAAAATGCTAAGTTCCTCTCTAGTTCTCTGCCGTCACTGGCTTAGTGATTGCCCTGTGAGCCTCCCTTCCTCCTCCTGTCCCCACCTCCCGAAGGCGCTCCCACCCAGCCCACCTGCTCCCAGCGCTCTCTGAGCCTGCGGCTCCTCCAATCCCCCCCCCCACTCCTGCTGCAGGCATTCAGTGCCACTTAAGGCAGAATTATATGCTGCCTGGCATCTCTCGATAATTACAGATTCCACGTGTGTGAGTCTTGTTTGCCCAACTCTAGAATCAGAATCTCCAAGTTTGAAGGGACCTCATCCAGCCTCCGCCTGCCTCAGGAATTCCCCGGGGAACCTCCCTGGCAGATGGTCCGGCAGCCACCGCCCAAAGTACTTCAGTAGGGAGCTCCTCACCAAAGGGTGGCACTTCAGTCCCAGCACCCTCCTCGCATCTGCTCTTGGATCCCCAAAACCACCAGGTCTCTTCTCCCAAACAGGGACATCCCCAGAGCACATCTGTTCTCAGCACCCACGGCTGAGGGGCCCAGAGCCTAACACAGCTGTTTCTATGAACCTGGCTGTGCTCAGAATCCTCTGCTTTTCCCGGCTCATAGGAATCAGGGGAGTCATGTCCCTCCAGCCACACTCTCTCCACGCATCTTTATTGTAACTGACTGGTGAAGAGGGTGTCATGACCCAAAATGCCACCCTGAGTTTTTTTTTTTTTAAAGATTTATTTATTTATGCATACAGAACTGGGGTACAGGCCAGAGGTAGAAGGGTGGTGAGGGAATCCACCAGAGACAGAATGGGGAGCAGAACAGGCAGATTGATGAGGTACTTTGCTGAGGGGAGCAGCGGGTGGGTCAGGAGAGGTCTTTATTTATGCATATAAGAGCTGGGTTACAGGCCAGAGGTGCAGGGGGTGAGAGGATTCACCAGACAGAGTGGGGTGGGAGACAGAACATTCAGATTGATCAAAATACACTGCTGAGAGGTGCAGCAGGCAAGGAAAGGTCTGCTGCACCATGTGGGTCAGCTCCCTGGCGGGGGGTCAAACTTGTGCTGCAATGGCTGTGAGTAACTTCATAGGGCTGAGCTTTAATCCACTGCTCCACCAGGGAGGGCCCGCCCTGGGTTTTAACAAAGAACTGGGGAGAAGACAGGTAGAGGAGGCTTGAAGCAAAGGAACTGACTGGCCTTGCTTGGAAAGCAGAGGGTGGTGGCCCTCACATCTGAAAGAATGACCAACCTACGGGAGTGAGGAAAAGCATCCTCTGTGCAGAGCCCAGAGAGCTGGGATGGAGGTATGGAGCCCAGAAGGATGCCCCTGGGGATTGAACCTGAGTCTAGGGGGTGGGAGAGCGACTTGTGGCAGCCAGAGGGAAGAAGCCTAGGAAAGAAAGAACAGACTCTTGGCGTGGCTGGAGCTTGGAGGGCATGGTGTCAGGCCCAGGTGCTGAGCTGTCAGCAGGGGCCTTGTGAGCCACCGTAAGGAATCTGGGAGAGATACTATGAGCTTTGTGGACTCACTGAAGAGCTACTGGAGGATTTCAGCAAGGAAGCATCATGATAAGCAACAGGTATGGCTCTTAACTGTCTGAGTTCAGAGAATATTGATGTGGAGGCAGGAGGGGGTGCAATCCTAGGCAAGAAATTCTAGTGAAGAGGTGGGGAAGTGGCAGTGGGGGTGAAGAGTAGTGAGCAGATTTGAGGCTCAATTGACAGGACTGAGTGACTGATGGGGTATGGAGTATGAAGGAGGAGGCAAGATGCCAGTTTCTGACTTGGGGACAAGGTGGGTGCTGAGGTCATTTTCTGAGATGAGGAGCCAAGGAAGCTACCAGTTGGAGAAGGGTGCAATGCACTATGAGGCAGTCTGAGCTGGAGGTGCCGAGAAGCACCCAGTACCCAACAGGTGTGGCTCTTAACAGGGAACCTACAAAACAATCCTGGCCCCGGGCCCTCCCTGGTGATGCAGTGGGTTAAAGCACAGCACTAAGAAACTAAAGCCACTTCCACATGAATTCAATCCCCGCCTGCCCCAGAGTTGACCCACATGGTGTGGCACACCTCTCCTGGCCCGCCTGCTGTTCCCCTCAGCAGTGTACCTCGTCAGTTGGTCTTAACTGCTCCCCACTCTGTCTCTGGTGAATTCTCTCACCACCCCTGCACCTCTGGCCTGTACCTCAGTTCTGTGTGCATACATAAATGAATCTTAAAAAAAAAAAATCTGGGCCCATAGATCTAAAGCTTAAGACCTCACATTGCTGACCCAACCCTCAAACATCTACTTCAACACACCTACCCTGTCCCTGCTTTGCAGATGACAAAACTGACCCAGAGAATTGAAGAGATGAAAAACATCTGTTGTTGAAGAGCTTTGGAGACAGGAACATGTTTCTACAAATCCCAGTTCTGCTAATGATCTCTCTGTGACCTTGGAAGCTTGACTTAATAACTGAACATTAGGTCTATCCCACAGGGTTACTGGGAAGGTAAACTGAGCTTCTGCACTACAGCACCAAGCTCAGAGCCTAGGGGCTCCAGTGTCCAAGGGGTACTGGAGGGCAAGTCATACTCTCGGTCTACCGGAACCTAAGGGCGGCAGGGCTTAGTCAGCAGGAAGAAGCCTGACTCAGCTTCACATTCTCTTTTCCACCCACAGGTGCAGAACATCAGCCTCCAGGAAGGGGAAACTGTGACTGTGGAGGCCCTGGGGGGTCCTGACCCACTGCCTCTGGCCAACCAGTCTTTCATGCTGAGGGGTCAAGTTATCCGCAGTCCCACCCACCAAGCAGCTCTGAGGTTCCAGAGCCTTCCACCTCCTGCTGGGCCTGGCACCTTCCATTTCCACTACCAAGGTAGGCCTGGGCAATTGAGGGGAAAACCAGCCAGCTCAGGCTGCCTGTCCTCCTGGGGGGGGGGGTGACAGTGGGGTGGGGGTTATTACAGTCTGGGGAGTGGGTGACTAACAAACTAGGAACATAAAACACAGGTGCCCGGTGGAGCCCTGTATAGTGGGAGGTAAGTAGGCACATCTGACACATCTCCTCCACCTATCACCCTGCAGAGAAATGGTCTTGAAGGACTGACACAGCACCAGGTAGCCTCAGGTGTGTCTAGTCCCGCTCACTCAATCATTCATTGAGTATATTTTTCCTAAGCATCTGCTCTTTGCCAAGCCTATTCTAGATACTGGCAATATCAAGGTCAACCAGCCAAGAACCTTATCCAGTTCACAATCGCCTGAGGAGGCAGACACTTCAACAGGCATTCATAATAGAAGCTTCCTCCCCAAGTGCAAGGGAGTCAAGGTCAAATGGGCTTGAAGTGACCATCTGGATGTCCTTAGCTACCAGCCCGACTTGCCTGAACTATCTCACCCACCCTGGAGCTGGTCCATGTCTTCGTCAGCGAATGGCATGATGTCATGGGGAAAACCACAGACTCAGGAGATGGGTCAATCTGTGTTTGAATCTCCTTCCCAATGGTGCTGACCTTGGACAGGTCACTTGCCCTTTCAAACCCTCCTTTTCCTTAGTCACAAGATGGTACTAAAATACCTACTCCACAAAGTCGAGGATTAAACAAAAGGATGTGTGTCGCGTGCTTAGAACACTCTCCGTGAAGGAGCCTTAAAGAGCTGGAAGGATGGGGAAGGGAGGAGAAGGGGCTGGGACTGTGTCCTTCTCCCCTCAGATTCCCTTTTCCCCACCCCTTCTCCAGGCCAGGTCTCTTTGATCCCTATTGCTGCTTCAACAGGGTAACCAGTCCAGACTGGGGAGTGCTGATGTGAAAATAATTGGTGTGAACAATTACAGCGTTGCCTTGCCTTGTCACGGACTGCGGGGGGCCTCAGCCCTGAGAGGAGGGCAGGCACTGAAGACGGGGATGCTCGGAACCCACTTAAGGGGCTCTCCTTCCTTCACCCAAACCAGGGGAGGAGCCTGGCATAGCAGCAGGGAGCCTGGCGGTGGGCAGGGGGTTGGCAGAGGCAAGGGGCCAGCTGAGGCAAGGGTGAGCATCAAGGCGGCCGCACCAGCCTCCCTAATGGCTCATCAATCCTCCCTAGCAGCGGGCATAATTTCACGCCGTACTAACTTTCTCCCTTGTTGCGAATTCCTTTGCATAAAGCCCAGGACCTCCCTCTGTTGTGCCAGACAAAGGTGACTGAAAGGCAGCAAGTTGGAGGCCTGGAAAGGGGTGCAGCCTCTACGGAGGAAGCAGGATAGGTGGCCCGGTGCTGCCTCCATCTCAGCTCCAGAAGCCCTCCCTCCACGGCCCAGTTTTTGTCAATGATCAGCTCTTTCCTTAATGAGTGTAATTCCCCTAATTATAGGCTGTAATTAGCCCTGATCCCAGAGATGGGAACAGGAGGCGCGTGTGCTTACACGCGCGTCTCCCTGGGCTAGAGAAAGAGGGTGCCAGGAGAGGGGGTGAGGAGCCTCATATCCACACTCCTGCCAGAGCTGCCCAAAATGATGCTAGAGGTCACAAGGATGGGCCCCAACAAAGGCTTCACGGGCAGAACCCAGGCTCAACTTCCTTTCATAGCCTCCTCAAACCAAGGGTGAGGAGGCACAAGGCCCTGCCAGGCATTTGCATTCGCCTCCTCCCTCCTGAACATTCCTGGCACCGAACTTGGCCCCAGAAACAGACGCCAGTGAAAAAATAGCTCGACAGATTGCAGTGGTGCAGGCTCTCCGGGAACAGTCGTCATGGCAACAGGAGGAAGCTCATCCTAGGAAGTGGCACTTTATCCACTGTGGAGTCTGGGGGTTTTGTCACCTGTCCCCAGCCTCCTGCTCTCATCTCATCCCAAATCAATTTTCTAATCTATAAAGTGGGGGACCTCCCTTCCCAAGTTCTGATAAGAACCCATAAGATGGAAGTACTAGTGCTGCACAGGTCTGGCTCATGACCTGGACCTCCCAGAGTGACAGCCCATCTCCCTTGTGGGTAGAGTGTCCCACCTCCATTCTCCATCCCATCCTGGCTTGGGACTCTTTCTGTGGCCACCCCACACCACCACTCAGGGCAACCTTGCCTGTTACTTTCAGGTTACTCCAACTCCCGAGTCCAGGTTTCTACTTCACCTGGAGGTGCAGGTGGGAGAGGGACATAAAAGCCAGCAGGGTCCAGCCGAAGCATCAAGTGCCCACTCTGCCACTTACTGGTGGTGTGACCAGGACAAACCAGTGTCCCTGAACCATAGTTTTCCTCATTTAAAGATGATTTAACAACCTTACCTTCCTTCTCCCTAGACATGGACTGTAGGCATCATGTTTGGTGTACAGATGTGAAGTGTTTTTATTAAGGTTACAAACAGCAACAGCAGGCTGATGCATTCTTTTGTATTTGTTCTGTGCTGGGCACACGCGCACGCGCGCACACACACATCCTCTCACTTTACCTCTCACAAGAGGCCAGATGTATTATTCCCAATGGGTGTAAGCAAGGCAACTGAGGTACAGAGAAGTTAGGTAACTTGCGGGCGAGTAGGCACAGTGCCCCGGTGTAAGGTAAACAAGTAGGGGAGCCTTATTCAAACCCAGTCAGTGAGACCCCAGAACCCACATCCTGACCTCTGTCCTGTACTGCCTGTCAATCACAGTGAACCTCCCATTAGAGCGGGAAGAGTAAGAATCATCTCCCTCTTTACAGACCTAGTAATTAAGGATAATCACAAAACGTGTTCTGTACCCTGGCCTACCTAAAAGTATCCCCTTTGTTGTTCACACCAGGCACACAGAAGCGCCTGTCTCGCCCATCCAACCATCTGGTGCCCTTTCCAACTCACAAGTGGTTCCTCATTTAGGCCATCTCCCCCACTGCACCATGGGCTCTAAGGGCTATCACCCATGACTTTGCTCAGCCTCTCTCCTCGACTTCCCCCACCTTCTTCGCCACCTCTCAGACCCCATTCCTGACCCCCATTTTCAATCAATTCCACAGTACCTGGGCTGGGATTTGCAGGTGGTTTTGTGGGATCTGCTGCCACCATTTGGTCGTACTTGGTATGACAATTCCAAAAAGCGATCAGGTTTCCCAGGACAAGTTGTCCCTCCTCCAACTTCCAGGAAAGCACACTGCCTCCCTATCTTCACCCAATTCCTGTTTTTAAAAGGAGTCCATGGTCTTTGCCATCAAGCACTTTAGCATTTCTCGATGAATAGTTGGAAAGCACTTACTGTCTGCCTTCAATCTTGCCGCAATCTATATTTGTCCTCTAGGAAAACTATCAATATTTTACATCAGTATAGGCTTTTCATGATTTCAAGTCCTTACATCTGTAAGTCGTTCGACAAAAATTCTTAAAAATGAATTATCAACTCTGCTCCGGGTATTCTCATTTGAATAAATACTATCTCACATTCTCAAAATAACCCTGGTGGGGTGGGTGCTGGCATTTTGAAACTCATTTAACAGATGAGGGCGCTAAGACACAGCAAACCTAAGTAACTAGTCACAAAACTTGTACCAGAACCCAGAACTCCTAACTTTCAGCTCTGAGCTTGCTCCACCAATCAGCCCAGGCTGCTGGAAACACCACTGGCAATCCCTTGATAAGGAACTGAATCTTTTCTAGAATACCTGCTCCCACACAAAAGCACACAATCACCTGTTCTCTCCCTGCAGCCTATCTCCTGAGCTGCCACTTTCCCCGGCGTCCAGCTTACGGAACTGTGACTGTCACCAGTCTCCACCCTGGTGGCAGTGCCCGCTTCAACTGTGCCACTGGCTACCAGCTTAAGGGTGCCAAGTTTCTTACCTGTCTGAATGCCACCCAGCCCTTCTGGGATTCCCAGGAGCCTACCTGCATTGGTAAGTTGCCCCAGGGGGACTCGGTGATGAGCTGTAAGGGAGGGGCCTCTTATCTCTGCTCTCCGCTGCTGTTTGGCACAAATGGCCACAGACCTCAGTGCCGTTTAGCTCACCTGTACTTCTATAAAGACACCACAAGTATACAGAGCTGAATGAAACAGGACTGTGCCTTCAAAGAGCCTACAGTTCCAGGAAATGGGGGACAAAGAAAGAGCATGGGCCACCCACCTCTGGAGCAGGAAGTTAAAAAGTGACCAGAAGGGGAAGAAGCAATCATTCTTTTTTTTTTTTTTTTTTAAGATTTATTTATTTATACATACAGCACTGGGGTACAGGCCAGTGGTGTGGAGAGTGAGAGGATTCACCAGAGACAGAGTAGGGAGCAGAACAGGCAAACTGACTGAAGTACACTGCTGAGGGGAGCAGCTGGTGGGCCAGGAGAGGTCTGCCACGCCATGTAGGTGACCCCTCTGGCCAGGGATCGAACTCCACTGCAGTGGTTGCGATAGCTTCACAGTGCTGTGTTTTAATGTGTTGCGCCACCAGGGAGGGCCAGAATCATTCTTAGTTGATTCTGGGGAGTGTTGCATTGTAGGTCTGATATCTCAATGGAGGGGATGACATGGAAGTAACACAAAGGCGAGGAGGTGAGGGAGTGTGTGGGCACACAGAAGACAGCCAGGTTTGACTGAGTCCTGAGACATGTGGAGAGGTAGTGAGCAGGCCTTGGACATTAGGCCAAGAGATGGGGTGCAGAGGTATTGAATTTTTCAGAAGAAGGAGATCAGAACTCTTTCTCAAGCAAACCAGTCAGGTGGTTGTTCGGAGACAGGCAGCCTAGCCAGGTAAGAGGATCCGAAGCTAAACAGTGACCTTGGGAGGAGAGCATGGGAAGCAGGGGACACGTTCCAGAGGCACTGAGGCAGGAAAGGAGAAAGTAAAAGGAGACTCCAGGCTCTGGTTCTGAGTGGCTAAGGCCAGGAGTATGGGGCTTGATGGATGAAAAGCAACTTGGGTTTCATCATTTGCAGGATGAAGGTAACTTGGGTTTCTTCTTTTTTTGGCTTGGGCTTTGTTTTTTAAGTCTTTTTTTAATAATTTTTAAAAATTTATTTATTTATGCATACAAGAGCTGGGATGCAGGGCAGAGGTGGAAGGTGGGGGTAGGGTGGAATGAGAGGCTTCACCAGAGACAGAGTGGGGAGCAGAACAGGCAGATCTATTGAAATACACTGCTGAGGGGAGCAGTGGACAAGACAGGAGAGGTCTGCTGCGCCAGGTGGGTCAGCTCCCTGGATGGGGATCAAACGCATGCTGCACTGGTCGCAGAGAGCTGAGTCTTAACCCCTTATGCGAGCAGGAAGGCCGCGCTTGGGCTTTTGAACTTTATTTCACTCTCTAATCCCTTCCTGGGTGCCAGGCAGAAGCTGAAGTGAATAAAGCATTTGTGGTCTCTGCCCTTAAGGAGCTGTCTGTCTAGCAGGAAAACAGGCAAACAGCTCAGCAAGTTCAGTGCAGAAAGTGGTGAGTGGGATAGATTCAAGGCAAGGTAGGGATCTGAGGAAGAGAGAGCTGCTCTAAAGTGAGGAAGGAGGCAAGAAAAGCTTCCTGAGGAGATGCATAGAAGGATCCCATGAATGTCAGCTCAGGAAAGTAGAGTCCTAGAACAGCCTGCACTAAGGGACGTGGGGGCGGGTGGTATAGTTGAGGACAGCCAGGTGTGCCTACAGGAGTAGGTGTAAAGGGCCAGAGTCACAGTCATGAAGCTCTTGAATGTCATCTTGCACTTCATCCTGAGGTAACTGGGAGTCACTGAATTACTCCAAGCAAAGGAGGGGGCATGATCAGGTTTGAAGGGCAGTTCCATGCTAAATTGGAGCAGAAGTGTGGATCTGTCCTCTTCAGAGAAGAAACTGGCCACTTGCCCTCTCCAGGAGCTTTATTGGGTTAAAATATTCAGTTTTGCACATGTTGAGACAAAGGCCCTATATAGGCCGTAGCAGGCTGGTCTCTGAGAGTTTAGGCTCAGAGCTGTGTCTCCAGAAGAGAAAAGCGCCTCCTGGAGCCAGTCACTCTCCTCTTACCTACGAGCCCTTAACTGTCAAGACAGGTGGCCCAGAACCCAGCAGTCCTCACTGATGGGGGCTACCTCCACCTCTCCTTAGAAAGAGAGGACAGCCCCAGGCCAGTGGGGTCAGTGCTGGGAAGGCCCTAAGGGGATCAGCTGAGGAGTGCAATGCTGTTTGTCAGTGTTCAAGGTCATTCCCTGGTTAAGTGTCTGCTAGGGGCACAAGACCTGGAGGTGGGTGGTAGATGTTTGTCATCACTGGTTTAGTTTTCTTTACATTCACTCACTCATTTTGCTCAATAAACATCTGTGCCTGGTATGAAAGACCCTTGTCCTGGGGGGGTCACAGTTAAGGGCCATATCTGAATAATAACTGATTTTAAGAAAGTGTTACTTGTAGAGGTAGCAGATGTACCCACAGAGTCGTGGCATTCAGGTCTTCCTAAGGTCAAGGGAGCTGCACATGAAGAGTCCCAGAGGGGTAAAAGCCCAGAGAGGTAAAAGCTTAGGAGGCAGGATTCTGGCGTTTAGGCTGCCCAGAGCTTCTGCGTCACAAGGCAGAGAGGGCTGATCTTCAGGACCACAAAGCGAGACCCCTGGTGATCCACGAGGAGGGTGCCGAGCTGGACTGGACAGGAAGCCTTGTTCAGCTGCCCAGGATCCAGACAGAGGCCCAGCCCGCCCTCCTGTCCCTGTCTCACAGCTGCCTGCGGTGGGGTCATCCGCAATGCCACCACCGGCCGCATCGTCTCTCCTGGCTTCCCGGGCAACTACAGCAACAACCTCACCTGCCACTGGCTGCTTGAGGCTCCCGAGGGCCAGCGGCTGCACTTGCACTTTGAGAAGGTTTCCCTGGCAGAGGATGACGACAGGTGAGGGCTGTCCTGGTGGGATGGCAGTGCCAGCCTGGTAACCCCATGCTGGAGGCCACACCCTGAGCAGGTGGGAGACCGTCAACGGCTGCCGCTCTCCCCACCCAGGCTCATCATCCGCAACGGGGACAATGTGGAGGCCCCACCTGTGTACGATTCCTACGAGGTGGAGTACCTGCCCATCGAGGGCCTGCTCAGTTCCAGCCGACACTTCTTCGTGGAGCTCAGTACCGACAGTAGTGGGGCGGCTGCGGGCATGGCCCTCCGCTATGAGGGTGAGCCTGCTGGGGCGGGGGTTCCAGCAGAGGCTTGGGCCTCTCACACCCTCCCGCTCTGCCTCCGTTCTGTCACCACTTCTTCCAATGCAGCCCTTGCTCCCCTGGGACCGCGTCTGCCCTCGTTCACCTTCTCCCCTCAAGTCCAAGATTCCTACCCCATGTTTGCATAAGACCCCTGCCTGGACTCAGGCCCTCTGGTCCACAAGAACGAATTCTCTAGAGTGTGAAGAGCGCAAAAGGGCCCTACCGTTAGGAAAGAATTTCTACAAGAGACATTCTAGAGACAAACTCCCATGTTAATTCATTCAGAAAAAAAAAATATTTATTGTGCAGCCTCAAAACTAGGCACTGGGAATATAATGGTAATTATGGCAACTTCCCACGCATAAGAGGGATGGATGCTCTGGGCTGTCCCAGGCTTCTGCTCCAGTGTGAGCACACATTTTTAGTCAAAAAGAGGAAGGCCCTAGGGAGGGAAGTAGGACATGTGTTCCATTTGCCCCAGTCAAGGCTGAGCCGGGCTGGGTCCTGTGGTTTACAGCTTTCCAGCAGGGCCACTGCTATGAGCCCTTTGTCAAATACGGCAACTTCAGCAGCAGCGCACCCTCCTACCCTGTGGGTACCACCGTGGAGTTCAGCTGCGATCCTGGCTATACCCTGGAGCAGGGCTCCATCATCATCGAGTGTGTTGACCCCCACGACCCCCAGTGGAATGAGACAGAGCCAGCCTGCCGAGGTCAGTAGGCTCAATTGGATGGGTCTGCCAGGGCAGAAGCAGGGAGGGTGCCAGGGACCCAGTTGCAGAGCCTGGAGCCACAGGGTCCTGTGATATGTGTGATTTAAACTGCCCGCTCAGAAGTTAGGGCAGCAAGGGGAAGCCTCTCTTGTGGGCAGTAGCAGCCCAGGACATGGCAAACGCAGAGGGGACACACCACCCCAGCCTCCCCTGCCTTTCAGCCGTGTGCAGTGGGGAGATCACAGATTCGGCCGGCGTGGTGCTCTCCCCCAACTGGCCAGAGCCCTATGGCCGTGGACAGGACTGCATCTGGGGTGTGCATGTGGAGGAGGACAAGCGCATCATGCTGGACATCCGAGTGTGAGTGGCCACTGGGCTAGGCCAAGCCTGCCCTTGAGCTCTGGGGTCTCTTGCCCAGCCCATCCCGGGGTCCCCAGGCCTGCCCTCCTTGACATACCTCCTCCACAGGCTGCGCATTGGCCCTGGTGACGTACTTACCTTCTATGATGGGGATGACCTGACAGCCCGGGTCCTGGGTCAGTACTCAGGGCCCCGAGGCCACTTCAAGCTCTTTACCTCCATGGCTGACGTCACCATCCAGTTTCAGTCGGACCCCGGGGCCTCAGTGCTGGGCTACCAGCAGGGCTTTGTCGTCCACTTTTTTGGTGAGCTTGCCCCTTTCCCACCCTGCTGCCTGGGGAAGAAGGGATGCCAGAATGCAGACCCCAAACCATGACCAGTCAGAAAGGCCAGGGTGATGAGGGGGCGTCTGAGTGCTCTCATCACCTGAGGAAAGTTAGTCTTGTCCTCCACCTTCTCTGAGGGCCTAGGAGACAGAAGATGGATTTAGGTAAGCAGCAGGAAGAATATCATAACAAAAATTGGGAACTAAGGCAAGGTGCTTGTTTCTACCTTTTGATAATCTTTAATAGAAGGAACAATTTCCCCCACCCTACCTGCCCCCCCCCCCCAGGACTGAGGAACTGGCCAACATGCTTTTGGAGGTAAAGCCAAAGCCTAGATCATACCCTGGAATCTAGAAGACAGAGGACGTGAGCTACAGGCAAAGAGGGGTTCTGGAGTGGGGAGAAATAAGTCACAGCCTGCCCAGGGCAAGCGAAGCCCAGGCCAGAGGGCAGGAGCGGGAGCGCCTTGGGGTGAGGGAGGCTGGCACAGCTGCTCCGGTGCTGGCTGAGGGCCCGCATCTTGTTGCCCCGTGCCCCCAGAGGTACCCCGAAATGACACGTGTCCGGAGCTACCTGAGATCCCCAATGGCTGGAAGAGCCCATCACAACCCGAGCTGGTACATGGCACCGTGGTTACCTACCAGTGCTACCCTGGCTACCAGGTGGTGGGACCCAGCGTCCTCATGTGCCAGTGGGATCTAAGCTGGAGTGAGGACCTGCCCTCCTGCCAGAGGGGTGAGTGCACCTGTTCCCCATGCTCCCCTCCCCAACACAAGCCTCTCCCCTCAATTCTGAACCTGCCTTAGCTGATGTCTTTGAAGTTCCTTCATTTCTCATGGCCTCTGTTTCCTCACCTATAAAGTGGGATAATACCTTTTCACAAGGTTATCCACAAATATCTCGTTCCTGCTAGATGACCAGTCGGAGTTTGTTGACTGATAGATGGGAAGGAGACAAATGAGGGAGGGAGCGTGGGTCAGCAAAATGGCAGGGACAGACAATTAGGGAGTGGAGTCATAAGGCAGGAAGATGCTGACTGGCCTGGAAGAAAGCCAGGGTAGCTTTTGCAGAGTTTTACTCGGGCTACTTCCTCTCATCATCCCTTACCCTAGTGACTTCCTGCCACGACCCTGGGGATGTGGAACATAGCCGACGCCTCATATCAAGCCCCAAGTTTCCTGTGGGGGCCACCGTGCAGTATATCTGCGACCAGGGTTTTGTGCTGACAGGAAGTGCCATCCTCACCTGTCACGATCGTCAAGCCAGCAGCCCCAAGTGGAGTGACCGAGCCCCCAAATGTCTCTGTAAGTGTCAACTGGGTAGAAGTCTCTGGTAGGAGATAAAAGATGCTGCGTCTGAAGACAAGGGGCCTGGCATACTCACTGGCCTCCGCCTGTTGCAGTGGAACAGCTCAAGCCATGTCATGGTCCCAGTGCCCCTGAGAATGGTGCCCGGAGTCCTGAGAAGCGGCTGCACCCAGCAGGGACTACTGTCCACTTTTCCTGCGCCCCTGGCTATGTGCTGAAGGGCCAGGCTAGCATCAAGTGTGTGCCCGGGCACCCCTCACATTGGAGTGACCCCCCACCTATCTGTAGGGCTGGTGAGTATTCTGCCACCCCCAGAACCCTTGCCAAGGCAACAATGTCCAATGTCAAGAACGAGAGCCCCCTACCCATGTCCCTTGATCTCCCCTGTCTCTGCCAAATCCTTGGTGACACCAAGACAAGTGCTGGGCTGGGCTCTCCCTGGCCAACTCCATGCCTTGATCAGCCCACTCCCTGCTTTAGTGGCTCGGCCTACTGGGCTCACCCACTGCCCTTTGGCCTTCCCTCTTGTTCCAGCCTCTCTGGATGGACTCTACAGCGGCCGCAGCCTGGATGGTGAGCCCTCACCCTTGAGGGCCAGGGAAGTAGTCTCCCTGCCCTTGGTTCTCACAGCTCCCAAGCCATGAGTCCCCCTCGGAGGGAGGGCAGAGAACGAAAGAGGTGGAGGGCTAGTAGGCCACAGAGCTTCTTCCCAGCCCCCAGTCCTTAGAGGGAACTTGTGGCCAGATAACCCGGGAAGAGGGGCGGGGATGGGTTCTGGGGTGACAGGGACCTCTGCCCCACTTCTTTCCTCTGTTTTCAGTCGCCAAAGCACCTGCTGCCTCTGGCACCCTGGATGCTGCCCACATTGCAGCTGCCATCTTCCTGCCTCTGGTGGGGATGGCACTCTTGGTGGGAGGCGTGTACCTTTACTTTTCCAGGTGAGTCTGGCTTCCCTTCCTGCCTTACAAACCTGAGTCACACCCAGCCGGTACTCCTGACCTCTGTGGGGCCTCTCTGCCCCACAGGCTCCAGGGAAAAAGCCCCCTGCAGTTGTCCCGAACACGCCCCCGCCCCTATGACCGGATCACCGTGGAGTCAGCATTTGACAATCCCACTTATGAATCTGGAGTAAGTATTCATGCCGACCCTGACACCCTCTCCAGGACCCATTTCTGCACTCTGGGAAGGTACCCCTGAGAGTCTGGTCAAGCCCTCTACACTTTCCCTTTTCCTGGGGTGGGTGGATTATAGGCTGGCAAAGCTTATACAAGTTTCCAACTCCCAGCAGTCTCTTTCCTTTGCAGGAGACCAGAGAATATGAAGTCTCCATCTAGGTGGGGGCAGCCTGTGGAAGCCAGCTGAGCCCTGCATCACAGCCCAGCAGCCGAGCTCCCAGCTTCCTGCTGTCCCTCTGCCTCCTGTACATACCACCTGGGAAGAGACGCTAGCAATCCCTCAAGAAACTGTGCCCTTCCACACCTGCAATGCCCCCCAGGACCTATTTTCTGGGTACCATTGCCTGTTAGGGCCCTTCCTTGGGCCCACGTCAGAGGACATCTGACTGTGAACAGAATGCAGCTGGAACACGTGCATCAAGAACCAGCGTTCTCCTGACCCTCCGTCCTGCCCTGGACTACTGACCTCGAATTCACAGGCAGAGTGGGTACACTGCCCTCCATGTGCCCACCACCCAGTCCTGGCACCTAGCAGCTGTTGTAGGATCATCTTAGTGGCGGAAACTGCACTGGGGCTCTTCTCACAGGGCCTTCACCAGTGGCCAAAACTTCTCTCAGCCCCTCTAGAGAAGTCTCCGGTCTTTTTTCTAAGGCCCCAGGAATTGACATTTCTGCCTCCTGTCCCTTCTTAGTGGAGACAATAATTCTAAGGGGTCCCAAGGGGTCTAGGGACCCTATCAAAGCTCAGATTGGGCTTCCCTAGGCATCATGCTCCACACCAAAGCAGGATACCCCAGCCCCTGGAAGCCCTATGACCTAAGGAGACAGAGACCTACCCCTAATGTCAACCTGGCTATTGCAAGCATCCTCTTGCCCACAAGTCCCTCCACCAACCTCAGCCACTTGCCAGGCTTCCCTCCTGGCCACTGTATTTTGGGAGGAGAGTGGGGCAGACATATTCTGGAGCAGAGCAGAGGTCCAAGGACCCAGGAATTTTGCTTGGAACAGGAATCAGAGAGGCCCAGGAGCTAGCTGCAGGCTACTTTGTACATGCAATGTATTATATGGGGTCTGGGCTCCGGCCAGAGAACAATCTTCTATTTCTGTTGTTTCCTTATTAAAATGGTGTTTTTGAAAAAACCAAGTTAATGGCCCAGTGGATGGTGCTTTCTTGGAACACAGGGACATGGGAGACAAATGGGATATGGACTTCAGGACCAGAAGGCATGCTGGACCCACCAACTGACTGTCCCTAGCTTTTATCAAAAGCCAGTTATATGCAGTGGCTACAGGAACCATTGTCCCAACAAGATCAGTACAACATGGCAGGTAAATTGAAAGCCCCCAAAGCCTGGTACCTCAGGGCTGTGGGAGTCCAGGAATCCAACTACTCGTCCGCCCCCAACATCTCATTTTCTCCTCTCGGCTAGATCCAGAACTATAGGTTAGAACAGTCCCAAGACCCTTCCCAATGGCACTGCATTGCTGACAAGGCCCAGGAAACCTCACGTATCTTCTCCAGTGAGCAAGGTGCAGGAAATTAGACTAGAAATCACAGACTGAATCCCTGAACAAGAAGTCTCTCTTTTTAAAAAAATTTTTTATATATGCATAGAAGAACTGGAGTGTAGGCCAATGGTGATGGAAGTGACAGGATTCATCAGAGCAGAGTGGGGAGCAGAACAGGCAGATCTACTGAAATACACTGCTGAGGGGAGCAGCAGGCAAGACAGGAGAGGTCACTGCACCATATGTGGGTTAGCTCCCTTGCCAAGGGCCAAATTCAGGCCACAGCAGTGATAATAACATGATACCTCTGAGACTTAACCCCTAGACTTCCAGGGAGACCCAAGCCTAGTCTGTCTTGGCCTCAAGAACATCCAGACTACCAGGCATATAGGCAATACAATTCAGGGGCTTGGTTTAGCAAAAGTCCTATTTGTGGGCTCTGAAAAGAGCAGACTGGAGAAGATCTGCCTAAGTTTGCCAGCTCTGGTTTCTCCAGCCCTAATACCCCTACCCTAAACCCCTAGCTTGCATATTTATACTTAGAGGTGTGCTCAGCATGGATGCTCTCAAGCGAAAAGCAAGAGGCAGGTAAAAAGGAGTTATGGGAACTTAGAAGCCAGCAGACACAATCTCTGAAAGAAATAATGACAGCACCAACACCTTCTTCTCCAGTCTTAACCACCTTCTGCTACCCACCTTCAGATAAAGATAGGCCACTTTCCCAGGATGGTGAGGCTCTGTAATTGCATAGTGCAGTGCCTAAATTAGCCACAAGAGGTCACTTCCAAAGGCATCTGTTATCACCTAGTCTCATTAACCTCCCTCTCTTGAAAATCCAGAGCTGGATCTGGGCAGAGGACACCAACTCCTGACCCTCGTGGTCTGCCCTCACTCTCCAAATTCTGAGAGGAAGGTGTGTAGAGTGATTACTTACCTTGACATTTGTCAACAGAGTCAAGTATTATTTTCCTCATTACTCCACTGCCTGTTCTTATTATCAGCTGCAACTGATGGTGTGGAACACAGCAAAGCCTCACTGGTAATGTACCCTTGGCTTATCTGTCCCATAATGCCTTCAGGCTCACACAGCACACAGCTGAGCCCTGATCAGCAAGAAGGAAGCCAGTGAGAAAGGACACAGCTTCTGAGTGTGGCATGAAGTACGCCTCAGAAGAAATTATGTCTGACCGCTTCCAAACATCTAGCTCAGCCGTCCTCTCTGAGAGCCACATCTCTGACCTATAGCTACTAAGATGTCTTGTTTGCTGAAGCTGGTAGAGGGCAGAGAACAGCAGATTCATATGACATTCCCTTTTCCCCCCAGAACAATACAAGCAAGCCATGTACCAAGAGAATTATCAGAAAAGTTAGAAAAAAACGAAGTTTAAGACCACACACTGACATCCCCTCTCTAACTAATTCTTCCTTCCTGCTATAACAATAAAACAGCAACTCACAGTTAGTATGGTGTAATGGACGTCCTGGTCCTGAAGTTAAAACTTCTAGGTTTGCCATAAAATCTTTATGTGAATTAGGCAATCACTGCCCCTCTCTGGAATCTGCATCTGGAAATCAGATTAACATAGATTTCTGTAAGCCCTTTTCAGTATTATGTCTCTGAAAACGCTAAATACCCCCTAACATCAATAGAGAGCAACACACAGGTGCCTGGCAGCAATGCAACTTAAACACCTTGTGTCAAACACAATGATGCCATTCCCTTCCCCCATTGTTTTATTTACAGTCGAGAGATGGGGCGAGGGCCGTGAAGGTGGTGATCCCCGCCCAGAATTCGAGGTGAGGCCTCCAGACTACAAATCCCAGAATACAGCACTTCAGCTATCGTAAGTATCCCTTCCAGGCAGGCATTCTCTTTTCCGGGAGTCCATCCCACCGTGCAGGGCAACGCACGCACTCAGGACTACAACTCCCACAATCCATCAGACCCATCGCGATTCTTGCTCCCAGGGTGCAATGCGCTCTCGTCCGCCCTTTGGACTTCTTGCGCGTTGCAAACTGGGATTTGAAGTCCACTGTAGGCAGGTAGCGGGGCGTTGTCATTACAAACTTCGCTTTTGGCTACCGCTTGAGGAGCAATGCTCGGGAACAGTGAACAGGAGAGTGTGATGACGAGCTGGTGGAAACTCTCCATGCCGCCATCGCTACCACTACGCCAGGCAAGGATGCTGAGGCTGAAATTAACTGTGGGGAATGGTAAGCAAGTGAGAACAGAAGCCATACAATAAGCGACCAAAAGCATCGTTTTCCGTCGCAATGTCTTTTCTTTTTCTCTTTACTAATATGGCTGCCTGGCCCAGCCACACCTGACACTGGAAAGAAACAGTTCAATACAGCATTCCTAAGAGTACTGCTGTCACCCTCAGTTTGCCAACTCCAGGAGACACCACATTTGCTCCTTCGTATACATGCTTGAGGACGCCAAGGACATGGTAGCCTATGTGCCATTACCAAAATGGCGAAAGGAGAAGCATTCTTGTGAGGGCCTGCAAGTAACAATACGCCTGCGCAAGAAGCGGATGTATTGTGGGGCGGGAGGGGAATCGCCCCCTCTACACGCCTGCGCGGGAACCAAACATTCTTGGTATATACATAAACACCAATGGATGAAGCGTCCCCTTCATATTGCGGCTGCGCTATGACCTCCGTGCGCTCTCCAATGCGCCTGCGTGAGACCTCGAGTCCAGCCTTTTTGTTTTAATACGCAGGCGCGAGGGAGAAAGGCGGGGCTTCAGAGCGCCAGACGAATGCCAGCGCGGCTGCGCGCTGGGGGGTATCACCTCACTGCGCCTGCGCAGGCGCCCCGCCGCCGGCTGTCACTGCGGTTGCGCGCGGTGAGCGGCAATCCCGGGGCGCCTGCGCGGGTGGCTTTGCGGGCGCTCGCGGTAAGTTTGCGCCAAGTGCGCGGCAGCCGGGACGCAGACGGCGGCGGCGGCGAGAGGCGGAGCCCGGGGACCACCCCCCATCACCCTGCCCCCCCAGTCACCTCACGTACCACAACCTCACCTAACCTCTCACCCCCCCTCCGATCCCCCCAACCCCGGGATGGCAGCGCCCGCCAGCCTTCCCGACCGGACCAGCGGTCACCAGCGCCGGCTTTAGCCTGTGGGACTAGGCCCCGCCGAGGCCTGACCCCCGGAGTCGGGGCTTACTGTGCAGTCAGCTGCCGGGCCGGGACTGAGGGGCCGCTCCCCCCTCACGGCCAGTGGGGAGGACGCTGCCGTCCAGGGGACTGGGGGCCGGGGGGTGGGGGGGAGCCAGGGCGAGGAAGTCGGGACCCGTGTTGGGGAAAAAGAAGGGGGACCGGGGTCAGGAGCACTCCTTCCCCCCACAACCCCCCTCCCCCTGGGGTTGGGGGGGGCAGAAGCAGAGAGCGCCCAGCCCGGGAGGTGGATGAATGTGGGAGAAAATGGAGACCAAGACGATCGTGTACGACTTGGACACGTCGGGGGGGCTAATGGAGGTAAGAGTGGCCCTCCTCATCCCCTTCCCCCAACCCTGGGAGAGAACCTCCACCCTCCGCCCCACAAAGCGGGTCCTGAGTTCGCAGCGCAGGAAGGCCGGGGGAGGGGGGTTCTTCCTCACCCACACTCTCTCCCATCTTTGCAATTCGGGGGACTGAGCTCAACCTCCGAAGACGTTTGCAGCAGTTTCACCTATCCTCCGCCCTCGATTCCCTCTCCTGAGGCACCAACCCACTCCCTCCTTGCACCGGCGGCCCTCCCCACCCCCTTCTTTTCGACCCCTTTGTGCTTTCCCCAGTATGTCCGGGTACCGGGCTTCAGGCCTCTCCTGAGCCCTGCTTTGGAGTCCCCCACTGTCCATACAAGGAAGTGGCGAGAAGGGAACCGCGCACCCTTCCCATCCCCCTATCCTGATCCTCCCCATTTGGAAGAAGCTGTTCTCCTTGTGGTGCCGTAGGAACGGGAATTGGGTGTGCTCCCCTTGTTTCCGGGGGTTTAGTGGTTCTGGGGACAACCTGGATGGGAGGAAGAAGGACAAAAGGGGGGAGAGGGGTGGGTGACGGAGAAGCCCCGCGAGGGGGGCGAAGGACCGCCCGGGAGCTCCGAGTGTGCACACACTCCGTTTGTATGTGTGTGCAGCAAATCCAAGCTCTGCTGGCTCCCCCCAAGACGGACGAGGCAGAAAAGCGGAGTCGGAAGCCTGAGAAGGAGCCCCGGAGAAGCGGCAGGGCTACCAACCACGACAGCTGTGATAGCTGCAAAGAAGGTGGGGATCTCCTGTGCTGTGACCACTGTCCGGCTGCCTTCCACCTCCAGTGCTGGTAAGTCTGGAGCCCTCTTTGGAGCCCCGTTGGCTAACCCTTTCTGCACATTCCTTCACCCGGCCTACCCTGCCTGCCGAAATAACGGGCGCTTGCAGCCGCTAGCTGACTTTCTGCAGCCGCTGGGGTGAGAGCCTCCCAGCCCCCAGGTGCCGGTCCGGATCTGGCCGTTTGTAGCGGGAGGGAACACCAGTGATGGGTCTGAACCCAAAGGTGGGGGTTGGGAGGAATGGAAAGAGCCCCATCTGGGGTTGGAAGTCGCTGGGGAGACGGGACTTAGCCGGTCGGGCACAGCCCGCGGTGGCGAGGAGGAAGGGGAGGAGCTCCGGGCCCTGTGCCGCGCGCCCGCGGCCCTCGGATTCTTGCCGGGCTGGGCTCTTCGGGTGGGTGCGCATAGTTCTCGGTCCCTGAACTGCCCTGGACCAGACCCTGGGAACCGGGCACCCAAGTGCTTTCGGCTGTGGAAGAAATCATGGAGGGTGTCTCTCGAGTCCGAATCTTCTTTGCTTCTGTGTTTACAATATGGCGACCTGCCTTTAAATTATATTTTTATTCTCAGCGCCATTTTGGCTGTATATATGATTTGCAAACGTCTCACGGGAAACCATAGGATAGCCCCAGAGTCCTGTCTGCATAAGCTCCTTGAGGCCCGGGACTGGGAACACGCCGTTTGGGTCCCCATTCTCTGTCTCCGTTTGCCCCCTGTTGCCTCCCGGAGCTGCCTCTTCCCTCCCTTCCCCTGCCGGAGCAGCTGCCTCTTAGGAAATCGGGCAGGGTTAGACAATTAAAATTGCCCTTGGGCGCCGATTTCACTTATCCGCTTGGGATGGGTGAGCTCTTCGCTGCAAAATTCTTTTCTGCCTGGACCGGATTGTGTGAGGTGGTTCCGCGAGGGCATTTTTAAGGAGCGGAGAGCTGGAGCGCTCTGCGCTTTTTTTTTTCCCCCTCACTGAACACGAGGGGAGGGGAGAGCCCGAAGAGAGAGGGAGGGACCTATGTTGATCGCTGGCTGCCTGATCCTCCTCAACAGCAAAACCCAGAACAATCCGACCTAGAAGATTTTAAACTCCAGTTTTTACCCGAAGAAATCACCTCTACCCGCCACAGAAATCCCATTTTTGTTTGGAGAACCCAGGTTTCTTCTTGTTCTTATAGATCTTGTTCTGTTGTTCAGCAACAGTTGACGGAGGCAGGCATTTGTGAAAGGAGAAGGGCTGGACTCAGCTGGAGAGCGGGAAGGAGAGGGAGCTGTTCTGTTCCCACTGCTTTTTGGACATTGCCTTATTTATAGCTGCCTGGTTTTTTTTTGTTTGTTTGTTTGTTTTGTTTTGTTTTTAAGTGAAATTTTCCTTAAACTCCCTACACAGTTGCATTCACATTCCGTCTTTTGGTTTATGGAGTAGTGCCTACAATATATTTGTGCTAATTGCAGGTTTTGGAACACTTATTAAACAGATGACTGATACTGGGCAAATTAAGTCTGTGGTCAGAAGTTATGTAGGAAGCTCCCATTACCATTCCAAAGATATTTTTGCCCAGGAGGGCACCCCATCTTGGCTTATAATGCTGCAGGGACAAAAATTATTATCCTAGAGGAAGGTTTGCTGCTGGCTTTAAAAATTTTATTATGAAGTGACTAATGCCAGCAGGATCTGTGGTTTTTAGGCTTTGTTTCCTGTGAGGTGTAATCCAACTGCGAAAACACCTTTGCTCAAGTTTCCAATGCTATTATTGAGCACCAAAGACGTTTGCACCTGGATATCTCGTGTTGCTTACCAGTCATTCCCAGTTGCTTACAGTTTTTATTGTGTGTGCTTGTTTGATACATACACTAGAACCCAGTTGTTAACTTCGTACTTCAAAAGAGAGGTTAATGTTTTACCTCTAGGATAAAGCTAATGTTATCCAAGAATGGTAGCCATTCATCTTCACCCATATTGAGTGAGAATTTTATAAGCTCTGTTATCTCTAGCCTCATTTGTTTTATAAAGTTGAAATGGTTTATTAGAAATTCCAGGCATGACAAGAATGTGGTGTTTTGCTCAAGATTGGGCTTCTAAACCCTAACTTCTGAATCTTCTAATTGGATGAGTCTGAGTTTTGTCAAGTTATAACAATAGTTTCTACTTAGCTGGAGGAGAAAAGACTTACCTGTTGGTAAGATTCAGACTTGCCCAGACTCTGCATTTCATTGGCTACTTATTTTTTTAGTCTGTGACTGGGAACTGGTGAGCAGAGATTTAAGAACCCTAGTAATTGAGGCAGGGCTTGTTTCACATCTCCAGTTCCTGCTTTGAAGATGTCAGTACTGATTGTACCTTTGACTTGAGTTATTATAAATCACAAAACATTCTAGCTATTGGCACAAAGGCAGGAAGCCTTCTTTCAAGTGAGACTTATCCCACTTTCCTGCCTCCTACTGCACACTCTTTCCAGCACAAGTGAAGCACTTCATGAACCACCTCAAGCAGTTGTTTGGTCAAACAGTTAACGTCTCAGAAATTTTTTATTCCTAAGTGTGCTCGTGTTTATTTCTCACATTATTGCTTACTTGTGCCATGTGGGAGTGAGGTTAGGAGGTGTGGCTCTATTTTTTTTCTTTCCTTTGTAACTAAGGTTGGGTTATTGAGATATTTATACTAATGATAGTTTTCCTTCCTCAAAGATGGAGTTTTATAAAAAGTTTAGATCATAATAACAGTACTGTTGTGGGACTTGAGTCAAGGAGCTGTGATGCAGACCTTTTTTGGTCTTTTGTGTGCCTTGCCAGCTTGTTTCACAGTGAACGGGGACTAGCAAGATATTCCAGAAGTGGATTCTAGGCAAACTTTACCTCCTTAGCGTAGTGACATAGCCATAACCACAGGGGATTTTTCTAAGATAAACTACAGGAGGAAATGACTGGTCAAATAAGCTTTGTCTTTTCGCAGGGGCCAGTGCTCTATAGGAAGAACAGCCATCTCTTCCCAATTAGACTGAGAGCCCTATTTCTGGGTTTTCTGTAATGATCCTCTGGGTGAGGTCATGAATTGTTTTGTGCTTAGTGCCATGACCTCACTGAACAGTTAAATTTGAGGAGCTGGTGTCTTTGTATTTAAGAGATAGAATGATCATTTTAATCCAAGTTTAACTGGTTTATCAATTATTCAGAGTGGTAGTAGGGGTTACTAAACCTGCCCCTGAAGAACTGGAAAGGGATATGGTTTGAACCTGGTGAACCTGACCTTTATCATAATCGTGGTGCCATAAGTTGAGTCTTTAGAAAATACTAATCTGGTGTTTAGGACTGGCACCTAAAATTGGCTTTTAAAAAATTACAGTAACTGGTGGAACTCTAGTTGCCACAGTACCATCTTTTTGTTTAAGATTTGATAGGATTGTACTCTGATAAAGTAAATGCCATAGGACATCAGTAATGAAGCTGACTAAAAACTGATGATTTCCTCTGATTGCTTTCTGGTGGCATTTTGCTTCAAACAAACTGAGGGACCAAAACAGTCTGATTGAGAAGTGCATCTACCTCAGCAGACCTCAGCATGGTCGCTTCCCGTCAGACAGATTTCTGTAGCATTTGCCTCCGCATGTTATATTTGGAATTGTTGGCCGGCTTTCCTCTCTCTGGTGTTGGCAGCAAGATCCAGAATGAGGTTTTCGAAGAATGAGAGTAAAAAGGTCTCTGTGCACAGGCAAAACTAAGCTCAGCTTGGAGTTTTGCATATTTAATTTACAGTGAGTCATAACAAGAAAGGTTTCACACATAGAGTAGAAAATTGCCTTGCAGAAAGTCTTTGCTGTTTAAACTTTTTTTTTTTTAAGATTTATTTATTTATGCATAGAGAACTGGTACAGGCCAGAGGTACAGGGGCAGTGAGAAGGTTCACCAGAGACAGAGTGGGGAGCAGAACAGGCCCATTGAGGAAGTACACTGCTGAGGGGAGCAGCAGGTGGGTCAGGGAGGTCTGCCAGGCCATGTGGGTCCCCTCTCTGGCAGGGAATCAAACTCATGCTGAAGTAGTTTTAGCTTTGTAGTGCTGTGCGTTAACCCACTGCCCCACTAGGGAGGGCCCTGTTTAAACTTTTAACGAGTTGATTTTTCTGATTTGTTTAGTATATTTAAAATAGTATCAGGCTGAGTGATGAATTAAAATATATTTATTTTGGCTACTACTTCTGACATTGTAGTATTTGGAAGTCTGGCACTGAAGATGTGACAGCATCTGAACTGCCTCTCCTCATCCTTCCTCTCAATAGTCGAATGATTTAACAATAAACAACCCTAATTTTCTTTTATGTGTATTTTGTTTTATTTTTGTTATGTTGCATTAGAATCTGTGTGGTGTTGGTTTTTAATGGTTCACTCAAAAAGAAAGGGTCCAGAAACTCAAATTCACATACATGCTTTTAAATTAAATGTGGGACTCAGAGACTAATTTTTTTAAAAAGATCTATTTATGCTCATAAGGACTGGAATACAGGTCAGAGGTGTGGGGGGGGGGGTGAGAGAATTTACCAGAGACAGAGTGGGGAGCAACGGGAGAAACAGGAGAGGTCTGCCACGTCATGTGGGTCACTTCCCTGGCTGGGGATTGATCATGTTGCAGTGCTTGCTTCATAGTGCTGTGCTTTAACCCATTGTATCACCAGGGAGGGCCCAGAGACCAATTCTTAAGAAACAAGTGTTATAGTTAAAAGATAAAAGATAAAATCACCCTTTAGAAATACAGTTTATATTTGGTGTGTATATTTACTCATAAAATGTTTTTAACCCAGACCCTTCCTGGTGGTTCAGCGAGTTAAAGCACACCACTGCAAGCTTGCTGTAACCACTTCAGTGCAAGTTTGAACTTGCATTTCCATTCCAGTGCAAGTTTGATCCCTGCCGGGGAGGTGATCCACATGGTGCAGCAGATCTCTCCTGTGTCGCCCTGCTGCTCCCCTCAGCAGTGTACTTTGTCAATCTGCCTGTCTTGCTCCCCTCTCTGTTTCTGGTGAATCTTCTCACTGCCCCTGCACCTCTGGCCTGTACCCCAGTTCTTTTTGCATAAATAAATAAATCTTTAAAAAATATTTATAACCCAGATAGCTTTGGTTAAGAAAGGAAGCATCAGAAATATTAAAATGGAAAAGGTGTGGCCATTTTTGAGTGACTTAAGAGAAGTTGGTACTGCTGTGGGATATTTTTTATTTGGGGCCTGTCCCAAAAATAATTACCATGCTCAGTGAAATATCAGATGCAGTTATAATCTCATCAGTTGCCAGCTTTTCCA
Source organism: Condylura cristata (assembly GCF_000260355.1). Lineage (NCBI taxonomy): Eukaryota > Metazoa > Chordata > Mammalia > Eulipotyphla > Talpidae > Condylura > Condylura cristata. Next base: position 35,856,381 of record NW_004567118.1, read on the forward strand.
TAAGGCTCTCAAAGTACCTTTTAGGTGGGCTTCACTCAGTACTACTTTCATGTTAATCTTGGATTGGATTCATGTTGCTCTGTTTTATATTTTTAATCAAGTGTGTCTCCAAGAGAATTCTTTCAAGTCAAATCATTCAGGTGATTTGCCTATTTGAAATGAAGAGATACAACAGTCTTCTATTGTGTATTTAATGAAACACTGGTTTTTAGTAAACAATGCAGGTAACAAGCGATACTTGCCACATTTATCAGTATTTCATTCTTTTTATGGCTGAATACTGTTGTATGGCTCTATGACGTTTTGTTTAACCATTCATCACTTGATGGACATTTGGGCTGTTTTCACTTTTGCTGCTGTGAATTATGCTATACACATTGTATACAAGCTTTTGTGTGAATATCTATTCATTTCTCTTAGGGCATATACCAAGGAATGGAATTGCAAGTTCATACGATAATTCTTATTTAACCTTTGAAGAACTGCAAGGTTAGGTCCTAAGCTGGCTGTGTTATTTTATATTCCCACCAGCCGTGTATGAGCATTCCGGTTTCTCCACCGCTTCACCAAGAACTTGGTATTACCTGTCTTGATTAAAGCCATCCTATATTTGCAAAGAATTATCTTGGTTTTTTTTTGTTTTTTGTTTTTTGTTTTTTTTTTGTATTTCCCTCATGGTTAGTGGTATTGAACATCTTTTGATGTGGGTATATTTTCTTGGAAAAATGTCTCTCCTGTCCAATTTGATTTGGGTTGTTTTAAGTTACTGACAACAGCTTAGGCTGAAAAATAGCTCCAGATCCATTTTGAACTTGGTTAAAAAAAACAAAAGGGTTGTTCGTACACTGCAGTGACCTCACTTCTTTATGTGTGTCTTTATATAAGCCCAGATAGCAATAATAGGAAGACAGAGTGCAGAGAATATTTGCGTAGAGGTTTTATATAGCTCATAAAAAGAAACAAGAGTTTGCTTTGAAGCTCCCAAGAGGATTTTTACTACCTCGAAATGCATGTGTGCTGCTTCTTCATAGAAATGGGTGCATCTTTTCTCCTGTAAGTGACAAGGGTATTAGAAAATAGTTGAAACTGAGTATTCTTTATTCTTGGTTAAGAGTAAGAGTGTTGAATCCATCTCATAACTTCTTGTCCCACTCCCAGCAAATACAATTCCTTGGGTATATAGTTAAAAGCAAGCCGTTCTATTAGAAGATTCTGGTTGGTTTATGACGGTACTTAATACATTAATGCAGCATAGGCCTCTGGAAATGCGTTATTGTTTTGTTTATTGAAGTGACACTGTAGATTTCAGTTGTAGTTTCTCACGTCAGCAACTGTATATACCATACCACCCCCACCACCAAATGTCCCATCACCATCCACCAGCAGTCATTTGACCCCCTCACCCAGTTCCCCAACACCCACCATCTGATAACCACTCCTCTGTCTGTTGTCAGTCAGCATTTTATTTTTGTTTTATTTCTTTGCTTGCCTTTTTTCCCCTTTATATTCCACAATTGAGTGAAATATTAGTCTTTTTTCTTCCACCTTGTCTCACTTAGCATGATCTTGTCAGTGTCCATCCATGTCAAGGAGGTGAATTATTGTTTCAAGGTGCCAGGGTTTTTTGTTTGTGTTTTTAAGATTTATTATTTATTTATGTATACAAGAACTGGGGTGTAGGCCACAGGTGAGAAGGAGCATTTACCAGAGACAGAGTGGAGAACAGAACAAGCACATCAATTGAAATATGCAGCAGAGGGGAGCCACTTGGAGACAGGAGAGGTCTGCTATGCTATGTGGGTCAGCTCCCTGGCTGGGATGGAACTCATGGCACAGTGGCTGGTGGTAGCTTCATAGTATTGAGACTCCAACCCCTATACCACCAGGAAGGCCCCACAATGCCAAAGTTTTAAATCACCAGAGCAGAGGTAAAAGTGTTTTTCCTCAACCCCTCCACTGTGTACTTCTTTCACTTAAGAGCCCCCAGGGAGTACAACATGGCCAACTTCACTGCCATGAGTGACACTTATAAGAGCACCTCAGCATAATGCTAACCTCCCAAGAGACAGGATAGGAGTATAGCTGTTCTCCTGCCAGTTTCCTGAAAGAGGAGGACATTGTATTCAGTGCAAGTCCTGGACCAAATTTCAGAAAGGCACTTTGGTATTGCGGATTTGTCACCATGCCCAGGACGCATGCACAGGTCACTTAGATGACTGCTTTTCCCATGACTCGAGCAGTTAAGAAGAATAAAAAGGTGAACTTCTTTTTCTGACTGCTATTTTCAGATATCATAATCTTCATTCTTTAAATCTACAGTTATTTCTAACTGGAGATATCAGCAGATAAGAATAAAGATGAAGTTTTAGTACATTTGTGTAGGAAGCAAAAGACACGGAGAGGTACAACAAACACTAATAAAGGAAAAATCATTGATGTGGTCCATCAGCAGAAAGAAACTTGGCTACCACATGGTGTTGTTGAATTCATAGTAAGCAGATACCAAGTACACCTTGCAAATTGCTGAAATTTGCTAAGTTATAAAAAAACTTGACTCATTCAAGTTTTGTAGTCATCTACTAAGTGCTCGGTAAACTACTTGAAAGCCAAAGCCATTTCCTCTGTTCACTGCAGTGTTATACCTAGTGATATTACAAATGAAAGACAACAAAGATAAACACTTGACTAGAAAATAGAAATGATGCATGGGTTTTTCCACATGGATGGTATCTTTGTTAGCACAAACACACACACAGTGATCATCCTTTCCCCCTAATTATGTTTGCTTTCTGCGTTAATAGTTTTGGTGTTTAGTCTATGCCCTTACCTCCTTTCTGAGGAATTATGTATCTCCCAGGAAATGTTTCTCTTTCTTGAAAGGACAAAAGATATATGGAGTAACCCAGTAACCTTAGGAAGGGGAAAAACAGACACAGGCGTTCCATGTCTGAGCCTAGTATCGGTCTTCTCTGCTGCTGTGGACTCTGCGTCAGGGTTTGGTTGGTTGGCTGTTTTTTATGAGCTTGTGTGAGCAAGAGGACTCTCTTCAATGTTTGGATTTAACCCTAACCCCAAAACTTCACTGTCGGGCCAGGCAGGGGGGTGAGGGAAGCTCTTTGAATTGCTAGCTTGAGTTCTAGGATAGAATCCTGTTTGTGGCAGCACAAGCACATTTATAGGCTTTTATCCAGCTGTGATCCACAGGGTTGTTGAATATTATTCCTCCTCTTTGAATTGTGCAGAGGACAGAGCAGAAAATCTAATGAAATACACATAGCTTCAAGTGATTTTAGATAAATCTACATTACAATACTGGGCAATGTAGAGTTACTTGTTCTTTCCATCTACTCTCTTGTGATGAGCTGGAAGTTTAAGTCCCATGTGCATGGAACTGTCAGATTTCTGCTGATTCTTAATTTTAATGAAGCTCTAGAAACATCAAAGGGAAATTCTACAGTGAACTTTTTCTATTAACAATTATCAGTGATTAGTAAACATCAGTGGTCAAACTACATCATGAAAATTATACTCCCATTAAGTATATCTGTAATTTTTTATAAGTCTGTACATTGATTCATTGTTGAGCTTTTTTGATCTTGCTTGTCATGTTTTGAAAGAGTACCTTAAATGTAGGGAGAACTCTGTTACTAATTTTGACCTTTTGATAAACATTGTTCTGTCATAGTTTTGGGTTGCTTTATTCCACTTTTGTTATCCTTGTGGTTTTGCCTGACAGATGACACCTAGCCATTCTAACTTAATTCTAATACCTAATTCTGTGCTAGCAGACATCCAGCGAGAATGCAGTTGTTAGTTGAAGCTGTATGGAAATTATCTGTAGTTTTATTAGACTAGTATGCTTGGTATATACTCGCTTCAAGTTTTACCATTTGTGTACACACATTTAGGCCTAAAGGGTGATCATTCGTTGGTTAGGGGCCATCTGAGAAAAAAAAGAGACCAAAGGGAAAAAATCGTGGCACTCTGACTCTGAGAAGTATGTTCAACTCCTAAATAGGTCACTGGGGGATATAACTGGAAGGTTTCAGAAGCCCAAGTCAGCACTTAGCTGTGGCATCAAACCACGACAGCACAGTTTGACAGCATGCCCAGAAGATTACTTCAATCATGTAGGATGTGGAGCTTTGAGGTTTATGAATAAAATTGAGGGCGGGGACCAGGGTAAAAGGAGGGAATGCGCCCTACCTCTGCTCTTTGGGCCCAAATAATAGCATTATTCTCCCTCCCTCTTTCCTTTTTTCTTTTTCTTTTTTTTTTTTAAAGATCCTGTCAGAGGAAGGCAAATGAAGCAGAAATCCTCAGGAAAAAGCAGCTGTGTCTTAAGTATTTTTTGTTTTTGTGGAGGCTTTTTTTTGTTTGTTTTTGTCCCAGATCTTTAAGTATAAAACCTGCTCTCTGTGTTTGGTTGGATTTCAATTAAAGACCTTGTTCGTTTTCTTTGTTTTCCAAGTCATTATAGAATTTTAAGTCTGATGTCTTTAACATGTGAACTGGCCCAGATTCTTTGAACTACATCTGCAAGAAGAGGGTGACCTGGCTATTTTCTTGTTCTTGCTAGTCCACTGAAATTTGGGCATTGGACAGTACCCCATTTTGCATACCTCCAAGACTCTTCTAATACACATCTGCAATTGATGGCTCTTTTTTCCAAGGCAATACTCTAATAAGAGAGTTGGAACAAGAATGTTGAAGCCAAAGTGTAGAGAAGTTAACGGAGGCAAACACCTGGTATAACTGTTGGTGCTCTTCCCTCCCCCTCTCCATCCCTTTCCCCTGCACTAACTTGTAACTCTCTTCTCCAGGTGTCCTTCATTGGGAGTATGCCATTAGCCAGCTCTACATAGAAGGCAATAAAATTTGAGGGCATAATCAGCTAGTTTGAAAGAATTGTACGCCTGTGGAAGTGACGCAACTAGTTCAGTTTCTCAATGGGGCATTTGTAATGGCCTGGCACTTCATTGGTTTCCTTTTTAACACTGCCGCTACTGAGGCTTTGCATGAAAAAAAAAAAAGGCAGTCCTTCTATTTTTTATGTACTTTGTGGCATTTACTGTATTTGAGTTAGTAGCTGGGATGAACGATGGCAAGGAATTAAGGTTCAGAGGCCCCATGAGCTTTCACTCTGCTTTTATCTCGGATATGACCATCTTCGATGCCTTTGAAAGGTAGCCATGCTGGAATGGATAAAAACTGATGCTCACACAAGTGTCCAGAGGAAGCTCACTATAGCTAACATTTAAATTTCAATAAATTTTGTTCCTTCAAAACATAGACCTTTAAATTTGGTTATATTTATACATTTTTTTTTATACATCTTTTAAGAGAGCTTTCAAATTAAACTTTACCCAGCCCTCCTTAGCTTTTCCAGAACAAAAGCTGGTTTCAATTTATAAAAGGTTTTTTTTCTGTGCTTGAAGGCTCCTTTGCAGATCAAGATGGCTGCTGGGAGGCTGAGACCTGATTGTGGGCCTGTCAGCAATCACCTTCACTCCCATTTTGGCTGGTATAGCACATTTCCTGAGCTGGCTGAGTTGGCTGAGGGCAGCTGGGCTATTCTGACCAAAAGTAGGCCTGTTCTGAGCGTGTATTGTCTTTGTAGTTGATCTTAAACAATGCCTTTAAATATAATGCAGGATTTTTATCTGGTAGTGGACCTCAGATGAATGGATGGGATCCATGAACTGTGAAATTAAAAATCAAAATTTGCACGGTGCTATTGTTTGCTCTTGAACATCTCCCTACTACCACCAAAAAGTGGGGGGTGGGACACAGTTGATGGTGGGGGTGCCATGATATCTTAGTCTGACATTTTATTTCATCTTAAGCATACACACACACACACACACACACACACACACACGGCTACAGCACCTCTGATTCTTGGAGAATAATAGGTTGTGACAGCAGGGACCCTAACAATTTGTGCAACTGACCTCTTTTAGAAGGGGACCCAAGTTAGTATATTGTATACAGACACACAGTGTTCGCATAGCGACCCTGTTCAGTGTTCGCATTAACTAGAATATTTTGACGGTCCAGGAGAAGAAAATGGAATGTTTTAATCTACTTGCTTCCTTTTGTTCTAAGATTTAACACCAGAGCTTTTAATTTGGTTAACTGGGGTTTCATGTAGCTTAAGCCTGCCTTTGGCTCGAATTTAATGTCAGTGTCACTTAGCTGGATGGACAGTTGCAGACCATACATCAGTAATCTAACATTAGGAAAAAAAAGTCCAGAACCCAAACCATCGTTATCTGCTTGTTAGAACACAGAAAAATAGCTCTGAAATAAAAGGCAGTCTTTCTGCTTCCCCTGTCTCCCTCTCTCCCTCCACCTCTCCCCTCCTCCCTTTGTTCTCTCCTTCCCCTCCCCCTTCTCCCTTCCAGTTTCATATTGAAAAACTGCTTGTGCTGGATGGATAATTAACGCAGTGCTATGGAGCAACAGGTCCCACTGGTGGCGACTAAATCTGAAGTAAATGTTAATATCATGCAGGTTCACATGTATTAATAGGCGAGGGAGATGAATGAGGTTAGGCGCAGATCAACCACACAGTATATGACTTGAAATAGATCCTTTTAATTAGAGAGCCAAGAACCATGACAACTACCAACATCTTCCACCTGCAGTGGTAAGCTGCAGCCTCATTAGTGAATGAAAGAGGCATTCTAAATTAAAACTGGACTCCCTCCTTTGGCTGTGAGTTGGGATAATTTGGCTCTGGGCTTTGAATCTTTGACACTGACTGGAAGAGGTCTGTCAGTGTAGGCATTACATTTAGCTGAGGGGTGTGTGTTTTTGGTTTCCTCTTTGATGACTCCAGAAGTAGATCCATATTGCCACCCACATCAGCAATAAAGATTGGTCATTTGGATTTTTTATGGGAGTCTAGATGCTGGAGCCCTGCAGAGGTTTTGACCAGCTTTCAGTTTGGTTGTGCACAGATGTTACTGTTAACAGTTGATAAGCCCTCTCAGGTGTCAGAGAAAACCACATCAAACCGAGGTGAATGTTTTTCAATTATACAACCTCTGAAGATATTATAAACTACCTTGCAGCTAACAGAATGTCTGTAAGATTAGACAATTGTTAAATAACAAGTTAGGAATCCGTGAACAGACACTTTCTGGTTAGGAATAGCTAGGCAGAGCTTTTTAATCTAAGATTTGGAAGAAAACATCCGTATTATTGAGCATAGGAAGATATTTCTGCAAAGAGTTCATTCTCGGGCCACTCTGTTCTCTACCTGTGGAAAGGGATGACTGTTTTGGAGCATTTTAGGCCGAATAATTTTGAAATCAAAAAGTAGAAGCCCTTGTCCTGTTAAGCTAAAGAGCCACCAATTTTCCAACACAAACCAGCTCACATATGGAAGACAGCTATTCCAATGCACACCTTCCTTCCGGGACTTGGACAGTTTTCAGAAGGAACTTAAACATTCAAATACTGTGGGGCCCTCCCTAGTGGCACAGTGTGTTAAATGCAGCACTATGAGGCTATCTGCAGACACTGCAGCATGAGTTCAGTCCCCAGCCAGGAAGCTGACCCACATGCCCCAGCAGACTTCTTGCTTGCTGCTACCTTCAGCAGTATACTTTGTCGATCTGCCTGTTCTGCTCCCTACTCTGTCTTTGAATCCTCTCACTGCCCCTGCATCTCTGGCCTGTACCCCAGTTCTGTATGCATAAATAAATAAATGTTAAAAAAAAAACTACTGTGCTCTCATTAGACTTAAACATTCCTTTCCAGTAAAATATCCCCATTCCCAAAACCTTTCTTCCATCAAGTAGTTTTCAAAATGCAAACGTACAAAATACAGAAACATACCTGCTTCTAAAGTTATACTTTGTTCTTGAACATCTTGAGATCTGTAATCATCCCTGAAGGGTCACTAACCAATGAGTTCAATTTGTTGAATAGCTCTGAATTATGGGGAGAATCTGGGGAAGAGGCTGTCATCACCTTCAGGTGCCAAAGAATCAAACTTCTTGCATTCTCCATTGAATTTGGAACCAAAGAGTGGTTGAGTTTTATATAGGTTTGTGTGGCAAGAGTTAGTTTGCAGTTGACTGAGGTCTCATTGCCTCTTTTTCACACTGTCTTTCGGTTGTGGTCTCTGAGAGTAAAGATCATATCTCAGAACTTACCATTTAGCACCTTGCCTAACATAAAGTAAGTGTCCAGTAGATGCTCAAGTGGATGAATGAATTTGGTCCTTTCCCCGTAAAGGCTGTGTTTCTTGATGTAGTAAATTCATAAACTAATTGCTTTGTGTTCTTCCTCCACTATGGTTGGTACCTCCAGTATAACATTGCAGTGAGAGTTCAATAAATATTGACTGATACATAAGGAAATGCTCGACCTTGAGATTGAGGAAAATAATCCTGATGGATATTCTGCTGTGTTCTCTAGAACTAAGGAACTATGAAAGGTTTTAAGATTTATTTATGCACACAAAAGCTGTAGTAAAGGCCAGAGGTGCAGGTGGTGAGAGGATTCACCAGAGACAGAGTGGGGAGCAGAACAGGCAGATCCACGAAGTACACTGCTGAGGGGAGCAGTGGGTGAGACAGGAGAGCTCTACTGTGCAACATGGGTCAGCTCCTTAGCCAAGAATTGAACTTGTGCTGCAGTGGCTGTGGATAGATCCATAGTACTGAGACTTAACCCTTTGTACACAGGCAGGCCTCCAAAGTTTTGTTTGTTTGTTTGTTTTCCCCAAAGTTTCTTTTAAATGTAGCTTGGGCTCAAGATTTGAAGGAGCCAGATGACTACTACCAATTCTGCTACTTTACTCTGTGACTTTTGAATGGACAGTTTCCTCACCTGTACCATGGGAATAAAATTATTGCACAGTATGGTGATGATCATACAAGCGCACTTGCAAAAGCATGTTGTGAGTTACAGTATACTCTCTAGATATAAGATGAGATTCTAAGATTTGGTGATTAGGAAGCATATTGATGTCTTTACAGCAGCACTGGTTCATTACAGTGTTTTCACTGCTACGTAGCGGAAACTGAGAAGTAATTTCATCATCACCTGACTTGAGTTTTAATGATTTCCTTTTGTAGAAGATGGCTCTCAGCATCTTGTCCTTATTGATATATGGGGACTAGTGGGTGCTTGGGCAGAGCCTTGTTTTTCTTGATTTAAGGATTCTGTTATGCATATAATTTTTTCAAAGTTGCACACTAATGGCAATATAATTCTTTTATTTTTAAGACATATTTATGTATGCATACAGAACTGGGGTACAGGCCAGAGGTGCAGGGGCGTGGGAGGATTCACCAGAGACAGAGTGGGGAGCAGAACAGGCAGATTGACGAAGTACGTTGCTGAGGGGAGCAGCAGCCAGGACAGGAGAGGTTCCATGTGGGCCATCTCCCTGGCCAGGGATCAAACTTGTGCCGAAGTGGCTAGCTTTGAGTGCTGCACTTTAACTTCTGTGCCACCAGAGAGGGCCATGAAAATATGATTCTTGCGGGGTAAAGGAGCTTTGAGTTAGGGAAGTCTTCAGAATATGTACATGAGTACCCCAAAGCTGCAGAATATCCTTTTTCTGTGGAATACTGTTAGTTTTTCTGATGCGGAGCAAAATTAGTCTGTTTGCAAAACAGTTTCTGAGTCTATTACTCCAATGTCAGCCTGCCTCTTGTGGAATCATTTCATGAATAAATTCTTTTCCTCTATGTATTTAAATTTGAGTAACTTGAATTGCAAGGAACAAAGAGGAAACATTAGGAGGAAGCTTCATGATGTCTTCCATTTATGCCAATGATATTCATTTCCTAAAAACTTAAGACTTGTCTTCTTTATCATCCCTTCTTAGATATTAATGCCTTTTTTCAAAATTCCAGGTTTTTAAATTTATTATATCTCTGAGAAAGCAGCAAGTCCCAACAAGAAAGGATGGCCTCATTCTTTGATGTTCTGTGTTTACCCTGGAGATAAGACTCTGATGTCCCTCTGCTGCTCTCTAAAGTCATGGCCTTTATTCAACTCATACTTTAGGGCAGACAAGAAGGGTTTACAGTCATAATCTAGAGTTCTGAAGTTTGTGTTTTGGGTGTTTATTTTTTAAATGTTTGTTTTTGTTTTTTTTGTTTTAAGATTTATTTTTGCATACAGGAACTGGAGTGTAGGCTAGGGGTACAGGGGAGTGAGAGGACTCACCAGAGACAGAGTGGGGAGCAGCAGGCAAGACAGGAGAGGTCTGCTGTGCTGTGTGGGTCACCTCCCTGGCCGGAGATCAAACACATGCTACAGTAGCTATGGATAGCTTCATAGTGCTGAGACTTAACCCCTTGTGCCACCAGGGCGGCCCTCTTAATATAAGTTTTAAGTTTTTTTTATCCCTGTGTTAAGAAATAGAAGTGAGATTAAATATCAGATTAGAATGAATAGGATGGGGTAAGATTCAGTATGAAGTTTAGGTTACGAGTGTCAATTTTGCCTCCAGTGTGGTCTTTTTGTTTTGTGGCTTAGAAAACAAGAAATTTCATGTGTAATTTAACCAACAAAGCAAGTGCTTGCCCAGTTATGTTGCTTTGTCTCATGACTTTGGAGGAATTATACTCACTTCCTAGAAACCATTCTTTTTTTTTTTTAAGTGTTCCCCAGTTCTTAAAAGATTTACTGAGTGCCTACTATGTGTCAGGCATTGTGCAAAGTGCAGAAGTACAAAGATAAGTGAGGTGTAGAGAAGGGGTTGGGTGTATAATAGTTTTAGTGAAATGTGACAAAGAAGTGCTGTGGAGAATAAGGGACAAAGAAAACTTTCAGGGTATCATACCTGACTTGAGCCCCACCATGTGTAGGAGTGGGGAAAGGCTCAACCTTCATGGTTGTAGTAGTGACTGAAATGAGCAGAGGTACAGAGTTGAACATCAGCCTGAACTGTGTAGATTTGTGGAGCTGGGAAAAGAACCAGGGTTTTGGCCACGGGTCTTAGCTGAAATACTGAGAAGCTTGAACTTCATGCTGTAAATAGATGGGATAGAGGCAACATTGAAAGGCTTTTTTTTTTTTTTTTAAGCAAAGTGATAACAACTGTTTATGTTTAAAATAAATGATTCTAGGCCCTCCCTGTGGCACAGCAGGTTAAAGCACAGCACTGTGAAGTAGCCGCGGCCACTTTGGTGAGAGTTCAGTCCCTGCCACAGAGGTGATTCACATGGCCCCGCAGACCTCTCCTGACTCGACCGCTGCTCCCCTTAGCAGTGTATTTCGTCAATCTACTTGTTCTGCTCCCCTCTCTGTTTCTGGTGAATCTTCTCACTGTCCTGCACCTTGGCTGTCACCCCAATTCTATATGCATGAATGAATGAATGAATGAATGAATATTAAAAATAAAATAAATGGTTCTGCCAGCAGGACTGGCAATAGATTGAGGAAACAATGAAGTGTGGGCTAGAGGTCACTCACATTCTTGGTACAGTATCTAAGTTAATGTACCATTTTCTCTCTTCTGTTTTATGTTTGGTATAGGGTATCTTTATACAAAGATACTACCCTATTGGGTAGATGAAAAGAAATTATGAAAAACAGAAAGGTGACAGCCTTTTCAGGGTCAGTTTTAATGTGACAGCTGCTGATACATAGCAAGATATGTGGACCTGTGCAAATTACGTGCATACACTTCAGTAGTTTGGCTGTAGTCTCTGCAGAAATACTTTGTAGACAACTAAGGAAGGCTTCACAGGTGACGTTCACCTGTGGTCCTCCAGGACTTGAAGACTTGTCCCAATAGGCCACTCTCGCCAGTTTTCTGCTTCCTAGTAAGAATCCTCCTGAGATTCCACCAAGGAAACAGGAGGAAAGGAAGCAATGAGCTATGAGGATTTAGTTGGCATCTACCATGTGTGCTCCAGGCTCCAAGAAAAAAAATGGCAAAGCAGGAACTAAGAAAATTTGCCAAACCAACTGCTGTTTTAGTTGGGAACAATAAAGCAGCTTAACTTTAAGATCTGGGTCTTAAATGAGAGTTCTCATATACTCAACTCTCAAATTGAAATTTTTTTAGTATTTCTCACATTCTTTGAAGAAAAATTTACTCCTTTCCATTCCAAGTAGGTGACTCCCAGGAACCAAATGTAAGAATTTTAAGTGTAAATGCAACCTTGCCCTGTATAGTATTGGTTCTTAAATTTAGGTGTTCAGCAGAATCACCTGTTAAACTTGTAAAACACAAACTGTTGATCCCCACCCCAAAATTTTTTTATGGAGTAGGTACAGAGTAAGGTCTCAGAATGTGCATTTTTAGTGAGCCCCAAAGTTATGCTGCTGTAACTGATCTGGGGGCAACACTTTGTGAACCACTACTGAACATATTATCAATGTGACCCCCCCACGGATTTCATATTGCTCTTGGTATAAGCTTAATAGAAGTAGTGATCTAGGGGACCAGTAATGCCTCCAACACAGTTTGACCTACTGAGTGACTACTATCTCTATAGTACAAAGATAAAAAGAGGGAAGAGATCCAATCCTGTCTTGGACCCTCATTATGACAGAAATAACTGTCACTTAAAGGAAAGCATGAGAAGTGTTTAAACGATAACTAAATCAGGGCCCTCTCTAATGGTGCAACAGATTAAGGTACAGAACTATGAAGCTGTCCACAGCCACTGCAACACAAGTTGAGTCCCCAGCTAAGGGGGTGACCATGGCATGCCACAAGGCATGGCAGACACCTCTCCTGTCTTGCCCATTGCTCCCCTCAGCAGTATTTTTCAGTAGATCTGCATGTTCTGTTCCCCACTGTTTCTCTAGTGAATCCTCACAACCAGCACCTCTGCCCTATACCCCAGTTCTTATTTGCATAAATAAATAAATCTTTTTTAAAAAATGACTAAATCATGCAGCAAGAGATTCCAGATGTCTGAGTCATCTGGGAAGGTCTCATGAAGGAGCTATGCTCAGTTATCTATGGTATATAACAAACAACCTCAAAACTCAGTGACTTAGACAGTAGTAATTATCTCTCACAAGTCTAAGGGTTGACAGGGCTCAGCTGGTTGGTTTTTCTGTTTGACGTGTTTGGTATTGTCATTTGGAGGTTCAACTTAGCTGGAATGGCCAAAGATGATTCAGCAATATAGAAGTAGTTACTGGCTTCTGACTTGGAATGCAGGAATAACTTTTTTGGAGTGCCATAAGTGTCTTCTGTTTGGCAGGGAGGACAGCAGGGCTCTGAGATGGAACTTTCCAGCCATTTAAAAACTTAATCTGCCGGTCACTTCAGGCCAGACTTAAGTGTTAAACTATAACATTTTCACCTTAGCTGCATTTTATTGGTCAAAAAGACAAGCCCAATCCAAAAGAAAGGATATGGACTTCCTCTGGATGCAAGGAATAGCAAAGAATTTGAAACCACCTTTAAATCCATCACAGGAACAGTGTTAAGAACCTATCACTGATGATGTTGCACATGGGGCAAAATTCGGGAATGAATCTCAAACTAGTTCTTTATCTCTTTACTTGTTGTAAGCCCAGTGTTAATAGCTCTGAATTTGGCTTCTCTTTCTAAGGTGTGGGAAAGGAAAATGTTGCCAAGTAAGCATTTTAAAGGATGAGAGAACCTTAGCAGTGCTGTAGAACTAGTGAAAATAGAAGTTGAAGGACATGCAGCTTTTGTGCCAAATCTAGATAGCCTTGCTCCTCCCTCATCAAAAGGTTAGTTACTTAGTCTTGCCCTTGTCTTCCCCTCTCCTCGCAGTAACCCACCACTGAGTGAAGAGATGTTGCCTCCTGGGGAGTGGATGTGTCACCGGTGTACAGTTCGCCGAAAGGTAATAATGCTGTTTTCTAAAGGCTTTCCTTAGAATGCTAGAGCACTGAATTCTAGAACTAAGATGACCTGAACCTGAAGACATTTTCGTCCCTTCTTCTTATCTCTTCCCAGCCCTGGAATCACCCCTTCTCTCCCCATGGTGACTGGAATCCAGTAGGGCCTAAAATTCAAACATAGGCTGCTGAAATTGGCAGAAGAGGTGTGTTAATTTACTGAGCCATGTTCATTCCCTGGTGACAGGAGTAGTCTGATCTCCATGTAGACCTCCTGATAAGTGGCCTGAATATGGCGGCTATATCCATGGCTGAAAGTAGCTAAAGAAAAAGAAAGCTGCTTCTCCAGCTTGATGAAAAAAGGATTTTCCTCACCCCAAGGTATCCAGAGACTTAGCAGTTATATGATGGGTGAGGGTGGGGGGAAATCTACTTGTACCTCAGGTGTCTAATCTTTCTTTAGCTCCCCTCTCAGTACCAGCTTTGGAATATGGTTCGTTATTTCTGAGAACTTTTGTTTTGTGGCATATAAAAGCTAAATTCTCCCTTATCAAAAAGGAAGTGGGTGTGTTTCCATGTAGATTATAAGTGACCCAATACTCAAATTATAGGTTATGGATTAGAATTTGAATTATAAACCATCACTTACCCTCCACACATTAATTTTACACCAAACAACTTTCCTTTGTTGTGACATCACCTCTGTTTTTTGGTCCCTGAACATGATGTCACAATGATTGATGGCTTCCTTGATTGCAGAAACAGGATGAGATGATTCAGATTGTGGTTTGTGTATGTTACAGTTTTTAGCCTTTAAAAAGAAGGCAAATAGACAGACATTTTTCATTGTGTGCACAAGTGTTCTTATTAAAAGCAAACCAAGGTCAAGTCACAGCTATTCTAGCCACAGGTATAATTTGATTTCCCCAAAAATCCACAAACCATGTTGTCCTCCAGCCTTCCCACCTCCCAAGATGTCTTCTGTGCATCCCCAGTTAGATGAGAGCCAGGCCAGTTAGAGGGACCTGCCTCAGGAACCCTTTAGAAATTTGCCACTAAAAGAAACTGGATCCCAAAGGGCTGGAAACAGACGAGGGGGAAGAGAAGCCAGGAAGAGAGTGGAAAAGAGGAGCATTTTAGTGCCTATCACATGCCAGATATTTTATTTATACCATCCCATTTAATCCATACAACCTATGGGTGCTAGTGGTAGAAACCACATTTAAGAAAGGAAGGAACTGAGACTAACAATGTAGAATGATTTTCCCAAGGACAGGAATTACCAAGATTTGCACTATATTCTGTCTCACGGGAGTACTATAACCTCTTCACCAGTTTTCTAGAAGCAGAGCTACTTGCTGGGAATAATACCTTTTTCTGACATGGTATGTTTCTCCTAGATGCCACTCTGACCCTCCTCTCAGGTACACCTTTATACCTACCAGTGCCCAATTTGCCTTTTCCACCACCGCCAACACTGTCCTTTGGCTTTCTGTTCTTACATTGAAGTAGGTTGAAATGATAAATCCTCTGGGCCTCCATCAACCCCTGATTTCAGATCCCGTTCTCAGTGGATTCTGGTCTTTCTCCAACTCAAAACCATTGCTTCATAGATAGGATCTTTATCTCCACCATATCCCTGAAATGAGAGGGGAAAATATGTCTTACTGGTTTCTCTTTACAGAGAAATTCCTAATACCAGCCTGAGTCACCCAGAATCATAGGGAATTAGTAGCAAAACTGGAACAAGATCCCATGACTAGTGTTACTCCTTCATTTGACCCCACACTGTTACAGAGTCTTTACAGAACATACATTATCAGTCATCTAGACCTACTAAGTACACTTAAGTCTTGTTCACATTTCTCCACCTCCCATTTGAACAAGTGTCGCTTTCAGAGTTCTAGTTAAACTTGAAACATGAGAAGTCACCATTCTTGAATGCTGTGATCACTAGGTTGCTGCTCTCCACATAGCACCTACCTTTCTACCTTCCATGCCAGTATCCAGCTCCCGTGTACTGGCTTATTTTACCAATTACCTTTACTTTTGCGTGCTTCATATTGAGCAAAATTTTTAAAAAAACATCCCAGAAGGTCAAAATGCAAACGACACTGACTTATAATTGTGTTAACTTTTTTATCCCTTTACCCCTTTACTTTGTATAGAAATGCTGTATATTAAGTGATGCTTTAGCATAAACAATGGGTTATATATTGGGTAAACCATTTCTAACTCATTTTTGGTGATTCCCTGCTGAGATAATTTTGCCATCTTTAGTTACTATTGTATCAAGTTTAGAAGGTGAAATTGTGGTAAATCATCAAGTAGATGAGTCTGATATGTTAAGAAACTAAAAATTTTGGTTAATGATCTAGCAGGATTTAGCATCCATCTCTTTCTCTTCTGTGGTACTTTATGTGATGGGCCTACCCGTTCATTTGCACAGAAACGAGAGCAGAAAAAGGAGCTGGGCCATGTCAATGGACTGGTGGACAAAACCGGCAAGAGGACTACATCCCCCAGCAGTGACACTGACTTGTTGGACAGATCAGCTAGCAAAACCGAACTCAAGGCCATTGCCCATGCCCGGATCCTGGAAAGGAGAGCCAGCCGGCCTGGCACACCCACATCCAATGCCAGCACAGAAACCCCCACTTCTGAGCAGAACGATGTTGATGAGGACATCATTGACGTGGACGAGGAGCCAGTGGCAGCAGAACCGGACTACGTGCAGCCCCAACTAAGGCGGCCCTTTGAGCTGCTGATTGCTGCCGCCATGGAGCGGAATCCCACCCAGTTTCAGTTACCCAATGAATTGACTTGTACCACTGCACTACCAGGTTAGCCAAGCCATCATATCCCTTCCCCCATTTTTGCTTCCTGGAAAGATTATTACAGTTCATCCAGAGGGCTGTGCTATTTGTGGGTTCACTGCCATATAGCCACTGTTTCAGTTCTTGTTGGTTCTTCCACAAGAGATCTTTGAAGGTTTTAGCAACGTTTACTCAATTTTCTACTCTGTCTAGTATTGCTTTTTAAAAGATGCTGTTTTCAAATATTTTTATTTATTTATGCATACAAAAACTGGGTTGTTGGCCACAGGTAAGGGGGGTGAGAGCATTTACCAGAGACAGTGGGGAACAGAACAGGCAGATCCTCTGAAAATACGTAGCTGAGGGGAGCAGCAGGGAGACAGGAAAGGTCTGCTTACCATGTGGGTCAGCTCCCTGCCGGGGAGCGAACTCATGCAGCAGTGGCTGGTGATAGCTTGATAGTGGTGAGACTTAACTCCTTATACCACCAAGGGGGCCCCAGTATTTTTATATGGTTCAAAAATCAAAAAATATAAAAAAGTTTGCTATGAAAAATTTCCCTCCCCCCTCTGCCTGCCATTTGCTTAGTTTGTACCCCACTACCTCATACACACAACCATTGTTTGGTTCTTGTGTATACCCTAGAATTTCTTCTATCTAAGCAGATATGTGCTCATTATTTTTCCCCAAAATAGTTTGCTTGATATACAGATGCCTTATTTTGTATAATTTATAAATTGAAGTTAACATGACTATATATGTACATGATAAAGAATCATATGTTTAGGATTCTCCATGATTTCAAGCATCCACTGGGGGTCCTGGGATATATCACCCTCAGATAAAGGAGAACTACCATGCTGTTCTACACCTTGTTTTCATCACTTCACAATATGCTTGAGAACTTCCCATATTAATACAGACATTCCTGGGTGGTGTTTTTTCTTTTTTTTTATGGTTACATAATAGATATACTACGCTTTATTTAACCTGTTTCCTATTGTCTTTTGTTACAACAAATAATGTTTCAAAGAATTTTGGTGCCTTTTCGTGGTCCAAGGGGTTAGGTTGCAGCACTATGAAGCTATATCCATGGCACAGGTTCAATCCCTGGCTGGGGGGGTGACTCACATGGTGCAGCAGACCTCTCCTGTCTTGCCCACTGCTTTCCTCAGCAGTGTATTTCAGTACATCTGACTGTTCTGTTGCCCATACGTTGTCTCTGGTGAATCCTTTACCCAACCCCGAACCACTGGCCTATACCCCAGTTCTTATATGCATAAATAGTAAATCTTTTTTAAAAGAATAATTTTGTAAATGCATTACATATATGTGATTGTATATATAAATTTATTTTTTATTAATTTATGTATCTATTTACATTATTATTCATTTTTAAACAATGTTTACCTCCTCCCCTCCCCTACTTCACCCACCTGTCATCACCCCCACATTCTTTCCTCCTTCCAATCCCTCTCTTGCTCTCCACTGTAGGATATATCTGGTTTATAATTGTTTTTGTTGTGTTTTGTATTGTAATAACAATATACTTTTTTCCCTATGCCTTATTTGGTTCTCTTATATTCCTCCTACAAGTGAAACCATTTGATATTTTTCTTTTTCCTTCTGACTTATTTCATTGAGCATGATCCCTTCTAGCTCCATGTTACTGCAAAAGGCATGAGTTTACCTTTTTTAACTGCTGAGTAGCTTTACATTGTGTATATATACCACATCTTCTTTTTTTTTTTTTTAAGATTTATTTATTTGTACATACAGAAGTGGGGTACAGGCCAGAGGCTCAGAGGCGGTGAGAGGCTTCACCAGAGACAGAGTGGGGAGCAGAACAGGCAGATCAACGAAGTACACTGCTGAGGGGAGCAGCGGGCCGGTCAGGAGAGGTCTGCCACGCCATGTGGTCACCTCCGGGGCAGGTGGGGATCGAACTCATGAGGAAGTGGCTTTGGCTTCTTAGTGCAGTGCTTTAACCCGCTGCGCCACCAGGGAGGGCCATACCACATCTTCTTGATCCAGTCATCTACTTTTGGGTATTTATGTTGTTTCCAGGTTTTACCTATTGTAAATATATCTATAAATTTCTAATGAATGAAATGCTGAGTCATAATTATCCACTTAGAGTTTTAATAGTACCAAGTTGACATGTTTTTTAATCAAGTCATGACTTCTACTTGAAGTCACAACATTTCTAGATCAATTTTTTTAAAAGATTTATTTATTTATGCATATAAGAACTGGGGTACAGGCCAGAGGTTCAGGGAATGAGAGGATTCACCAGAGACAGAATGGGGAGCAGAACAGGCAGATTGAGTGAAATACACTTCTGAGGTGAGCAGCAGGCAGCTCAGAAGTCTGCCTTACCATGTGGGTCACCACCCTGGCTAGGAATCAAACTTGTGTTGCAGTGACTGCAGATGCTTCATAGTGCTGTGCTGTTAGCCATTGTGCCATCAGGGAAGACCCTCTAGAGCATACGTTTTTCCCCCAGAGAAAATGAAATTGAAACAGTTAACCTTACTCTAGTCAGTAGGGTGTGTGTGGAATCAAAAATTTTCTGATTTCTGTAAAAATACAGTGAAGTTCTAGTCTTTTCCTCAGACACTTCCACAAAGTAATATCCTTTGTTGATCCTTTGACTTGGATATTTATATTTCTTTGATTGCTAGTATTTAACCTAGACTTCTGACCACGTCATGCTTGCATAAAATTTAATGTTTTCCACAACATAGGAGACTTCTGATCATGGTTTGGTGTTTTTTGGTTTTTAATTTTAAATAGTTTATTTTTACATATTTTTGTGCATTTTTCCATCTCAGTTGCAATCTCCTTGGGTTTCCCATCACCAAATCACCTAGGTGCCATCACCATAGTCCAGTGCATTTCCCTACCCGCACTGATATTGATCCCATTCCCCACTCCACCCCCACAAAAATGTCTCTGGTATATAGCTGTTCATCATTATCACTATTTTCTCGCCTGTTCCGTTATATTCCTGTTTGATGATGGTTTTAACCTTATGGCTTGGCCTCCCTTTTCTTCCTTTCTCACTCTTTTTCTCACTTGAAGTTAGCCTAGAGGCCCTGAGAAAGACATCCATATTGGCACATGCTTTTGCTAAGATCTGTTCCCAGTCTAGGAACTCTGAATCCAGGAGTAGTTCAACACCACCAATTTCTCTTACAGGTTCTAGCAAGAGGAGAAGAAAGGAAGAAACCACAGGGAAAAATGTTAAGAAGACACAGCATGAGTTAGATCATAATGGTCTCGTTCCCTTACCAGTCAAAGTCTGCTTCACGTGTAACAGGTATTTTTCTTCCACATTGAAAGGTTCTTCCTCGTAGTCAGAAAATAATGTTTTTTTCTCTCTTCCATTACCTCTGCCAAGCCATGTGTGTTAAATGTGGATAACCTGTATTCTGATGGTATGAATACAGGGGACTGAGTGATTAAAGTCTTGACCAGTGGTCTTGAA
Organism: Condylura cristata; assembly: GCF_000260355.1. Lineage (NCBI taxonomy): Eukaryota > Metazoa > Chordata > Mammalia > Eulipotyphla > Talpidae > Condylura > Condylura cristata. The sequence continues at coordinate 35,876,496 of NW_004567118.1, forward strand.
TGTCTTAGCAGATTCTCTGAAGAATTACAGTGCAAAAGTACTGTTAGCTATGTTTATAGAGTAAAATAAGAGGTTGGAGTTGGCCTTAAGCAGAAATGAAGCATGAATTATTTAGATGGGCTAGCAGAAACACAAATCCCTAGAAAAAGCAAATAGTGTTTAAGTAACAGATGAGTTAAAAGAAGACACAAGTTAGATCACAATGGTCTCATTCCCATACCAGTCAGGGCCTGCCTTACTTTACAGCCTCTTCTTTCTTGGGACACTGGTTTCCTTCAAATGGGAGCACTTCAGAGACAGGAGACAGCTACTTCAATTACTGACGCTGCATTTGTTGGTTTAGATATGTTAGAAGAGTTGGATAGCAGGAAAAAATAGCTATCAAAAAAAAGTTCCACAGCAAAAATTAGAGTAAACTAAACAAATAGGATCTTAACAGGGCCCGGACCCCAAGAACTATTATAGTTACAAGTCCTCATTAGCATTTCTTAATGCTCCCTTTTAAATTATGCTTACATGAATACATTACAAATCATTTTTCCAGCACAATTTCTAGTTACCTATTTTTGCTACGTGCTTCATGCAAAAGAAAAATCTTTCCTTGCTATCCTAGAAGTGTAGGAAGGCTATTAGTGATTTTTTTTTTTTTAATGAGGTAGTTACTGTTTTCATTTAAGGAGTAGAAAGATCAGTGCAGAATTGGTTATCTAACTCCCAGTGGGTATCAAGCATTGATCATTCTTGCTCTTACAGCCTCTTTAGCTACACTCCAAATAAACATCCGCTTCCCTATGAGACGCATTCCTCTTAGAATAATGGAGAGCCTGGTAGTAACCCACAGCTTCATCCATCTTTATAACTATGAACATAACTGGATTGTTAGGGACAAAGGATGTGGGAGAATGTTGTTAGGATCATGGAAGGTGGTCGATTCCATAGTACAGGTGGGTTTGAATTCTTCCATCTTGCCACAGAAATGGTCTATATCTCTTTTTTTTTTTTGCAGGAGTTGCCGTGTGGCCCCTCTCATCCAGTGTGACTATTGTCCCCTCCTGTTCCACATGGACTGCCTCGAGCCACCACTCACTGCCATGCCCCTGGGCAGATGGATGTGTCCGAATCACATCGAACATGTGGTGGTAAGCATGACAGTGTCCCTTCAGTCCCCTGTGGGCACAGCTGAGTCAGGGACTGATTAAGTAGAAAATATTGTAAGGTCGACTTCATAATAGTTCACTATAGTCTTGCAGGTGCTGGTCTGTAGACCATCCTACTCAGTTCTGATTATTTTGACTTACCTCAGCTGCATTTTGCACTGTATCTCTCTCTCATAGTGCCTTGTTTGAGCTGTGCAGGCAGACTTCACCCACTAATGCCTGTTTGTTCGTGAATAATTGCTTCCAAAATAAATTAGCAATGATTTTATAACTCTAAAAGGGAAATATATTAAATCCTATCTTTTGGAAATGAATGCTTTCATGGTATCTGATTCACTATTTTCCTGTTTCTGTATTTTTAGAGAGATCAAACTAAAAAAATTATAAAAAATTATTCTCATAGGAATTAGCACTGGCAGTTAACTGCCTGGTAACTTCAGAGAATTGAAGAATTGAACAGGATAACAGTACTCCAGAGAACCATTTATTAAATACCTAGTGTGTCCTGGCTACCAAATAAAACTGTTTCCCTTCTCTTACATTAATCCTTTATAGGAATCTTGTTGTGGCACTAATAGGTGTTCAGTAAATAAGTTGAATGAATGAGTAATATGAGGGGGCTATTACTTTATCTCCTAGGAGTTTTGAGTACATTTTCCAGGCTGTTTCCTGAGACTAGAATAGAATTATTGTTTATCATCTCCTTTCAAAAGAGGTTTAGGACTTTTCCTTATAGGCAGTTAACAGCCCCTCACAAACTTAATAGGAGAGTGTTTTCAAGAGGAGCAGTGCTCTCATAAAAGCAACCATGTAAGATTTGAAAAGTTACTGCTTGTGACACTGTCTGTCAAATGTGATAACATTTGCATCAGCTATTGATCCTTGGCATTACAATATGCTCCCTGCCTTGCACTGAAGGGGACCTTGGTCATAGGTCTGCACACATGGAAAGATGAGTTGCTTTGTCCTCTTTCTTTAACTAATGCCACTCAGAAAGGTTTGTCTAGGAGAATGTGCTCCGAAGCTCAGTGTGAATGTCTTGTTTTGCCTCCTGTTGAACCAGAAGAAAACAACCATAAGCCGTCTACCCAAATATGGTACTTAAGAGCAGCTTTCCAGCAAATGAGAAAGTACTAACAGGATGATTTTTTTTTTAGCCTTAGGGGTTTTGCCTAATTAACTAGTGCCACATCAGTCTTTTCTTTTGAACTGAAGTATAGGGAACCAGACATGGAAGAAGAAAGGTGGCTTGACCTTCTGTATGATAGTGTAGAAACCTCTTTTGTCCCTTCCTTTGGCCTGAGAGTAGTCCAAATGGGTTCACTAATGCTTCCTAGTACCACAAAGGAAGAATTGGCAAGACACACAAGATTCTAGTGATCTTAACTGTCAACCAGACTCATAATAGGAAACAGTTCTGCTTCCTGTGGGAGAAAAGCCTTTATTGAAAAGAGAGGCTGGGTCTCTTGTGGACCAACGCCTGTGTGTCCTCTGAAACATGTGTTCAATTAGGGTGTGATAAAGGTTGCTATGATACTGACGGAGGAGAGGCATTCCCATGAATTTTCTGTTTTCTGTGCCCCCCTCAAGTTATCTTCAGGAATAGGAAAATACCAGTCTGAACAGGACTGGAAAGTTTAACTCATGTTCCCTGACCCTCTAATAAGACCCTCCCATAGTAGCCCCGATGGGAGGAACCCATTTGGCCAAGGGCTTCTGTCTTTTAAACCTAGATAATAGTTAGCTGAAAGGGCGGGGGATGCCATTTGAAGCCCATCATAGGCGTGTGTGTTTTGTCCCTAGCTGAACCAGAAGAATATGACACTGAGCAATCGGTGCCAGGTGTTTGACCGTTTCCAGGACACCATTTCCCAGCATGTCATCAAAGTAGACTTCCTAAACCGAATCCACAAAAAGCACCCTCCTAATCGCCGTGTGCTCCAGTCAGTCAAAAGAAGAAGCCTGAAGGTAAGTCAAAATCTGGTCCAGGCAGGATGGGGGGGTCTCTGATTGCCTTTATGGAATAGACAGTGGGTCATGGGCCCAATTTTATTGATCGGAAGAATGAGGCCCCTGAAATTTGTGGGGTCTCAGCAAGCTATAACTGTTCATTTTAATATTTGAGGCAAGTAGTCAGGATTGTAAGGGCAAAACCCCAAGTAGGCCTTTGGATCCTGCCAGTTTCCAGTTCTTCTGAGGATAAATACCCGTTAAGTCCATCCATTCCACCAAGTTTACATGTGCTCTGCTGTTACTGGCTCTCATGCTGTCTGTTCCTATTAGATGTTTCTTTTCCCAGACCTGTCTGGTGTGGTGAAGGTGGATAATTAAGTAGAGGGCCATGTGCAAAGTTTCTCCAGATTTCTGTTAATACAGTTTTGATAACTCCAAATTGTGGCATTACTATAATGATAACCTAACATTTATATTCATTTAACATTTTAGATCCACAGAGATTGACAAAAAAGTTTCTGTTGTTGGAAAACCTTTTCTGATATTGAGGCTGTTTCTCATAAACTATGCAATCCTCTTGTTCAGTTAACCAAAAAAGCCCAACTGTAGATAACCTACAAATAAAAATTTGATTTTTTTTTTCTCTTGAAATCTTCCTAGTCTTTTGTCCCAGTAAAAGGCAGCAATTCTCAAATATGACCACTTGGTGGCAGCCATACCTTAAAATCACTCACACTACATTCATTACTTCCAGTGGGTGACAGCACTAGCAAGATGTTAACTGTTGAAACTTGTGTAACACATTCTTTAATTGTGTAAATATTTATACTTAAGTGAAAACACCAGTTTTCTAAAATTAAATCAAGGTGTTTTTGGTTTCAGGTAGATATCTCAGAGGTGGTATGCCTTGTACCTTAAACAGGTGTAAAAAGTAACAGACTGTAATTCATCAAGTAGTTTTAGAAAAAAGCCCAGCTGCTGAAATGAACGGGCCAGGAAGCCTTGATAAAATTCTGTTGTTTTATGATACACTCCTCCCCCCTCTTTTTAAAAATAATTATTTATTTATGCAAACAAGAGCTGGGCTACAGGCCAGAGGATTCACCAGAGACAGTGGGGAACAACACAGGCAGATTGAAGTACACTGCTGATGGGAACAGCGGGCAAGACTGGAGAGGCGTGCTGTGCCATGTGGGTCACCTCCGTGGCCAGGGATTGAACTCGTGGTATAATGGCTGTGGAAAAGCTTCATAGTGCTGTACTTCAACCCCTTGCACCACCAAGGAGGCCCCACCTCTCCCCTTTTTTAGACATTTTCCTATTAGGAAAATCTAAAGGCATGGATTGCCTGAAAAGCATTTTGGAGTTAGATACTTTTTAAAAATTATTTATTTATGCATACAGAACTCTGGGGTGCAGGCCAGAGGTGCAGAGGGTGAGAGGATTCACCAGAGACAGTGAGGAAGAGAACAGGCAGATGTACTGAAATACACTGCTGAGGAAAGCAGTGGATGAGACAGCAGAGGTCTGCCATGCTGTGTGGGTCACCTCCCTGGCCAGGGATCGAACTCATACTGCAGTGGCTACGATAGCTTCATAGTGCTGTGCTTTAACTCATTGCTCCACCAGGGTGAGCCCTGTAGTTGAATAATTTGAGAATGGAGTGAGGGCTGTAGCACCAGAGGATAGTAGTGGAGTACTGTTCCAGCTCTTCTGGAACATTGGCCTTTGTCCTTTGTATATGGCAGTGGGGACAAATTGGTCAAGAATTTTTTTTTCTGCACCCCCATTCCCCATCACACCCCAGCCACAGACTAGCCCGCTGCTCCATTCCTCCCTCTCCCATTCCTGTCCCTAGACAAGCCCACCACTGACTGTGATGAGGTTAACTCAGTTGACTCCCTTCCTTACTTTTCTCCTATCTGCCTGCCCATTCCACAGACTCCTGTCTCAGCCTGCCTAAAACCAGAAGGCTTCTGCCTGTAAATCTGTTCTTTCTCTTATATTTCCTCTGCCAGTGAATGACAGCGATCTCATGAGCCAAAATTCCCTAGTCCCCCAACAGAAATAAGTTCTTATTGTGTTCATTATAACTCCTCCCTTAGATATGACTCTTTTTCTAGGACCCATTATATTGTATTGAGATGTTTCTATATCTGTCTCCCTGCTAGACTGTGAGCTCCTTGAGGGCAAGGTTTAAATTTTATCTCTGGATCTCTAGGACTTAGCATAGTGCCCAGACTCAGGAGGTGCTCAATAAATGTTGGTTGAATGTATGAATGACTCTTTGCTTATGTGGCTTTTATTCTCACATGGTATTTATATTCAAATTATGCTTTCTGTCTTTATGCAACAAAGAAATCTGTAATTGTTTGTTTCGTGAGTCATGAATGAATGGATGAAGAAAACAGACAGTGAATGAGTGCTTATCAGGGCCCAAGCCACAGGCTCAGCATTTCCAACATGACTGACTTCATTTTACCTCTCAGATAATGCTCACTCACCTCCCAAATTTGATGCAGTCAGAGCCTAAGACTGAAAGCCCTGTTCGGTGTTGGTCTTTCACTTTTAGGTGAAGGCAGAAGGCAGCCTGCAGTGATTTCTGACTCCTATAAGCCATAGACCTTGGTGAAGAAAAATGAGGGCTATGCTTCTTCCTTTCATTTCCTGACCTTAGAGGAAGGAGAATGGGGAGTGAGTCAAAGCGATGAGAGCACAGAGCGTAGTGTAGCCCACTGAGCTTCCTTGTTCTCAGAGGACTCTATGGATGATGGTCCTTTGGACATTGACATCATGGACAAAAGAGCATAACCAGGACAGAATCAATTGGACATGTTGGCACTATCTCCCTCTCCTTCCTCCTTTCTGTTCTGCACAGGTTCCCGATGCTATAAAATCTCAGTACCAGTTTCCACCCCCTCTCATTGCACCCGCGGCTATTCGGGATGGGGAGCTGATCTGCAATGGGATCCCTGAGGAGTCACAGATGCACCTTTTGAACTCTGAGCACTTAGCCACCCAGGCAGAGCAGCAAGAGGTGAGTGAAGGCAGGGCTGGGATTCTAAAATCCAATCTTCAGTCTCACCACAGCTGTAACTGGAAGTAACCTGTGTCATTCCCATCCCCATCTTTTATAACCCCATCCCCTCATCACCTCCTCCACCCTTCCTACCCCTCCAAGAGTTGAACATTCCCAAGAGAACCTCTGGCTCAGATCCTGAGGCAAGTAAGAGAAAACTACAGAGTCGACCGGTCTGCTTCTTTCCAGCGGTCCCCCAATGTGCTGTGAGATGGGCAAATCTGTCTTATAGAGAGAGCTAAGTAGACCCTTAGAGAGGTCAGGTGATAGTGCTGGATAGCGGGTGCTCTTAGGGTACTCGCTGTGTATTATCCACAAGGTGAGCCTTAGGAGCAGAGCCAGCACGGGAATCCCAAGCTCTGCTGACCAGGGTGTGTAACCTGCTCAGTGTACCAACAAGTCTTGCCTGGGAATGGAAATGAAATCCTATCAGAAGTCAGCACACTCTTTCTGGGCATTCGAGATGGGACCTCGGAAACAGTGCTTGTCAGCTCTGCGGTAGCCCTGGCCGCTGTGGCAGGAAGGACCTGCGCCTCCCAGGCCTCTCACCCTCCTCTCCTCTCCTCTCCTTCCATTGCAGTGGCTCTGTAGTGTTGTTGCGCTCCAGTGCAGCATATTGAAACATTTATCTGCTAAGCAGATGCCTTCGCATTGGGACTCTGAACAGACAGAGAAGGCTGATATTAAGCCTGTTATTGGGACTGACAGCTCAATCACCACCTCCCTGCAAACAGCTGACAAGGCACCTACACCCTCCCACTACCCCTTACCCTGCCCCTCAGGGATTAGCACCCAGAATTCCCTGAGCTGCTCACCACCCCACCAGCCCCCAGCCCTAGAGGACATCAGCTGCAGTTCTTGTGCGGAAAAATCCAAGAAAACCCCCTGTGGGACTGCCAATGGGCCAGTGAACACAGAGGTAAAAGCCAATGGCCCACACCTCTACAGCAGCCCCACTGATTCCACGGATCCCCGGCGACTTCCTGGCGCCAGCACCCCCATACCAGGCCTCTCACACCGGCAAAGCTGGCTTCGGCCCCTCACGCCACCAGCAGCTGGGGGGCTTCAGAACCACACCGTCGGCATCATTGTGAAGACAGAGAATGCCACTGGCCCCAGCTCTTGCCCCCAGAGGAGTTTGGTTCCTGTCCCAAGCCTGCCCCCTTCCATTCCCAGCTCTTGTGCCAGCATCGAGAACACCAGCACTTTGCAAAGAAAGACTGTCCAATCACAGATAGGACCTCCGTTGACAGATTCAAGGCCACTGGGCTCACCCCCAAATGCCACCCGGGTGCTCACTCCCCCCCAAGCAGCAGGAGATGGTATCTTGGCCACAGGAGCCAACCAACGATTCTGCTCACCAGCGCCATCATCAGGTGAGTAATAATCAGCGTTGGGATAAATTGTAATAATTTTATGCTCTTCCTGGCAAAGATTTAAGGTTCAAAAAATATATCTCTGAATGTTTCAGAGGACTTTAATGTCATATTATTTATCCAGCTCCCACCTGACCCTGTTTCTCTGATAGAAGAAAAACTGTGTTAAGCGGGGCTGCTTAGACTCTGAAAGCTTAAGCGATTTTCTTAAGGTAACCCACCAAGGCAGTAGCAGGATTGGAACTACGGCCTGGGTCACCTGACTCCACCTTCCCACATCTTACAGGCTGAGTCTTATGCCTGTTTGTCTCATCACCTTAGAGAAAGGCAGCACACACTCTGGAACCACCATGGTCGGCCTGAGGTTCTGGAGACTGACCTCAGGTTTCATGGTCTATGCCAGAGCCACACCTGATCCTGAAGAGCCAGCTTATTTGGAAAAACTTCCATATTGGGAAAAAGTGATAGAAAGCATCACTGCCTTTCAAAATAGTTGCAGGTAGGATGCCCAGAGGTTGGTCCAGAAGCTTGCCCTCATACCACATGCCAAAAGGTGTGTCCCTTACATTCACCCTTACATTGGTAACGAACCTGTTCTCAACTGTCCCTAGTCAGCACTCAAGACCTCAAGGTTGCTGACCCCAGCATCTGAACCAGGTTTCAGATGCTGCTGGAACCCCCTGTGGTCTCTCCTGTCGACCTGAAGCTGGCCTTCTAGTCAGCTGGGAGTCTCGGTAACCAGGTGACTGTGACTTCTCTGCATGGGGGCCCCTGTTCCCAGGATGGCCCATACTTTCCAGGCTCTTTACCTGTCTTTCTCAGTATCAACCTGGACAGGTTTTGCACCCTGTGACTGTGAGTGAACTCAGTAGGCAGGAATTGCAGGGCAGGCAGCACTTGCTTGAATGAATAGAGGCAGCAGGAAGCTAGTTACATCCTAGAGAATAAAGCTAACCACCATGTTCCCCAGAGCAGTAAATGTCACTGGTTCTCAATGCTCTGGAGACTCCTGCGTGCCCGGGTGCATTGTTGTTCCATCTGCCCTTCCTCACCACACGTTTTTAGCTCTAGGAGTTCCAGAGCCTATGGGGTGAGAATCAAGAAGGGGAACATCACCTTGGGTCCGAAATCCAGACCTGTCTCAGCAGTGGGGGATTGGACCGGTGGGTTTCCCTCAGGCGACGTAAGTAACAGTCTTCCTGCTCCGTCCCCAGATGGCAAGGTCAGCCCCGGCACGTTATCCATAGGAAGCGCTTTAACCGTACCCTCTTTCCCAGCCAACTCTACTGCCATGGTGGACCTCACCAACTCACTTCGAGCATTTATGGATGTCAATGGAGGTGAGTGAGTGAGCTGCTCTTCCATCAGCTGCTGTGGTGAAGGTGCTGTCCCTACACAGCATTTAATTCTTTTCAAAAAGGGACAGTAGGGATACCTGATCCCAGAGGGGTGGGGAATGGGGCACCTCTGTCTTGCTTATCCATGTGCCAGACATCTGACCCTTGCCCATAGATAGACAAAAGTGGTATGTTTGACTCTGCCTTTCCAGGGCCGTTTTACCTAAAAATCAATATATCGACTATAGGAGGCATCTGCATTTGCTATATTTGAGGCCCATTTTTGCTGCACATAGCTAGTGGGATGCCCAAATACCAGTCTTTGTACCACTTTGTACTCTTTAATGCTCAAGAGAAATCACTTGACTGGATTTTTAGAAACGTTGGAATATTTGTTCTGTGACCCATGCACACACCCCCACCTATTTCCACACTCCATTTCCTCCTCAGCTGCTTTTTAACCTTTCTCTTTGATTAATAGAAATCGAGATAAATATGCTGGACGAGAAGCTGATCAAGTTTCTGGCCTTGCAGAGAATACATCAGCTTTTCCCCTCCCGGGTCCAAGCTTCACCGGGCAGTGCAGTGGCACATCCACTGGCTTCTGGAGGGCACCACTCTGAAGGTGCGCATGCCCACATCAACCACCACGCCATCACCTCTCCCCTCTACGTGGGTAAATGGCCAGCTCTCTTACGTGGCGAAACTCAGCTTTCAATGTCTCACTCCTCTATGTGTACCTTTGATGGGCTTAAGTAAAATACTGTGACTTATTTTCTCAGGCAGCAGGAACAAAATGGCAATCACAGGTTTCAGATCAGACTTGGGACAGTCTGTGGCAATTTCATAGTTGTATGTCCACTTTGAGACACAGAAAGCAGTTATGAGTACCTAGGTGTGTAGGGTATGCTTTCTGCTTAGTGGCTTTCAAATATTTATATTACAGGGGTTTTCCCATCCTGGGGGAGTTTTTCAAGTTCAAGGTGAGAAACAGAGTAATAGTTGGGCTAGCCTCCTGAAAATGCTCCCCAAGAAATCTGTATAGGATATCTCTTTAAGATTCTTGCTGCTGGGCTCTCCCTGGTGGTGCAACAGGTTAAAGCACTGCATTATGAAGCTCTCAGAAGCCACTGCAGCGTGAGTTCAACCCCCAGCGAGGGTGGTAACCCATATGACGCTGCAGACCTCTCCTGAACCGCCCGCTGCTCCCCTCAGCAGTGTACTTTGTCAGTGTGCCTGTTCTGCACCCCACTCTGTCTCTGGTGAATCCTCTCACCCACCACACCTCCACACTTCTCGTCTGTACCCCAGTTCTGTAAACATAAACAAACAAATCTTTAAAAAAATAAGATTCTTGCTGCTGAAAAGTGTGGTCCTCAAACTAGCAGATGGAGCATTACCTGAAGGCTTGTTAGATATGCAGAGCTCAGACTACAGAATCACAATCTGCATTTTAACATCTTTAAGTGACTCATGCACTTTAAAGTTTGAGAAGTAAGGGTGTGAATCTTTTGTATTCATACAGCCTCCAAGTAGTATCAGCTGTTACTGGTACCATCTGGGCTATAACTGGTACCAGCAGGCAACTCAGGGAATTGAAAGTAGCCTTGAATTTCTTTAAAAATGGTCTGTCTTACCCCATGTTTAATATATGGTGGGTGAGAAGAGAGAGCCTCGCCCTGAAACAACTCTGTGTCAGGTGTTAGTTTAGATAGATTTTTTTTGTTTGTTTGTTTTTTCTTTAATGCATACAAGAGCTGGGTACAGGCCAGAGATATGGGGTGGGGTGAGAGGATTCACCAGAGACTGAGTGGGGAGCAGAACAGGCGGATTTACCGAAATACACTGCAGAGGGGAACAGTGGGTCACCTCCCTGCCAAGCCATGTGGATCACCTAGCTGCAGTGGCTACAGATAGCTTCACAGTGCTGTGCTTTAACCCATTGCACCACCAGGGAGGTCCTAGATAGCTTTTTTTTATTTTTAAAGCGATGTATTTATCTATGCACACAAGAACTAGGGTACAGGCCAGAGGTGCAGAGGGTTGTGTGATTCACCACAGACAGAGTAGCAAACAACAGGCAGATAGACACTGCTGAGGGGGGCAGTGGGAAGACAGGTGAGGTTTCCTGTGCCACATGGGTAACCTCCCTGGCCAGGGATTGAATTTGTGCTGTAGTAGCAACACACAGTTTCTTTCATAGTACTGCACTTAAACCCCTTGTGCCGCCAAGGAGGGGCCCTAAATGGCTCTTTATTTTCTCTAGGCTTGAACCAGAGGTTCAGGTTCTATTCATTTGTGTTTGGGTCACATATTCTGAGTTTCTGAATGATCCTATTTCTATATTTGTCTTACAGTGCAAAGAAAGGAAGTACAGGCCCGAGCTGTGTTCTACCCTCTCTTAGGGTTGGGAGGAGCTGTGAACATGTGCTATCGAACCCTCTACATCGGGACAGGTGAGCCAGTGGGAGAAGTGCTAAATCTTTTCAGTCCTAAGAATTGACAACCTGACCCTCAGGCTAGAAAGCAGTGGGGGAAGCGCTCTCCTGGTTTAACTCATCAGGTATCTGAAGAAGGGAACTCAGAAAGGAGACTGTCAGGTGCTTGTATTCCCTGACTTTGTGCCCAGTGTGGCATCAGGAGAGATCAGGGTCAACTGTGCTGCTTGGTGAAGCATTTTAAACATTGCAGGAAATACCAGAGAAAAGGACAAACAAAGGCTTTGTCCTTAGGAGCCACACGTACTACCTTCATTCAGTGCTACATCTGGTACAGAGACAGATCAGCCTATAGACTAGAACTTTTGCTTTCTCTTAAATGATATGATTTATAGACCTTTCATCCTGTTTTGTTAATCTCATGGAGACATCCCATCCTTTTAGGTGGCTCACTATCCCTCCTCGGGGCAGCAGTCACATGTTCTAAGGCAAATCAGGTGGCACGGACGGACATCTGTTCCTTAGCAGGGGATTGAAAAAGACATCTGATTTTGTTCAAAAACACAAGAAGAGAGTCCTGAGCCACCTATTCCTTGAGGTTTCTGCTAGTACATCTGAAGCTAATTCCCACCCCCTCGCCTCCCCCAAACATACACCTTACAATCTGTTCTCTGTCTTCCTCTTTCTCTACTCCTGCCGCCTTGCAGGAGCTGACATGGACGTGTGCCTTACAAACTATGGTCACTGTAACTACGTGTCCGGGAAACACGCCTGCATATTCTACGATGAGGTGAGGGGTGGGGAAGGGGTGGGAGGGCGCGCTCCCAGCTTTAGGCACTGGTTTTTTGTTCAGTGCCCTAGAGTGAGGGGAAGGGGATTAGGGGTCCTCTCCATTTCTCCCTCCTTGTCATTCCTGGAGGAAAAGAGTAGTGGTGTGAAACTGCATCCTACCATAGCCACTTGCTCCTGAGGAGCAGGGCTACCATTTCTCCTGCTGGTCACAGGCACAGCAAGAGGAGCCCATGGCATGGAGGAGGGGGGACCAACATAGAGGAGAAACCAAGCCTTCTGGGAGTGTCCCCAGGAGTCTTATCATCATCATGTGCCAGTGAATATGATTTCAACAGGAAACAGTGCTGAGGAGGCAGAGAAAAGTGGGAAGGGGAGGGAGGACTAGGAAGGAAGGCTTCCCCAGAGGAGGTGACTCTCAGACCCCATTCTCAAGGGATGGGGAAGGAGGGGCACAATTAGGGGAGAAAGAGCTCCCCAGGTAGAGCAGCAGAGCCTGTTGCAAATGTCCTCTCTCCCCTTAGTCCAGGCCCCACGCAGCAGACCACACATCTTATCTTCCCTCCTCCTCCTCAGAATACCAAACATTATGAGCTGTTAAACTACAGTGAGCACGGGACAACGGTGGACAATGTGCTGTATTCATGTGACTTCTCTGAGAAGACCCCGCCAACCCCCCCAAGCAGTATTGTTGCCAAAGTGCAGAGTGTCATCAGTAAGTTGGAGCAGAGGCCTATGGCCACAAAGGCTGCCATTTTTGGACACATTCTCTTAAGGCCCCAATCAGGGTAGCCCTGGCTTGTTGCCATTGACCTGCCATCTCTTGCCTCCCCAGTCCTGTTGGCCAGGCTCTCCTTGCTCGTGGGTCCAGGGCAGGCCCCGGAGAAGCAAGTGCTATGCACCCGCCTGTATACACATCTGCTTGGGGACTTGAGACTTCGTCAGTCCTTTCTGAGTGTCCCTCATCCCTAGTGGCGCAGCAATTAGAATGGGGCAGTGCCATGGCCCAACCCTGCCATACGGCCCAGAGGAGTTTACTGTTCACTGTGACCATCCCCCCTCTTTTTCTAGGGCGCCGCAGGCACCAGAAACAAGATGAAGAGCCAAGTGAGGAGGCAGCCATGATGAGCTCACAGGCCCAAGGGCCGCAGCGGAGACCCTGCAACTGCAAAGCCAGCAGCTCAAGCTTGATTGGGGGCAGTGGGGCCGGCTGGGAAGGCACGGCCTTACTGCACCACGGCAGCTACATCAAGCTGGGGTGCCTGCAGTTTGTCTTCAGCATCACTGAGTTTGCGACCAAACAGCCCAAAGGCGATGCCAGCCCAATTCAGGATGGGGTCTTGGCCGAAAAGCTCTCTCTCAAGCCCCACCAGGGCCCAGTGCTGCGCTCCAACTCCGTTCCCTAGGACCGGCGGCTACCCCACTACCCGCCTGTCCACCCGACCCAAGACTCCTGCAATGCAAAAATGTACACAAACCAAGCCCGGGTTTTTTCTATACTCCGCCAGAAACCCTTCAACTACAATCTTTGCATGAAATGAAGAAAATCTTTTGACTGTTTTTTAAAAATCCTTTTTCTTTTCTCAAGTTCTAGGGGGCATTTGCACATATATTTGTACTCAACATTTCATGGGAAAGCGGCAGACCCGAGCTGAGGAACAGCGTGGGCCAGGAGGAAAAGACCCTTGGTCTGGACACTTCCTCCGACACAAAACCGTTCCCCACCCACCTCCTGCTTCCCCCCCTTCGCCCGCCGTTGTAAAATAATCAGAAACTTGTTCTATTTTGTGGCAGTGACAATAGTTTTATATTAAAAGAAAAAAATACAGTTTTCATACAGCAAAATCTATACAATATCATTGTTTTATTTAATATAAAGATCGCTACCCACCCTCCTTCCATGGTTCCCACCCTCCGAGTTATTTTCCCCTTCTGCAGCGGTTGCACTACAGGTAGCTACTGTGTATTATGGACAAATGGGAAATGAATTCTTTTCTGGCTGTCCATCTTATTTTATTTCAAATAAGGAAAAGTGTATTTGGATTTTGTGTAAATACATCTAGTGATGACATTTTTTCAATGTTTTTAAAAACTGTGTACAGTACTACATGTGGTAGAACGTTTTCTTCAAATTGTCTATTGTAGCAAAAATGTTTTTGTCGTAAACCTGTTTTGTCTCCTTTTTTTGTTCTCTTGCCACTTCTTTCCTCTTTCTCCCAGCCCCTGCTCCGTCGTCCTTCCACCCCACAACTAGTACCAATGTACATAGTAATTGTAATGTTTTAGACTTTACAGAAACTTTCCTGTATTCTGTATATAAAAAACAAAAAATACTTCAAATTATGTTTTCTGCCTGTCTGTCCTCCCTGTCATCACCCTTAGAAGGGGCCCTCCTGAGATCCTGGTCCCACAGTCTCTGAGTAGGTCTCACTCCCAGGTACTCAGTCCCAGTGGGAGTCAGCACATAAGAGGTGTCAGAGGAAGTGAGCCTTAGGTGGAGAAAAAAAGAGAAGGTTACGTCTGCTAAGGAGGGCTATTGTGTGGCTTTGTAGGCGAGTGAGCTTGATCATTTGACATGACCAGTCTGCGAAGAATTTGAGAGTTCAAATCCCTGCTTTCTGTCCCCAAAACTAAGACATTAGTAGGAGGTGGCATGAGGCCTCTGTATTCTGGCCTAAACACTTTAACCCTAAGTAAGTAGCTGAGCACCTTTGGTTCCAGTTGTTTGCTGTAATTTTTTTTTTTTCTTTCAGATGTATGTATTAAATGCATACAGAACTGGGGTACAGGCCAGAGGTGCTGGGGCGGTGAGGATTCAACAGAGACAGAGTGGGGAGCAAAACAGGCAGATTGAGGTACACTGCTGAGGGGAGGAGCAGGCAGGTCAGGAGAGGTCAGCTCCCTGGCTGGGTATTGCAGTTGTGCTGAGGCAGCTGCAGCTAGCTTCATAGTGCTAGGCTTTAACCTGTGATGGCCACCTGGGAGGGCCCTGTTTGCTATAAATTTTTATTCATCCATCCTGGAAGGATTCATAAGACCTGGCCTTCCTTATCAGTATTTAATTAGGTATGGAGCCGAGATGGCCCTGCTTCTTGGAGCTTAGAATGTAGTGTAGGACAATTTGTTGATTCAGATATTTCCAGAGTAAAGTGAAGAAAAGGAGAAATATAATCTCTAGACCCAATTGTGCCATAAAGTTACGTGATTTGAAATCACTTCTTTACATCAGTTGTAAATCACTTAAGTTCCTTAACAAAAGATGTCTACTGTATTACCTTAATTCTGAGGTCCTGTTAAACCTTATTAAGTCAAACTATTCTTCAAGGATGGGAGGACCTTTCTCTGGAAAGTTTTCCTGAAGATGGTCTTCCTAAAAGGAACTTCTGTCAAGCCCGGCACTGTTCAAGTAGGTGGCACCTGTTAAGTATCAGAATTTTGCCTTGTGGGTGAAGAATGCATCTATTGTTTAATAATACTTAATCCAGTACATACAACATGTATGACTGAACCCTAAATCTGCAGTACAGCTCATTAGGAAGTTCCCCAAAATCCAGGGGTCTATCTGTGGTTTCATCTCTACCTTGCACTCTACCCTAATGAGCCAGGCTAGCTACACTGCTAATTACACCATAAATTGGGGTGAGGGGTGGAGTGCTAAATGGTTTCCTTAGGTAAGGCCCTTCTGGCAAGGTACCTGATCAAGAATGCCTTTACACATGCCTTCCTAGCTATCCCTACCATCAGCATCACCTTCTATTGAGTGATGGAGCTGCTTTACCTTTTTTTCTACCACCTGTGAGAATCACTCCAGACAAATCACTCCAATCTAAAGGTCAAATTAGACTACTCTTTTTTTTTTTTTAGATTTATTTATTTATACAGAACTGGAGTACAGGCCAGAGGTGCAGGGGTGGTGAGAGGGTTCACCAGAGTCAAGAGTGGGGAGCAGAACAGGCAGATGGAGAAAGTACACTGCTGAGGGGGGACAGTGGTGGGTGCTAGATAGGAGAGGTCTGCTGCACCATATGGATCACCTCCAATCAACTCCATGGAATCGCCGGTGACCAGCTTCGCAGTGCTGCGCTTTAACATTGTGCTGTCAGGGAGGGCCCCACTTTACTCCCTTAATGCATCTTTTGAAAAATGGGGGGGGGGGGGAAAGGCGGAGAAATATAGACAGCTAATACATAAATGAATCCTGACTTCCCTTAATTGATGGTGCCATGCTGATCGCTCAGGCCAATATGGAAGAACAAGGAAGATTCCTAGAAGCTAAGTAGATGTAAGGATAGGGAATTAAAGGACTTACTTATGGAGGGCAAGGCTGGGTAAGAAAACTCCTACACATTCATCTCCCGAAGGCAAGGGTTGTCCCACACACACCTTGCAAACCCGCAACTACATCGCAGGATTCAGAGGAACACACACAAGGGCGATCCGAGGGCCCCTGCGCACATGACACACCAAGGTCCTTCACACAGTATGTGGGCGCGTGCACCTACTTAGAGGTTACTCCGGGGTGCCCTTGCATTTAGGAGTTCACGCAAACAATCCTAGAGGGCGCTCCCAGGGCACAAAAAAAAAAAAAGACGCACTTAGGTGTTCGCCGGAGCACACACCCAGAGGACATGGACGCGCGCCTGGCGGGCGCTCGCCGGGCCCACGCGCACACGCACGCACACACACCCTTGCCCTGCCTCGCGCCCGCCTCCGCCTCCGCCTCCGCCTCCGCCTCCGGGAGGCCGAGGCGCGCGCGGCGCCCTTCCGGGCCCGCGCGGAGTGCAAAGGCAGCCGCCGGGCAGCGATCCAGGGCGGTGCAGAGCCTGGGCGGGAGCCCGGAAGCGCAGCCGGCATGGAGGCGCTGCTACTGGGCGCGGGGTTGCTGCTGGGCGCCTACGTGCTCGTCTACTACAACCTGGTGAAGGCCCCGCCGTGCGGCGGCATCGCCAGCCTGCGGGGCCGCACCGCCGTGGTCACGGGTGAGTGCTGGCGGGCGAGTGGGCGGGTGCCGGGGCGGCGGGGTTGGAGGCCCGCCCTGCTCAGCTCGGCTCCCGCCTGCCGCCCACAGGCGCCAACAGCGGCATCGGCAAGATGACGGCTCTGGAGCTGGCGCGCCGCGGGGCGCGCGTGGTGCTGGCCTGCCGCAGCCGCGAGCGCGGGGAAGCGGCCGCCTTCGATCTTCGCCAGGTGAGGGAGGGCGGGAGTGAAGGGGACGGTGAGCAGAGGACTAGCGAACCGGCACAAAAAGGGGCGAGCACAAAGACTCTGGGGGATTGGGCCCCGAAAGGAGGGAGGGCTTCTGCCCATTGAGTGCAGAAGAGGGGCGCGCAGACCCAAACTGAGGAGTGGGCTTCTTAAGTAATTGCGGTTCTAAGGGTAGCTGTGCTGTTAACGAAAGTAGGCGAGGCAACGGCATGTGCAGAGTGGAGGTGAGAAAGCGGGTGTGGATTTAAGGAACTGGGGAGGGAAAAAAGATTTCATGAGACAGGAGCACAAGAGTATGGGCGAAAGAGGCAAATGAAAGGGTTGGCGGTTCCGAGGCAGGGTCAGGCTCTGGAGACCTACTAGACACTGTTACGGAGCTCGAATTCTGTAGCTGGGTAGTGGAATCCCAGTGAATGGTCCGCAGCAGCACCTGGACTACCAGAATAGCTTCTCTGGAAGAATCACTCGGCGATTGTGAGGTGCCTGGACTGAAAAGGGGCAGGAGTGGGTAAGAGGAGACTGAAGAGGAATCTGTTGTAGGTTTTAATTTTAGAGCTAGTATTAATGGGCAGAGGAAAAATAATAACAGTAATAATAGCAAGTACCTACACAGTGCTATGTGCCACGCACTGTTTTAGTATTCTAGATTATATAGTCGTTCAGTCTTCACAGCAGCTTTACCAGCGAGGTAATATACTGATGCCCGTTTCAGTGAGAGAACTGAGGTCCAGAGAGATTAAATATCTTGCTCAAGTTCACACTAGTGAAAGGCAAAGTCAAGATTTGCATCCGGAATCCACACACTTACCCCACTACATTCTAATGCATAAGGACAGGTCTTAGTGAGAGTAGAGGTAAACTCAGAATTTGGTGCCTGGGGAGACGGAAGAGGTATCCAGTGACAAGCCCAGCCCTTGCCGCTCCACAGGAGAGTGGGAACAATGAGGTCATCTTCATGGCCTTGGACTTGGCCAGTCTGGCCTCAGTGCGGGCCTTTGCCACTGCCTTCCTGAGCTCTGAGCCTCGGCTGGACATCCTCATCCACAATGCCGGTGAGGGGCACCAGGCCCTGCAGGGGGTTGGCGGGTGGCCAGGGCCAGCTGTCCCCTCCAGTCAGGCTTTGGAGGGGGGTGGGCAGTGGACATGTGGGGATGATGCCCCCCGCCACCGTCTCACAGACGGGACGCCAGGCCTGCGGGAACCCCTCCAGGAGTAGTTGCTCACACCCAGCCCCTGCCCCAGGGATCAGTTCCTGTGGCCAGACCCGAGAGCCCTTTAACCTGCTGCTGCGAGTGAACCACATCGGCCCCTTCCTACTGACACATTTGTTACTACCCCGGCTGAAGACCTGCGCCCCTAGCCGCGTGGTGGTGGTATCTTCAGCTGCCCACCGCCGAGGGCGCCTCGACTTCACTCGCCTGGACCGTCCAGTGGTGGGCTGGCGGCAGGAGCTACGGGCATATGCTGACAGTAAGCTGGCGAATGTACTGTTTGCCCGGGAGCTTTCCACCCAGCTCGAAGGCACTGGCATTACCTGCTACGCAGCCCACCCAGGTAAGTCTATGACTCCTCCTCCCATTCTTTGCCCAACCTGTCTCCCCCAGTCTCTCAGTGAGCTACAGAATCTCAGAGCAAGAAGGAAACATGATCTAGAAGACAACTATTCCTTGCTGCTGCTAAAACCAGGCTCTCCCTGTCTGGGTTCTTCTTCTTACACTGCCAGCTTGGATGCTGACTCCTGGGCAGGATATGGCAATCGATAATGCCCAGATTCTTACCCCACAAGCCATCCATGTGAATTGGCTATGACATGATACTGTTGACGAGAGCTAATAATTACTCATTTAAGAAGCATTTACTCAGTACCTACTGTGTACTAGGCATTAATCTTGATGATGGAGATATAACAGTGAACAAAACAAAGACTGTATCCATGTAGCATTTACATTCAAATTTAAGGGAAAGGAAACAGCTAATAAAGAAATACATATGCCAGATGGTGAACAAGTGCAATGAAGAAAGATAAGACAAAATAAGGAAAATATGAAATGACATGGGTGGTGTTTTATCTTTGGCACTTAAAAGAAGACATATTTGAAAAGATGACATTTATGCAGGGACCGGGAGGAAATGAGACTGGGCCATGAGGCTTTCTGGGGAGAAGAGTGTAAGGAACAGAGCAAACAGGGTGTTCCTGGTGGCCTAGGCGTTAGGTCTCAGCACTGTCATCAC
Source organism: Condylura cristata (assembly GCF_000260355.1). Lineage (NCBI taxonomy): Eukaryota > Metazoa > Chordata > Mammalia > Eulipotyphla > Talpidae > Condylura > Condylura cristata. Next base: position 35,896,062 of record NW_004567118.1, read on the forward strand.
TAAGGCCTGAGTTCCACCCCCAGCCAGAGAGCTGACCCACATGTGGGGCAGCAGACCTCTCCTGTCTCACCCACTTCTCCCCTTAGCATATGTTTCAGTGAATCCACCTGTTCTGCTCCCCACTCTGTCTCTAGTGAATCCTCTCACCCCCCACACCTCTTACCTATACTCCAGCTCTTCCATGCAAAAGTAAATAAATCTTAAAAAAAAAAAAAAAAGAACAGCAGGGCCTCCCTGGGGGCCCAAGGGGTTAAGTCTCAGCACTATGAGGCACTCAAATAAATCTTTAAAAAAAAAAAAAAAGAACAGCAAACAGCAAGTGTAAAGATGCAGAGGCAGATGTGTTCAGTGTGCCTGAGAAAGAACAGAGGGGCCTCCTCGGTGGTGCAAGGGGTTAAAGCACAGCACTGTGAAGCTCTCTGCAGCCCCTGCAGTATGAGTTCCATCCCCAGCCAGGGAGCTGACCCACATGGCCCAGCAGACCTCTCCTGTCTTGCCTGCTGTCCCCCTCAGCAGTGTGTTTGAGTAGATCTGCCTGTTCTGCTCCCACTCTGTCTCTGGTGAATCCTCTCACCACCCCCACACCTCTAGCCTGTACTCCAGTTCTTGTAAAAGATTTATTTATGCATACAAGAACTGGGGTATAGACCAGAGGTGCAGGAGGTGAGTGGATTCACCAAAGACAGAGTGGGGAGCAGAACAGGTGGATTCTCTGAAATATACACTAATGAGAACAGCCAGGAGACATCTGCTGTGCCTGGCCAGGGATGGAACTCGTGCTGTAGTGGCTTCAGGTAGCTTCATTATGCAGTGCTTTTTTTTTTTTTTTTAAGATTTATTTATTTATGCATACAGACCTGGGGTACAGGCCAGAGGTGCAGGGGTGGTAAGAGGATTCACCAGAGACAGAGAGGGGAGCAGAACAGGCCAACTGATGAAGTATACTGCTGAGGAGAGCAGCGGGCAGGTCATGAGAGGTCTGCCGTGACACGTGGGTCACCTCTGGGGCGGGGATCAAACTCATGCAGAAGTGGCTTTAGCTTCTTAGTGCTGTGCTTTAACCTGATGTGCCACCAGGAAGAGCCCCATAATGCAGTACTTTTAACCTGTTGCACCACCAGGGAGGACCCAATAAATAAATCTTTTTTAAAAAAAATAAAAGACAAAACGGAGTCTGGAACAGAGAGGGGAGAGTTGTAGGAGATATAGTCTAGACATTTTGGCTTTTAGTCTGAGTGAAATAAATGGTGCATAAGACCCATCCCTGCCTTTAGGGAACAGGTTACAGAATAAGGAAATCTTCCCTACACATCTTACCATACGTGAGCACTTTAGATCGTTATTGCCTGAGGCCCACTAGTAATTATAATAGCTGCAATAATAATGAGCATAACTTTTATGAGACTTTATTATTCCCCACATCACTAACACCCAAAACAGTGAATGGCCTAACATAGGTGTTATTGAGATGCTTGCTAGTTAAGCAAAGGAAGGTGAATTGAGCTAGAAAAAAAAAAAAGATGGAGAATTGTTTCTGGCCTGGGACACTGTGGGTGAAGGGGGTTTACCAGCAGTTTGGATAAAGAGGCAGCTGGCTGTTGGAAATGAGTGAGCCCTGAATGCCCTGGCTTCCCTAGAACTGGGCTCTGTCCCCACTCCCATCTAGCCCTGCTTGTTGCTCTTACCCTGACCCTTGCCTATGATCCTCCCAACTCCCTCCTTTCTTCCCCTCCGCAGGGCCTGTGAATTCAGAGCTGTTCCTACGTCACGTTCCAGGATGGCTGCGCCCACTATTGTGCCCACTGGCTTGGCTGGTGCTGCGGGCACCACGAGGAGGTGCCCAGACACCACTGTACTGCGCTCTACAGGAGGGCATCGAGCCCCTCAGTGGGAGATATTTTGCCAACTGCCGTGTGGAAGAGGTGCCCCCAGCTGCCAGAGATGACCGGGCAGCTCACTGGCTCTGGGAGGCCAGCAAAAGGCTGGCAGGGCTTGAGACTGGGGAGGATGCTGAACCTGATGAAGGCATCCAGTCTGAGGACCCAGGCACCTCATCTTCTCTGAGCAGCCCCCATCTTGCAGATCCCACAGTTTCTGAACCCCACTTCCGCGCCCAGAGCTCACCAGACTTGTCAAAGCGCACACAGTGAATTCTGGTTAAAGCTGAAACTGAGTCCCAAGCCTCCTAACCCCCTGACTGGGATGCTTCCTGTGGTACTGGAAGGCCCAGGAAAATCATAGCTGCATGCCAGGCCAGTCCCTTAGCACTGAGGGGTTTGCAGTTTTTACCTCCATGATAACTTTCTGGGGCTTCAAGATGTGTCCTGAACAGCTCTTTACCTGGTAGAAAGAACAACGTCGATCATTTCTTGGTCAGGGTGACAATAACCCCAGATTGAGAGGTAGGAAGTCACGTGCCAGACTCTGCTTATCAGGAATGCTAACATCCTATTCCCAGGCCCCACTTGGTGATGCCGATCAGTTCTGGAGAAGAGCCTGGGAATTTGCGACTGAATGCACTGCCAACACTGAACTGGGGCCTTAGCAACCCGGTAGCTACGTAGGTAAATTACCCCCGTTTTGCAGAGCTAAGAGACTCTCAGGGTCTCACCGCTAGTAAGTAGCAGGGTGTTCCAGGGCCCACTACTGTAACAGTGGATGCTGGGCGGTGAGGTGGGGCAGAGCGGCTGTCATTGGGGCGCCCCGTGGGAACAGGGTGCGCCTTCCGGGGTGTTACAGGGCTGAGCCCGGCCATCCGGACCTCAGTGCAATAAAGCGTGCGGACAGCCACGGCTCGCGCTCGTTCCTGCAGCTTTGGAGCGGGCCCCGCCCTCCGCCGCCACACTTCCGGCGGGGCTGCGGGCGCGGAGGGGCGCGGGCGGGCGGCCGCTGTGGGTGGCGGGATAGGCTGGGCGCGGCTGGCGTGTAGGGTGCGGGCAGGCTGCTGCGGTCCGGGTCTCTGCGGTCCCCGAGGGCCCTCCGTCCCGCCGACGCCATGGGCAACTGCCACACCGTGGGGCCCAACGAGGCGCTGGTGGTTTCAGGTGAGGGGGCAGCGAAGCATGGGGGCCTGGGGCTCCTAGTTCCCAGACGGCATTTTGGGGACGGGGGTAGTGCCCGGAAAGCTGGGGGAGGAGGGCACTCGGTGGGTGCTGGGCTGGAAAACAAACAGGTAAGGGCAATGGGTACCGAGGTGCCGGGCCTGGCTCGCGGCCGCACCTGCACCCCATTTCCAAGAGGGACCCTCCATACACACCTCCAGTACCGCGCGCCTTCGCGCAGCGGAAGCAAGGGCTTCTGCTGCCACTACGTGTTTTCTCGTGTTTGTTCCCTCTTTTATCCGCCTCCACCCGAGGCAGGGGCCCCCACAGACATATACAAAGTGCCTCTCCACTTTGTGGCCTTGGGGGTCCCGAACAGAAGCTTTGGAGTTCCGGGAGGGAGGAGCCCCACGGTTCCCAGAACACGGCGGTTTGGCTGGATTCCAGTGCCAGGGACTGGAGGTGGTTCGCGCTGTTTTGGAGGGCAGGGGCCTGTGTGGCAAAGGCCGCGGAGACAGGGATGCTCCCCAGTGGCACGGGCAGTCCCGTTAATTACGAACAGGCTGGGGCTTGCTAGATTCCGGGTATTGACAGCCTGGGAGTCTCGGGTGCGGCCTCTACAGGTTGAGAAACCCGGCTCTGAGCTGGGTTGCAAAATTGTTGCAGGCTCTAGAATTTCTCTGAGCTTAGAGGTGGGGCTTAGGGACCGCAGCATTGGAAAGGGGAAGAGATATCTTTCCATAAGACAGCAATTTAAATTGTACACTGGGTATCTTGAAGGGAGGTGGCTTCAAACCACCAGTTTGTACATCCCAGGCTGACAACTGCTGGGGAAGGGCAGTGTCTCCTGACAGCTTGGAGGCCTGTAGCTTCAGAATTCCGCCTCTTCCCACTGTCAGTGCCTATTTTTGGCTGTGTGCAGTTGTTAGGGCTGGCTGCAGAAGTGGGTAGAAGGGGCTGGGCTGGCCAGGGTTTAGAGCTCCCCGTACTTAAGAGCTGTGACCACCAACCTATTGGGAATTTTTAGCCCAGAATATGGCCTTTGGCTCAGTTTGGATCGCAAAATTAGTCTCCACTGGAACAGGAAATCCCTGCTCTCCCTGACCAGGACCCTACTCCCCTGAGAGAAATGAGATATTTAGCATCTGTAAAGACCAGAGATAACTTGTGTCAGGAGACAGTGCCGAAGTGCTCACTTGACGATCTGTAAGACCTAGGCCTGTTTCGCAGCCCCTACTCCTAGAGAAGGCTTTTAGAACCTGGATCTGCACCCCCCC
>NW_004567118.1:35901004-35901806 GCF_000260355.1 Condylura cristata
CTTCACCAGAGACAGAGTGGGGAGCAGAACAGGCAGATCGACGAAGTACACTGCTGAGGGGAGCAGCGGGCGAGTCAGGAGAGGTCTGTCAGGACATGTGGTCACCTCCGGGACAGGCGGGAAGCGAACTCATGCAGAAGTGGCTTTAGCTTCTCAGTGCTGTGCTTTAACCCGCTGCACCACCAGGAAGGGCCCCCACTTTGTTTTTCTTCAGGACTTTCTTTCTGGAAGCCTCCCTCTGGACTGAGGAGACAAAAGCTCTCCACAAGAGCCTTGAGGCGGAGGGATAACAAGAGCTCTTGAGAGCCTCTCTAGTGGCCAGTCCTTGTCCTCTGGCCAGAGACCAGTGCAGTGCTAGCTTCAAAGCTGTTTTGGGGGTGGGGAGAGGAGTCTGTGCTGATAATTGAGGGTGCCAGAGTCAAGGAAGGATGGAGGAAACTGGCAGGGATAATGCCTGGCTTATAGTACTTCGGGATTTGAGATGAGCTGATTGAGCCAAGATGCAGTGCTCTTTCTGGCACGGGGACTCCCAAGAGGATAGAGCAACTATTCCCACTGCCCCACCTGGTTACTTAGCCTGGTTATGCAGCCTCGTCTAAATGCAGAGGCGTCTCACTCAGCCCAGGAGGAGGATGCTGATATGTTTCATGATCATCTTTTCCACCTGAAAAGTCTGGAGATTCTTATTGTCCAGCCCCCCTTCTTCCTTCTATAATACAAAATCTTTTTCTCTCTTTCCTTCCAGAAATTTAAAGAGAATCCAAATATCATACACCTTTCCCTCATCTCTATAATAGGTCAG
>NW_004567118.1:35902346-35934152 GCF_000260355.1 Condylura cristata
TTATGCATACAGAACTTGGGTGCAGGCCAGAGGTGCAGGGGCGGTGAGAGGATTCACCAGAGACAGAGTGGGGAGCAGAACAGGCAGGTCCACTGAAACATACTGCTGAGGGGAGCAGCGGGCAGGTCATGGAGCCATGTGGGTCACCTCCCTGGCCGGGCATCTAACTTGCACCTGAGCGGCTGAGGTCAGCTTGCAGTGCTGCGTCCTCGCATGTTGCGCCACCAGGGAGGGCCCTGTTTTGATAACTTTTAATAGGATGTTTCTCGTGTGTTTATAAACATTCTGAGATTTCCTGTCAGAAAAGGCCACAAAATGGTCTTTTTAGACTGGTAGAATAAATGGAAGAGGGCAAGACATGGGGTGAGGGGCCAGAAAGGGAAGACTGCCCTGACTGTGTCAGGGTAGGAGCTAAGAGTTGGGTGGAAGTTAGTTACCCTGTGAGTCTTCAGTTTGGTTGAGGACAAAGAAAAATAAAGCAGGTTGGATTTTTTTAAAGTGACAAAATTAGGAGAAATGTCCAGATCCCAAGACAGTGGGAGCTAGGGTGGTCAAGGAAGACACACCTAAGTATCCTTTTTTAGGTGTTGCGGTACCCAGGCTGTGTGACCCGGAAGGTGGAAGGAAGATGCCTTCCGGTGGGGAGCCAGCCGGGGGCGGGGCAGCCTGGCAGTCCAGCTTCCTGTTGTTGCTACCCTGGAACCTGGCCTTGCTGGCTATGGCTCAACTTGAGCTATGGCAGTTGGCTCCCAAGGTCAGAGAATAAATAAAAGGTGGGGTGCACACCCGCCCCTGCTACCACCCATGCAGTAGTATACTGGAGCTGGCCAGAGACACTACACCCAGCCCCCATCAGGCCAGAAGAGGTAGAACTAGCCGAGATTTTGGACCATCTTCGGTTTCATAGGAAGCCAAGGAGGTTTAAGTTTCACATTAACTGCTTGTCCTGAGAGGCGTCCTTTGCCCTACTCCCCAAAGTAAAAACCTGCCGTGACTGACTGAGCTACCACCTTACGGACAGGTATTTCCAGCACACAGAAACTGATGATGATCTGAGACTTCCTCCTCCTGCCCCTGCTCCCCTCTGACTCAGCTACTTGCATTTTGCACGGGGAGAGGCCCAGGAACCCGGGCTGGCACCCAGTGAGCAGTCTCAGGTGCCAGCTCTCACCTGACAGACCCTGCACTGGAAGGACCTTGTGCCTTCAGTTCCCACTTTCTAGAACTTGTTTGCTGCTGTTGCCGTTGCCTCCGTTTTAGTTGTTGGCCTCACCACCCACCTACCCAAACCCCAACTCTAGGGCTACACTGGCTATAGTTTTTTGTTGTTTTTAGGTTTGTTTGTTTATGCAGACAAGAACTGGGTACAGGACAGAGGTGCAGGGGCGGTGAGAGGCTCACCAGAGACAGAGTGGGGAGCAGAACAGGCAGATGGACAAAGCACACTGCTGAGGGGAGGAGCGGGCGGGTCAGGAGAGGTCTGCCACGCCATGTGGGTCAGGTCCGGGGCCTACTCATGCCACAGTGGCTGGTGGTAGCTTAGTAGCACTGAGCTTTAACTCTTGTGCCACCAGAGAGGCCCTACACTACCCAGTTTAGTAGCCCCTAGCTATGTGGCTATTTAAATTGAAATTAGTTAAATTAAAATTTCGGTTTCTCAGTCCACCAGTCACATTTCATGTGCTTAGTAGTCACATGTGGCTAGTGGCTGCCTTAGTGTACAGGGCCACTAAAGAATATTCCTATTCTTGCAGAAAGTTTTTTTGAACAAGACTGAAGTTATCCTCCCACCTTAGCGACCACAGCATGCCTGGATCACTCTAAGAGGCTTCTACCCATTCTCTCTGACCCCAGAATGTTTCCTTTCATGCAGTAGTGTTTTAGAAGAACAAATATAAAGTTTGTAGCTCCCAGATTATATCCCTGTGTTTTCCTCCTCTCTCTCTCTCTCCCTCGCTCGCTCACCACCCCCCACACACACCCCTCCATCTGCCACCAGAGACGCTGATCTCCCCCCTGCCCAGCATCCCACCTTGTTCCCTGCTTGGTGTTCCCAGAGAGGCTATAGCACAATTATGAGAAACTAACTCAGACCTTGACCTTGGGAGGCAACACACTCCAGGACTTTCCTGAAGTCCTGGTTTGTGAACAAGGGAGCGAGGACACCCCTTGGCTTTCCCCCATCTCATTTCCTTTGAACCATCTGTTTCCTGTACTTTTCTTTGTGCTTCAGTTTAACTGCCTCTCCAGCTTTTACTAAGTTTTCTTGAACTGGATGAGTCGTTCTGGTGTTAGCAGGTAGGATCATCACAAGAGTTTCAGGAATTGATTTTGCTTACTCTGTGTGGAGGGCATCCAGGGCATGAATCTGGGTCATGGCCAGATGCAACATTCAGTTTGGCTAATGCCTCCTTTTCAGGAACCATTTCCTTTTTAGACTGTTGCTCTTTCTCTTCACTTTTCCCACTGGTATGACCTTATCTTCCCCCATCCATCTGGCCCATAAGAGGAACAGTCACCGTGAAGGCCTTGCAAATAGAGAACCAGCCTCACCGGCTCCCATCTTGGCTCGAGACTCCCTCCTGTCAGCTTCCTACTGTCAGGTGCCCTGCCTCCCCTCTCTGTCTGGACCCTAACAAGCAAATCACATGGCTTTCCGGCTATCTCCGGAAAAGGCCCCTCCCAGTTGCACCTCCTCCTCCAAGAGGTATCTTCATATCCAGATCCTCAGCACAGAAAAATGCTTTCTTTGTTTTTGAGTGAATGCTTGAACAAAAGGTGGGTGTGTCTCCTGTCCATTCCCGTGCACAGACTTCTGACCCTGTCACTGGAGAGCCTCCTGCAGATTGCCACCTACCAAACTAGATCCCGTGCCCCTTAGAGGCTTGTCTCCCATTCATGTGTAACTTCTGCCCTGGCCCCCCAAGTGGGGGCTCTCATATGTTCAGAGCAGGTAAAGGTCAAAGTTGCGGTGGGAGGGAGGGGGAGACAGGCCCAAGAACAGACTGACCAGCAGGGGTTTTGTGCTTTGTTCTCCAGGAGGCTGTTGTGGTTCTGACTATAAGCAGTATGTGTTTGGCGGCTGGGCCTGGGCCTGGTGGTGTATCTCCGACACTCAGAGGTAAGGGCTGGAGCCTTGGGGCCCTGGTGTCGTGATGGGCAAGGGAGGAAAGGGCTTCCTTCTGGTATCCCTGCCTTCACCCACGGGTCAGCTAGAGCATCTGCCACTTGCCACATTCCATTCTGAGGGTGGGGCCTCCTAAGAAGCAGGTGAAATGGGTGGCCCAGGAAGGTCCGTCCAGAGCCATCTTTTCCCCAGTGTCTGCTTTTTCCACTGGAGACTGGCATCACCATCTGTCCTGGAGGATCCAGGGTCGTGCTCAGGTAGAATCCCAGTTCCTGATTCTAGCTCAAAGTTTTAATTCTACACCTCAATGATAATGGGTCTAAGGTGGGAGGAAAAGGCTGAAGATACAGAGTGGGGAGCAGAACAGGCAGATGATGAAGCACACTGTTGAGGGGAGCAGCAGGCGGGTCAGGAGAGGTCTGCTGTGCCATGTGGGTCAGCTCCCTGGCCGGGGATCGAACTCGTGCTGAAGCGGCTACAGTGCTACACTTCAACCGCTTGCACCACCAGGGAGGCCCTGAAAAAATATCTCATGCACCTGTGCAGTCCCAGGGATACTCCAGGCAGGGGCTAAGTGCCAGAGACGTACAACCTGAAGTGGCTCTGTGACAACAGGGTAGAGACGGGTGGGGATCTAAGAAATTGGTGCTGAGGCTGAACAAGACAGTCTCCTCAGTCAGTCTGGCGAGACCTACACGAGGAAGGGAGATTTCAGCTTCCCAGAGTCCACACTCAGAGGTCAGGGCCTGGAGCCTTGGGGCCCTGGTGATGTGATCAGGTTTGGATTGGGCCTGTCCTGCCACCCTCATTGCCCACCCAAGAGAGATGAGTCATGCCAGCCACCTCTCCACCATCACTCCCTTCATGGTTACAGGTCAGGGGAATGGGCCTAGATCCTTCCAACCAGAGTCCAGAGAACAGGGACAGCAGACCTGGGGGAGTGGGAAGGGTTGATCATCCCAAAAGGCGACAGTGGAGATTCCAGTGGGAATCCCCCACCAGTGGGTCGAGAGAAGCCCTACAGCCATACTGCACAGGTGGTACTTGGGGCTTCAAAGACGCCAAGGCTGTCAGCTCAAGTAGCAGGCTGCAACTTCTAACTTTACTGACTTCCTAGTGACTTCCGTCTGTTCTCCCTCTCTCCCCCTACTTGAGAAATCCTGGCAGACTTCCTCTGGTCCAAGGCCAAAAGTGTCAAAAAGTAATCAATACTGGCCACAACTTCCTCTCAGGAGATATAGGCATTCCTGAGTGGGACTGTGGCCCAGCAGTAGCATGGGGTGTCCCCTTTAGAGATGCTGCCACCACACCCCACATGCCATAAGGTCCTGGGACAGTAGAGACACTGGTGCCAGGGACATCCAGCCCCAGAGAGTTCAAAACCTGCTCAGAAACCTGTCCTGCATGGGCGTCCACAGCGGACCTTTCTCCACATTCTTGGTTCTGTTCCCACTTCTCTCTCCAGGGAGCAGAGCCCCAGGACAGGAGGGCCAAGTGTCCCCACAGCAGGTTTGGAAATGGACCTCACCTTAGGAAACTGACCTCACGAGCCCAGGCTCGGTGCGCTCCCTAGCCGTTGCTTGCTAGGGGAGCCTCCTCTTTTGGCCACTGTTCGGGGGGGGGGGGGGGGGGGGGGGGGGGGGGGGGGGGGGGGGGGGGCAGCTCCTCCACTGCCTGCCCCCTAGGTTAATTGGAGCACATATCACAGACTGGGGCATTTATTCCCCTCAGGCCCTGGGAGCCTCTCAGGTCAGAGTAGAAGCTGCTAAAGCCTAGCTGGATCTCCAAGGTGCTTTCCACAGCCACCCTACCTGTCACCACCTCAGCGACAGCCTTTCTTCCTCCAGGCTCAGGGAATGCCTCCTGCTGCACTTCATTGCTGCATTCTGTGCTCTCCTGAGGCCGATGTGGGCGCGCTCTGCCCTTAGCCAGCCATTCCTCTGCCTCTGGCATCTGAGCTGCAGCCTCCTGTCTCTTCTTCCTTCCCCCCATCCCTTCCCTCCGTGTCCCTCTCCTCCTTCCCCAGAAGAGAGCTTGGTGGGTTCCTGTCTGAGCCAGGTCAGCAGTCCTCTCAGGCCCAAGAGCGCCAGTGTTGGGGGCTCAAGTGAAGGCAGCCTGTGCACATCTGCAAGATGGGGCCCGTGCTGGCGTAGTGAGAGCTGAGGGGGCTCCAGATTGCCTGCTGCTTCCCACCCTCCACCCTCCCAGTTCACCTGCTTCTGTCTACTGCAGCAACCTTTCCTCAGGTTTAAGGAAACCTTCCACACTTTCCACAGGCCCGCCTTTGCCAGGCCCACCAGCCTGCACACATACACTCACGCGCCCAGCCCAGGGGCCCAGCACGGATGGGCCGAGAGCATCTTTCACTGTGACTGTCTTTGCCTGTGTCCAGCTTTAGAAATCCCAGTGCCTCGCACCGTCATCTTGCACGCATCCTTGCAGCTGTCCAGGCAGGGGCACACTTCTCCCCCAACCTTCCGTGACACACACCTCGCCCCTGAGTCAAAAAGTCCAAGATCTTAAAAAAAAGGTCCAAATCTTCTTTGACCTTTTCTGGTCCTAAGTTGCCTTCCTAGTGATAACTTAGCAGGGGATGTGCCCCAAGGAGGAGGAGCCGATAATCCCCACAGAAGCCTCCCCCCTCCCGCTTTCTGCAAACACAGGTTTGCTTGTGTTCAGAGGGTGGAGCTGAGGCTGAATGTCCCAGACTGCTGGGAATCTCCTGTGAAAGTGAGGTGGTGACCCCAAGCCTTCCCACCCCAGGACATGGGCCCAGGGCTTTCATAGGCTTCACCCTCAACCCCCAGCAGCTCCTTTTTAGAAGGATGTGGGGGCTAGAAAAGAGACCCAGAGGGCTCAAGCCAGCTGGGGTTTTCTCTGTCTCCCCACAGCCCAAGGCTGAGCTGGCAGTGGGGGGTTGAAGTATGGAGAGTGTCACCGCCCAGCCCCCCAGCATCAGGCATTGGTGCTTGTCTGGTAACCACTGTGTGTGTTTGCTGTGTCCCCCCACCCGACCCTGCCCCTACCTCTCCCTACCCACCCCTCCCCCGGCTGCTCCTCAGACTATCTCTGGAGGTTATGACCATCCTGTGTCGCTGTGAGAATATTGAGACGTCGGAGGGGGTCCCGCTATTCGTAACTGGGGTTGCACAGGTAATAACCCACCTGCTTCCTCCCCTGTGTCTAACTTTCTCTCTTCCTGCTCTGCGGGACCAGGCAGGCAGGAGCCAGACGGAGTCCCCTCCTGAGAGTGTGCCTCCCTCCCTCTGTCCCCACCTCTGCTGCTCTGGGTGCCAGGATGGACCCTGTATATATCCCTCCCTTCCTTGCCCTCACCTATTAGGGCTGCTACTGGGGTTCCGGAAGCTCTGCCCAAGTCCACCCATTCCGATTATGTGACAGAGCTGGACAGGCCGCAGTGGGAGTTCAGTCCTAACTACTGCTCAGGTCCTAGTCCCCCAGGCACCACAGACCCCTTGCCAGTCCCTCGTCCAGCCTGGGACCCCAGTGTTAGGCCCCAGCCCTCCTTCCTTCAAAGCCAGATGTCAGTTTCTTGGCTGACCTGAGGATAAAGCACCTCTACCATTCCCCTCTGCCAGGTCTTTTGTTGAGCCAATCAGCTCTTGTCACTAGGCGACAGTTTCTCCATCTGTGAAGTGGGGAGAATCATGCCCTCTTTGTGCCTGGTAGAGATATCAGAAAACCAAAGAAAGTGATAGGAGGCTGTTTTAGGATTTCTGGGAAAGAAGTGCTAAAGAAACTCAAGCTTTATCATCAACAGGGTCTCCCTTTGCAAAGCAAGTGATCTGGTGTCTTCCGCTTCATTGCCAGGCAGTCATAGCTAACGAAATGCACTCTTGAGCCAGGGCACTCAGCAACTTTTGTTAGTGACTTTAGGTGCTTTCTTGGTACTGTGTGGGTTCTCATCTCATTGCTCATTGTTTCATTCACCCACTCTCTGAGCGCCTGCTCAGTCCCAGACACTGGGGGTGCAGCAGTGAGCATCAAAAAGCCCCCGCCCCCTCAGAGCCTGCCTGTCATGGGGTTCTGGCTGGAAAAGACCTAAATGTCCTCTCCCCCACCCCTTACCCCCTACATGAAATTTCCCTTCAGCCTTCTCAGGCAAAAGCCCCCCTCTCACGCCCTGCCCTCCCTGACTGGGGAAGGGACTTCCCCACCTCGTAGCCATGGAGCGCGGGCTTCAGCGCAGACCTAAGAAGTTGGCATCCTCTGTCAGGAATGGGTGGGGCCACAGCCCCCTCGGCACCCCCACAAAATAGTGCTGCCCCCCTCCAAACCCACTATTCCACATATCAGTTGGCTGGTATGGGCTTGATTGTCTGGGCAGGACAGCTCTCTAGGGTTCGTGCTCCTTGGCCGGAAGCTGTAGTGTGACCCCAGTCTGCATTCTCCACGTGGGCCCAACCCCAGAGGGTGGCCTTCAAGTCACACCTGTTGCCAAGTAGAGGGAGCAGGAAGGGCGTCCCTGGCACGGGCCAGGACAAGATCAGCCTCTTCTGAGCCCAGCAGAGGGTGTATCCCGCATGGACTCTAGACAGGGCTTTCTAGGCAGCCCCTGGTGCATTTCTCGGTGCTCGGCAGATCCAAGGGATGGGTGAGGGCCATGGGGGTATTCAGCAGGCATCCGCTGCAGGGCACTGCCTGCGAACCAGCACTTACCTGCATCTCCAGACTCACACGCAGCTTATACATGGGCTTTCCTGAGCCCTCCCAGCCCACACACACAACCAAGTCATCTTCCTTCCTTTTCCCACTCTTCAAGCCAGGCTGGTTTAAGTAGAAACCATATGTGCACATGGGGATACTTAGAATCCTTCCCCAGGAGCCAGCTGCACCCACTCCACCCTACTACCCACCCCATGTCCTTACATGCCCCCAGCTCAGACCCCTTGGAGAGTCCTCTCCACCCCCCTCAGCAACAGAACCCCTGGGCTGTCCCGGCCGCAGCAATGCGACATTGGACTCTCTCCCCACAGTCCCGGCCCTGGGCCCCGGGACCCATGCCCCTGTTTTGCGTTTTTTGGCAGGATTTCCCTAGAGATTATGACGTTGCAGCCCCGCTGCGAGGACGTAGAGACGGCCGAGGGGGTAGCTTTAACTGTGACGGGTGTCGCCCAGGTATAGTAACTCAGCAGCCCCACGCATGTCCATTGAGCCACCTCGTCCCCGTGCTGGGGTTTGGGGGGAGGAGGAGAGGACAGCAGCCAGGGGCAGTCTCTCTCCAGAACCCCTGTCCCTACCCCCCTTTCCAGGAGAGGGTCGTTTTCACCACTGGAACGTGCTCGCTCAGGGTGCTCTCCTGGCCACCCTGCAGGACTAACAGACACCGTTTTCTCCTCAGTGGGCCTTCGAGGGACAGAAGCAGTTCAGAGGGCTCTTGTCTCACTAACCCCACCCCATTCTTTGCAGGTGTTGAGAATGCCAAGCCCCAGAATCCAGACTCTCCCTGTTCCCGGGGTAGGGGCTGAAGGGGTGGGGTCAGAGGGCGAGCCTGTAGGAGGCAGGCCAGCACTGGGCCCTGGAGGCAAGGTTCGGCACATTTCCAGCTCGGTACCTGGGCGTGGGACCTCCTGCCCGTTTGCACTCTCCGCTTCCTAGGGCAGTGAGGTTCAGCCATGTAATAGACTCTGGAGGGCTAACTTAGAGCCTCAGAGAAAAGGCAAGAGGATGCCCACCCTCAGTGGCCACCCGGGCCAGTGCCCCGCCCTGTCCAGGCGTTCTCACCTAGTCTCTATCCGTCTGTATCCCTGTTTGTGCTTCTTTTTGTAATTTCTGTCCCTCAACCTGCAGGTCTCCCTACTGCAGGGAGCCTGCACAAGAGGAGCTGGCTGAGGGGGCGGTGGGCTGGAAGGGTGGCGGCAAGCCCAGATGCCCAGGGTGGTGCTCACTTCTCATCCTCAGTGGCCTGCTATATGTGGCGGGCAGAGGCCCCCCCAGCACAGCCAGTGAAGATGAAATATATCTCCCTGGGAGAATTCCTTGTGTGTCCCTCCCGCTAAAGGCCCCAAGCAGACTCCGCCCCCTCCCAGTCCTAACCTCCCGGTCTGAGAAGGGGGGTGAGGGGGCTCACCATCACCCTCTCAACCTCTGGGCTGGGGCCTCCCTCTTCCTCCCGCAACCTGGCTCAGGGACCTTTGTGACCGTCGGCAGGTGAAGATCATGACGGAGAAGGAGCTCCTCGCTGTGGCCTGCGAGCAGTTCCTGGGCAAGAACGTGCAGGACATCAAGAATGTCGTGCTCCAGACCCTGGAGGGTCACCTGCGTTCCATCCTCGGTAGGCTCCCGGCGGGGCCCAAGGGTTGGCAGCGCCGGGCAGGGGCCGTCCGTTCCTCGGGCTTCTAGCTGAAACATTTTCTTCTGAGTATTTCCTTTCAAAACCTTGGGCAACTTGAATGCAGGGGGCTTGGGGGTACACCGAGGGTGTCGGGGTTTGTGTGGGACTGCCAGTCTGGTGAGACACGTGGGGCTGCGTAGACACTTTCCTCATCCAGCCGGGATTCCGCATAAGGAGACTCAGCATTGAACTCTGTTAGAAGAAGCCCCAGAAGACAGCTTAGACCACACGGTCCTGCGTGTACTGAGGCCTCTAGTGCAGGTATCCTCCCGTTGTCTGGGCCGCGGGGGAGCCTACCTGTGACGCTCTGCCCCTAGGAACCCTAACTGTGGAGCAGATCTATCAGGACCGGGACCAGTTTGCCAAACTGGTGCGGGAGGTGGCAGCCCCTGATGTGGGACGCATGGGCATCGAGATCCTCAGCTTCACCATTAAGGTGCGGTGTAGCGGGAGGGCCCCGGGCCCCGGCACCTGTCCAAGAGGGGGGCTTAGTGGGAGGGGGCCTCTCCCCTTCCCGTGACTGTTCCTCTTCCTGCTCCAGGATGTCTATGACAAAGTGGACTATCTGAGCTCCCTGGGCAAGACACAGACTGCTGTGGTGCAGAGAGATGCTGACATTGGCGTGGCTGAGGCCGAGCGGGACGCTGGCATCCGGGTGTGTGTGGTTTCCTTCCTGCCCCCGAGGAAGGGAGCTCTGGGGCGGTGGGAGCTTAGTCACTCAGGGGACCCTCAGCACCTGCCCCTCCTGTTCCCAGGAAGCCGAGTGCAAAAAGGAGATGCTGGATGTGAAGTTCATGGCAGACACCAAGATCGCTGACTCCAAGCGAGCCTTCGAGCTGCAGAAGTCAGCCTTCAGCGAGGAGGTCAACATCAAGGTGAGACGCCACAGGGCCCCCCGGTCAGGGCTCAGGGCTCAGGGCTCGGCGACCAGCCTCTGATGTGCCGGTCACACTCCCGCCATAGACAGCCGAGGCCCAGCTGGCCTATGAACTGCAAGGAGCCCGTGAACAACAGAAGATCAGGCAGGAAGAGATTGAGATCGAGGTTGTACAGCGCAAGAAGCAGATTGCAGTGGAGGCACAGGAGATCCTGCGCACAGACAAGGAGCTGATCGCCACGGTGCGCCGCCCCGCCGAGGCTGAGGCCCACCGCATACAGCAGATCGCGGAGGGGGAAAAGTGAGTGCCCCGGGAGCCAGGGCTGGAGCGAGCCAGGCTCCTTGCCACCCGGGAGAGCCCTCCGGTCTCCTGACCATAGCCTGGGAGCAGCCTCCAGCACCGGCCCTCGGCCCTCCCGTGCCTGTGCTCTCACTGTGAAGGGGGGTGGGGCCTGATGCGGAGCTTGGCACACAGGGCATGGTGCTAGTCCCCTCCCCCGTTGGCACCTGGGAGCCTGGGGCCTCTCCCTGACCAGAATCAGAGACCAAGGCAACTCTCCTTCCTCCCCTCATCAACTCTACACCTGCCGAAACAGAGGGCTTGAGGGCTTGCTGACCCCCAGACAAGACCCGAGGGGACCCTGGCAGTCCCCACTGACCCTGCTGGCCTGACACCCCCCAGGGTGAAGCAGGTCCTCTTGGCACAAGCAGAGGCTGAGAAGATCCGCAAAATTGGAGAGGCGGAGGCGGCAGTCATCGAGGCGATGGGCAAGGCAGAGGCTGAGCGGATGAAGCTCAAGGCTGAGGCCTACCAGAAGTACGGGGACTCGGCCAAGATGGCCTTGGTGCTGGAGGCCCTGCCGCAGGTGAGGCTCCACCCCGCGGCGGGACTCTCTGGGCAAGTGTCAGAACTTCTCTGGCCTCATCAGTAACACTGACAACAGGCCTAGGCTCACATCTGGCTCTCTGGGTCTCTCTGACCATGGCTGGCAAGCCCAGGCCACAGGCTGCTTTGGGGTTTGGATGAGACACTGGGCAGGCTGGTGGACAGGGACACTAGCCAATCTCTCCTCTTCCCCCCATCTGCTAGATTGCTGCCAAAATTGCCGCCCCGCTCACCAAAGTCGATGAGATTGTGGTCCTCAGTGGGGACAACAGCAAGGTGACGTCGGAAGTGAACCGGCTGCTGGCAGAGCTGCCTGCTTCTGTGCACGCCCTCACGGGCGTGGACCTGTCTAAGGTGTGTGCCTGGCGAGCGACAGTGGGGTTACCTGGCTGGCGCAGTATACT
The DNA here is from genome assembly GCF_000260355.1 of Condylura cristata. Classification (NCBI taxonomy): domain Eukaryota; kingdom Metazoa; phylum Chordata; class Mammalia; order Eulipotyphla; family Talpidae; genus Condylura; species Condylura cristata. The sequence goes on from NW_004567118.1 coordinate 35,913,996, forward strand.
GGCTCAAGGGGAGCTAGCGGGCCCGGAGTCTAGACTTACGGCATCTTCCGTCATTGCAGATACCCCTGATCAAGAAGGCCGCCGGGGCACAGGTGTGAGACTCCGGAAGGCCCATGCACTTCAGCAGCCGCCTGCCCCTCCAGCACCCTTCAGCACCTGTTTTAATACCACAGGGACAATGGGAACGTTACTGACTCTGGTGCCTTATTTTGTAGGGACCAGAAGTGCTGCCTGTTCAGGCCATCTCTGGCTGTCTTCCCTTCGCTCCCATCTCTGTCTCCCGCCTCTCCTCTGCCCCACACCCTCACTGTCACTGCCATGTCCACCTGGTTTGTCTCTTCACCCTCATCTGCCTGTGTGTTTCTTCCCTTTTTGGTGTCTCTTTCATCCTCCTCCCACCCTGTATATACATCGTGTAGTATAAGCTCTGAAGATGTTTATTATAATCACTGTCTGCGGGGGGTGGCCCTGCTACTTCTCAGAATCCTGGTGCCTTGAAGTTCTCTGTGCATCTATCTGTCTGTCCTCCCTGTGGCCCTGGCCAGAGGTCAGCATGGGTGCAAGGGGTCAGGGTAAGATGGCCACCCTCCCCTCTCCTGGCCTGGTCTTCCCAACCCAAAACCCTGCCCCAGGAAGCCCCAGGCCTCAGGCCCCAGCCCCTCTAGGCTTTGGTAGCTGTGGCCTCCAGGCCCAGGGCTCTGGCCCTTCACTACACCCCTGCCCAGCCCCAGGTCTGCTCTCATACCTGACCTCTCCCTCCCCCACCTGGGGCACAAAGGCAAGGCCTCCTGTCTGTAGCAGCTCCCTCAATTTACTACTGCCTTAGGAGGCTCCTCTGTGTGCTCAGGGAAGTCCCCTTCATGCTAGGTGGAGTGGGGCTTGGTCCCAACTCCGCTAAGCCTTTCTGGGGTCAGGGTCTAGCCCTGTTGTGGACTACAAAGCGTGTAGACCTCTTCCTGGGTATTGGGCCCTTCTACGGGCAAAGCTGTGCTGACCCAGTACAGAATCTAGTGCTATAGACTGGCCAGACTCCTGTGCCATCTTTCTTCTGGCCAGAGTGGTGGGGTTCTAGCCATGGGAGGCAGCCCAGTCCTCTGTCTCCTTGTTACAGTGGAGGCAGGAGCACCCAGGGCCCACACATCCTGGCGAGGACGCTATGGTGTCCCACAGTCCCAGTCCCCTACCCCTGGCCTTGCCCCAGCCTGTGTAGCTGTTCCTGCATGTGGATGCTGCATGTCTGGTCTGGGGCTTGGATGCTGCACTGCCCCGCTGCCTGACCCTTCTGGTAAAATAAAGATCTGTTATGCCACCCAGCGTTGTGTCTTCGGTGAGGGGAGAACCAACTGCGCTCCCCAGCACTCGCTTCAGCCTGACAGGTGCACTTTACCTGTTCTTCCCTACTCTAGCCACTGGGGGGCATTAGTACACTGGCCTTGCCCCATTCATGGCCTAGGGCAGGGCTGTGATTCCCTGAAGAGCTGCCCTGGGAGAACTGGCCCCAGTGCAGGCAAAAGACAAGGGGGGCTGCTAGACTTCCTTCACTTTTGTGCCCCCCTGAGCCCTAGTCAGTAATGGAGACCACTTCTCAAGAGTATGAACTCTGGCTGCTTGGGTTGACATTTCAGCTCTGTTGTTTATTACCTGTATAATCTTGGGCAAGTAACTTAATCTTCTCTGGGCCTCACTATTCTTACTTTTCAAATGTATGTGCTTGCTGTGCAGCAGGCATGGGCCTCCATGCTAGCAGGACCGGTGAACAAAACAAATCCCTAGCTTTTAGAGAGAAAAACAAAATAAAAAGGTGAGAGAAACAAAATAAAAATTAAAGGCTGGTTCCTTGGCTCTTAGTGAGTTTTCAGTGTATTGTTGGGGTTTCAAGTCAGTGGAGCTGGTAGGATGTTCTAGTTAATTTGTATCTCATTCTTCATTTTCATTTTCATACTATGCTTTATCATGTATGGTCCCCAAGGAGTTCCCACCACCAATTCATCGGTGCACCATCACCATAGTCTCTGGTGTTCTTTCCACCCCTGTTTTAGTCCAGTTTCTTTCTCCCCCTCTCGGAATAATGTCTCTTCTTGTTTATAGTTGCCTGTTGATTTTGGTTTTACTTTGTTATAATTACTTTTTTTTCCCCCTGACCCTTTATTTGGGTACCCTACATGTTTCCTCTAAGAGAAACCATCCGCTATTTTTCTTTTTCTTTCTGGCAAATTTCACTGAGCATGATCCCTTCCAGCTCCATCCTGTTGTTGTGAATGACATGAGTTTATCTTTTTTGATTGCTGAGTAATACTCTATTGTGTATATATACCAAATCTTCTTGATTCAGTCATCTTTTTGGGCTAAAACTAATCAAAATAATCAATCATTTTAGTAAATTAGCAGGATACAAAATCAACACAGAAAAATCAGGAGCTTTCCTGTATGCAAACAATAAATCTGAAGAAGATATCAAGAAAACCTCCCCCTTTATAGTGAAAACAAACAAACAAAAAAATCAAATACTTGGGAATAAATTTAACAAAAGCAGTTAAGGACCTATACCAAGGACCTATACATACAAGAGCTGGGATGCAGGCCAGAGGTGTGAGGGGTGAGAGGATCCACCAGAGATAGGGTGGGGAGCAGAACAGGCAGGTCTACTGAAATGCACTGCTGAGAAGAACAGTGGGCAGGTGAGAGGTCTGCTGTGCTGTGTGGGACAGCTCCCTGGCTGGGGCTCAAACTCATATTGCAGTGGCTGTTGAAAGCTTGATAGTGCTGTGTCTTTAACCCATGAACCACCAGGAAGGCCCCTCACAGATTTCTCAGGTTTGTTACTGGTTTTGTTTGGTTTAATCCTTGGTTTTGTTTCTCCATACTCCACATGTGCATGACTGTTCCTCTATATTGTACATATGTGACCCCATCCAGTACTGGTCATGCTCCTTCAGACTTATTTAATACTATCCCCTTAGGCAAAACTGGAATTCCATATACATTAAGCAATGTATATGATTAACTCTGATTCTGCACCTATCTCCCCCCAGCCCCTGGCAACCACCTGTCTACTTTCTATCTCTATAAATTTGACTACTCTAGATACCCCATGGAAGTAGCATATAGTATTTGCCCTTATGTGAGTGGCTTCTTTCTCTCAGTAGACTGTCCTCAAGGTATATCTATGTTGTAGCATATGTTAGAATTACCTCCCTGGTGGCACAGCAAGTTAAAGTGCAGCTCTGCAAGTTTGATCCCTGGCCCTGGAGGTGACCACATGACGCTGCAGACCTCTCCTGACCCGCCCGCTACTCCCTTCAGCAGTGTATTTCGTTGATCTGCCTGTTATGCTCCCCACACTGTCTCTGGTGAATCCTCTCACCATCCCTGCTCCTCTGGCCTGTCCCCCAGTTCTGTATGCACAAATAAATAAATCTTAAAAAATAATAATGTTACATAGTTTGTGTATGCCACACCTTGTTTATCCATTCATCTGCTAATGGACACTGTTGTGAATAATGCTAATGCTACTATGAACATAGGTGAGTATCTCCAACCTCCTTTCAATCTTTGGGGTATACACCCACAAGTGGTAATTGATAATTCTATTTAAAAATTTTTGAGGACCCACCATACTGTTCTCCATAGTAACAAAATTATTTAATATTCCCATCAACAGTATACAAAGGTACCAATCCCCACATTCTCACCAGCTCTTATTATTTTTTTTAATAGAAGTCATCCTAATGGATATACAGTGTATGACATTCTTCAAATGACAACATTTTAGGAATGGAAAGAAGTTGATGGCTGCTGGGGACAAATACCAGGTTAGGGAGGTGGGAGTAATAGGGGGATGGCGGGCGGTTATAAAGATTAGGGATCCTTCCACTTGAATGGTTTCATATTTTTGCCATAGTGATGGCTACATGAACACGTACAGGTGATGAAATAGTATAGGAATTTATACACATACAAATGAGCGCAAGTCAAATAGGGAACCTGAATAAAATGGGTGGATTGTATTGATGTCAACATCCTGTGATACTTAGCTGTGGTTGTATTATACTGTAGATTTGAAGATATCACATTGGGGAAACTGGGCAAAGATTGCAGGGGATATATCCATATTATTTCCTATAACTGCTTATGAATCTATAACTATCATCATTAAATTTTCAGTTAATACACGCACTCAAAGATCCATTAAGAAAATACAAGCTCATTTGCAAAAGATATTTGCAACACCTATATCTGGAGAATATCCATCCAGAATATATTTTACAAGTCAATAAGGCCAAACCAGATAACCCTGCAGAAAGGGAGACGAGTGATAAGACTCAGGCACTGTGTAGAGTGGCCAATAGATACATGAAAATGTGTGTGACAGATTGTATTTTGCTTAGATAGTGGCAACAGTATCTCCCATTCCACATGTTCCCCAGAGTGTGACTTTCACAGTCTTCCAGAGCCTATGCCCCCTCCCCTTGAATCTTAGTGGACTTTTGTGATTATTTAGGTCAATAGAATATGGCAGAAAGGATGTTATGTGACTTCTGAGGACAGAGCATAAAAGCGAATGTAGCTGCTGTTTTCTCCGCCGGACTGCCCTGTTGTTGAGACTTTAGGCACCCTCCGAGCAGCCTGACTGGTCTGAAGCCACTGGACTAAAGGAAGCCCACCTGGACAGGCCGTGAGCCACACAACAAGAGAGCTATCTGGCCAGCCCCCTCTGACTGCATAGGTAAGCGACCCAAGCCAGTTTTGATCAGCCAACCTCTTGAAACTCTGATCCTAGAAACTAAGCAAGATGATAGAAGGACTGTTGTCTGCTTAAGCTTCTGAGTTGTGGAATGATTTGTGAAACAGTTGTGGGATAGTGGAAACAGCATCCCAAACCTCATTAGTCATCGGGGAAATGCAAAGTAAAACCAAAATGAGACATCACTATCCACCTCCAGAACAACTAAAGTGAAGACCATCAATGACACATATAAATGAGGAGGTGGGGCCTACTTGGTGGCCCAGGGGTTAAGTCTCAGTGCTGTTGAGCTATCACCAGCTGCTGCAGCAGGAGTTCAACGCCTGGCCCCCTAGGGAGCTGACCCACATGGCACAGCAGACCTCTCCTGTCTCTCCCACTGCTCCCTCAGCAGTCTGTTTTGGTGGATTAACCTGCTCTGCTCCCCACTCTGTCTCTGGTGAACCCTCTCATCTGAGCACCTCTGCCTGACATTCCAGTTCCTCTATGCAAAAACAAATAAAATTGTTAAAAAAAAAAAAACAGCTAAAGAAATAAAAGTAGAATTAATAAAGTGTACTACAGTCATAAAATGAAGCACCACAGAGTAATGAAACGAAACAATAATAAATTTAGATAGGTTATGCATGTACTATGTATAGACACAAATTGATTCAATCTCACAAACATAATGTCCAACAAAAGGAACCAGGCATAAAATAATACATAGCACATTGTTCCATTAAATAGAGCCCAAAAAAGCAAGCAAAGCTATTAGAAGTGAGGAGTTTGGAGCAGAGGGGGGCTGAGACGGAGGACACAAGAGGCTCCTGGCAACGTGCTTTTCTTGACTTGGGTGGTGGCAACCTGGTGTGTTGATTTAGGAGTCCTGCTCTTTTTGAATGTATGTTATACTTCAGTTGAAGAGTTAATTAAAAAATAAATTGCCTCCAAGGTTTTAGCCCTATCTGGAACAATGATTGCGCTTTACTGAAATGGGGAACACAGCTGAAGGAGCAGATGGGAGCTGAGATCAAGGGCCTTGGTTTTAGACGTGGCTTAGCTGCCTCTTAGAGAAACAGCAAGAACGGGATTCAACTACAAGTTATTTTAGGAGAGAAGCTTGGCCTGGAGACATGTATTATGGAATTACCAGTGTAGAAAGCATTTAAAACCAAGGGACAAGATGAAATCAGTAAGGAATGAGAGTAGGGCCTCCCTGGTGGCCTAGGGGTTAAGTCTCAGGGCTACCACCTTGACAATGGCCTGAGTTCTATTCCCAGCCAGAGAGTGATCAGCATGGCATGGCAGACCTCTCCTGTCTTGCCAGCTGCTCCCCTAAGAGTGTATTTCAGTGGATCCACCAGTTCTGCTCCCCACTTTGTCGCTGGTGAATCCTCTGGCCGTCCACATCTCGTGACTGCATCCCAGTTCTATATAAAAGTAACCTACAAAAAAACCTTTAAAAAAGGGGGGGCCCACCCTGAGAGTTCAATAGGTTAAAGCATAACATTATGAAGCCAGCCACTGCAGCATGAGTTCAATCCCCAGTCAGGGAGCTGACCCACATGGTGCAGCAGACCTCTCCTTAGTATAGTTCAGTCAATCTGCCTGTTTTGCTCCCCACTCTGTCTCTCACCCCCTGCACCTCTGGCCTGTGCCCTAGTTCTTGTATGCATAAATAAATAAATCTTTTTTTTTAACAAAAGGAATAAGAGTATGTGAAAAGTAGTTGGTTGAGCCTCAGTCATTGGGAGTCAGGGCTGTTAAAATGATTTAGCACATTCTAGCATCAGGCTTTGCTTTATTTATTTGTTTTTAGATTTATTTATTTGTGCATACAAGAACTAGGGTACAGGCCAGAAGTGCATGGGGATGAGAGGATTCACCAGAGACAGAGTAGGGAACTACTGAACAGGCAGATCTACTGAAATGTACTGCTGAGGGGAGTAGTAGGTGAGATGGGAGAGGTCTGTTGTGCCATGTGGATCACCTCTCTGGTGGGGGATTAAATTCATGCTGCAATGAATAGATTGATAGCCTCACAGTGTGAGACTTTAACTCCTGTGCCACCAGGAAGGCCCAGGCTTGGCACCTTGTAAACACTTAGCGTGTATTATTTATATATTTACTGTTAGTTGGCATTATATGGTAGCTAGTTTATAAAATCTCTCACAGGCATTTATTTTTTTTTTTATTTTTCAGACTTTAATTTTATTTTCCAATGGACCACTAAAATGGTAGCTAATGTTTCTCTCAGTGAATCCTTGAGTCAACCCTATAGAAGGAGCTACCCTCTAGTTTATATAATGAAGCCAAGGAGCCTGGAAGGATCTTGCCCACAATAAGTATCTGAGTCAGAATCAGGACTTGAATCTAGATTCCCAGACTCTGGTATTCCTGTTCTTTGCATTACGTCCTCTTGAACTCAGGAGAGCAAAACTCTAGTGGGGACTAATTTGAGGTGGTCCAGGTTGGCCTTAGTGTCAGAGATAGTGTCTAGCCAGAGATGACCAGAGGGACCTAGGAAAAGGCATTCATCAAGAAACAGGCAGGGGGGTGTTGATGGCATTGGGGTTAAAGTCTCAGCTATCAAGCTATTGCCAGCCACCATGGCATGAATTCAATCCCTGGCCAGGGATCTAACCCACATAGGCAGCAGACCTCTCCTGTCTCACCCCCTGCTCCCCTCAGCAGTGTATTTCAGTATACCCACCTGTTCTGCTCCCCACTTTGTCTCTGGCAAATCCTTTCACACACGCACACACACACACACACACACACACACACACCTGTGCACCTCTAGTCTACACCTCAGTTCTTGTATGCATAAATAAATGTTTTATTTTTAAAGAAACAGGCAGGGGCCTTGTGGATAGAGCCTTGAAAAGGAGAAAGGGGCATGATTTGAGGGTAAAATGAAAAGGGGGTGATGCATGAGCATCTTCACAAAAGTCAATGGACTCTGAGGTTGGAAACTTGGTTCCCAGAGCCTGAAACCATGGAAGCCTAGGAAAGGGGAGTAAGGACTATAGGACATTATGCTAAGCCCTTACAGGGTATCCAGGCTGTTCCTTCTTACCCTGGGCTGGCACAGACTGAGGATGGGGCAGAAAATCACCATAGTGCAGGCTTAGCTCCTGCAAGACACAGGTGGTGCTCTTCCTCGCTTCCCTGTCTCATGACTCCAGCCTTAGGAGGGGGGCACAGGCCTTACCCCTTTTCTCTACTATTCCCGGTTGCTAAGCCTAAGGGCCCAGCAGAGAGGGGGTTGGGAGTCCTGGAACCTTTCCTGGAGCTAGGGGCAGAGAACTGTCAGTAGGAGTGTTGTCTGGCCTGATAATCCAGCCCGCCTATCTCTTCCATAGCAGCTGTGAAGCAGACAGGTTGTCCTGGCAGGGAGAGAGGCAAGAGCCTGACTGATGGCGGGAAGGATTTCAAGAGGGAGGGATACCCAGGCTCCCTGGGGATCCTTTTCTACCTGAGATCTTCAGGACTATGCCTAGAGACCAGAGAGGTCATGACCTAAAACTGGGCATGGGGGTCCCACTAACCCAGAGAATAGGACTAGGAGCTGACAAAAAGACAAGATGTCAATTGCAAAGTTTCTCTTTCTGACTCAATGGGCAAGTGTGCAAGGTATCTGTGAGTGCACATACATGCCTCTGGGTACATGTTGTATAGGGGAACACAAGTTGGGAAAACCCTTTGCAAAGTCAGAAGAGAAGCATTTGTTAAGCTTCTCACTTGTATATATGCTAGGCTCTAGGTTAGAAAAATTTCACCTCTACTATCTCATTGTATCTTCACAGCAATCAGAAGAAAAGGCATTTTGCCCCATTTTACTCAGAAGGAAGCCAAGGCTCCAAGGTGAGGGCCAGAGACCAGGCCCACTGCAGATGGCAGGTCGTGGTGAAGCCTGTGCTTTTCTTTTCTGGTACTGAGTCTGTCATGGGGCAGTGGTCTGGAGCAAAAGCAGGAACTCTAAGGCATAACCCCCAAACTGTGCAGGTTGAAGTTCTGGTTCAAGTCAATAATTGCCTCTGATTCCAGGGAATGTTAATTCCATGCAAGGGTCTGGCTTACAGAGCTGAGGAAGGTCAGAGGTCAGAGGTCAGAGGATTGTTGCTGACTGGAGCTGGCTAAAAGCAGCAGTTGAAAAAACTGATAAAGGGGTCAGATGGGAAGATCAGAGGAACTGGAAGCAAGGAAGGAATCCTGACATTGGATTACTGTGATTATTTCATACTATTTCACTGAATTTCCCAAGGACCTTATGAGGTAGGTATTGCTATTCCTGTTTAGAGATGAGAAGACTGAGGTTCAGAGAGAGAAGTTAGCTATACACTTAGAATCACATTAATGGTAAGTGCTAACACTCAGGTCTGATTCCGTTGCCTCTGAAAATTAAAAAGACCCCATCACAAACATACAATATCAAGCTCATTCAGAGCAAGATTGTGCACAGAACCTGGGGTTTGGAGTTGTAATCCTGCCTCTTTTCCTGATTTACTGTGTGACTTGGAGTCACCCACTGCCTTTGGGAGCCTCAAGATTCTCTATTATAAAAAGGGCATGTTTTCCTCTTTTGGAGACTGGCGGACATTGGCCAAGCCCCCAGGGGAGTCATTCCTGCGGCCTCACTATCTCTGGGTTCATTGTCCAACTTGCTCGTGTGCCAAGAGGCACAGAGAGTGTAAGGGAACACGTGGAGTCCTTGAGTGTGTGCCGGGAAGTGTCTGCAGGGCTGGCAGCTGATTGGTGTACAGCCTTGCTGAGCACCTTCCAGCATAAGGTCCCTGAGGGCGTTGGGGTCACAGAGAAGAGTCAGACAAGTTGCCTACTTGTGGAGAAGTTGGGAAAAACCAGGGCCTCTCATAGTATGAGGAGACTGAAGAGGTCCAGAGCCTAGACATAGGATATGGGAGGTGAATGTCAAAGATAGGGTTAAGAGAAGCTTTGCAGACCAGCCAAGATGAAATTAAAATAGAGGAAACAGGTATCACTAGCTGTCATCTCTAACAACGCCCGTAGATCTCAAACCTCAACCTAACACATGGAGAGTAAAATCAGTTTTCCAACTTCACTTTAAAAAAAAAAAAGATTTATTTATGCATAAAAGAACTGGGGTACAGGCCAGAGATCAAGGGGGTTTGATTCACCAGAGTGGGGAGCAGAACAGGTGTATTGAAATATGCTGCTGGGGGCAGCAGTAGGCAACAGAAGTCTGCTGGGCCATGTGGGTCAACTCCCTGGCCAGGGATCGAACTCGTGTTGCTGCAGTGGTTGTGGAAAGCTTCATAGTGCTGCACTTTAACCCCTTATGTCACCAGGGAGGCGCTATTTTTATTTTTTTATGCATACAAGAACTGGAATACAGGTCAGAGGTGCAAGGGGTGAGAGGATTCACCAGAGACAAAGTGGGGAGCAGAACAGGGAGATACACTGAAATATACTGCTGAGGGAGTAGTGGGGGAGAGAGAAGAGATCTGCTGTGCCATGTGGGTCAGCTGCCTGGCTGGGGATAGAACTCATGCTGCAGTGGCTGACAGTACTTGATAGCATTATGTCTTAACCCCTGCACCATCAAGGCCCTGAATCTATTTTTGTGTGTATTTTAACTTGCCATGTGTCTGTATCTGTAGGCATATACATGTATGCTATATACGTGTATGGTCCACACGTTGTGTGTTTGTGTCTGTGGCTGTTGCTACCTTCCTGTCCCTCTTCAGGTCATCGATTTTCTGATGCTGAGAAGTGGAAGGAACTCTGAGACTTTAGGTGATTTTCTTCCTCCCTGTGTCTTAGCTTCTTATATAAAAGAGGGGCTTAAACTCCATGGTCTGAAAGGACTCTTACAAATCTGGCCATCCTTAACATCATGGTACAAGAACATTCAGCAAGGGTCTAAATAATCAAGAGCTTAACATTGCAGTAACAGGGACTGGAATTAAGTATTAGGGGAATAGGGCCCCAGACCGATGCACACTGACCTCAGGAGAGACACAGAGCTCATGGTATGAAGCAAAAACTGTTGGACTGCATGGACCTGGGTTACACGGGGCACATTATCTCTGCACGGGGCAGAGTCTCCAGACCGGCAGAAAGGGATAACCCCATCCTAACTCCCTGTAGAGCTCAGAGGCAGAGGGACAGACGAGCGGCCATCCAGGAGACAGCACTGGGCGGGAAATGTCCTCAAGTCCTACTGTGGCTCCTGTAGGCCCCTGATAAGTAGGGCACCCACCCCGATAGCCTCATGCCTGCTTATCAGAGTGCTGGGCTCAGACTGTCCTCTAGCCCACACCCTGATCTAGCACCCCCAGCCAGGGCACACAGCCACAGGATCTCTGGCCAACTGAGATATCTCACTCCTCTACCTCGAGGACCCCTGGGCTTTGCCCATGCTCACCTTTGAACTCGGTCCCCAGGGACTGAGCATAAGTCTAGCAATGAGTGGCATGAAGTTCAACTCTGGAGCGTGAAACTTTTACCCCAGCAATGTCTGAACATCTGTGGCTCTCCAAGGTAACTCCACAGGAAGGGAAAAGGAACAGGAAAAGAGGGTCACAAGGAGGCAGGATATATGATAATCCCTCATTTGGTTAAAACACTAGGTTTCTTGCCCGTATTTCTTGCTTGAGCCTTACAACTTGGGGAGGGATGTATGACCACCAAAGTTCACACCGTGGCCTCAGCTTGATCACATGAAAACCAAGACATGGGAAAGAAGTTTCTCTATGTGCCTCTGCTCTTGGCATTTGAGACAAGTGCCAAGTAACCCCCTCTAACCACCTCTAAGAGGTAGGAATGGACGGCCCCTGTTGTACGCCTCAGTCACAGTTGGGGGTTGGGCCTGGCACCTTTGAAACCGTGTCCTCTCAAAGACCTCAAGCTTTTAGAAGTTCAACATCAGGGCTTGCCCATGGCCTTTAGTGTGCCCTGTTGGAAGGGTAAGATGGGAAAGAACTTGTGTGAACCCCTTCTTTGGTCCAGAACTAGCTCTAAGTGCTTAGTTAGCAACTAATGAATGGCCTGGATCTTCCAATTCTGTGAAATGTGGCTTTTTGTAAGAGACTGGGGGCGGGGGCCGGGAGGGGGTAGTGTTTCACAAGAGAAGGGGACTTGCCTAAGAACTACAGTTTTGTGTGCTTTCCCTGGTCAGTCTCTCTTGTCCTTACCACAATGGACTCAGCTTCATGTCATTTCACATGAGTGCTTATTTAGCCACGATAGAGACATACCAGCAAATAAACTGAGCCCCTATGAGTATTTGCTTAATGTGAATAATCACACAAATCAATGAGGCCATAAAAGGGAGATTTAAATTGTTATTTTATCTCCAGGCATGAAAACAACCCCCACTATCTCAAATTATACAGTTGAGCTTCCCATATTTGGGGAAATTGCAGGGGTCAGCAGGATTATTGTGGGGGAAACTTGCCCTGGGAAAACCACTGCCATGATCAAGGTGTCTCCCCTGCCTGGCTAGTATAAACTTTCTTTTTAAACAGGGGGTTTAATTTGCCAGGGATTACTTCCCTACAGGAAGTCCCTACAGGAAGTTCCCTACAGGAACAAGGAAGGATGATTATGGCAAACAGAGGCCGAACATGTTCCAAAGTTATGTGGCAGCAAGAATGGAACAATTCAAAGAGCCAAAAGTTTGGGCCTCTCTTCCCACTCCCCATCCTGGCTCATCTGCAGAGGGGTAAAACTGCTCCCCAGCACACAAACCAAATTGTCTAGGATAAGGAAAGCGGAAAAGGAGAGAGCAGAGAAACAGACATGTCTCCCAGAATAAGGGTGTAAATAACAGACTCTGCTTTGTGAAGACCTTATCTTGGAGTCTCTCCTTCCTCAGAGACAGAGAAGTGAATAGTGTCAGATTCTCACAAGTGCCTGGAACGTGAAGAACAGGCCCCTACCTATTCTTATGCTAGCTCTCACAAGAGTTTGGGATTTAGGTGCCCTCAAATCTCCCAGCAAAGATGGACATTGGTCTCTGCTTGCCCACATCTGGCCTCTTTGGGTCCTGCACAAACAGAGGCTGAGACCCAGGGACAGAGTTTTAGGCCAGAGCTTACCCCCATAAAGATCTACAGACATTAAGCTATCAGGACTTTCCCTGCTTTGTGAAGATTCAACTAATATTCCTACTACCAAAAGCAAAATAAAACATCTCCATCGTGGCCCTCACCAGCAATTAAGCCCTGAGGTTATTCTTTCTCCTGCCCAGCAGATGACAGCTTCATGAGGATGGGCATGAAGTGTACCAGAAAAAGCCTAATAGGGAGTGAGGTCAGTGACTCCCCTTCCAAGGAGTCCAGCAGGGAAAGGGTTAAGAGGCAGGGCCTTCTAGAACCCTGAAAAAATACCCCACCCAGGGGAGGGGCCAGTGGATTTAAAGGCAAACAGCTTGAGTGAGAGGCAGGGACAGGGCCTCCCTCCACCCAAAGACCTCCAGCCTGCAGTTCCAGCTCCAAGTAAGTAGCCCTCCTCTGATCTGTCTGCTTATTAGTCTGCCCAGGGGGAAACTTCTTTATGTGATCTCTGGCTTGTTTAACTCTGGCACTTGGTACCGAAGGAGATCTCAACAAATGCTGGTTCTGCAGGGCTCTTTAAGTCAAGTCCTCTTCCCCAAACCCTCTTGCCCTTCCCTTGACCACTGAATCAAGATGCTGACTCAGGAGTGCAGGCAAGGAAAGGGGAATCCTGTGTGTCCAGTCTTGTCCTGCTTTTGCCCCAGCTCCTGGCTCTCCCTGTCCCCAGCACTCTCCAAGCCATGCTTCCTGTGCCACTGCAGGGCCCTGGCCGGGATATCATCATATACTGTAAGTTTGCGATGAGACACTACAGTATAGATGATGTACTAGCCCGGGTACCACCAGCTCCGGAGTCTGATCAAAGGGGGCCGAAGGGCTCTTGTAAGCCCGCAGGAGTCACGCTCAGCCTGTACAGCTTGCTAACCTGCAGGGCACTTGGGAGTGGCGAGGAAACCGTTACCATTACTGAGTTTAGTAATGGTAACGGTTCTCTTGCTGCGCCCAGAAAACGTGCCAAGAAGTATACTCAGGAGTGGAGCAGGCTACTGAAGGGGAGGTGGGGTGGAGGGGAGGAAATTGCTAAGTATCCTCTTTCCCCTTTTAAATAAATAAAGATAACAAGAATGCTTGTTCTTTAACTTTATTAATGTCTGAGACTGGGGAGAATGACGGGGTGGGAAGGATTAAAGAGTTGGGCAGCAGGTGAGAGGCACTATCTCACCCAGGACACATGTCCCTTACACAGCTTCAAAGAGGAGAAAGATCTTCTTTCTGCTAACAGTTGGCAACTCAGGGAGAAAGCCTGGGACCGAAGCCAGCTGGGAGCAGAGTGGTTCTGTTTCCACAAGGGGTCAAGTCTAAGATGTAAGTAGCGAAGGCCCCAGGCAAGAGATTACCTGGGAACTGAGCTTTAATTGGTTCCTTCCTCCAACAGGAGACATAGCTGAGTAGGGCCTGGGCAGACTCGCAAGGCCGGGCCAGCTCAGCTAGCAGGCTCTATCAGAGTCCATGTCCTCCCTTTGTCACTGCAGGCGCCCCAGGCCGACCAGTTCTGGTCAGTGTCTCCGGCTTGGACAGGATGCCCTGGTCGTAGAAGGTGGTCACTTGAGGAGCTTCACAGAGAGACGGAGTTGAACATCACAGAGGAAGATGTTCATGAGGTCATGGCTCACTTCCTGTGCAATCTGGGCGATCAGGTGCCCCTTTGGACCAATCAGGAGTCTCTGACAGTGGAGCGAAAGAGAGGGGAAGGGGGGATGAGTCCACTCTCAGGACTTCCAAGGAGTAGGGGAGAGCCCTAGTACCTCCTCCAAGTAGCATGCCACTTACCACATGAGATTCTTTGGGCACCAGAAGCTTCTGTACGATTACTAGCTCTCCGCTTGGCCCTTCCTCCCACACCACTGTCTTCTGCATAAGTAGGTATTACTGATTAGTAAGGCACAGCCATTCTCTCTGGGAACCAGCTGCCCTGCTCTCTGCGCATATTTTCAGCAGAGAACCCCCAGATCCCGTCACTGTGCCTGTACCTGCTGAACATTGTAGGGCACCTCCTGGGGCAGGTGCTCCAGGAGCTTCTCTCGAATGATGTTGGCACAGATTTCCTCAGGTGTTTGGCTAGTGAGGACTCCACTGTGGAACTCCCAAGGCCCTGGCCGAGCCTGAGACAGGAGATATTGCTGTAGGCACAGAGGGTATGGATGAACATCTCAGCCCCAGAAGGAACTTTGCTACTCACTCTGACTTTCGGGAGGAACTGAGGTTTGTCTTTACATGATGGAAACCAAAGGCCAGTTATAGCCAAAGCTAACCAACCTTTAGTGTATTCACATCGTCCTGGCTTAGGGCTGACACCATGAAGATCTCCTGAAAGTGGGGCCAGCCAGTCCTCTGAGAGCCTCCTACAGACTGTGCACCTGGGCTCTTAGCCTGTGGGCTGGGACAATGGGTGCCTGAGTGTGAGCGGAAGGCTTCACTTATCTTGAGTTTCTTGCCATTGACCATACCTTCAGTAAGGGCTGCCGTGAGTTCCAAGAGAACTGATTTCTGTTTCAGGCAATCTACCTGGGCATAGGAGATACACAGAGGGTGTATGGTTAGTGAGATGAAAGGTCCCCACAAGAATGAAGATCCTTTCCTCAGGTGGTGCTCACCTTGTTCATAACAAGGATGCTAGGGACTTGGGAGAACTGGGTCAAGCACTGAAGCAGCTGAGAGTTGAGCTGGTTCCGAGTCCACTTGTCTGAGACATCCACAAGAACCACAACTGGAAGTTGGCAGGGTGAAGAGGAGTATAAGTATATGCTCCCAATCTCCCCCACCCCCCGCCAAATTTCCATGATTGAGCTCTGGCCAATCCCACCCCTAAGCTACCAGGAAAGAACCATAACAATGTAACGTGAGCTTCAGAGTCTCATCCTGAGCCTAACCCAGGTCAGCAGATTTCATGCTCTTCCATGGGTCTTCCAACAAAGAGAGCTCCAGGTGGTGCCTGGGGACAGACACACATAGGTCAGGAAAGATCTTTTAACTGATGCACTCCTGATAAGAGTTGGGGAATGGTAAGGGAGACTTCCAGCCCCTATCATGGAATCTCCCCAACCCTTCTTCCAACTATTTTCCCAGTAGTACCACCTGTTTCTACTACTGTTACCTTTTCTGTTTAATGGGGCTGATGAGGCCAGGTGTGTCAAGTAGAATCTAAAATCAGAAAAGAGAGATATCCAGGTCCCTAGAGGAAAGATTACACCTAGGGAATGAGAAAGGCCAGCCTTGATGTCAGGAACCTTTCCTGTTTCTCTTCTGCTTGCTTGACCACACTGACTTTAGATTTTTAACCTCCAATTTTGTTTTAATTGGAGGTGGAATCTAGAAAGAATATGACATGAATATATGGGGGATTAGCATGCAGCAGAGGGTATGAGGTCTTTCTGACTAGAAGCAGAGAGAGGAAAATAGGATTGCATGAGGCCTGAAAGAAACAGAGACCCTCTCCCTTCAAAAAAGTGAGAGTAAACAGTGTTTTCTTCAAGTCTAAAATAAGGGAAACCCTCTTAACTTCACTCCCTGCCCTGTTTCCTTTGTAAGTACCCACCACCTGGGCCTCTTTTTCTGTGATGACTCCCAGAGCTTGACAGCGGGTGGTGTGCACCTTCTTGGAGACAGGGAACACCTGCCACAAACAAAGAAGTCCCAGTGAGGTCTATATCCATCTAGGACAATCCCTGAAGGCACGATAAGTGAAAAATGAATAGGATTGGGAGTCAAGGGTGCGGCATACTTTTCGGCCCAGGAGCTGGTTGGAGAGCGTTGACTTCCCTGCATTTGGGGCACCCAGGAGGACCACACGCAGGACACGGGGGTTCTCAGGCATGTCAGGGGGATGGACCAAGAGGAGCTCCTGCTCATCTTGGGGTGCAGGGATGAGGTGGGAAAAATGGAAATATTAATGGCACCTAGTTATAATCTCTTAAGACAATATAATCTTTTGACAATTACCAGTTACGTAAAAGCAGTACAACATCTGGGAGTTAATACACTCAGTTCCTGTGTGTAATTTTACAGTGTAGTTGTGCCTGTGTAAAAGTACGGCTAGACCAAATAAAGCCTGATATTCCTCCAGTTCTATTTAGCCCTAGTAAGGTTATTATGAAAGCTCTGCGAGTTTACAGTCTTTTGTATTACCTCTTTATGCCACCACATTTAAGTATCAGTTCATATGTACAGTCTCCCTACCAGACTCTACGTAGTCCTTGCTACTTGAAGAATACTGACTGCCATTTCCCAGATGGAACTGCCAGACAGACGTATCTGGATCCTTTACCTCTGTGCACCGACACCGCCGGGATGCGAGGAGTCAACGCACTGTCGGGCTGAGAGAGTCCGAGAATGGTGTCCAGGGCTGAGTTTGGACCAAAATGGCGAGAGGATGCTGCCAGGAGTGGGCTAGAGAAAGCGGTGCCCGCGCCACAGGACACGTACCTCCACTGACAGCGCAAGAGGGAGGGGACACAGGTGATCCCTTCCCTCGCGGCATCGGGGCCCAGCTGACAGAACCCTAACACCTTCCTAAGGAGCGCAGCGCCGCGTCGGCTGGGGGCAGCCATTACAGCCGCAAGGCACTCCGGGAACGCATCTACGATTGGACAGGGCGGGGGTAAAGAAAGCGCGCCGGAGAGAGCTAGACAGGCCCTGGCCGAGAGCAGAGACCCACGGGATGCTGGAGGTGGGGTTGAGACATAACTGCCAGGAGACTGGTGTAGGCTAAGGAAAGGGCGAGACGTATATCTAGAGTTTGTGTGAGAGTGACAGTCGTTGTAGACTGCTGTAAACATCGTGTTTTCCTCTAACAAAGTTTTGTAAAACGCCCATCTAGCCCTGCTTCTTGGAAGACTATGTCTTCTGCGAGGCCAAGGGACAGTGATCACTGGAGCGCTCCACTTCCCCCGCTCGAGCACATCCTCCTCCCCCCCAGGCCCTACCCCCCAAACTCTGCGCGGAGTACTTGGGACTGGTCTGCAGTCCCCGGAAGGGTATTTATTTTCTTAATAGCACAGACGCACTTACTTACTAATCGAAGTGATGCTCCTAGTGAAACCAATCTTTGAAATAGTTGTAAGTAAAATATTTGTGATACAGTAATAAATATAGTAATGGGGGGAAAGCGTTATGGAGATTTGCTTTTTGAAAAGAATTTGTTCATTCTCGCGGCTAATTGCTTTACAAAATGATGGCGTTTTTATTTTATATTTTCACAGACCCGAGTCCAGGTGACATTATCACACATTCTACCACTGATTGCCCTCTTTCCTTTTTGTTAGTATTCTCTCTTTGCCATCCCATTCTGGATGTTGAACCTATGCCTGTGCCCCATTCATAAATTTGCAGTATGAGTTTTTTCTGCCTTCAGTTCTGTTTTCTTTAAACTTCATTGGCAGGTTACACGAAATTGGTGTGTGTGTGTTTTTTTAATATGTATTTCTTTATGCATATAGAACCGGGATAGAGGCCAGAGGTGCAGGGGTGGTGAGAGGCTTCACCCTAGACAGAGTGGGGAGCAGAACAGGCAGATCAATGAAGCACACTGCTGAGGGATGCAGCAGGTGAGACAGGAGAGATCTGCTGTGCCATGTGGATCACCTTCAGGGCAGGGATTGAAGTCACACTGAAGCTGTTACAGGGCAACACTGAACCCTTCCTTCTCTAAATAGGTTCTACCATCTGCCACATTAAAACAAGACATAAGACCTTTAATGGAAAGGAACTTTAATACAATGAGTGTGCAATACAGAAAAGACAAAGAATATAGTTTCTAAATCAAACACCCGATGTTACCTGTCCCCTGTGGGTAAAAGTCTACCCAAAAGGGATTGGCCCAAAGCAAGGCCTGAAAGCCCGCCACAAGATTAAAGCACCTTCTGGAGGGGACCCATAGAAAAGGGTCAGAAATGGCCAGAGGAAAAGAGTAAAATGAAAATCAAGATAAACACTGCCATAGCAACCTCCCCACAGGTCTCTCACCCACATCTGTTTCAACCAGACCAGGACCAAAAAGCAAGTAGTTTCCTCACAGGTCTCGCTGCTCTATGTGCCTCCTTCAGGTCACCTTCTGGCCTTGATCCTGCTTCCTTCCTCCTCAGTCTCCTCTCCAGATTCCTCTCTTTGCTCAGCTCCATTCTCCTTCTGGGTGGGGCAGTGAACCTGGAACCTCCCCTTTTCCTGGGGACCCCCCAGTTACAAAGCGACTGCAGCTCCACACGCTTGCTTCTCAAGCCCTGGCACCACCAGGGAGGTCCCGAAACTGGCGTTTTCAGAGTGCTCATTTGTCAGTTTTTATGGCAAGGTTTTTGTCATCAAAAGTGATGACAGCCTGGCTTGGCCATTGCACCCGTTTTCTGCAGAGCCAGCCCCACTGTCTGTCCTATTTCTGTCAGGTTTTCATCAAAGCCTTTGCTGTCCACCAAGCACCATTTTCTTATCAGCTGCAGAATGGTGTCCGTCTGGGAGTGGGAGAACATACATAGAGCAGAGCTGAATCCACTGTGGTCCAGTGGCTTGTGGCTGCCCATAATGTCTCTTTAGCCTATTCCAACTTCAGGTTTGTAGGATCCTCTCCTAGTCCGAGCTGACTTGGCCCAATACTTTGCATCTTTATTTTCTAAGAGTTTCCTGTAAATAGTGTTCAGTGGTTGGATGTTCCAGAGCAGCAATTTACCAATTTCCCTCTAGTAAACTTTATTACTGTGGAGCCTCCCTCATGGCTCAGGGGTTAAAGTCTCAGCGCTATCACGCTATTGTCAGCTACTACAATATGAGATCTATTCCAAGTTAGGGAGCTAACACATATGGTGCAGCAGACCTCTCCTGACCCCCTCTCAGCTCCCTGCTCCCCTCAGCATTGTATTTCAGTAGCTCTGCCTGTTAAGCTCCCCACTCCCTCTCTGGTGAATCCTCTCACCCCCACACCTCTGGCCCACACCCCAGTTCTTATATACATAAACAAATATTAAAAAAAAAAAAGCCTAATTACTATGTCCTTTGTAATAGGGTGGTCCCTAGGAAAAGGGCAAATTCCAGGTTCCCTGTCCCACCCAGAAGGAAGGTGGAGCTGAGCAGAGAAAAGCCGGGAAAAGAAGGAATCTGAGGCAGAAGGAAGCAGGATAGAGAACCAGCAGGAAATCTGAGGAACCAAATGGAGCAAAGGGAGATATGTGAAGCAACTGTATTTATTTCTTGACCCTGGGCTGGTTGAAAGTGAAGTGGGTGAGAGACTGTGGGGAGGCTGACTATGGCAGTGTTTATATTGATTTTGATTTTGCTCTTTTCCTCCCAGACTTGTCTGGCCATTTCTGACCCTTTTCCATGGGTCCTGGTCAGAAGGTGCTTTAG
>NW_004567118.1:35934252-35976898 GCF_000260355.1 Condylura cristata
TGGATGGAACTGGAAACAATCATGCTTAGTGAAATAACCCAGAAAGAAAAGGAAAAATACCGGATGGTTTCTCTCATAGCAGGAATATAACAGAACAGGCGAGAAAATAATGATAATGATGCACAGCTATATACCAGAGACATTTTGTGGGGGTGGAGTGGGGAATGGGATCAAAAACAGTGGGGGGAGGGAAATGCACTGGACTATGGTGATGGCATTTCATTAAAGTCTTATATGTTTTGTCTTGATGCGGCGGATGGCAGAACCTATTTAGAGCAGGCAGGTGTGGGGGTTCAGTGGTGCCTCTCTCCCTGTCCTGTATGGTACCTCTCTCCCTGTCCTGTAACATTCTCTGAAGCCATTCCTTTTGGGAGAACAACCAGGAGGTCTGCAAAGGTAGAAAAAGCTGTATAGTCTCAGACTGCTTTAGCTGCTGGAGTAACTTGATTTACCTTGGCTGATTTGTGGTTTGGGCTTTCTTCAGCCTTTGAAGTCAACTTCTCAGTCGAACTCTTGAAATAGAGACATAAATATTGTGGGGATTAGTAGAGATGGGGATTCACTAAACATATACTATGTATAGGCCCTGTCCCCAGAAGCTGGGGAATACATCAATGAACAAAACTGACAAAATGTACCAATACTTGCACCCTGAGGCTCTGTGTGTGTGTGTGTGTGTGTGTGTGTGTGAGAGAGAGAGAGAGAGAGAGAGAGAGAGAGAATGTTAATAACCTGACAGGATGACAGGAACAGTTTTAGTAGTAGCCCCTGGTCTGTGAAAGCCTAAATGGAGCAGATCTAAAAGAGAATGAGAGGGGAGGGATTGAGGATGGGCAGAACACACACACACACTCGTGTAAAAGGAAAAAATAGATATAGATAGAATAGAATGCACACACACATATTCCTAGGGGAGCAGAACAAAGGGAGTGATAACAGAAGAGGGGGAGGGGAAAGGAATGTGGTTAAGAGTGGGTTTTCTTGAAGGCCTCCCTGGTGGTCTACAGTTAAGTCTCAGCACTGTCATTGCTTTGGTATGGCCTGAGTGATTCCTGGCCAGAAAGCTAACCCACAGTAGGAATAGTGTATTATGTATCCTGTCTTGGCTGCTGCTCCCCTCAGCAGTGTAATTCAGTAAATCCTCCTGTTCTGCTCCCCACTCTGTCTCTGGTGAATTCTCTCACCCCCTGCACCTCTGGCCTACACCCCAGTTCTTCTACATATTAAAATGAATTTTTTTTTTTTAAAAAGAGGGTTAAACAAAGAAGAGAGGGTTTCTTTTTTTTTTTTAAGATGGGAAATTTTTATTTGCTCAAAAGGAAGGAAGAAAATTGAGCAGAGGAGGAAATTGATGATATAAGACAGAGGGGAGAGTTGGAGAATGGTGAAACAAACTGACTAGACTCTTGTATGAGTGGAGACTGCAGGCCTAGAGAAGTTTTGAGTACTCCTCAAAACTTCAGGATTGACAGAGACTTGGTAGCCAAATGCACTGATGGTTTGCAAATGTCTCCAGGCTCCAGCCTTCAGGCTGGTTGCTCTGTTAGTGGAAGGAACAGCCTTTTTGGAACATGATATTCTGGTTGTTCTTTGAGCACCCATATGCCCACAGAACAAGATGCCACTAAATACAGGACAGCCAGCAATTAGAAAAATATGCATCCTCTTTCACGGACAGTTAGGTGAAATGTCATTTTAGCTGCAATTAAGGTAAAGGGAAATTTCAGTAAAACAGTACTCAAAGAGCTTAAATATATACATGCAAATTTACCCAAGGACCACATGCTGAGTAGTATAATGCTGGCAACAGATAATACTGTGGACTAATCCAAAGGGATGACTCAAAAATTTATGGAAAGTGAAGGCCCTCCCTGGTGGCTCAATGGGTTAAAGCACAGCACTGCAAATCTAGCTGCAACTGCTTCAGTATGAGCTCATTCCCCGGTCTGGGAGGTGACCCACATGGTGCAGCAGACCTCTCCTGTCTTGCCCGCTGCTCCCCTCAGCAGTGTACTTCTGCCTGTTCTGCTCCCCACTCTGTCTCTGGTGAATGTTCTCACCGCCCCTGTACCTCAGTTCTGTATGCATAAATAAATAAATATTTATTAAAAAAATATGGAAAGTGAATCAAAGTGTCTTTGTTAATCCTCTTCTTTCCCAGGTATTTCCCCTGTAAGGGTATGGTGTGGAAATTTTATATTTTGTGAGATTAGGAGAAGCCAATCAAGTGAAACAAACTGCCTGGGTTCACATCTCAGCTGGCCACTTATTAGCTGTGTGAATTTGGACAAGTTATTTTAACCTCCCACATATCACTTTCCTCATCTGTAAAATGGAGAAGATGATAGTAAACATATCTACCTAATATCTTATGTTCACTTGAATCTAAGACTTAGAACAATGTGGGCTCTCAATACATGTTCCTGTCTTAAGCCTAATTGTTTTTCTCCTTTATTTATTTCATGAATGATCCTCTTTTCTATGTAGACAATTTTGCTTTGTACTGTATTCCTCTCATCAGCATTTATTTTAAAAAATGCTTAATCTCTTTCATCTGAAAACTAAAAACTTCCCTGACTCCAACTTTTCCAACTATGTGTCACTTCTTTTCTTTTCCAACTATGTGTCACTTTATCTTTCTCACTAAAATAGGCCAGTGAAGATAGTGGGGAGAAACAGATGGGTTCCAGAGATTTAAGAGGATTGAATTGGGAATAGATGGTGCTTAAAGCCCTCTCATGCATGGCCAATACCACATAGAAAAATTCTCATCAATTGTCATTAGAGAAATGCAAATGAAAACCACAGTGAGCTACTATTTTATATATGTGAAAATTATCTTTAGCAAAAAGACCACAATAAGTTTTGATGAGGTTGCAAAGGAAAAGGTCTCAGCAGCCAATATGTAGAATTATTTGCTTATGATTTCTAAAATGTATTTTATGGTTCTAGATCTCACATATCTTCAAAATAGTATTTTTGTACTTTTTTTGGGTTTTTACTAAGAGTAGAATTGCTGGAGCATATGGTAGATATCAATATTTGAAGGAAACTCATTGCTATTTTTTCCTAAGGACTGAATCAGTATATCATTGTGTCACAATTTACAGTAGTAAAGCTATGGAATCAACCTAAATACCCAAAAACAAATGATTGGATTGAGGATACGTGGAATATATATACAATGGAATATTATCCCATTACTATCCATTAATTTTAAAAAGGTGAAATCTTACCATTTGCTACAATGATGGAACTTGAGAAACTCAAGTTATACAGAATAAGTTGAAAAAACAATAAATATTAAATGATTAAAAAAAAAACCCTCCCTTTCACTCATAGCAGGAGTATAAAGGGCCAGGGGAGAAAATAAAAATACTAATGAACAGCTATATACCAGAGACATTTTGTGGGGGTGGAGTGGGGAATGGGATCAAAAACAGTGGGGGGAGGGAAATGCACTGGACTATGGTGATGGCACATGGGTGATTTGGTGATGGGAAGCCCAAGGGGATTATAGCTGAGATGGAAAAATGCACAAAATGATTTAAAAATAAACTATTATATAACTATATATATATAATACACACACACACACACATATATGTATATATATATACCCATCCTCCCATGGTCTCCTATTACAACTAGATTAATCCAGAGTCTTTGCACACTTTGAGCCTGTTTGCTTCTACCCCCAAGGTTTTTGTCACACTGGCTTCCTTTCCAGGCTTGAATATGTCAAGTTCATGTCTGCCTCAGGTTCTTTACTTGCTCCCCTACTTCCTTTGCTCTTCTAGATTTGGTTTCTGCTCTTCGCCCAGGCTTCAGCTTAAATGTCACTTCCTCACAGAAACTTTTCGTCAAGGTGTTCCTCATGACCTGCAGCGATCCCTTACAGTGCCTGCAGTTCTCTCAGGAACTCCACGGGGCTTCTCAAGGCATCTGATCTTACCAACTTGATCCCATTCTGATCAAGTCACTCACTTGCTTCACTGCCCCCAAATTAATACGAACTAATGAACATGACTCTGGCTTACACCACCAGTTTCCTCTCTTGTCACTGTTATAGCACAGTTGAATCTTTTGTTGCCCAATTGCCTAGTGGTATCTCAAATTCCAGGCTTTCCCATAGACTAGTCCTTCCATGATTGGTTAAATTCTCTCTTAGGATGCTTTTTTCCTGCTATGGCAAGACAGTTTATATACTGATTGGGAGCACACAGATGACTGAGCCACAGACACCCTGGCTTTGATTCTCAGCTTCATTATCTACTTGATGACCTGGGGCAAATGAAGACTCTCTAGTTCAGTTTTCTCATCGGATGATGATAATACCCTCATAGGGTTGCTATGTTTAAAAGGACTAACAATTATAAAGTGCTTAGAACAGTGCTTGGTACAGAGTAAATGCTGTATAAGCATTTGCTGTTATTGTATGTCCCCTCCTAAACTGTCAGTTCTATGAGGACAAGGGATACACACATTTTCACTATTGTATTGCCTACACCTAAAACAGTGTCTGGCATGTAATGGATATTTTCTTGAGATTGGCTCTTCCTTTGTGTTATCAGCAACTTCAAATATTTATCTTTTCACACCCAGGGTTTTTTAAGATTTATTTTATTTGGGGCCCTCCATGGTGGCCCCAGGTTAAAGCACAGCACTATGAAACTATCCAGAGCCGCTTTGACGTGAGTTCGATTCCTGGCCAGGGAGGGACCCACATGACCCAGCAGACACTCCTGTCTCACCCTGCTGCTCCCCTCAGCAGTGGACTTTGTCAGTCTTCCTGTTCTGCTCCCTACTCTGTCTCTGGTGAATCCTCTCAATGCCCTTGCACCTCTGGCCTGAACCCCAGTTTTTGTATGCATAAATAAATGAATCTTTAAAAAAAATAGGGAATAGGCCAGAGGTGCAGGGAGGGTGTGTGTGAGTGGATTCACCAGGGACAGAGTGAGGAGCGGAAAGTTCCTCACTCTGGTAAGAAGTCTAAGAAGCTGACTTGTGACTGCACATAGTCAGCTGTCAATATGCTGGTGGTGACCTGCTGGGTGCTGGGTCTGCTCTGGGTACCCATGGTTTTGGGGTATGGACATTGCTAACCAGGGAGAAAGTCCCAACCATCAGCCTGGCTAATGATGGCAAGGACTACAGAAAGTGGTGAATGAAATCTTAGTCATTAATCTGATTGCTGAGCAGCGAGTGAATGACGTTGGGGGGCTGCATGATTGTGCGTAATGGCAATAGGTGGGAGGGGGACCTCAGCTACCCAAAGGTGCACATAAACCTGGACAAAGAAACTTAGATGGCCAAGAGTGACTATAGTGCCTTGCAGTTCCAGCGGCAGCACCACAGGCCTGGCCCACAGAAAACACCGGTCTCCCTAGAAAGTGCAGAGAGGCTGTGCTACTTACTCCCCAGTGCCTTCTTCAGTCCAGGTGACCGGGTGTGTGTGGGGAGGAGGAGAGGACACCATCTCTCTACCTGTAGAGGAGGCAGGACATTCCCTTCCCATCATGGGCCTGGGGCCAACAGCTTGGCATCACACTCTCCTTCCCTTTTCATCTTAGGTTTGAATACAGCACCTTAGAGACACTGTTGAAACTTAAAAGGCTTTTCTGCTGCAAGCCCTTTAGGAAAGTATGAAGTGACTACTTTCCTCTCTGATACATCATTTGCTTTAAAAAGAAAAAAAAAATAAATCCAAGTGGGGAAATGACTCAGGAGATCCTTATGGGTCGTATGGACCACAGCAGGTCTTTCCAGGGGCTGCGTGTTGTAGTGGAGTGGGGAAAACAAGTTTCTAGAAGTTTTAGGGTTAGCTGTGGTCATTCATTCATCAGAACATAGTGTTGATTTTTTAAAAGATTTATTTATTTATGCATACAAGAACTGGGGTACAGGCCAGAGGTGCAGGGGCTGAGATGATTCACCAGAGACAGAGTGGGGAACAGAACAGACAGCTTGACTGAAATACACTGTTGAGGGGAGCAGCAGGTGAGACAGGAGAGGTCTGCTGTGCCATGTGGGTCAGCTCCCTGGCTGGGGATCAAACTCACGCTGCAGTGACTATAGACAGCTTCATAGTGCTGTTCTTTAACCCATTGCGCCACCAGGGAGGACCTCATAGTGTTGATACTAACTTCTTCCTTTCTGACTGTGCAGTTCCCTGGTGTACTAAGTGTAATGTCGTTCCAAAGGCCAATATTTTTGCAATCATTGACAGGTCTTTTGAGCCATGTGTTAGTGTCTGGAATTAATCGTGAACCTCACCCATAAGATGTCCTGCCCCATCAGTTGTAGTTTCCTCTAGGTATGTTAAGATGGAACTGTTTAGATGGGAGGGAGAACCTATGTGAGACCTTGTATAGATTTTATAGATTTTTAAAAAAGATTTATTTACTTTAAACATACAGGAACTAGGTTATGGGTCAGAGGTGTGGGGGAGGATGAGAGGAGTCACTAGAGACAGACTGGGGAGTTGACAGACAGATGCATTGAAATATGCTGCTGAGGGGAGCAGAGGGTGAAACAGGAGGGCTCTGCTATGCCATGTGGGTCAATTCCCTGGCTGGGGATTGAACTGCTGCAGTAGTTGATAGCTTAAGAGCACTGTGTCTTTAACCCCTGAACCACCAGAGAGGCCCCAGATTTGCTTTTCTAGTGACTGGATTATGCCAATTAGTATACTGTGTACAGTTTGTACACTGTATCTGCACAGAGAACTATACTCTGTACGAAAATATCACAGGCATCTGATGAGAAAAGAGCCTCAGATTCCTAGAACTGCATGGAGTAACCCTTAATTTCTTAGTAACTGGAGAATTCCATCATATGCATTGTTATCTTGTTGCTTCTTTTTATAGATGAATTAGTATTAGTGACAAGTGATTAGTGATATTGCCTGTAAGCATATCTGTAATGATCCATTTTCAGCATTCTTTAAGATTTATTTATTTATGCATACAAGAGCTGGTGTGAGAGAATTTACCAGAGACAGAGTAGGAGCAGAACAGGCAGATTGAAATACACTACAGAGGGGAGCAGCAGGCGAGACAGGAGAGTTCTGCAGTGCCATGTGAATCACCTCCCTGGCCAGGGGTTGAACTCTGCTGTGGCTGTGAATAGTTTCATAATGCTGAGGCTTAACCTGTTGTGCCACCAGGGAGACTTTCCGTTTTCAGCATTCTCAATCTTTCCTCCAGGGCCTATTCTTGCTTATTTTCTAACTTAAATTAGAAGTTCAAACATTCACACTAGATCTTGGAATGAGGAGTAGCTTTTCTTCTCCATAGAAGCAGAGAGAATTTAATGACCTACCGTGGATATTTTTCTCTCTCATTCCTCCCCGCCACCCCCTTACATTATACCCTGCATCTCTCCAAACTCTGAATTATAAAGGGAAGGATGAGCTGGACGTGGGTTGGGAGCATCATGGTGATAGAGAATTTAGTTCTGTACCTTTTGACTGCAGTATATTGCCCACAACTTTCAAAGTTTGTTCAGTTGCATTCTTGAAAGTAAATTGAGCTTAGAGCTGCCCTGGTAGGGCAGGTGTTAAAGTCTCTATATGAAGCTACAAGCAGCCACTGCAGCATGTCTTTGATCCCTGGCCAGGGAGGTGGCCCACATGATGTAGCAGATCTCTTTTGTCTCTCCTGCTGCTCCCCTCAGCAGTGTATTTCAGTACCCCTGCTTGTTCTGCTCCCCAAGCTCTCTGGTGAATCCTCACACTCTCTCCATCCCCACTCCCCCAACTCTGGCCTAGACCATAGTTCTTGTATGCATAAATAAATTTAAAAAAATCTTAAAAAAATAAATTAGTTCATTATTGGGCTATGCCAAGGCAGCACAGTATTTTAGGGTCTGAGCTTCCTTGGGCTAAAGGTCTGATTTTTATTTACAAAAGTGGGCCAATCTCTGCAGTGCAAACTGGAAAGTCAGGGGGCTATTAGCTTTCAAGAACCTCTATAGCACAGGAGATACCTAGCCCACTTTTGTCCAATAAACAACATGTACTTGATAACTAAACCAAACATAGCAGTGTCCCAGTGTAAACTAAGTGCAGGCACATTTATTTATTATTTAATTTTAAAAGGATAGATTTATTCGGAAAAGGGGAAAGAAAAAAAAAGAGAGACACCTGAATACTCAGAGGCATGCGGTCTTGGGAGAGCTGCCTACAGTCACCTCCTTGACATGGTCTCTAGGGCCTTCTGAACACCTCCTAGCCAGTAGTGCTGCCTGGAATGTCAAACTTGCCTCTTATCCAATGACCCCAAATGCATTCCTTTTTAGATTTATTTATGCATACAAGAACTAGTACACAGGCCAGAGGTGAGGTGGTACTGAGTGTGAGAGGATTCACCAGAGATAGAGGGGAGGGCAGAACAGGCAGATTGACTGAAATGCATTGCTGAGGGGAGCAACGGGCGAGACAGGAGTGATCTGCTGTGACATGTGGGTCACCTCCTTGGTCAGGGGTTGAACTCATGCTGCAGTGGCCTGCAGAGAGTTTCACAGTGCTGCACTTTAACCCCTTGCACCACCAGGGAGGGGCCCTATTCCCAATGTATTTAAACCCACATTTACTTTCAGTGGTCATCTTAGTGCACCTGAATCCAGGCCTTAACATGTAAGTGGGATCCAGAAATCTGGAAGTTATTAAGTGGATGGTTCCTTGTGGCCGGACAGCTTGCGGAAGGAGGTTAGGAATTTAATAACCTAGATAAAGTATTCCAGAAGCCTGCATTAGCATCCGAAACCTCCACTCCACAAACCCTTCAGGCCAGCGGCCTCATCCACCTGAGAGCTTAGACCTAGGGGTTCAAGGCGTCAGGCATTGAGGAAGACGCCCCTGGCTCCATCTGCGCAGGCGCGGGTGGCCCGAGAGGGCCCCGGTACTCCAGGCTGCGCAGGCGCAGGAGCGGCTCCCGGCGAGTCCCGACGGCAGCGGCGGCGACCGAGCGGCCGGGGCGTGGAGCAGCGGTGGCGGCGGCGGGCGGCAACCGAGCAGCCATGAGGGCCGGGCCCAGTCACCGACAGTAAGTAGTGGTGGAAACGGGGAGGGCTGCGGGAGGGTAGCGGGGTGGTCGAAGGATACTCTGACTTAGGGGGTGGGCTTCGCTTATCCGAGGCGAAGGGGCGTGGGGGAGGGACAGTTTGAGGTGATGAGAGGAGAATTTGGGGGCGCTGGTGGTCAGATCCTGGTCAGATCACCAACCCCAGAGCCGGACAGCTTGGCAGAGGGAAGGGGGTGCATACTGTGGAGTGAAGGAGCTCACGACAGGGGCAGTGCCCCGCGTTACCCCGTTGTCATCGTCCCTTCCCCCAGGAGCTTTTGGTCGCCTCTCCCTTTCCGCTTCTTTCAGAGAATGGTCGCGGGGGGGAGGGTGATGGAAGATGAAAGCCCTGCTGGAGCTAAAGAAGCCAACTCTGAAACAGGCAGGGGCAGGCTGTCGCCCGTAGTAATAGGCTGCACTGAACAGAGCCTGGAAGTCCGGAGCCCACTGTTTAAAGCTGGGAGAGGTCGAGGGAAAAGAACTAAGGTATTAGAATTAAACTGGTTCAGACCCAAGTCCATCATTGATAAAGCTGATAGATAACCTTGGGCAGCTCCCCGTTTAACCTTCCTCAATCAATGGAAGATATCAGTGCTTCAGTGGGCTTTTTCAAGTGTCATGCGAGATTGCTGATGAGAATTGCAGGTTTTAAGTACTATGCTGATGTTAGTCTTATCACCAACCATATTACTGAATTTTAGACCTCACTGTTATTAATAGAATGACTGATTTCTTTGTCAAGGCAAAGCATATTGTTTGTAAAACCTTAATAGGAACATATGTGCTTTCTACATGGGCACAGCAGATCGTGTGCAGAAATACCAGTTTGTTCTGTGATGTGACAGATTAGCCTTCAGATTCATGTAGGAAAAATACTGTACTCTTAGGCGTTTTTACAAATGCTGTGTGACTCCTTACCAGAGGAAGGAAATAGAGAATGAAGGCCAATCTGTAAATGCTTTCTGAGCATAGCTCACTCAGGTTTCCGTGTAATACAATTGGCACTAATGTGCTTTATTATGAGTTGAGAAAGCTAGTTTGAGACAAGCTGGGAGAGCTGCCCAGAGAGGGGTTTGTTGTTTTTAAATTGTAAAGAGTTTTCCTTTGCAGAGGAGTCTCTGGTTGCCCCAGGGCCCTGTCTCTGTTTTGGAGGTGAGATAAGCATATAGCAGCTTTTCAGCTCCACTTTTTTGTTACCTTGTGGTGGAACTTCCAGTGTGCAGTGTTTCACAGAGAGAAGCAGCTGTGCAAAAACCCAAAAGATTCTTTTCTAAGAAGCTTGAGGAAGTACTCTTGGGACTGTTCTTGTTATTTAGGGTAGACAAAACAGAGGACACAGTAAACTGTGTTTTCAGAGAGAAAAAATGGTGTTCTGTCCACTGCTTTTGTAAGACGGGTGAAAACTTTCAAAAGGATAGAGAGGTTTCAGCTTTGCTGACTCTGAGGATTAAGAGATTGAAATTGAGGCCATTCAGAAATCACTACATGATTTGTCTTTCATCTGAGTAAAGGTAAAGGAGTGGCTGTACTAGATTCTGGAAGAATCACAGATAAGCACAGTGAATTATTCTATAGGAATGGGAGTAAGTCTTTAATTTCCCTATCTTGTAAAACATGTTTTACTTCTCTTCAGGAGATGCACAGTGATAGGTCATTTACACTTTTTGCTCTAGTTCCTTGACTTTTCCATTGCTCTATCCACAACACTGACAACACTGATTCTTTTTTAGAGGATAGTTTTAAAAATAAAGCATTTGGGGCCTCCCTGGTGGCTTAGGGGTTAAAGTCAGTGCTATCAAGCTACTGCCAGCCACTACAGAAGGAATTCCATTCCTGGTTGGCCAGATTGCTGACCTGCATGGTGCCACAGACCTCTCCAGCCTTGCCCACTGCTCCCCTCAGCAGTGTATTTCAGTAGATCTGCCTGTTCTGCCCCCTACTCTCTCTAGTGAATCTTCTCACACCCTCCTCACCTCTGGCTTGCACCTCAGTTCTTGTATACATAAATAAATCTTAAAATCTTATTTGCTGAGGATAATTAAAAAAAGAAAGCATTTGTTGCCCAAAAGTAGATGACTGGATTAAAAAGATGTGGTACATATATACAATGGAATATTACTCAGCAACCAAAAAAGAGAAACACATGTCTTTTGAAGCAACTTGGATGGAGCTGGAAAAGATCATGCTTAGTGAGATAAGCCAGAAAGAGAAAGAAAAATACTGGATGGTTTCACTCATAGCAGGAGTATAATGGACCAGGCGAGAAAATAACAAAAATAATGAACAACCATATACCAGAGACATTTTTGCGGGGGTGGACTGGGGAATGGGATCAAAAATAGGGGGTTGGGGAGGGAAGTGCACGGGATTATGGTGATGGCACACGGGCGACTTGTTGATAGGAAACCCGCGGGGATTACAATTGAGATGGAAAAAAAAATGTACAAAATGATGTAAAAATAAATTGTTGTAAATTAAAAAAATATATAAATAAAAAATAAAATAAAATTATAAAAAAAAGAAAGCACTTGTTTCTGTTGGCTATGTCATAGATTATTTATAAAATACAAATTTATTCTGCCTTTGACAGAATAAATGGCAGACGATTTAGAGGCATTAAATGTTAGAACTGGCCTGCCCATCTTATTTTACTTTTAATAATTGGACATTTATTTTTAATTTTACTAATGCATTTCCCCTACTGTTGGAAATTTCCATCCATTCCAACAAGTACATAAATGCCACTTGTGTTAGGTTAAAATGATAGAGGTTTGTTCAGCTGTGATGAGAACTTCCTGTCCTCTCCTATTCTCTTTCCTATTTGTGGTTACTTTTTATGTAGTGAATGACTGTTACAAATGAGAGAAGTCTGCCCCTTGGGAAGAGAAAAGGGATCGTCTGTGCCTTGACTGCCTGGTGTATGAGCAGTCTGTCTAAAGTAAGCATGTAGGGACTCTCATGAATTCTTGACAAAGCAATGGCTAAAATAAAAGGAATAAGGTTTACTGGCTCATGTTTATTCTGATAAAATGAATCATTTTTCTTAAAAAAAAAAACACCTAGTGCCTCAGGGAAAACTTTTAACACATTCTATCTAAAAACAAAATTATAGTATCTCCCTCTTTTTTTAAAAAAAATTATTTAAAGATTTATTTATGCATACAAGAATTGGGGTACAGGCTAGAGGTGCAGGGTCTGGGATGAGAGGAACCACCAGAGACAGAGTAGGGAGCAAGACTGAAATACACTGCTGAGGGGAGCAGTGGGCAAGACAGGAGAGGTCTGCTGAACCATGTGGGTAGCTCCCTGGCTGGAGATGGAACTTGAGCAGCAGTGACTGGGGATAGTGCTGAGACTTAACTCCTTGCTCCACCAGGGAGGTCCTTAAAGATTTATTTATGCTTAAAGAACTGGGGTATAGGCCAGTGATCCAAGGATGGGGGGCGTGGAAGAAGATTTACCAGACACAGTAAAGATTTACCAGACACTAAGATTTACCAGACACAGAGTGGGGAGCAAAACAGTCAGATGTACTGAATATACACTGCTGAGGGAGGCAGAAGTCTGCTGTATGTTAGCTTCCTGGCTGGGGATTGAACTCATGATGTCATAGTGGTGGTGATAGTTTGTAGTGCTGACTTAACCCCAGTGCTGCCAGAGAGGCCCCACCCTTTTCCCTGTTTTAACTGAGAATATTTGTTTGAAAACGGAATCTTTGTTTCTTCAGACTCCATCTAATATCTATATCCCATTCTTTAAGTGTAACCTTTTTTGTGATATTTCCATAGCTACTAAAGAGCTCAAAGTTTTTTGTTTTTTTTTTTTGTCTCATGTTTTGGCTTCTGATGGTGTGCTAATAGTTTAAAAAGGAGACTTGAATGGAAAAAATGTTTAGTTTTTAAGATTGATTTTATTTATTTATGCATACAAG
Source organism: Condylura cristata (assembly GCF_000260355.1). Taxonomy (NCBI): domain Eukaryota; kingdom Metazoa; phylum Chordata; class Mammalia; order Eulipotyphla; family Talpidae; genus Condylura; species Condylura cristata. The sequence goes on from NW_004567118.1 coordinate 35,947,249, forward strand.
AGCTGGGGTGTAAGCCAGAGGTGCAGGGGTGGGGGAGGAAAGGATTCACCAGAGAATGAGTGGGGAGCAGAACAGGTGAATTGACTGAAATACACTGAGGGGAGCAGAGGGAGACAGGAGAGGTCTGCTGCACCATGTAGGTCAGCTGGGATAGATTCATAGTGTTGAGACTTAGCCCTTTTTGCCACCAGGCAGTCCTTGGAAAACTGTTTAAAAGGAAAAGTAAAGGAGAGTGGATATAACTTAGAGTGAACTTAGAGTTTCTGTTTCTGATATTTGAGGGATAAAGGGTTCAAGGATGGACCTGTTATTCAGAGTAGCTTCCTGATGACCAGGTTGGCTTGCCAGTATTTTGCAAAGCGCAGTTGGGTTCGATTAATTGCTCAATAAATGTTTGCTGAATGGAAAAATAGTAACACTAATAATCAGCAAACATGGTTTCATGTCTTCTGCAACTTTTGGAATGAGTTTACCTTTGTCTTGGTACCTGTTTTCTCATCTATTAAAGGAAGATACTCATTGGTCTTAACCTCAGGGGGTTTTAATACATATAAAGTGTTTGAAGTCCTAGCTGATACTTAATAAATACGAAATAAATGCTAGCTATTGTTTGTTTAATACATACTTTTTTTGTACCAAATTTTATGCTACTCAAAGATCTAGCCTCTGCCCTGTAGGAGTGTCAGTCTAGTAGTGGAAATAGATGTATATAATAAAGTACACCTTTTGGTACATCTTTAGTATGTATATCTTTAGATACATCTAAAGTACATCTATAGAATGTAATATCATATTTCATCAAATCTGTGGTGCCACTGATTGCCAGACTCACAGTTGCATATCACTAAGAAAGAAAAAATGCTGCTAATGAGACTGGCATACTTTAGGTACTAAAATATATCCTGTTTTCAGAGAAGTATTGAAGGGGAGAAGTGAACCTTAGAACTAAAGTGCAGTAAGTGCTATGCTTGTACAACTTGTTATAAAAACTGATGGAAAACTCAGTGCAGGTATTTTCAGTAAAGGCCTCCAGCTTGCCTAATCGACTCTTAAGCAAGGAAGATAGGGTTTTCCAAGCAGACAGTAAAGTCTGAAAATGGGAAGAGAGAGGGCATATTGATGTACCATCATATCAGGACAAGCAGGATGAGGAAATGAGCTCAGACTTTGGCAGAATAGAATTGTATAATACAGCAGAGCAGGACAGGAAGCCTGGAACATTTTCAGGAGAGACAGAACCTCATTCTTGGACTTAAACTCCTAAATTATTACAGCAACTTTAAAAAGATGATTCTAATATCATAACTTGGGAAGTGAGAATGAGTGTGAGAAGTAAAGTAGCCATGGGTAAAGTAGCCATGGGAAGGGTTAGAGCTTCACAGCTGACCAGAGGGGGTAAGTGTGAAATCACTGTACTCTTCATGTGAGGTGAATGCTTTCTCAGCAGAGAAGTGTTTAATATCTATTTCTGTCTTTTCACTGCCTCACACGCTGTTGATTAGGGCCCTTTCAGAACTTTGTAGCTTTGAGTGAAAAGGATTACAACTCATCAGGAAAAATGATAAATTTTCTGTATTAAAGATGCATTTAATACAAGGACAGTAATATATTATTATGTTTGACAGCTCAATATAAAATGGTGGCTTTGTATAGCACTTGATTGTACTGTCTCATAGGAAAATACAGGTCATTTAAGGAATGAGTTAAAAGACTTATTCAGATACTAAGTTTTGGTAACTCACCCTGAAGTGTGTAGGGGACAAAATGAAAAGCTAGAAGTAATAATCATGAATTTGTATGATGTCTTTTATTTTAATCTGTAAGGCAGACTAGGCTTAAGCTTTTTGGGCTCTGTGGTCTTACTGAAATCTGTTGGATTTGATCATTTCATCAGTAAATTCAACAAATGTTTAATTGCCTAAGGTGTTAGGCATTCTTTCTTGTAATGGGAATTAAAATATAGATAACATAATCTTTGTTTTAAAGAACTCTTTTTTTTTTTTTAAGATTTATTTTGCATACAGAGCTGGGGTACAGGCCAGAGGTGCAGGGGCAGTGAGAGGATTCACCAGAGACAGAGTGGGGAGCAAAACAGGCAGATGGACAAAGTATACTGCTGAGGGGAGCAGCGGACGGTCAGGAGAGGTCTGCCGCGCCATGTGGTCACCTCCCGGCCAGGCGGGAATCGAACTCATGTGGAAGTGGCTTTAACTTCTCAGTGCTGTACTTTAAGCCGCTGCACCACCAAGGAGGGCCTAAAGAACTAATTTTTTTTCCATACAGAACTGGGGTACAGGCCAGAGGTGCAGGGGCGGCGAGAGGCTTCACCAGAGACAGAGTGGGAAGCAGAACAGGCAGATCGATGAAGTACACTGCTGAGGGGAGCAGGGGCGGGTCAGGAGCGGTCTGCTGCGCCATGTGGTCACCTCCGGGGCAGGCGGGAATCGAACTCATGCGGAAATGGCTTTAGCTTCTCAGTGCTGTACTTTAACCCGCTGCACCACCAAGGAGGGCCTAAAGAACTCATTTTTTTTTCCATACAGAACTGGGGTACAGGCCAGAGGTGCAGGGGCGGCGAGAGGCTTCACCAGAGACAGAGTGGGAAGCAGAATAGGCAGATCGATGAAGTACACTGCTGAGGGGAGCAGGGGCGGGTCAGGAGCGGTCTGCTGCGCCATGTAGTCACCTCCGGGGCAGGCGGGAATCGAACTCATGCGGAAATGGCTTTAGCTTCTCAGTGCTGTGCTTTAACCCGCTGTGCCACCAGGGAGGGCCCAGAACTCATTTTTTAAAAAAATATTTATTTATTTATTTTTAAAGATTGAGTTATTTCTGCATAAAAGAACTAGGGTACAGGCCAGAGATATGTGTCTGTGTGTGTTTGGGGGGGAGGGGTGAGAGGATTCACCAGAGTGAGGAGCAGAACAGGCAGATGTACTGAAATACACTGCTGAGGTGAGCAGTGGGTGAGACAAGAGAGGTCTGCTGCACCTTGTGGATCACTTCCCCAGCCAAGGATTGAACTTGTGCTGCATTGGCTTCTGAGAGCTTTATAGTGCTGTTCTTTAACTCCTGTGCCACCAGGGAGGCTCATAAATAACTCCTTTTAATTGAAGAGTAACACGTAGACAATTATGGATCACAATGAGTAGTAAGTACAATGAGTGCTATTATAGAAATATATATTGAGTGCTTCTGGGATCACTGCTTCCAGCGTAGTTAGGGAAGGAGAAGCTTGGAGAAGACTCCTTAGAGAAAGAGTAAGTTGGGTCTTGAAGCCTGAATACAGTTTGGTTGCAACAAAAAGGTATTAGAAAGGGTAGAGTTTCAAGTGCAGAGAAGTTGCATAAGAGTACTAGAGTTACTGAGTATGGACCTATGACCTAGTGTTATAAGTGGGTTATAGTGAAGGATTGGAAGGAAGTACAGTGAAAGATGGGATGAAGTCCATTTGACCTTGTACTGAAATCCGAATTTTATTTTGTAGGTACTAGAGAGTCATGGAAGAAATTTAAAGTAGGCAAGAACAAGTCAGATCAGTAGAAATGAAAATTGTTGGGACCCACCCTGGCGGCACAGTGGGTTAGGATGCAGCACAGCAAGTGAACAGCAGCTGCTTCATTGAGAGTTTGATCCTGGCCCCGGTGGTGACCCATATGGCACAGCAGACCTCTCCTGTCTCACCTGCTGCTCTCCTCAGCAGTGTACTTTGTCAGTCTGCCTGTTCTGCTCCCCGCTCTTTCTCTGGTGAATCTTTTCACAGCCTCTGTACCTCTGGCCTGTAGCCCAGTTCTAAATAAGTCTTTTAAAAAGAAAACAAAGAAATGAAAGTTGTTGACAGTGTGGAAGTTAGATTTAAAAGGTGAAAGTGACTGTGATGAGTGATGATCACTGGAGAGATACTGGAGATCTTAGTTATAGTAACAATGGTGGAGTTATAGACAGATTAAAGAGCTTTTAAGGAAATTGTGTAGAATGATCTTAGGGACTTTAAGATTGGGAGTGTTAAGAGAGAAGAAATTGTTAAAGACCAATTTGAAATATCTAGCTTGGGCAGCTGAATAGAGTTTTATCATTTACAAAGGTAGGGAATCCCTTGAATGTCACATCTGAGGAAAATGAGGTTTTGTATATTAGATTTGAAGTATCAAGGAAATACAGAAGTCCAAAAATAGGCCTCTAGCTGTCTGGGTCTTGAGTTCGGTAGAGAGATTTAGAATGGAGATACAGATCTAGAAAATATTTGGTTAAAAGTATTAAAGTTGGCCAGGCCATCTTGTGAGTCTAAGTCCAGTTGCTTATTATAGATTGACTTTATACCATGCTAATATTTTCCATCTTTATTATTATTATTCAAAAAGATATTTATTTACTCATTTTTAAAGATTTATTTATTTATGCATACAGGTTTGGGTTACAGGCCAGAGGTGCAGGGGCGATGAGCGTACTCACCAGAGACAGAGTGGGGAGCAGAATAGGTAGTTCAATGAAGTACACTGCTGAGGGGTATCAGCTGGCAAGACAGGATAGGTCTGCTGTGCCATGTGGGTCAGCTCCTGGACAAGGAATCAAACTCACACTGAAGCAGCTGTGGCTCGCATGCTGTGCTGCGTCCTAACCCATTGCACCATTGGGGGGGGAGTGTCAAAAGATTTAATTTAATTTAATTTTTGAAGATTGCTTTTATTTGTGTAAGAGCTGGGGCATAGGCCATCGGTTTGGGGGTGAGAAGATTCATGAGAGACAAAGTGGGGGAGCAGAATAGGTGGATTGTCTGAAATACACTGCTGAAGGGAGCAGCAGGTAAGACAGGAGAGGTCTCACCTGTGGATCTGCTCCCTGGCTGAGGACTGAATTTGTGCTGCAGTGGCTGCGATAGATTCATCATGCTGAGACTTAAACCCTTGAATCACCAGAGAGGTCCTATGGTTTTGTAGGTTAAATACATTTTTCCCCAAAAAATGAGGGAAGTTCTGTGCATATCAGTGGTACATCTTTTTCCTATTTTCAGTCATTTACTAGACTTAAGAGAAGCATCCTTTCTAACATCACTTCCACTATAAATATGGAAGAAGTGAATCTATTCCACTGAGTACTAGATTAGAAACTAGATTTTAATGAACTGGAACCTCAGAGGATAATTTTGAACTAGTGATGGCAGGTTAGTTTAGAGTTAAGATTGTGAACTCAATGCCATCTGTGTCCAGTTTTCTGCTATTCTACAACTTTAAAAAAAAAATTTATTTATACCTAGAAGAGCTGTGGTATAGGCCAGAGGTGTGGGGAGTGAGGGTTTCACCAAAGAGTGGCGAGCAGAACAGGAGGGTCTACTGAAATGCAAGGAAGGGATATATAGAGTATATCCCTGCTAGTAGATTTTAGCTCAGCATTTTTAATATTGCTATTAAACAGCATATCTGACTTTTATTTTTAAAGATTTATTCATTCATTTATGCAAGAATTGGGGTACAGGCCAGAGGTTCAGGGGGGAGAGGGTTCACTAGAGACAGAGTGGGAAGCAGAACAGGCAGATCTACTGAAATACACTGCTGCGGGAAGCAGCAGGCGAGACAGGAGAGGTCTGCCACACCACATGGCATGCCAGGGTTACCTCGGCTTGGGATCAAACTTTTGCCATAAGGTCCCCAGGATGTCTGACTTTGACTGGAGAATCAAAGGCTGGGGACACTGACAGCCCTGGGGTCTCCATGTGGTTCAAATTTTAACTTGTATGTCCCTTTGACTCCCTGTCCTTGGAAATTTTTTTTTTTTTTTTATTTTTCAGCTTTTTTTTTTTTTTTAAAGAACTGGGGTACAGGCCAGAGGTGCAGGGGTGGTGAAAGGGTTCACCAGAGACAGAGTGGGGAGCAGAACAGGCTGACTGATGAAGTACACTGCTGAGGGGAGCAGCGGGCAGGTCAGGAGAGGTCTGCCGTGCCATGTGGGTCACTTCTGGGGCTGGGATCGAACTCATGCTGAAGTGGCTTTAGCTTCTTAGTGCTTTAACCTGTTGCACCACCAGGGAGGGCCCTATTCTTGGAATTTTAATGTTAAAAAAGAAAATAATTAATTCTGGATAGATGTATTATCTTTTTTACCTCTTTATTATGGAAAATTTCAAATAAATGCAAGAGTAGACAGAATAGCATAATGGACCCCTATCAGTCTGCCACAGTGATTGTTACCTCATGCCAATCATGTTTCATCTACATACCCCTTACTTACTAACCCCCCACAAGCCGAGATACCATGTAATTTCCTGAATAAATATTATTTCAGTATATACCTCTAAAGTTAAGTATTTAAAAAAACCCTCCACAAAAGTTGACAAGTGTTTCTTAATATCATCAATTGTCTAGTTTCCACATTTTCCCAGAGATCTTCAGTGTTGCAGTGGTTCATTTGAAATAGTATCCAAATACGTTCTACATAAGGCTGCTCTTTATCTTTTGATTTATAGTTTGCTCCATCTAATCTTGTGTTTATTGAAGACCTCTCCTTTTGAATAGCTACTATCGCCTTCTATTAGAGCATTCCTTTTACAATGTCTGCAAAATTAGATATCCTCTTTTCAGCTTCCTTTCTTTCTTACTGTCATTTAAGGCAAACTTGGTCATTCAAAATAAAGATTTTTGATTGCCTCCTCTGAGCTAAGAGCTAAGAAGGAAGTGTCTAGTATAACTAATTGCTGTCCACCCAGAGTTTATATGTCCTCATGGGAGAACAAAGCAGGTTAACTGTCGGTTATAGAATATTATATGTTAAGAATGATGAAAGAGGACCTCAGGGTGCAGTGAAAACATATCAACCATTAACCTGTATTTGGGGGTTCAAGAAAGGAATGTTCAAGGTGAGTCCTGAAGGATAAGTGGAAATTAGAGAAGATCACTATCAGCAGAGGATCCATTGTTTATAAAGCACAAGAATTTAAGTTTTTTATTTTTGCTATTTGAAATAAACAATCTGTCTATTAAGAAAATTGAGTTTTCAACTTTATCATATCAAAAAACACTTACTTATACAAAGCATTTTTACCCCTTCTTTACATCTACAGGAAATCTCAGAGCAGCTGTATAAGTCAAAAAATCAAAACTTTGAATAATAAACACATTATAAACAGGGGCCTTTTCTGTTGGACTGGTGGGTAAGTGTCAATTTTATCACTGCTGCAGCCTGAGTTCTCTTCCCCCACCAGGGAGTTAACCCCACATAGAGTACAGCAGACCTCTCCTGTCTTGCCAGCTGGTCTCCTTAACAGTGCATTTCAGTAGTCCACCAGTTCTGCTCCCACTCTGTCTCTGATGAATCCTCTTATCCCCCGCACCTCTGGCCTATACCCCAGTTCTTGTATGTATAAATAAATAACTATTAAAAAAATAAACACATAGTAAATATTTCCAATCTTTATAATAATTTCATCACCCCTCCACATCCATCATTTTTTTTTTTAAGGTATATTTAGGCAGCCAATTCCTTCCTGAAAGTAGATACATTGGGTGAAGGTTTAAAATGTATTTGGCAAGTTAATTGTAGAATATATGTGGAGCTCTTTTTCTACCCTTGTTGCCTGAAGATTCATCACCAGTGTGAACAAGACACAGTAATTGTCCATACCAGGAAATTCATGACCAACCTATTGATTCAGCAAAAACAAATGGTTACCGACATCCTTCTCCCTGAGGCAAAAATTGAGAGAAAATGGGACCCTTCCTCGCGGTGCAGTGGGTTAAAGCATAGCATTATGAAGCTATTGCAGCTACAACAACTGAGGAGGTGACCCAGATGGCACAGCAGACCTCCTGTCTTATCAGTGTATTTTAGTACATCTGCCCGTTTTTTCTATTTTTTTAAAGGAAAGACTCAAGCCCTTCCTGCCTTTTTTTTTAGATTTTTTTATTTATTAATGCATAAAGAACTGGGGTACAGGCCAGAAGAGCAGGGACAGTGGGAGGATTCACCAGAGGCAGAATGGGGAGCAGAACAGGCAGACTGATGAAGTACACTGCTGAGGGGAGCAGTGGGTGAGACAGGAGAGGTCTGCTGCACCATGTGGGTCACCTCTCGGGCGGGGGATTGAACATACACTGAAGTGGCTGCAGCCAGCTTGCAGGGCTGCTTTCTAACCCTCTGTGCCACCAGGGAGGGCCCACAGCTACTTGTTTTGCTCCTCACTCTGTCTCTGGTAAATCCTCTCACCCCCACACCTCTGGCCTGTACCCGAATTCTTGTGTGCATAGATAAGTCTTTTAAAAAAAAAGACATTGAGAGAAAATTGGGTTTAATATGTAAGACCACCCCGATGTCATCTTTGTATTTGGATTCAGAACCATTTTGGAGATGGCAAGACAAGACTGGGCATGATTTATGATTCCTTGGATTACATAAAGAAAAATGAACCCACATATAACCTTGGGTTTAAGACCTCAAGAAAACAGCAAAAGGAAAACAGTAACAGAATGAAGAAAGTCAGGCCAATGTTGGTGTTGGCAAAGGAAGGGTTAAAGATTCTGCATTTAAAAAAAAAAACAAAACAAAACATAAAAAGAACTTCAACCTAGGCTTTATTCCTTACATTGTGAAATAGAAAAAAATTTTTTTAAAAGATTTATATTTATGGTGCAGGGACAGTGAGCGGATCCACCAGAGACTGGGTGGGGACCAGAACAGGCAGATCTATTGAAATACACTGTTGAGGGGAGCAGTGGGTGGGTCAGGAGAAGTCTGCCAAATCATGTAGGTCACCTCCTTGGCCTGGAATTGAACTCCTGCTGAAATGGTTTTAGCTTCATAGTGCTGTGCTTTAACTCACTGTGCAAAGGAGGGCCTGTGAAATAGAAAAATTTTTGTTACCTAGAATTAGGAAAAGGATTTTTATGTACAGCACCAAAAATGGCATTCATAATAGGAAAAAAAATTGATAAATTTTATTTTATTTTTAAAAATTTTATTTATTTTTGTATAGAAAAACTGGGTGTAGGCCAGAGGTACAGGTGGAGAGAGGGTTCACCACAGACAGAAAGGGGAACAGAACAGGCTGATCTACTGTGGTCTGCCATGCCATATGTGGGTTAGTTCCCTGGCCAGGGATTGAACTCAGGCTGTCACAGTAATAGCAGTGAGACTTAACTCTTAGACTACCAGGGAGGTCCTGAAAATTTTATTTTTTTAAAGATTTATTTTATTTGTTTATGCATATACTAGGGTGTAGGCCCAGAAGTGTGGGGAGATGAGAGGGTGAACCTGTGCTGAAGTAGCTGCTGCTAGCTTCAGAATAGTGCTGCATTTTAACCCATTGTGCCACCAGGGAGGGCCCTGCCACACTGGTAGTATTTTTATAAAGTAAAACCTGAGCTTAACTACCATCCAAGTATTTACCTGAATGAAATGATAATTTAAGACACAACCTGTATGTGAATGTAGCAGCTTTATTTGTACTAACTAAAAATTGCAAACATTGTGAATGTCCCTCAGCTTGCAACAGTGATATGCCCATACAATGGAATACTACTCAGCTGTCAAAAACAACTATTTGTGTATGCACATATACATTATGATAAGTGAAAGAAACTGCTGAAAAGGTTACTGTGATTGTATTTATATGACATTATAAAAAAGCATAGGGGCAGGGATCAGTGACTACTTCGATAAGGCAAGTGAGTGACACAGAGGAATAATGTGAATTTTTTTTTTGTGGGTGTGGAACTGTTCTGAATTTTACTTGTGAATGTAAGTAAGATTACATATGCTTTTGTGACTGCATTTATGAGACCTCTTAGAAATGAACACTAAAATATGAATTTTTTTGGGTTAAAGTCTTGGGGTAGAAGAGGGAAACTTACAAAACTCCTGAATTGTATCCTATATATATCTGAATTTTAAAATATACTATTATTATTTTAAAAGATTTATTTATTTACGCATACAAGAGCTGGGGCCAGAGGTGTGGGGGGTGAGAGAATTCATCAGAGACAGAGTAGGAATAGTATAGGCGGATTGACCAAAGTACACTGCTGAGGGGAGCAGTGGGCGAGATAGGAGAGGTCTACTGTACCACGTGGGTCACTTCCCTGGCCCAGCTTTGAACTCTTCTTTCAGTGGCTGCAGATAACTTCATAGTGCTACACTTTAACCCCTTGTACCACCAGGGAAGGCCTCATATTGTTATTATTTTTAAAGATTTATTTATTTATGCATATAAGAACTGGGGTACAGGCCAGAGGTGCAGGGGAGGTGAGAGGATTCACCAGGGAGAGAGTGGGGAGCAGAACAGGCAGATTGACGAAGTATACTGCTGAGGGGGGCAGTGGGTGGGTCAGGAGAGGTCTGCCGCACCATGTGGGTCACCTCCAGGGTAGGGATCAAACTCATGCTGAAGTGGCTTTAGCTTCTTAGTGCTGTTTAACCCACTGCACAATATAATGGACTAAAGCTTAGACACAGAATAGTGTGGCAAAAGACATTCTTAATATACCTCAAAGCTATATGTTTTAACTTCTAGGCAAGAATGGATTTGGTGATTTGGGAAGACGTTGAGAAAATTGGCTATGATTTTTAAGCAGATGGACCAGGTCCAGTATTGATTAGCAGCATTTCCCCCTCTATTCGGTATCATTCTCTTTTTGCTGCCTTTTTCCCCCTCCCCCCAAAGCTTTATTATTTATGCATACAAGAGCTGGGGTGTAGTACAGAGATGCGGTGAGAGGGTTCATTAGAGGCATAGTGGGGAGCAGAATAGAGGGATCCACTGAAATACACTGCTGAGGGGAGCAGCGGGAGAGACAGGAGAGGTCTGCTGTGCCATGTGAATCAGCTCCCTATCTGGGGATCCAGCTTTTACTTTTGTTGCTAAGGATAGCTTCATGGTGCTGAGACTTAACCTCTTTTACCACTAGGGAGACAAGTTGAACTACATACTAGTGTTTCTGTATCATGTTTCTATTCAAATCTCCCCTCAGCCCCCCACTACTATTCTGATTTTCTCCTGATCTCAAATTTCTAAGTAAGGATTGTTACTTAGATAATGTAGCTTATTCCTCTTAGGAGGATTGTTGGCTGTCTGACTAAGCTCTTATGTCTCACCAAAATGTTGGCCAGTTATGATAATTTGTTAATCTAGTTGATCTCTAGTCCTTCAATATTTTTCTTCCCACACCTTTTCCATCCTCACTTAGAGTTTATTATGTTCATATTCTTGTTAGCTTTTACTTTCTTTGGTATCGTGTTATTCTTCTGATATTGTTGTATCTATTTCTCTTTCATCAGAATCTTTCTTTTCCCCTAGTTTGTCCCAACCCTAACTCCAACTACTGCTTAGTCTCTCCTGTTAGTAGTCTTCTGCACTCTCTTCACTTTCTCACAGCCTATTTATTCCCCAAGCATGTAATTTGATTTTGTCTCCAACTCTCCACTGAAATTGCTCTCCTCAGTGACCTAATTGTCAAACCCAGGTGATGCTTTTCAATCCTATTTTTCCTCTCTGCTTCTTTAAACAGTGATACTGTCCACCCTTGCTTTTTCTCAGTGTCCTTCATACTCTTTTTCATCTGTCCAGTCTCTACATATTGGTGTTCCTGAGAATTCTGTTCTTAGCCACCACATTCTTTTTTTAGTCTTCACAGGTGATGTAATTCACCTGCACACAGAGACAAATCCTCCAAATCTCTATATTTAGCTCAAATCTCTGTCTCCTAGGATCCAGGTCTGTATTTCCAAAACCCACCTGAACATTCTATAGGCACTCCAATTTCACTCTCTTCCCCATAAAATCTAAACCTTCTAAAATACTTGCCTAGTCCCTGGTGGGCAAGGGTTAAAGATATAGGGCTATGAAGCTGTCGACAGCCACTGCAACAAGAGTTGGAGCCTTGGCCAGGGAGGTGACCCACAGGGCGCAGCAGACCTCTCCAGTCTCACTTGCTGCTCCCTTCAGCAGTGTATTTCAGTGGATCTGCTTGGTCTGCTCCCCACGAGGTCTCTGGTGAATCCTCTCACCTCCGCACCTTTGGCCTATGTCCAGTTCTTTTTTATTTTTTTAAGATTTATTTACTTACGCATCAAGAACTGGGGTACAGGCCAGAGATGTGGGGGTGAGAAGATTTATCAGAGACAGAGTGTGGGGAGCTGAACAGGCAGATTGACTGAAATACATTGCTGAGGAGAGCAGTGGGTGGGACAGGAGAGGTCTGCCACTTCATGTGGGTCATGCTCATCATGCTGCATTGGCTGCAGAGAGCTTCATTGTGCTGAGACTTAACCCCTGTGCCATCAGGGAGGTCCTTTTTCTCCATTTTTAACTTAAGTGCCTAACAAACTTAATAAATTTACTTAGTTTATAGTATGTGTTGGGCACTAGCAATGTGTGGGTAAACAAGACAAAAGTTTCTGTTCTCATTGGGATTATATTCTAGTAAGAGTTAACAGGCAACAAATAACAAAAAAAAAATCAGTTAATGACAAATACTATGTAGATAATTAAAATAGAATGCAGTGATAGAGAAATAATAGAGAGTGACTTTATTTCTTTTAAGGGATTTACTTATTTATGCATACAAGAGCTGGGGTACAGGCCAGAGGTGCAGGCGGTGAGAGGATTCACCAGAGACAGAATGGGGAGCAGAACAGGCAGTTTGATGAAGTACACTGCTGAGGGGAGCAGTGGGCGAAACAGAAGAGGTGTGCTGCACCATGTGGGTCATGTCCCTGACTGGGGATTGAACTCATTCAAAAGTGGCTGTGGCTAGCTTTGTAGTGCCCAGCTTTAACCTGTTGCACCACCCGGGAGGGCCCTAGATAGCTACTTTAGAATGGAAGAATAGGGAATACATTTCTGAGGGAGTGGTATTTAAGATCTAGAGGATACAGTGATCATTAGCCAAACATTCCATTGGAAATCTAAAGAGGAGTCAACTCTATATGTTTATGTAACAGATATAAGACCATTGTGGTGAGGATATTATGAATGAGAGGGAGCATTATGTAACATGAGGACGCCAGAAGCCAGATTATATTGAGATTTGAAACAGCTAGAGTAAGCTGTTTTCTTTGGAGACTTTTCCCCCGCCTTTGGAGATTTTTAAGCAGGGATATGGTATAGGATATGAATTGATTTGTGATGAGAAAGACTATTTTGATTATTATGTGGAAATGGATTGTAGAGGGAACAAGAATGAATGAAAGGAGACCAGTTGCAAGGCTCTTATATTAATATACATGAGAGTTGATGGTGACTTGGGCTGGGGTGTTGGTGGAGGAGCTGTAGATAAGTGGATAGAGTTGAGATATCTTTTGGAAACGAAGTTGGTAGGGTTTGCTTGAGGATTTTCAGTAGCCATGGGGATGAGGGAAAGAGAGGAGTCACGGATAATTATAGTTATTTCTTTTTCCCTTTTTTTCTTTATAACTTCTACATTTTAAAAAAAGATTTATTTATGTATACAAGAACTGGGGTACAGGACAAAGGTGTGGGGGGTGAGAAGATTCACCAGAGATAAAGTAGAGAGCAGAAACAGGTAGATTGAATGAAATACACTGTTGAGGGGAACAGCGGACCAGACAGGAGAGGTCTACCACATCTGTAACTTCTACATTATTGACTGGAGCGCCTGCTTAGGTAAATGGCAATGTTGAGATAGGTAAGCCTGTAACAGACCATGATTCATTAAGAATTCTGTTTGGGTCATGTGAAATATGAGATGACTTGTAGATAGCTAGCTGGCTCTCTAAGATAGTTGGTTAGCAAAGTCTGTCATTCCTGGGAAAAGTCTGGGCTGGAATTGTAGACTTGGAAACCAATACAATTAGAATTTGAAGTCTGGGAATTCAATTTGGAGGTCACCTAAGAATGGTTTGTGGCTGAAAGAGGAGCAGTCGGTGAGGTAGGTGGGTAAACAGAAAGTGAAGCCAACTCTAAAGAACATGTTTGAAGCAGGGATTGAATACTGTCTCAGATGGGCACAGGAAGATCAGCAACCTAGAAATTATTGGTGACCTTGACTAGAACCATTCACTGGAGAGGTGGAAATAGAAGGCTTGTTGTAATGGATTGAGAGAAAAAATGAGCTGAAGAACATTTTATCATATTTTTTTGTTTTGGGCTCTCCCTGGTAGCACAATGGGTTAAAGCGCAGCTCTATGAAGCTCTCCACAGCCACTGCAACATGAGTTGGACACTCAGCCAAGGAGCTGACCCACGTGGCACAGCAGACCTTTCCTGTCTCACCCACTGCTCCCCTCAGCAGTGTATTTCAGTAGATCTGCATGTTCTGCTCCCCAGTCTGTCTCTGGTGAACTGTGTCACCCCCTGCATCTCTGGCCTGTACTCCATTACTTGTAAGCATAAATCTTAAAAAAAATTTTTTGTTTTGTATGATTACAGCAAGATTTTAGAAGCCAATTTCTAGAAAAGTCATGTGTCTTATTGACAAAAATTCTTACCTATTTGTATACTATTATGGTTTTATTTTTATTTATTTATTTTTGCACTTTGATAGGTAATGCTTTTTTTTTTTAATGGGAGAAGTTACCACTGTCAGTGATACTTGAGCTGAAATTAAAAAAAAATAATATAATAGTTTATGGTTTTATATTTTAATGTAAGTATTACAATCTTTTGATGTTTTTGTACCATCTGTTAGGTGGAGATCTGTTCTCCAAAAACCTACTTTATCTAGGAGTATGACCAACATTCTCACTAGTGAGCAAGTAAGACTTTTAACAAGTAGGCCCCTGGTTTTGCAAAAGCAGACTGACTTGACCTTGACCTTACAATACATAAGGTTTTTTCAGCTGTCAAATGAGGATAACAGGACCAGTTTAGCTCAGTGGGTGGTTGTGAGGCATGACTACTAATGAAAATAATTGTAAAACACTTTTGCAAGTTAAAGTGTGATATAAATGCTAAATAGTAGTTCTTTATTGGGATGTTGTGAAAATTAGCAACATGCTGTCTGCTAGAGGCCTTAAGCTCCTTTTGAAAAAGGTGATATATTTTTATAAATACTATTTGAAGACAAAGTAGCTCAGATTTTGGGAAAAGATATTGCTTGCCCTAATCTCTAGGATGTAACATTTATGGAAACAAAATGAAACAACTTTTTTTTTTTTAAAAAAAGATTTATTTATTTATTTATGCATATAGAACTGGGGTACAAACCAGAGGTGCAGGAGCTGTGAGAGGATTCACCAGACAAGAGTGGGGAGCAGAACAGGCAGATCCACGAAGAACACTGCTGAGGGGAGCAGCAGGTGTGTCAGAAGTCTGCCACGCCATGTGGATCAGCTCCGGGGCTGGGATCCAACTCATCACTGAAGGGGCGGTGGCTTGCTTGCAGTGCTGCGTCCCACCAGGGAGGGCCCATAAAAACAACTTTTTATCAAAGAATATTTCTAGCAGGTTTATAATACTATTTTAGAGGATTTGAATCATAAGAATTTGTGCTAACTTGGCTTTCTGTTTCAGTTAAGGGTATGAATGCCACCCTGTGGCAGTTAAAATGCTGAATGTTTAAAAGAATGGTTTCTTTGTGGATTTATTGTGTATCTTTAAAGCATCACAGCCAATCAGTAGAACCACTCACAAAAGGGTGCTGAAATTTTTTTAGTTTATTTTAGGTGAAACTATGTAGATACTTGAATTCAGGCCTAGATGTTGGTTGTGGTAGGCTTGAAGGAGGGACATCATTGATGCCATGTCAGGCAACTCTAGCACCGGACCTGTTCCACGCTGGATTCGAATATAGAATCGGTGTTATCATTAACTATAATGTACTTGTAATATGCCTGACATTTTAATTTGATGAAGTAAAATTTCTCAGCTTAGAAAGTAGCATTAATAATGGAGGAAAATTAGGAGTTTTTATGATGTCTAATACTGATAAGGGAAAACTGAAGTGATTAAGCAATGGTTTGCTGACAGCTCATTTGGGACCTTATGTATCTTTTTTTTTTCCCCAGTAGAGACCTGTGCATTGCTAATTCTAGGACAAAGTGACATGAATTTCTTAGCTTTACATAGGTTGGAACTGAATCTTTTTTTTTTTTTTTTGTTAAGTTCAGTGCTCTCACAGTCTGTTGCCTATCAAGGACAACTGTAAGGCTTAGGTTTCTTTTCCTCTTTGATGAGAAGACTTCTTGCTTTTGTACACAATACTTTCTTTTTTGCATTTAACGAGTGAAGAAGCGATCTCTGAATTGCTTGCTTCCACAGCAAAGACAGTTGAGTAAGCTTATTTTCTCGGATATACTTTACTTCTGTGTTTTTATTAGGACTTTCTACCATTGTGGTTTATTAAGACTATGTTATTTGCTTTCATTATCAGCTTTATTCATTGTAGCTGCTTTGTTCGGTGTAGACTCAGCAGTTGCTTTCAAGTATTTTATGTTTATAGGTGAAGGTTCATCTTATATTCCTGTTTTAATTTCTTTGGATTTAATTTCCTATTTACCTGTAACTATTTTGCTTAATAATGTCCTTCCCAGAGTAGGTATTTTGCAAAGCTTCAATCCTACAATTAATACATTATATTAATGGGTTGCTTTTGCTTTGTACCTCCTTTTTCTTTCAGTTTTATTCAGGTGTAATTGAAAATTTTTAAGATATTTAAAATGTACCAATTTATGATCTTGGACACCTTTTTTACCCTCTGGCAGGTTGCAGTTGGCAGTATTGTCAAGTCACAATACCTTTAAGATTGTATGAAGTAGGCCTCCCTGGTGGTGCAATATCAGGCTGTTGGCAGCCACTGCAGCATGAGTTCCATCCTCTGGCCAGAGAGCTGACCTACATGCTATAGCAGGCCTCTCCTGTCTCACCCCCTGCTCCTCACTCTGCCTTTGGTGAATCCTCTCCTTGCACCTTTGGCCTGTACTCCAGTTCTTTGTGCATAAATAAATAAAAATAAATCTTTAAACAAAATATTGTATGAAGAAGATACTTCCTACCATTTCCTAACAATGTGGAATATATGTAATGTTTGAACTTACTATTTCTTCTATGTCTAGTAATTAGTTCATGCCCTTTGAAATTTTCCCCTTTGGTTATTTGCCTTTTTCTTACTAAACTTGTAAAGGTCTAGGGATTTTGTCACCATCAACTCTTCTTTAATAAATGTTGCAAATATTCTTGAAGGCTATAAATAAGAAGTGAGGAAGCAGACTATTACATCAATTGCTTATCTGAGATGACATTTGTTTAAAATGTTTGCTTTGGTTATTTAAGCAATGGTAAAACTTCTTTTGTCTTTCTCCTTCCAAAGATACATAGAAAAAAAACTCCTTCTGTCTGAAGTAAAGTGTTGGCTCTATATTGGTTATAATTTGCTTTTTCTGGCTGGCACAGCCTCCTTTTTGTTTTCTGTCTTTTGACAGATTATAGGATTGTGGGGAAACAGCGTCCAGGGCTTTTTCAGGAACTGTGCCATTTTATCTACAGGAGAAGCCATTGGCTTTGGCACTAGAAGAGAATTGGCTCTGCATTTAAAGATGCCAAATCATGCTTGATTCACAAGCTTGCTCTCTCATTTTGTGATGTCTGTGAAACTTTTTCAGGATGTTGGCTTTTACTTTTTCTCCTATGTGCTACCATATCAGCATGAGAAATGAACAACTTGTCCCTTCTCTCTAACTCCCCACCTACACCACTGTACAAGCCACAACAAAAGATGTAATAGTCATTTTAAGAATGAGGGGGAAGTACAATGCACAGATGTTTCTGTTGCCTTAAAGAGTAACTTAAGCTTTAGTTCTGGTTTATCATTTAAATTCTTAGTGTGTTTCCTGTGTAGGCCTGGTTATTTAGATGTGGAAATAATTTATCAACCAAAATCTCTTTTTATAGAGGCTTTACAAAAGCATCAGTGAGAGCTAAGTGTCTTCCTAAATATTTAAAGGACCTTCCTCCATGTGGCTTCACACTGCCAGGACACAGGCCCCAACCCTTTCCTTGCATTTCCCCTTTCCCTGTTGTTATGCCTCAGCTCTTCTGAAGAATTTAGCCTTCATAACTAGCTGCTTTCAATGAGTTTTTCCTTCCCTGCATTATGCTGATGGTAAGAGCAGCTCCAGTCTTGTCTTTTGGCAGCATTTTCTGGTGTTTGCTCACTAACCTAGGTCCACAGTTTGTTAAGATTGACAGTTGAGCAGAGCTCTGGTTATGCCTTGTACCAGTTTTCAATTGGGTGATACTTGTTTGATGCTGCATGATACTAGCATTACTACAGCCTTCTGGGTGTTTCCATTCCTTGCCATTGTAGCTTTAACTGTGGCTCATGTAGCCCCAGACTTTCCAGGTCTTCCTTAGTTTGGATGGCATATCTGCAGCCAAAATGAAAGAACAGTTTGTCCTGATTTCAAATGAGAAATTTTAACTGTCATTGCCATAATTCTAATTGTATTGTTACCTTCATGCTTTTTTTTTTTTTAAGATTTATTTATTTATGCATACAGAACTGGAGTACAGGCCAGAGGCGCAGGGGCGGCGAGAGGCTTCACCAGAGACAGAGTGGGGGAACCGAACAGGCAGATCGAAGAAGCACACTGCTGAGGGGAGCAGGGGCGGGTCAGGAGAGGTCTGCCTCGCCATATGGTCACCTCCGGGGCAGGCGGGAATTGAACTGATGCATAAGTGGCTCCAGGTTCTTAGTGCTGTGCTTTAACCCATTTCGCCATCAGGGAGGGCCAACTTCATGCTTTTTAATTTTAAAAGATTTATTTATTTATGCATATAAGACCTGGGGTGTAGGCCAAAGGTGCAGAGAGGTGAGGGGATTCACCAGAGACATTGTGGAGAGCAGAACAGGTGGATCCACTGAAATACACTGCTGAGGAGAGCAATAGGCGAGATAAGAGTGGTCTGCTGTGCCATGTGGGTCACCCCTCTGGCTGGGGATTAAACTTGTGCTTGAAGCTATCAGTGGCTTCATAGTTCTGACACTTAACCCCTTTTGCCACCAGGAGACCCCATTTCATGCTTTTTTTGTTACCTTCATCTACAATTGATTTTGAAATCTAGCTAACTAGATATTTTAGCACATCTTCCCCACCTGTTAATGCCTATACTTTCTATGTATAACAGTTTGAGGAAAATTTAGGTGTAGGTTATTTCCATTTAGATTAAGATGAAGATTGTTAATAGTTTGAACAAGCTGGTTTGTCAAGTGTGAATTATTATTATTACATGTAGTTTGAACAAGCTGGTTTGTCAAGTGTGAATTATTATTATTACATGTCTCTGACCTCTACCAGAAATGTTCCTTCTTTTCTATACTAAACTCAGTCTTGCACAGGCTGAGGTGTTTTTGTTTTTGTTTTTTTTTGAAAGGAGAGGCAAATCCACTGAAGTTTGATTCTCTTCATTTTTTGTTGCACTGTCTTCTCTCCTCCCTTTTTTAAAGTTTGACTGTCTCCCATAATTGGAATAAGCACCTTAAAGACTAAGAATGTAGCTTGTCTTTTTGTCTCTGGGTCTAATAGTGTTCCTACTGTCTAAGAACACAACAGATATGTAGTGATGTGAATGAAAGAATAAATTGAATTTCCAGATAGTGTGAGTGTATTTTATACTTCCCTCTAGTGTGTGAAAGAGACAGTGCAGCCAGCTTAAAAAAAAATAAGAAAAACACAACTGTTAAAAGACTCCCTCTATATATTGAAATAATAGTTCCAGGCATTGCCCTTTTTTGTTTTGTTTTTAACTCTCTTTTAAAAAAATAATTATTTATTATTTATGCATACAGAACTGGGGTACAAGCCGGAGGTGCAGGGGTGGTGAGAAGATTCACCAGACATAGAGTGGGGAGCAGAACAGGCAGATGGACAAAAGTACATTGCTGAGGGGAGCAGTGGGCGAGACAGGAGAGGTCTGCCATACCATGTGGTCACCTCCGGGGCCAGGGATCGAACTCACACTGAAGTGGCTGTGGCCAGCTTGCAGTGCTGCGTCCTAACAGGTTGCACCACCAGGGAGGGCCTCTTTTTAACTTTTACGCTTTTTTCCCCCAGACCTGTGGATCTGGTGAATAGACTTGTTACAAAGTCTGTTCTGTCTTGTGGGTGTTCTGAGTTATGTCAGCTATCTGGTCTTTCTGGGGAAAATGCCCTTTTAAGAATGTTCAAGATAGATAATTTGCATTGTTTTGTCTTTGTTATTGAATTCTACTGAAAGTGTGTATTTGTTTTGATCATACTTTTTTTTTTTTGCTTATTATAAATATATGGGAAATTTGTATGATAGAATGTGCAAGAAATATTGAGGAGGAACAGTGATCAGATTAGAAGGATGTTACCTAAACCAGTTTTTCCATCCAGCCCATTGATATTTTCCTTTTATCTCTGAGAGATGATGTGTTTTATGTTTTAATATTTTTCACTAATTACAAAAGTCAGACATGATCAACTTAACAAAGTTTTAAAACTATTTCTAGAAAAGGGATATGTTAGGGCCTCCCAGGTAGCACAGCGGTTAAAGTCTTAGTCGCAGCACTGTTCACTATCACCAGCCACTACAGAATGAGTTCAATCCAGGGAACTAACCCAGATAGCACAGCACACCTCTCCTTCCTCAACCACTGCTTCCCTCAGCAGTATATTTCAGTACATCTGCCTGTTCTGCTCCCCACTCTGTATCTGGTGAGTCCTTTTACCCCCTCACCTCCGGCCTACACCCCAGTTCTTATATGCATAATAAAATAATAAAAAAAGTAATATTTGGGGCTTCCCTGGTGGCACAGGAAGTTAAAGCGCAGCACTGTGAAACTATTGGCCACTACTGCAGCATGAGTTCCATTCCCTACCCGGGAGCTGACCCACATGGTGCAGCACACCTCTCTTTGACTCACTGCTCTCCTCAGCAGTCTATTTTGGTCATTCTGTGAGTACTGTACCCCACTCTGTGTCTGGTGAATCCTCTCACCCACCCACTCTGGACCTGTGGCTTGTACCCCAGTTCTTATATAAATAAATAAATAAATTTTTTAAAAGTAATGTATTATTTTAAATTAATGTGATTATAATATAATCTAAAACTTATTTAAAAAATTGTCATACATAAACGTGCACCTAAATGTGTATGTGACTCAGTTAATTTTCACATATTATAACTGACACCTGTTTATGTTACCAGGTTTCATGCAACCCCTTCTAACAGTGTGCCCACATAATGAGTAAGTTCTTAGTGGCAGAGTTTGAACTTAATTTGTTGTCATGAAATGAAGAAAGTTAATAATTTTTGCTCTGGTTCCTGTTACAAGAATATGAGTCATTTAAGTTATTTGGAGGGTTCTTTTGCTATAAGCTTTACTGGTCTAAATATTTACTAAGGGCTGAGCTGAACTATGTATACCTTACTATACAAAATTGGAGAGGAAGAAGATACAAATATAAACACAACACAACCTGGATTTACAGTCTAAATTAGAAAAATGCATTACTTATTAGAGACAGAACAGTTAAATACTAAATTATATAGTAGGGATTAAGAAAAGGAACCAGTTTGATAACCTCAGAGAGGTGTCCTCAAGGGAGGTGGATTTGAGCCATACTTTGAAGAATAGGTATCATTTAAATGGAATGGTTATAGAAGCACAAAGCTTGGCAAGAAAGTAGAAATAGGTGAATATGACACACAGTGAGAAAACAGATCAGTCTGTTTGCTGTGGGGAAAACTTTCTAAAGAAAAGGAATAAATTCGGTAACATAAGATGGTACCAGATTATAGGCTATATCATAGCCTTGGAGTGGAAACTTGACTGGATCTCATAGGCACTAGTGAGCTTAGTGGATAGGAGTATTAGATTTGGAGCCAAGAATACTTCAAACTCCACCCCCCCCCCGATTTATCGATTTATTTTATTTATTTATGCATACCAGAACTGCCTTGTAGGTCAGAGGTAAGGGGGGTTGGTGGTAGTGATAAGAGGATTCACTGGAGACAGCGTGGAGAGCAGAACAGGTGGATCTACTGAAATATACTACTGAGGGGAGCAGTCAACAACATAGGAGAGGTCTGCTGCAGCATGTGGGTCAACTCCGTGGCTGGAGATAGCTTGATGGTGCTGAGACTTAACCTCATGTGCCACCAGGGAGGCCCCCAGAATACTTCAAGTTCTGATAATCAAGTTCTGTTTACCAGTTTACCTGTTCTGTGACGTAGAACAGACCATCCAATTTGTCTGAACTTCAGTTTTTTTAATCTGCAGAAATGGGAGAAATACCAGATTTTTGTATTGTGATGATATGTACATATCCACCCATTCATCATTCTATCCATCAGTCTTGACTCAAGTCTTTGTACCAAGAAAATGAGCAATAGATTGAATTGCCCCTGTAGTCTTAAGGAGAGGAACAAATGGATAAAAGCAGTAGTATATGTAATGAGGGAATCTATAAAATTACAGTTATCTCCATCAGACATTTAAAGATCTTTGTAATGGTACTGGTAATAAGGACATTTGAGGGACATGAAGAGAAATTAGACTTGAATTTCTCTTTAGGAAGACATGTTTGGCCTTCTCTTTGATCTTTTATCAAACAGATAAAATTCCTTTGTAGTTTCTTGGACTGTATATAGACTTTAGGCAAGATGAATTTGACTTTTTAATTTCAGTTAAGGTATTTGAAGTCTCCTGAGAGATCCTCATTTATATTTTAGAAGTGGATATTAGATGATTTGTCTGAATTATCCAGTTGTCAAGAACATTTGTGATAAAATGGTAGGCCTAATATGTTTGTTTTGATATCTTGGCAAATTAATTGGTATAAGAGCCATCTGGGAAGGTTTTAGTTTTAAGTTTCTGTTGAGAAGTTGCCATTATCAGAAGGCTAGAATTTGAAGGAAGATACTGACACAGAAGTGTCTCTTAGACAAGAGTATTTTTTAGCTCAGCTAATTTAATGCAACAACTTCTTGAAGTATTGTTCAGTTATCTTTTTTAAAGATTTATTTATATATATTAGAATTGGGGTCCAGGCCAGAGGTATGGTGGGGGGATGGAATCACCAGAGACAGAGCAGGGAGCAGAACAGGCAGATGTACTGAAATACACTTCTGAGGGGAGCAGGGAGCAGGTCAGGAGAGGTCTGCCATGCTGTGTGTGTCACCTCCCTGGCCGGGATCGAACTTGTGTGACTGTGATTGCCCATTACTTCATAGGGCTGTCCTTTAACTTGTGCCACCAGGAGGGGCCTGGATTAGTGATTTTAATATGGAAATTGCCAGAAAATTGCTAAACGATGTAGAGGAGAGTTGTAACTGCTTTTGTGTGTTTGGGAATATTTGTTTTGGATCAGGAGAAGACGGGCTTCATGTGGAACATAATAAAAACTAGAAAGTGGAACACCAGTATAGTTCCTCTATAAATCTGTTTAGGTCAGAGTCTTACAATTTGGCTAGGAAAATAATCTGGCTCTGCATAAATGGGCACATGATATAGCTCCTTTTTCATCTTCCTAGAAGACCGAAGTTATGTATGTGTGTGTGTGTGTGTGTGTGTGTATGGAGTGCTTTGAGCACTATCTAGCTATCATAAGCCACTGAAGCTTGAATTCTATTCCCAGCAGGCCAGGGACCTGACCCACATGGGCCAGACCTCTTCTGTCTCACCAGCTGCTCCCCTCAGCAGTGTATTTCAGTATGTCTACCTGTCCTGCTCCCTATTCTGTTTCTGGTGAATCCTCTCACCTCACCTCCCCCACATGCCTCTGGCTGTACCACAGTTGTTCTTGTGTGCACAAACAAGTAAATCTTAAAGGGGGGGCTATTTAGATTTAAAGCATTTTTTAAATGGGACTATGGAGTTTGATGTAGATATTTATCATCAACTACAAAAATTTTATGACAACATAGCTAGTAGCTTGCCTTCCCCACTCACTTATTTTTCATCCCAAATACTGCTCCATCACTATGTCTAAGAAAAAAACTGTTCTTTTTTTTTTAAAAAAAATAAGAATTTATTTATTTATGTATACAAAAGCTGGGATAGGCAGAGATGGAGGTGGGGTAGGGGTGTGAGAGGATTCACCAGAGACAGAGTGGGAAGCAGAACAGGCAGAATGACTGAGATACATATACTGCTGAGGGAGCAGTGTGACAGGTCCGCTGTACCATGTAGGTTAGCTCTTAGGCCAGGGATCGAACTCAGGGTGCAGTGGCTGCGGATTGCTTCCTAGTGCTGACTTTACCCCTTGAGCCACCCGGGAAGCTCCCTCAAAACTGTAGTTATTCTGTTCCTATAGTATTATGTCCCTAATGTTGGCATTAGTTGATGAACCGGTCAGTGCTTTGCCCTGCAGTTGCCAAGTTTTTGTCAATGTTAAGTCTAAGGTTTGAACAAGACCTAGACGTTTGCTTCCTGATTGTACTGAAACCTGCAAAAGGGAACGAATAGTTGACTTGGGGGATTGTTGGATGTCGATATCTTGTATCTGAGCGGGGTTGGAGCTGTGGTTTTTTGCAGGTGGTTTGATTTATCCCCTTCACTATTCCCCCTCCCCATCCAGGTGCATACATACCTGTTCCCAGGAAGCTCCTCATGCTCTCCCCTAGTTCTCCCCCCGCCTTAATTTCTGGGTTACGTAAAGCAGGAGTTTCAGACAGCCTGAGTGCGCTAATGTGTGCAGCTGATTTAATATGCAAACTTAAATCTATACAAGATAATGATGGAGGAGAGTTGATTAGTCCGAAAATAAGGGCGAGGCAGGGATCTGGAGAGCATTTCTTTACTGTCGTGAGTCTCCTGGTGGTTACTACTGTGGAAGTCTGAGGCACTCAAGTATGTTCCTCCTGAATAGGAGCCCCTCCTCTTATCCAGACATCGGGTGGGCGGGGGAGCGGGAGAAAGGACGTGGCATCACCTGGCACAGCTGCGGGATGCCTGGCTCCCAGCTTTGGGGTGGGGGCCAGGAGAGATGGGGGCAGCTCTAACAAAGAGGAGCCGCGCCGGGGCAGAGGCCGTGGATAGCTGGCCTATCCCCGGCGGCTGACCTCCCAGTGGGCCTCCCCTGTTGGCTGTTAGGCTAGTCGCTCGGATGGCTCCCTGGCTCGCCATTGGCTGTGCGGACGGGAGGGGGCTCGCAGGGGGCCGGGTTGGAGCTGGGGGGCGGGGCTGGCTTCCGGCGGCTTGGGAGAGTGAGCGGCAGCCGGCTGGGGGAGGGGGTGTCGGCGCACGGCGGAGTGCTGCGCTCCGAGAGCCTGGCACCCGGAGCTGCCGCCTCCCCCTCCCCCTGCCTAGATCGCTTGAAACCCCTTCTCGTGCAGCTCCCGAGCGGGGGTGGGGGCGAGGACGAGGCGGGCTGACCTGCCCGGGCGGGCGGGGCGGAACCCGGAGTCCCTCGGAGCGCTGCGGAGCGAACCTCACCTTCCTTCCAGGGCTCAAGGTGTGTGTGTGTGTGTGTGTGCTTTTTCTAAAGCAACCCCGACTTCAGCGGACTTAACCTTGTGAGGAAAGGGGAATGGATTGGGAAGTAAGAGGTCCCCATCCCATCAGTTTATTTTGATATTTCTATCACTCGTCTTCCCTTCCCTTCTCACCCCTGACGCAGGTTAAGGATGTACAGGACTCTTATCTATTTACTGATGTGTCAATGTCGGTCGTTTGCATAGTAAAAAGAACAGAAGAAAAGAGCTCTTTCTTGTGTGGCCTCTGATGCAGTAAACCGCAAAAGAGGGGAAAAAGGGGGGGTGGTGTATAAGCTAGGAGCGGGTGTTTGAAGCTGTACTGCACCCATGTCCATTAAGACTTGTCTTCACCATTTTCCTATTTGGGATTGCCTTAATCAGCAAAAACAATGTTAAAATGAAAGAGGGAGCATTTCCCGTCAAGTGGTGGTTAAATGAAATCCTGATAGTTGGTAGCGGTTCATTCTGCTAAAGTCTTCCCGAGTACATTGTCACCGGCTTTGTGTACTGCTGAGTTCTTTTGGAGAAACCCGAGCTATAGAGTATAGGTGCCTTGGCAAACTACCTTGCCGTTACTGAAACTTTAAAGCTTTACCTGGTTTCTCAGTGTATTTCTTATAGCCCTAGAGTCTCAGGAATTTTGTTTCCATCCTCAAAAGCCAAAACCAAATTTTAAATAGTCCAGGTGAACTTTTTAAGAATTGTTTACCTTTAACGGCTCCCCCTAACTTTATGAACTTGGGTGGCTATAGCATTACAATTTAAATTTATCTCTTTTTGAGTTCTTTATCTTCTACACCTTAGGGGTGGATCCCTTTTTGAAGGACATAGAACTCATTTTCAGCCAAAATCAAAAACCTCTTTATAGATGTTTAATTGGTTGAGGAAAGTTATTAATTGAAGATAGAAAACCCAAAACTTGTGGTGTTAGAAACCAAGGGTGTGTCTCTGTGTTGAGTGTCAGTGTTCATGATACACCTGGCATTTTAGCCAGAGGTGTTTGGATTACATTTACCTTGCTGTTGATTAGCAAAGAGCTAGAATGCAGAAGGGGAGAGAATATAATTTTGGGGGCAGCACTGTGGTAAATAGTTAATGGAAATGATTGGCAATTCATTCTTTTTATCCAGGTTCAGTTTCCAGTGGTTGTTCCGACTGGAGTCCAGTTTTGAAGACAGAATTGTTAGGTGGTAGCAGACTTTCAGTTAGAGATGGATTAGTGTTTTTTTCTTTGCATTGATTTACTGGCTCTAACAAATAAGGAGCAATTTGGGGTGAAAACAAGTAATACAAAGAACAGGAATGATGGAACAGGAAATAACCTCATTTAAAAAATTTTCTAGGGGTCATATTGTGTTTTTTAAAATCAATCTCAAGTAACCTTAGAATTGTGCAAAAGAGTAGTTTCACTCACAGTAAACCTATGTTGGGTTTGGGTTTTCAGTTTGTTACCCATTGTCCCTTAAGACTCCATAAATCATGTTTAAATTGAAATGTATAAAGGGGATAGCTCAGATTTTGTCTTAACCTAACTTGTTATGAAGAAGGAACTATTAAAAATCACTGAGTGAAATGTTGAATAGTTAGTGTATAAAAGTTGTACTTTGATGTACAAAATATGGCAACCTGTGGAAAAGACCAAAAAAACAAAACAAAAGACGGAGGCCATATGAAAGCATATACTACTTCAACTGCTGCTACAGAATGCAAGTTGCCCTTCTGTTTGGTAACCTGACTAGGTGGGTTTTTTGTCTGCCTGTAGGTGAGCATTTAATACAGCTTTGTGAAGTTTTTTTACACCTTGTTTACCTAATTTTTTATCTTTCTATGGAAATCTGAACTGATATGTATAATCAATATTTTGCATGGTGCAGTGATTTCCCCAAAGAATTTTCCCCAGGAGACAAAAGGCTATGTATAGAACTAATCATAGGTGTATTTACACTGATCTCCAAATATCATTTAAGGGAGATAGAAATCCTCAGATTTGGTCCTCTGCAAGGGGACAATTACATAGAGCCATGATTTCCCATAGCCTCTTAGATTGAAGAGACTGCTGCTGAGGTGAAAGTAACTGATTTAATTTCCTTTAGCAATCTGTTTTTATCCATCCTGTTTGTAGTTCTGTGAGTCACAGCTTGGAATGTGTTAAGAAAAAGGGCCCTGTGCTCTCTTTAAAAGGAGACTCAGGCCCAATCCCCTATTCACATTAGAAAGTATAAAATGATCCCCTTGAGGAGGTGAAGGAAAAGATTGGACCCTTGGCATTGCTTGGGCCTCTTAATAATCAGCTTGAGTTTTGTAAGGTTTGGAATTGAAAAAAGCTTGCCCAAAGGTGAGAAAATACTAGAGGCAAAAGACCAGGGAATGCTGCTCTATATATGAGAGACTTACCTAGAGACAATGAATATATTCATATGGAGATGTGTCTGGTGGTAGTTTTTAGCTTTTCAGCTTTGTCAGCTGTCTGAGACAATATTTTATGTACTTAAGCACCATCCACTTCCCCAAGGTTTGACTCTGGGAAACTAACAGAGTCTTTTGAGGAAGTTGTTTGCTGTGAGCCTGAATCCTGAGGGTAGAAGACTTTACAGAAACTCATGTCTGTATATAGCTTAGATAAGGATGTGGAATTGATTACTGGTGAGTTACCGAACTCTTCCTAATGAATGGTTGCTAGGCAATGTGCATCTCGCTCAGTTTAATTCTCAATAGTTTATAGGTCTCCTCTAGTTGTGGACCAAGGCAGCTTTTCTGATGATACTGCCCTTAAAGAACCCTTGTTGGATGTGCACATATGCTGTTCCGTGGCTTAAAAAAAAATTAGAATGATGTATATTTTACTTCATCTAAGATAATTTAGCTCCTGGTAACCTGGGTTACCAAAACATTGTCTTTAACTTTCTCTTGGATCTAGTGATGGTTGGGGTTCTTCAGTATTAAGATACCACTGTGGCTAGTTTTGATTTTGTAACTAGTAAGGCAGTGAACTGACATATGCATTTTGGAATCAGGCCAGTGATAATACTGCCCTT
This sequence comes from Condylura cristata, assembly GCF_000260355.1. Classification (NCBI taxonomy): domain Eukaryota; kingdom Metazoa; phylum Chordata; class Mammalia; order Eulipotyphla; family Talpidae; genus Condylura; species Condylura cristata. The sequence continues at coordinate 35,975,671 of NW_004567118.1, forward strand.
GGGCATGGATGGATGGAAAAATAGGACAGAGTAAACAATCGAGGGCATAAATAATGAATCTTCCAACTGAGCCCTGGGAGAGTGAAGGAGATTATCCTCAGAGCCGTTCAATCTGCCAGTGAAAGGGGAAGAGTCCTCTGAATTAATTACCCTGACTGTGTTTGATACTGTACTTAAAGGGATTGTCACAGCCATTCAGGCAGAGTGCCTTTTAGATATAAACTTTAAACCTGTCAGTTTTGTTTTAAAACAAACATTCATTTTATTCATTTTTTTTTATTTAGAATTTAGGCCTTTGCTTCTTTTCCCAACTTTTTTCTCTGTGTTAGCATTCTGGGAACACTGGGCAGCCCTCCTGTTTGGACAGATCTAGACATCTGTAAATATATTTACTATATGGGGGGGGGAGGAAGGTGAGAATGAAAGCCTAAGCCTGGCTTAAAGAAATTTTTAGTACCTTGAGTGTATATTAAGCTTTGAAATTAAATGAGAAATTGTTGGGTATAGTTACATAACAGTTCATAAAAGGTTAAGCCAAGAATTTTTTCCAGTATTGACATAAGCATTTTTACTTTTGGATTAGTTTTCATCTAAATGTGGTCATATTCTAATGATTTGGTAGTGAAGCTAGCCCCAGAACCCAGGTCTCTGAATTCTTCCCACCTCTGAATTTCTAATACATTTAATTACGTAGAACACATTTCAAGGCCCCTGTTTGAAATACTTAAAAAATTTTACAGTCTCTACTTTGAGAAGCTGTTTTTCTTTCTCTAGCAGTGAAGACTAAGATGGCTTTGTTGGTCAGGAAGGTTCAGAATGAGTTATTAGAGGAATAAAAGCTGTAAAAGAAAGACCATTAGAAACTTTAGGGGACTCTGGGGTGTGTGGGTGGAGGGAGCAATGGGGATCTAATCATAAATCAAATTTAGTCTTGATTTTGTTACCTTTCTACTAGCTGAAAGAGAAGAGGGCATATTTACCAAGGTGTGAGCAGTTCTTTAGTTGATGGTTCTTTCCTGATCATAGAATATCAGTTTGTGATTATTCATGCAGAAGGGCAAATAGGTAAAGTATGTAGAAGTGTAAAATCCCAAGGTATTGGCAAGGCTCATTTTTAAGCAATATCTTTAATTTCCACTATTTTTTTTTTTTAAAGATTTATTTATTTGTGCATACAGAACTGGGGTACAGGCCAGAGGCTCAGGGGCGGTGAGAAGCTTCACCAGAG
>NW_004567118.1:35977328-35987897 GCF_000260355.1 Condylura cristata
TCCAGGGCAGGCGGGAATCGAACTCATGCGGAAGTGGCTTTAGCTTCTCAGTGCTGTGCTTTAACCCGCTGCGCCACCAGGGAGGGCCTCCACTATTTTTTAAATGGGGCTTTCTAGTTGAACAGACTGATTAAAATTTATTTTTATCAGTATTATCAAATTTATTAAATATATCAATGTAACCTTCTTTGGTCTTCAAAAGACCAGTGGGCAAGATAGGTACCAGCTGGGATTACACTTAGCTTCTGAATCATCAAAAGTAGTTTATAAATCAATCCTGGACTTAGAAAAGTCCAGCTCACTTTAGTAGCTTTGACAGTTTGTTTTAATATTTTAAGATTTGACTCTGTTACCATCAAATCCTTTGGAGAATTGAAATCTTCCAAGGAAATTTTTTTTTTAAGATTTATTTTATTTATGCATACAAGAACTGGGTTATAGGCCAGAGGTGTGAGCAGTGAGAGGATTCTTCAGAGACCGTGGGGAGCAGAATATGTGGATTGAAGGAAATATACTGCTGAGGGGACCAGTGGTCAAGACCCGGGGAGGTCTGCTGCTCTATATGGGTCACCTCCTTGGCCAAGGATCGAACTCATGCTGCAGTGGCTGTGGAGAGCTTCATTGTATTGCAGTTTAAAAACCCTTGTGCTACCAGGGAGGGTCCTTCCAAGGAAATAAATATAGATAAACTAGTTCTTGATATTGACATGTCTCCTCTGTTGGTATCCTCTGGCTCCATAGTTAACACTGACCATTCATCAAATGTGGACAAGCTATAGATAGCCAAACCAAAGCACTATGACACCAAAGCAAATCCCTGTTAGAATACTAGGCTATATGTGTTTTAAGGATGAGAGAGAGCAATTGACCAAAATTAAAATTTGAAGTCAGATTGTGATAAAAAGAAGTATACTGTAAATTACAGGTAAAGTTGAGGATTTCTTTAAATCCTATTTGTGGCCGCCCTCATGGCCTACATGTTAAATCTTAGTGCTGTCACTCCAGTGGCCTGAGTTTGATCCCTGGTCAGGAAGCTAATCCATATATAGCATAGCAAACCTCTCCTGTATTACCTGCTATTCCCATTAATGTGTTTCAGTAAATCCACTTGTTCTGCCTTCCACTCTGTCTCTGGTGAATCCTCTAAGGTCTCCTCTCCCAAAAACTCTCACCTCTGGCTTATATCCTAGTTTATTTACACACACACACACACACACCCCACAACACACACACACACCACAACACACACACACACCCCACAACACACACACTGCTTGGTGGGGAAATGTATTTACCTATCCCCATCCTTCCAACCGAATATTATAACAGTTTAAAAGATAAGTCTGTGTAACTAATTCCTTATTCTTTGCATTCAGAAAGTGTTTTTTTTTTCTTAAAGATTTTTATTATGCATATAGAACTGGCGTACAGGCCAGAGTTGCAGGGGCAGTGAGAAGATTCACCAGAGAGACAGAGTGGGGAGCAGAACAGACTGACTGAGGAGTACCCTGCTGAGGGGAGCATCGGGTGGGTCAGGAGAGGTCTGCTGCGCCATGTGGGTCACCTCTGGGGTGGGGATCAAACTCACACTGAAGTGGCTTTAGCTTCTTACTGCTGTGCATTAACCTGCTGCGCCACCAGGGAGGGGCTCCAGAATGTGGTTTTGAAGATCATTTACTGACTGAATAAAAATCAGATTTTATGCCACTTGCAGAATTAATCAAAATGATATATGTTTCAGGGGAGAAACATAAACATTACTAGTAAAAACTTAAATTTCTTCTTTTCAAAACTAAATACCAAAAACTAAAGTACCACTACCTTTGGCATTTTATTTCTCACTATGTAAAAGATAGGACTTGGTCTGCTTTAAAGGGAAAGGGTTGTTATGAAGGCTATAAGACGTTAAAGACAGTTCATCACAGGTCACCATATATCAACAGAAAAGTTGCATTTTCTGGGTTTAGGAATGGGCCTTCTGTATTACCTAGCCATTCTTCTGGAAGAGGTTTTACTGGTGTAAAGATGTTTAATGTTGTAGCTGCGAAGGTACTGTTTTGGCGTTTGCTTATCTTATTCTCCCAGAAAGACTTTCATTCAACAGAAAGTGGAAAGAACCACTGGATTAATGAAGAATCCATATCTTGATTTTAAGCTGTCCTTCCAGTTGTTACTGCGCATCCTCTAAAGTGTTTTACAAAGGATTTCAGTACTTTAGCTTCCCTTAGCCTCTGTGAGGTATGGTGCAGTTGGAGTATGATGCTGTTATAACATTTCCCCAGAGGGATAAAAGGAATTTTTTGACTATTTCTGTAGTTCACAACAGAATTAAATTGGAACAAATTGTGTTTCAGCAAGGTGTATATTTTTATTTTTCCTGTTCTCCAAACTGAACAAATGTCCCAACTGAAATGTGTACGCTTTACCATTTATAGTATGATATGTTGTGGAGAGAGCATTCTAGTACACCAGTTTTGTAGCTCTCTAAATTTGTGTTCCACCATCTCTTTCTTTCCCCTTCTCTGTCCACATCTGCTCATCTCTTAGCTCCCCTCTAGTTACTGAAAATACCACTGATCAACCAGGGAAATACTTACTCTATCAACTTTGCATCCACCAGCTCTATGTTTGTGCTTTGTTGCATTATTTGCAGAATATTTCTATAGTCCAGAATCAAGATTCCACTCTTCAAAACAAAGTGGTAAATTACTTTACATTAAGTGTGGAAGTACCTAAGAGTTAAACTTTAAATGAAAAGAAAGCTATTATAGTTGTGAAGTTTTTTTATTTTTTATTTATTTTTATTTATTTTTTAAAGATTTATTTGTGCATACAGAACTGGGGTACAGGCCAGAGGCTCAGGGGTGGTGAGAGGCTTCACCAGAGATAGAGCGGGGAACAGAACAGGCAGATCCACAAAGTACACTGCTGAGGGGAGCAGCAGGCGGGTCAGGAAAGGTCTGCCCCACCATGTGGTCACCTCTGGGGCAGGCGGGAATCGAACTCATGCGGAAGCGGCTTTAGATTCTCAGTGCTGTGCTTTAACCCGCTGCGCCACCAGGGAGGGCCAAGTTTTTTTATTTTTAAACATTTATTTATTATGTATAATAAGAACTGGGGTACAGGCCAGACATGCTGGGGTTGAGAGGATTCACCAGTTGGAGTGGGGAGCAAAACAGGCAGATCTACTGAACTATACTGCTGAGGGGAGCAGCGGGTGAGACAGGAGAGGTCTGCCAAGCCATGTGGGTCACCTCCCTAGCTGGGAATCAAACTTGTGTTGTAGTGGCTGCAGAAAGTTTCATAGAGCTTGCTGTACTTTAACCTGTTGTACCACTAAAGAGGGCCCATAGTTGTAAAGTTTAAAATATATATATATATATATATTTTTTAAAGTTATGTCTCCTGTCTTGTACTGAAACTGGCAGAAAAGCTAGTTATCTACACTTTCTCAGTGAGGACACTTTTTTTTTTGAAACATTTGTGTGTATATATATATATATATATGTATTTTTTTATTATTATTAAAAAGTTTATTTTTACATCATTTTGCACATTTTTTTTTCCATCTCAATTGTAATCCCCACGGGTTTCCCATCACCAAATCACCCCTGTGCCACCACCATAGTCCCGTGCATTTCCCCCCCTCCCCCGTTTTTGATCCCATTCATCCCCACAGAATGTCTCTGGTATATGGTTGTTCATTAGTTCATTATTTTTGTTATTTTCTCGCCTGGTCCATTATACTCCTGCTATGAGTGAAACCATCCGGTATTTTTCTTTTTCTTTCTGGCTTATCTCACTAAGCATGATCTTTTCCAGCTTCATCCAAGTTGCTTCAAAAGACATGTGTTTCTCTTTTTTGGTTGCTGAGTAATATTCCATTGTATATATGTACCACATCTTTCTAATCCAGTCATCTACTTTTGGGCATTTGGGCTGCTTCCATGTTTTTCCAATTGTAAATAAAGCAGCAATAAACATGGGGGTACAAGTATCTTTTTCAATCAGTGTTTTTGTGTCTTTTGGATAGATACCTAGGAGTGGGATTGCTGGGTCATAGGGAAGCTCCATGTTTAGCAGTTTGAGGAACCTCCAAACAGTTTTCCATAGTGGTTGTACTAGTTTGCATTCCCACCAGCAATGCAGGAGAGTTCCTTTTTCTCCACATCCTCGCCAACATGTGTTGTTGCTAGTTGTTTGAAGATGTGCCATTCTCACTGGGGTGAGGTGGTATCTCATTGTGGTTTTAATTTGCATCTCCCTTATTACGAGTGATGTTGAACATTTTTTCATATGCCTGTTGGCCATCTGCATTTCCTCTTTGGAGAAGTGTCTTTTTAGCTCTACTTCCCATTTTTTGATGGGGTTGTTTATTTTTGTTGAGTTTCTCAGTGAAGACACTTTTAACGGAAGAACTTAAAAATTGTTTCCCCATTCAGTACTCCTTTATGCTCCCGTGTTTAATTTCTTTTTATAGCATTTATTACATAATCTGAGAGTAACTTACTGTTCATTAAGTTTGACTCTCATTCCCCCATGTAAAATTTGGAAGCACTATGAAGGCAGGACAAAGCTCCTGTTTTTTAAAGGTGGGTTTATTAGGAAAAGGAGGGGAAAAAAGTCACCCGCTCAGTCATAGGTGGACGGGACAGTTGCTGCTGCTGCCTTGCAAAAGGGAACATCCTGTAGAAAAAACACCTGCATAGTCAAAATGGTTAAGTGCTGACGAGTTTTCATTTGTTTTGTTTATTGCTGAATCTTTTATTCCTAGACTGATATCTTACTACAAAATAGGTGGCCAGTAAACAGTGGTATAAATTAATTGGAGACTTAGCAGATATCTGGGGATTAGAATTGGAGTGTATAACAAGGAGTTGTCTTCCTGGAGCTAGTACTAGGGGTCAGGTTACTTGAAAACTTTGAGGGAAAGAATATGTGGGGGAAAAAAACAAAATTCAAGGAATTTGATTAGCTTAGAGAAATGACACATCTTGTAGTGTGCAAATATTCTGTACAGATAAATGATTGATTAGTTTTTATTCACCTTGTAAAGGACAAAGGAGTAGGCTGAAGCTATGAGCATTGAAAGTATGGGAGAATGTCTTGATTTTTTTTTTTTTTTTTTAGAATAAGTGCTGGAACAGGTAACCGAAGGGAATATATTCTCAGAATACATTTGCAGTTCTGACATCAGGTTAGAAGCAGTGGTGAGAAGGAAAGACCATAAAACCAGTTCAAAAACTTGGTTGTAGTCTAGGCACTTACTTAGCTTTTCCAAAATTATCTATGAAAATGCCCAGACTTACATAGGGCATTTGAGAAAATCGAGAATGCTTTGAAGTCATAGAGCTCTCTACAAATGTAAGCAATTGTTAATGGCTTTATAAAATCACCTTTTAAGAGCCCTCCCTGGTGGCTCAGCAGGTTAAAGTACTGCACTAAGAAGCTTAAGCCACCTCCACATGAGTTCGATCCCCGCCTGCCCGGAGGAGATCCACATGGCATGGCAGACCTCTCCTGACCCGCCCGCTGCTCCCCTCAGCAGTGTACTTCATTGATCTGCCTGTTCTGCTCCCCACTCTGTCTCTGGTGAATCCTCTCACCCACTGCATCTCTGGCTTGTACCCCAGTTCTGTATGAGTAAATAAATAAACCTTTTTAAAAAAATCACCTTTAAAAAAAAATCACCTTTTAAGTGATTTAGAATTGTGGAATCTAGAAGTTGGATGTAGTAGTCATCTGGTCTAAATTCTTAGCTAGTGAAAATAAACTCTTTTCACATCATTCCTGATGAAGGATTATCGCTTAGCTTCATTTCTAGTGCTGTGCTACTATTGAACAAGCTCACATTGTTTCGTCAGACTTAACTTTATTCATTTCTTTTTTTGATCTCTAGAATAGTAGGTCAGAAGTAAAGCTGCTCCCTCCTTTGTCTGGCATATCTCTTATGATCCTTATTTAAGATCTTCATCATTTCTCATTTCAAAATCATATTGCCACTTCACTGATTCCTGCCATCTTGCATTAGTCTGTCACACTACCAGTAGTTTTATTTAAAATAAACTTCTGACCATGTTAACTTTTCTTAAACTTGTCCTAATATCCCCATGGCTTGCAGGATAAAGTCTAACATTAGCTAAGTTACAACTGTGTCATCATTGAGCACTATATTGAGTACTTCATAAATATAACTTCATGTAATTATCACAATTGTTCTGAAAGATGTTAGAGCTACTTTTAAGCTGATTTAATAGTAAAAACATTGAGCTCTGACTCTAGCTTAGCTTAATTGTTAACCTGCTCTTGTGTCTTTCTGTTAATGAAACATAGGCTTTTCATAATTTGGCGCATCAGGCTCATCTCCAGATATAGTACATGCATCGTAGCCTGCCCTCCATATCAGGCCACTTGTGGTTCTCCAGACGTGTCATATAATTTTACCTTTCATTATGCTAGCTTCTCTGCCCAAAGTGACCTGCCCTTTCTTCTCAGACTAATACTTTTTTACTTGACCTTATTGATCCATATTGCTGTTCTTGTTTATTTGGTTTTCAGACAGTTCTATTCATATTCTTACCAAGAATTTGTCTGTCATACTTGTATTCCCACTGCAGTGACATAGTACCTGATGCATCATGAGTTTCCAGTGAAGGAATGATGCCACAGGCTAAACTTATTTAACCTTTACTATCCATAGTACAGTTTCTGGACCGCTCTATTTTTTGTATCCTAGCTGTGTTATTTGTAGACTTTTCTACATTTCACATCAGAAAGTATTGTTTTAGTGACTAGAGAAAGTGAACTGCAACTTTCCAGAATACCTTTTACTCAAAAGTATTCCACATGGGCAGATGGTCCAACTACGTCTTTAGGAAAAGATCTGTTTGCATTAATTTCTAGCCACTTCTTGTCAGAACAGAGCCCAAATCATCGAAGAAAAAAATAAACAGAGGTAGCACTTTGTACCTGCCTTTTCTGTTCATCTCCTGTCACTTCACTAAGGCACCTATCTCTTGGCTATTTCGAAGGTCAGTGTTGAGCAAAAACCATACTTTCTCCCTTTTCTAAAACAGAATGGCTTCTAAGACTTAGGAGTATTAGTCTCTTGGACTATAGACACAGTACTGTTTAAATGCAGAATCCGATATAAGAGGCTGGGGGAAAGAGCACAGATAACTGTCTAGAGTTGAAGACAGCAGGAATCTGTCAACTCCAAACTCCATTCAGATGTGATTTAATCTTTGCTGTTGAGGTAGATCAACAGTGCCATTGACTGTCCCAAAATGAGATTCCTCAGGTCTCTTACAAAAATTCTTAGTATAATGGTAACTCCCAGGGTTGCATAATAATATCTCTTCTTACATGCTAATGGTACAGAGTGGATATATTGCAAGGAACTAGGGTGTGGGGTTCAGATCACATTGTCTTACTTAGGGTGTCCAGGGGAAATTTAACATTTCTCAGCAACCCTCAGCCTTAATGTGCTTGGTTATTGTTAAAATTCATCTTTATCAAAGTAAGTACTAGTTAATGATTTTTCTCCTGGCCCAACATGTTGGGCATTAGCTGAAATTGCTGAGTGATTTGCAGTGGGGGAACCATGAGAGCATTTTCTTGTTTGTCCACAAATTATCATTAGCAGTTTCATTTGCAGACTGAAGGAGCAGAAGGAGTGGGCTTTTCGCCAGTTGCAGCTTCACTCTGATTAGGGTGTTAGTTCAATTATGTCCAATTAACTTTTATTGCAGATAGTGGTGATAATTACTTGCAAGTCAGTTTTTTGGCTGCAGTTATCCCGAGGCTGAAGTATGAACTTGATGGATTTTAGTAACCAGAATGATGCATTTCACTCCCTCCCTCCACTTAATATCTTTTTTCCAAAGCTCTTTTAGACAGGAGGTCAAACCATTATAAAAATCCATCTCACAATTAAAACATTGTCCTTCTTCTGAAGACTTGAAGAGGGTCATATTTTTAAAGAATCTATTAGGAACCGTCTTAATGGCTTTTTATATTCTGAGATCATACCCTTGTGTTCACTGCTGCTTATCATAGGAGAATGGACTGAAGTGGAGCTAAGTGTCATTTACAGTAGTTTGTACTTGCTGTAAGGTTAGAGTAATTGGTAAGGCGGAGTTTAGTCTCTTGGCTTGCCTTTTAAATTTTGTCCAAATGGCAAAAGAAAGTATTTGTTTGGGGGCACTTTCTAAGTTTGTGGGATACTACAGACACTTCTTTAGCGCCCTAGGATGTTTAAGGATGTTATTTTCATTAATTATTTTTATTTTAGAACTATATTATCTAAATAGAAAATTGTAGTCCTTGCTAGGTGGAGGAAGAGGGATAGGGAAATTGATTGTTTTCTCTGTAGATGACTCAGTCCCTTCGCTTTTTCTCTTCAAACTCTCTCTTCAGTAATGCTTATTTCATGGCTACCCTGAGAAATAAATGGACTCATGACCAAAATCTTACTCCTTCATATGCAAAAGGCTGAAGTTGATTCCAGCTGGAGTTGTTAACAGATCTTTAGGTGACTTGTTGCTGCTTTCATTTCCGAAGTTGTTGCTGCTTAGTGTCCTTTGTTGTTTCTGATGGCTGATCATTCGATCTTAAATAGCATCATAGATGTTACTACATAAAAATTTTAGGCTGAGGCCTCCTGGAGGCCACAGCCATTGCAACATGAGTTGGATCCCCAGCCAGGGAGCTACCTTACATGGTGCAGCAGACCTCTCCTGTTCCACCTGCGGCTCCCCTCAGCAGTGTATTTCAATCACTCTACTTGTTCTGCTCCCCGCTCTGTCCCTGGTGAATCCTCTCACTGCCCTTGCTCCTCTGGCCTGTACCCCAGTTCTGTATGCATAAATAAATAAATCTTTAAAAGAGGTTTGTGGAGAATTGCCAAGGAGTAAGATCATGTAATTTTTAAAAAAGGCTTTATTTCATTTACTCATACAAGAACTGGGGTGTATGTGTGGGGTGAGAGGGTTCATCATGGATAGAGTGGGGAGTAGAACAAATGGAATGACTGAAATACACTGCTGAGGAGAGCAGCAGGTGGAACAGGAGACATCTACCACGCCATGTGGGCCACCTCCCTGGCCAGCTGTGTGGCAGTGGCTGCCAATAACTTCATGCTGAGACTTAACCCCTGCACCACCAGGGAGGCCGAATGAGTTAATGCACTTGAAGAGTCTGTTTTTATTAGTGTTTGTCTCAAGTATAGGCACAAAGTGCATGACTGCTTGGAGAGGGCTATTCCTTCTCCAACACATTCATTTCTCTTTGAGAGCTTCCCTGATTCACACCAAGTAGGAAAGAGTGAGTGATAAACATCATCTTTGTACTACTTCAAAGCTCTTCATTGATTGTCACTGAAAACCTTTCTGCTGCAGAATAACCAAGATCCTGCCCACCAGCTGCTATTGGTGTGAAAGTGGAGAAGCCTAGTTAAAGTGGTACATTTCAGAAAGCTTATGATGTCACTTGAAACTTTTTGTATAGTGAAAGGAAAGAGTGTTAAAGCTGTAACAAGGCTTTCCCTTACAGAGATTTGCTGAGGTTCAGGGTATTTGTTTAGAGGAGAGGGCCTTTTGAAAACTCTTACTGAAATATGAACATGGCAGGTAAAGAGACATTAGTGAATGCCAGTCCTGAAGAAAGGAGGGTCATTAATGATGCTCCTTCACCACAGACATTTCTTTTGGAATCTTTCCAAAGGTGAAATTCTCCATCTTTTTTAGTAAGAATATCATATAAATGTATCACAGTGGAAGCATTGCCAGAACAGGATGGAGGTTGGAGGGAATTTGAAGTATAGGCATGGGAGAAAATGTTAGTCGGATAAATTTTGAAAAGGTGATGAGGCAGAAAGACATAGGAAACCTATTCCAGATGGCAAGAATCCCCATGTCAGCATTCACCAGTTCAGAGTTAAGTCACCTGCTTTAAGATAAAATCCAAAAGACTTAACAGCTGCTTTGCTAGAAGTACATTTTTTTTGCTGAGAGAAGAAGTAGACATTTAAACTTTGCTATTATAATTGCAGAAAAATGAGCAGCTCTTCCTGCCTGCTTGTGTCTGTGCACTTGTCAAGGAAAATGTCCTTTCCCCTTTTTTTTTATATAAGAGCCTTTTTGGATATAACAACAACAAAAATGTAAAAAGTAATTAACCCTAAGTTTTAGTATCTTAAAAGAAAATAAAATGAGAATGATTATTATAGACCATTCTCTCCAACTTCTCTTTATGATCTCCAACCTCCCACCTGCCCCATCCTTTAACATTGCTGTCTTGTTTTTAAAACAATCTCAAATTTGGGTCCTTTCTAGTGGTGTAGGGGTTAAGTCTCAGCACTACCACTGTGGTGGCCTGAGTTGAATCCAGGGCCAGGGAGCTAACCCAGATATTGCACAGTGGACCTCTCCTCTCTTCGCCCACTGCTCCCCTCAGCAGTGTATTTCAGTAGATCTGCCTGCTCTGTCCCCCAGTCTGTCTGCGGTGAATCCTCTCAGCCCCCATTCCCACCTCTGGCTAACCCTCCAGTTCTTCTGTGAAAAATAAACT
>NW_004567118.1:35989052-36016712 GCF_000260355.1 Condylura cristata
GTGGCACAAAGGGTTAAGTCTCAGCACTATGAAGCTATCAGCAGCCACTGCAGCACCAGTCGCTGTCCTGGGAGCTAACCCACTTGGTGCAGCAGACTTCTCCTTTCTTGCCCCTGCTCTGTCTCTGGTGAATCCTTTCACACCCCTCTTCACCCCACAACTCTGGCCTATACCCCAGCTCAATAATCAAATCTTTAAAAATAAATAAAACAATCTCAAATTTATAGAAAAATTACAAGTTACAGAACAAAGAATGTTTTGCTCCCATGAGTTACTTGAGACTAAATTGCTGACGTGATGGTTCTTCATCCCTGAATACTTTATAGTGTTTATCTGCTACAAATAAGGATGTTCTCCAACATTACTAATATACAACTATCAAAACAAGGAAATTAACACTGATACGTAACAACCATGTAATTCTCATACTCTTCTCAAATGTTTCTAATTAACCAGTAAGATAGCAAAAAGAATTTACTTCAGAATTAAGCACTACATTTATTTGTCATGTCTTCTTAGTCTCCTTCAATCTTCAGACCTTTGACTTTCATGATCAGTTTTTCTGTAGAAAATCCTTCAATTTAGGGTTATCTGACAGTTCCTTATGTTCAATTTCAGTTGTACCTCATCAGCAGGAGTATCATAGGAGTGATAATATGTACTTTGCATAATTTCAAAAGTTACACAGCATTTTATTTGTCCCATTATGATAATGTTTGATCACTTGATTTAAGTGGTTGTTGCTTTTTTTTTTTTTAAGATTATTTATGCCTGGGGCCCTTCCTGGTGGGACAAGAGTTAAGGCACAGCACTATGAAGCTGTCCACAACCACTGCGGTACAATTTCAATTTCCCACAAAGGAGGTGACCCACATGGCGTGGCAGACCTCTCCTGACCCACCTGCTGTTCCCCTCAGTAGTGTACTTAAGTTGATCTGCTTGTTTTGCTTCCCACTCTGTCTCTGGTGAATCCTCTCACCACCACCCCCACGCCTCTGGCTTGTACCCCGTTCTTATATGCACAAATAAATATTTTTTAAATAATAAGTTTTATTCATTTACATTAATATAAACTCATTTCCTATTTTTTATTCTATAGGATATAACACTATTAATGTTCAAGTTATCCCATATTTTGCCAGTAAGTCAAGAAAAAGTTTATCTGTATGTTTAATCTTAAAGGTTCCCAAATGACTTGCTATCCTTTTGTGTCAAGGACTGATACTACCTAAATTCACATCTTAAGAACAGTGGAAGAAGCCCTCCCTGGTAGCATAGCTGGTTAAAGTACAACACTATAAAGCTGTTGGCAGCCATTGCAGCACGAGTTCTATCCCTGGCTAGGGAACTGACCCACATGGCACGGCAGACCTCTCCTGACCCGCCTGCTGCTCCCCTCAGCAGTGCATTTCAGTAGATCTGCCTGTTCTGTTCTCCACTCTGTCTAGGGTGAATCTTCTCACCCCCTATGCCTCTGGCCTGTACCCCAATTCTTGAATAAATAAGTAAATCTTTAAAAAAAATAATGGTAGAAAACAAAAACTTAACAGTTCCTCTCTTCATGCTACAAACTTCCTTCACTCAACTGTACCCATTCTTTGTTCTCTCATTTCTACTGTGTAAACCTCTCTTTCTGGGTTTTCCTTAACTAATTGAGCATTCTAGGACTTCTGTGTCCCTTGACTTGACTCCTGCAAGTGGAGAATTTATTATTTAGAAACCAAGATATGAGTAGGCTCTGCTGGGAATCTTTGCTTGCTTGTGGTTAGAAAGTCTTCACTGTCACCTTTCGGGAATGTGCGCTTTCCACACCACTTGGCTTCTGACACACACACACTGCCACACAATCCCCCCCACTTTTTTCTTCTTGATGCCGTCCTGAGCCTGTGTGGGTACCATCTATTACTTTTCAAAGTGATTTCATAGACAGAGCTGGCTAAAAGTGGCAGGGACAACTTGAGATCCCAGAGAAAGAAGTTTGCAGAAGAGAAATTAGAGAGAGTAGAGAATGGTAAACCAAGCCAGGAAACACGTTTCAGGAATAGAATTGTGAAGGTTTGTTTCCTTCACTGTCCCTAAGATTTGAGTTCGTTTTAGCCATTCCTTTGCTAGATCTTTGAGATAAGAAAGGTGCACCTGTGGGGCCGTCCCTGGTGGTGCAGCGGGTTAGAGCACAGCACTGTGAAGCTACCACAGCCACTGCAGCATGAGCTTGATCCCCATACCTCTGACTTGTACCCCAGTTCTGTATGCATAAATAAATCTTTTTTTAGAAAAAAAAGGTGTAATATTAAACGTGTGTTTGTATAATTCACCCCCCACTTATTTAATGCCAAAGTAATTTAGAGTTAATTTGCTTTATTTGAGTGGGTCTTAGTATGCAGAATAAGATGTATATTTGACCAGATAGGCACTGATAAAACAATGCTGAATGATCTGGAATTTCTCAGGGAGCAAAAGAGTTTGGCTGATTGGTAAGTACTTTGAATCCTTAAGGGATGTGAAGGACTACTTTATTTTTGCTTTGAGTAGCTGCCTAAATAAAGCAGGGACAGTCTGTCCTTTGTCCTCCTGATTGAACCAGTATTCTGAATATCTAGCTAGCTGTAGTGGTTTGGAGGGCGTGCTGCTTTTTCTTGGTAGATTTTCAGTTCCTGGGTTCTCTTGAGGCTTAGCAACCTCTACTACTTTCAGAAACTCATTAGCTTCAGAAATCCAGTAATTCCTTGGACAAGTGGAGTGTAAATAAAATTTCATGTTGTAGTGAGTTTCAGTGATGTGGCAAAATAAGATCTTTTGATTTGTTATTTTACATACCAGGACTCTATGGTCCTCTGGCTCAGGCTGTAGGAGGATAAGAAGGAAAAAGGGGGCCCTCCCTGGTAGTGCAAGGGGTAAAAGCAGAGTGCCATGAAGTCATGTACAGCCTCTGCAGCACATGGCTGCACGAGTTTGATCCCCGGCCATAGGGGTGACCCACACGACACAGCGGGCCTCTCCTGTCTCACCCGCTGCTCCCCTCAGCAGTGTAGTACAGTCAGTCGCCTGTTCTTTGCCCCACTATTTCTTGTGAGTGCTCTCACACCCCCACTCCACCCCCCACACCTCTGGTCTGTACCCAGTTCTTATATGCATAAATAAATAAATCCTTTTTTTTTTTTTTTTAAAAAAAGGGCCTAGTTAAATAAGGGTATTAATATATCAGTCATGTCTTATCCCAGTACCTTAAAATTTGCTTATTATATAATTAACCCTGAATGGCAGCAGACAAGAAGATGCAGTGAAATGGTAGCGTGCTAAATAAAATCTCAGTCCTACTTGCCCTGAATTTACCAGCTTACCTAACTCTGATAGAATTGTAAAGAACAAGGCATTGTGTACTGAAAACTAGTTCTAGGAAGATAATAGACCAAATGGTTATACAGTGGCTATATGTAATGTGTGGCCAAGGGAAAATGTGATTCCCTTACTCCTTCCCCCCCACCCCCCTCAATTTAAGACACCTTAGACAGCAGGGAAATGCTTCCTGTGGCTCTGTGGTGATCCGTTTCTAAAAGACTATAGTACAGTTATCCAAATGGAAACTGACTTAGTAAAGTTATCCATTGGAAAGTAGGTTCACAGTCAGGTTCATGTTCAAGGAAGAGCATGAGGCTAGGAGGGAAAGGGTTTTCTGTGCCAGCATTGGTTGAGAATGAGAGACAACTCTGTTCCCTCATTACTCGTATTGTTCTCTAATATATCAATAGTCTCTCTGTGAATGATACAATTTTCTCTGAAAAAGTCTGACTGTTGAACTCAAGGCTTTTGTTTCCATATAGTCATTTTCCTAATACATTTCTTTAAAAAAAATTTTTTTTAAATTTTTGTATATGAAGAACTGGGGTGTAGGCTAGTGGGAGAGGGTTCACCAGCAACAGAGTGAGGAGCAGAACAGGCAGGTCTGCTTACATGCACAGCTGAGGGGAGCAATGGGCAAGACAGGAGAGGTCCCCTGCACCATGTGGGTCATCATCCTGGCTGGGGATCGAACTGAAATGGATGGCTCTAGCTTGATAGCACTAAGACTTTAACCGCTGCACCATGAGAAAGGCTCTCCCAGTGCATTCTTAACTTGGCTATAGTTGCTGGCTTTTAGTTCACCTTGAAAAGATTTTCACTAAATGCTGATTGATTACAAAGTGTTAGGCTTGCAAAGTATAATATAGTGCAAAGTGCTAACCTGGGTCGGGTAATTCCCCAAATCTATAGAAAAGCCAATGATTACGTTCATACTTTAAAGAAAACTAAGCGCTTAGACTTACACATTTTGTTGTATATAATAATGTAAAGAGACAGATAATGGTAGTTATCATTAAGTATTGAGTGAGCTAACTATGGTATCATGTAGTGACTTTCAGATATATTTGTACCTACAGTAAGATTGCATTCCAGTAAACACACACGTAATTTAGATAATTGTAAGAGAATCATTAAACAGTAAGCATTGTTACTCTGTGATTTTTTTTTTTATAGCTGTTTACATTCTGCAGATTAGAAAATACTTGTCTAATGTACTGAGCCACAAGTCTAGGAGTTAAGACAGAGACTCTAATACCACTATCCCAGCTGTATGTCGCTGGATAAGTTAAAGTTACTTATTCTTTCTGAACCTAGGTTTTCTTTCTTTCTTTTTCAGATTTGTTTATTTACGCATACAAGACTGGGGTGCAGGGCAGAGATGTGGGAGGTTAGAGGATTCACCAAAGACAGAGTGGGGAGCAGAACAGACATATTGAGTAGTGGGCTGGACAGGAGAGGTCTACCGCCCCATGTGGGTCACCAACCTGGCCAGGGGTTAAACTTGTCCTGCAGTGGCTGCCGAGAGCTTCATAGTGCTGTGCTTTAGCCCCTTGAGCCACCAGGGAGTCCCCTAGTCAATCTTTTTTTGGGTGAGGGTGGGTTGAATGTTTTGTTTTGTTTTTGTGAAGGGAGGGGGCTGAAGAACAGGAAAAGAAAGCAGAGCAGGAGAGAGCACTGGCGAAGTACTGGAAGATACTAGTAGATTGTGGGTGGTGAGACACTGCTTGGATCACGTTAGCCCCACCCCTACTCCAAAAAAAATTTCCTTTGCCCTGCCTCTCTTTTCCCTTTTAGTGGTCTTATGCATAAGCAGAGACAAGCAGCCCAAGTGAATCCCAGGCTTTCTTATTGGCACGTATCTTCCGTATGGCGGAGATAGTTCTTTTTCATGTGCCATCCAGAGTGTGTGACATCACAACTCTAATAAAAGCCTCTGTCAGTCTTGGAGGTCCCAGTCGTCGTCGTCCCACACACACACAGGTGAAAGTATTTTTGAATTTTCCCTCTAGAGACAAGGGTTTTGTTCCCTAATAGTCTGGGAAATACTAGCTAGCACTTTTGAGAATGCCCCAACAGCATTTGAACAACTTAGTTCTTTCATACTGTGGTCCCCTTTCTGAGGGAGCAGACAGACTGGTGGTAGGAAAACTGGTTGAGAGCTCAGAGCGGCTCTGCCAAGGAGATTTTTCTTTTTTCTTTTTCTGTGATGACTGCAGCTCACTTGGCCTGAGCTCCTGGTTACTTGGTTCTGTTCAGAAGTTAGCCCTTTCAAATAGTAGTACTAGTGTTGAGTTCTGGGTCTAATTGTGCTTCTGGAAATATTAGCTATAAATTATATTGGAATTTATGCTTAAGAAAAAGCCAGATGGTGATCAAAATGTGTGGGTGGTTTGAAATTTTTAAATAAAATGCCTATCTGTGCTCAGCTGCCAGGCCTCAGTCTGGAGTGCTTTCTACTGTGAATCTCTGCTTTCTAGAATGGGTTGTGGAGGGTAGTTGCTTTGTGCCTTGTTTCAGCTCAACCCCTGTGACCTTCATATAGTCCAAGTCCTTTCTCTGCCATCAATGTCCTAACAGAGCCTGATTCTTGACTTCAGCGAAACTGATAACAGGACTTGAAAAAGGTCCTTATTACTGGAGACAGTCTCTTGGAAAGGAAGGCAGATGGGATCCCTCAACTCCTACAGAAAGGGTCACAAATATGAGGCTGTGCTTTTAGCAGCCCAGATGATGCCAGTGAATACCTCAGATTTGCTGAGTGGCTCTTGTTGGGAACATAATCATGGAGGACTCCCTGTATTTTTGTTACTCATTCCAGCACAAACTGAAAATTGACTTTTTGGAATCTGTACAGAAGTCATCTCTTAATTTTTGTTCTTTTTAAAACTGAGTAAATCCATTAATGTATTTTTTTTTTTTAAGATTTATTTATGCAGGCCCTCCCTGGTGGTGCAGCAGGTTAAAGT
The DNA here is from genome assembly GCF_000260355.1 of Condylura cristata. Classification (NCBI taxonomy): domain Eukaryota; kingdom Metazoa; phylum Chordata; class Mammalia; order Eulipotyphla; family Talpidae; genus Condylura; species Condylura cristata. The sequence continues at coordinate 35,995,361 of NW_004567118.1, forward strand.
GCAGCATGGGGGGCCTCCCTGGTGGTGCAACAGGTTAGGGCACAGCACTGCAAGGTGGCCGCAGCCACTTCAGTGCCAGTTGGATCCTCCACCCCAGAGGAGGCAGACCTCCTGACCTACCCGCTGCTCCCCTCAGCAGTGTACTTCTTCAGTCTGACTGTTCTGCTCCCCATCTGTCTCTGGTGAATCCTCTCACACACACCCCCACACCTCTGGCCTGTACCCCAGTTCTGTATGCATAAATAAATAGATCTTTAAAAACAAAACAAAACAAAACAAAAAACGCAGCACTGCTCACTAGCCTCAACTGCTTCAGTGCAAGTTTATCCCTGGTCCCATATGGCACAGCAGACTTCTCCTGTCTGCCCCACTGCTCCCCTTAGCAGTGTACTTCATTGATCTGCTCCCCACTCTGCCTCTGGTGAATCCCTCTCACCACCCCTGCACCTCAGGCCTGTACCCAGTTCTGTATGTATGCATGCATGCATAAACGAACAAATATTTTTAAAAATGCATAAATAAATACTAAAAGTTATGCATACAGAACTGGGGCACAGGCCAGAGGTACAGGGGCAGTGAGGCAGTGAGAGGATTCACCAGAGACAGGATGGGGACCAGAACAGGCAGATTGACATAGTGCACTACTGAGGGAGCAGTGGGCAGGTCAGGAGAGGTCTGTCACGCCATGTGAGTCACCTTCCCAGCTAGATATTGAACTCATACTGAAGCAGCTACGGCTGGCTTTGCAGTGCTGCGCTTTAATCTGTTGCACCACCAGGACGGGCCCCCCATTAATGTCTCTTTGCCACCATAGTTTAACTGGTTTGATTCTCTCTTCTGTTCTTCCTGTTGAAATTAATAGTTGTGGTTTGAGAGGCAGTATGTTAATAATCAATGCTTAGCACTGAAGCCCTATTCCCAGCCTTCTCTTCTTTGTTGCAGGTATCACGATTTAGTAGGTATATCAGAGATTATAGACACCATTCATAGACTGGTTACTTCCCATAAGGGTAAGGGGAAAACATCTGCAAGACAGCTGAGTGAACGTGTTCTTTGTACCTCTGTCACCATGGCTCCTCAGCTGTCCAGATGGAGTACAGACTCTAAGGTGGGAATGTGCTTTTGCTCATTGGAAGGAGCTTTGTAAGGAGGCCATTGTGATTGGAAGTAGAGTCAGCCAGAAGGGCAGGGGAGGTTTGAAGGTGAGGTCAGAGAGAGAGTACTAACATATCACAGAAGACCTACAGACAATATTAACATTTTGTATTTTATTCTAAGTGAAGTAGTCATTGGAGATTTTTGAGGTGACGTGCTTCAATTTAAAAAAATGACGCTGGCTGCTGTGTGGTGAACAGATCGTGTGATAGGGACAGAGGTGGAACAGAGGGACTGTTTAGAAGACTGTTGTTATAATTCAGAGTAGAGATGATGAGATGACAAATGAAATTATTACCTGCCTCCAAGAAAGGCTACAGACCTAATTACAAAATATCATCCTATAACCTACTCTATATTAGGCTCCAGTATTTGTTAATTCCCATTCTTTCCTTGGAGTTTGCCCTCAGCTGTATTAAGACCCTAAGGGAGAGGTCATTAAATTGAGATCAGCATTTACAGGGGAACAGATTGTGAGCAGTAGCTCAGCCATTTAACTCCAATAGAAGACTTTATTTCTTGAGGCACTGCAGTTGGCACACTATGTCCACTCTGTTATCCCACCCACCAGAGGACTAAAAAGACTGAATCTGTGCCAGAACTCTTGGGAAGCTCTATTCTCATTGAGGCATTATTCAGTCTTAGTTGCTGTCTTAGACATAGTTTGAGCAGCCTCTCTCACGAAGTATCTTTTCAGCAACCTGGCCTTGTGTGCTGGCCCTAGCTCTCTGATACTCATCTTGACGAGGTAGTTTCACATACCTGAGAGAGCCCTCTGAGAGAAATAAAGAGGTTTTGTGGTCTACATTTGAGCTTTCTCCTCACTCTTTTGTTGCCATCTAAAGCATTCTATGATCTATGCAGTATGATCATTTCTGGCTTTTGCATTATGGTAAAGAAATTTTTTTGTCTCATAGTTGTTTGAGAAAAAAGCTTGATCCTTGATACACAAGGAACTTGCATTATTGACAATGCTTTTACCCCTCCAGAAGGTTAGTTACATCAGTGTCAGCTTGCTTGGGTTATACATGTCTTGTCACAGATGAAACCATGCCACCTTGCCATAATGTCATGCAAAATTGCATGCTTCAAGAGAGCTGCTGGCAGCCTATTACCTTCTTGATTTACTCTGGGAGCAGTACAGTATATTCCAGCTCCCCCCTTTTTTTTGTGGGCCCAGGAGTTCTAATTGTGTGATAGACGATAGGAAAGGTGAGTCTCAGAGACTTTTTACAAGCAGAATTTGCTTTAAGAGTGATTAATTGTGCTGCCTTTGCTTCACACCTTCTTCCTTGTAAAAGTCTGTTCAGATTACTGGGTCACAGGTTGGACTTGGTTATCTTTTTTTTTTTTTTTAGATTTATTTATTTCTGCATACAAAACTGGGGTACAAGCCAGAGATGCAGGGGCAGTGAGAGGATTCACCAGAGACAGAGCTGGGGACAGAACATGCAGATAGATGAAGTACACTGCTGAGGGAAGCAGCGGGCGGGTCAGGAGAGGTCTGCCGCGCCATGTGGGTCACTTCCAGGGTGGGGATCGAACTCGCACTGAAGCAGCTGTGCTAGCTTGCAGTGCTGCGTCCTAACCTGTTGTCCCACCATGGAGGGCCGGACTTGGTTATCTTTGCAATTCATGTACAGTTCTACCTCTCTTTAGGAATACTGTTCTATTTCCAAGAAGAAATCATTTTTCCTTTTACCTCAGTTAGGACATGCCTTAGCCTTTCTGCTCCTGCCTTAGCTGGAGCAGAGATGAAAGCCAGTGTCAAGTTTATCCAGCAGGAGCATCCTAGCCCAAGAGCAATAGGGAGAGGTCATCTCCAGGAAACGCAAATGCCTCTGTTACACAGAGCATTAAAAACCTTGCGGCTGCACCTGTAGTTTCATGATCTAAAGTTCCTTGCTGGAGTGAGTTGCCTTGTGTTCCATGACCTTTATTTTTTGTTTTTCCTTGGTCCATTACAGTGTGAGTGGCTGCCCCATGTTGTGTTGATGCCGGTCTGCCATGCTAGCCTGTCTGCCAGGGCCAGGTGACCTGTCCTTTCAGCTTCTTTCTCACACGCAGATGAACACTGGACTTCAGAAATGTAAGTAATCTGGATCCCAGGGAAGGATGATGCTATTCCTTATTTCATACCTACTTTGGGGCTATCCCGGAAGCAGGTCTGGGGTGTGCTGACTGTGAACTTTGGTACTTCCACGTTATTTTTCAGTACAGCAAGAAAGCACCTGCAAAACCCATTAGTGGTGGGATCTTCTAATCAGAGAGATCCTCTTAAATTGTAGAATTCCTCAGAGTGTATCATCTTAATTTTATTACTGACAGTAACCTATTAAGTCACAAAGCTATAAAGAGCTTTACAGGACACATAAATACTTTGGAAAAGTGTTTGTTTGAACCTCCATGAGGAATTGAATGAAAGCTCAGTCTGGATTACATACTGTATCTATGAAACAAACTGTTTACACTATTTTGTTGTGTTGAAACCCCCTGAGCACTCTCTACCATGGAAACAGACAGTTTCCAGTGCCCTTTGGCTTTGCTGTCTGCTTTCTAAGCCGGGGACCTCAGTTCACAGACAGTAAAGAAGTTCCCACCTCCAAAATGGGTGGAGAGCTAGCTTTCTCAGCTAATGGGTGTATTCCCATTAATATATTTCCCACAAGATTGACCTTTTGAGAACTGTGTAAGAGATTCCTGTCTTAAACTGCAGGAATTGAGACTTTATACTTCATACTTTCCCAGATTCCTGCCTTCTATCCCTGGACTACAGCTTGTGTAAGGAAAAGATCTGATTCCTGGCTTATTACCATACATATATCTTCATGTGTAAGAACAATCCTAAATTTAGAATAGACCTTCCTTTCAGAGCAAAAAGGGAAATTCAGTGAGGCATCTAGGCTTATCCCTTGATAGAAGTGGTGCTTAAGCACCTTGTCTGAATCCTTTAAGACAGGGAGGATAAACTTTTCTGTAAAGGGCCAGACAGCAAACTTTAAAAAAAAAGTTATTTATTTTGTAAAAGAACTGGCCAGAGGTGTGGGGGGTGAGAGGATTCACCAGAGACAGATCAGGGAGCAGAACAGTCAGATCCATGAAGTATACTGCTGAGGGGAGCAGTGGGCAGGTCAGGAGAGGTCTGCCACGCCATGGGGGTCAGCTCCAGGGTGGGGATCGAACTCTCACTGAAGTGGCTGCAGTGAGCTTACAGTGCTGCGCTTTAACCCATTGTGCCACCAGGGCGGGCCACTGGCCCCTGTTCTTTGACATTCTCTGAAGAAGTTAAAAATGGTTTAACTTCTTGACTTAACTTTCTTTGAATGAGAGTAAAACTCAGAGATGGCAAGTTCTGAATTTGGCCAGTGGCTCTGTGTGTAATGATAAAGGTGATAGCATTTTTTCTGTAGCTGCTTGGTGCAAATAGACAAGCTGTGCTATTCCAGCTTTCTCGATGGCCTTTCCCTTAATAAATGACAGTGGCTTGGTGAAGCTGTTTGTGCTCCCCGGCCACCCAAATCTGTATGCTAACTGCATTCTGACTGGTTCTGGACTTCCAGGTTATTCAACTGGAGAAAGCTGACATAAAGAGCTTACTTTTTTCTCAGTCTCCTTAACATAGGCTGACAGCTTTAACTATGATGGACTTTCAAGGGCAGAGCTATTTGGGAGGAAGGCAAATTTTTCACAGCTTTATCTTGGCTTCTGACTTTGAGTTTCCACTCTTTTCTCCCCAAAGTAGCCCCCAAGTATCCTCTGCTACCACTGCCCCAAATCTGTATTCAAGAATTGGAATCTGTCTTCCCTAGTTTCAGACCCTCCTGTCTAAGGACAGGAATGAATCCCTTTTAATCTCTTATTGCCGTCCTTAACTACAACCAACCTTTTTGGAGACACTGTCTTGTAGTGTTTTTTTTGTTTGTTTGTTTGTTTGTTTTTTTAAGATTTATTTATTTATTCATACAGAACTGGGGTATAGGCCAGAGATGTGGAGGGTGATAGGATTCACCAGAGACAGAGCGGGGAGCAGAACAGGCAGATCTACGAAGTATACTGCTGAGGGGAGCAGTGGGCGGGTCAGGAGAGGTCTGCCACGCCATGTGGATTTCCTCCAGGGCGGGCAGGCCGGAATCGAACTCATGCGGAAGTGGCCCAAGCTTCTTAGTGCTGTGCTTTAATCCGCTGCGCCACCAGGGAGGGCCCACCTTGTAGTGTTTTTAAACTTGCTTGCTTGCTTTTTTTCCTCTTCCAGAATGTGATAAGGAAGGAAAAAATAGTCAGTTGACTCATAGGTATTGTCATCATAATTTATGGTTGAGATGAGATAGAACATAAGCAGTCTCTTTTGGGATCTACCAGCCTAGGGTTCAGGCCTATCAGTTATATAGAACTTAAAACCAGTTTTGGTCCTTTCTAGTAGCTCAAGGGGTCAAGTCTCAGCACTATGAATCTATCCACAGCCACTGCAGCATGAGTTTGACCCCTGGCCAGGGAGCTGACACACATGACACAGCAGACCTCTCCTGTCTCACCCGTTGCTCCCCTCTGCAGTGTATTTCAGTCAGTCTGCCTGTTCTGCTCCCCACTTTGTCTCTGGTGAATCCTCTCACCCTCCCGGCACCTCTGGCCTGTACCCCAGCTCTTTGGCCTTTAGCTATTAAGGGGTCATCCTCAGAGGCGTCTTTAAGATTACTGGAAGTGCAGAGCTTGTTATCTGCTTTGCATGAGGATAGTACAGAGGTGTTTATGGCTTAATTTGCTCTATATTTTAAGAGGAAGATGGCTGTGCAGCTTCTTGGTGTATCATTCACCACTAGGCAGCCTCTCGGGTGGGTCCTGCACATGGCACAGCACCACAGGTGATGTTAGGTGGGTGCCTGCTAGGCCTCTTCTAGGTTGTGTATGCCTACATCACTCGTTTTGAGACATCATTCTCAGCTGTTTTGGATCTTTGTACTTGCAAAATTCATTTTCCTCTGACCCTTCATCTCCTAATGTCCCAGAAAATTATTCAACATTTTTATTTTTTCATTTACTCCAAGCTTTCTGTTCCTATTTTCCTAGCTCATGACCATGTATATAGTATTGAATATTTCTGGGTGAACGACTGAAATGACCAAAGGTTTCTGGTCTTCAAACCATCTTTTACATAATACATTTGACTTCCTTCATGGTAGTCTCATGGCCTGGGACAAGTGGCAAAAGTACCCTGTTTTAGGCCATATTCACCAAGTTTCCCTGCCAGGTAAGTCACTGACCACCTGGTGAAAACCCACAAAACAGTCTCCGTGCAGAGATCCTGGCTTCAGCCATGGACACCACATAATTTTATACCCAAAAAGAAAGTGAATTATGCTCTTTCCAAAAAAAGTCACTCCATTTATTGCTTCTTTCTATAGCCCTCTGCCCCCTAGTGGAAGAGCCTGGAGAGAGTGAATTGGCCCATTCACTGGATAGACTCAGAAATAGGAGATTGAGGTATAAAAGTGAGAAATCTATAGCCCTTTTTAGAGGGTTGGACTTAACTTTGGAATGCAGTGTGGGTGGTGGTAGGTTCCCAGAATGTGACCTTTTGTCCAGTGTACTCATCTCATCCTTGGGATTCTTCCTTAAAGATACTGTCCTCTGTGTCCCCTGTCCCCTCCCTTTGATTCTGATTTCTTTTGAGTGTCCCACTCCTAGCCCTGAATGAGACCAAGCTTCTGAAGAAAAACCAGGGTGATAGTTGTTGACTTGGAACAAAGGACCTGTTGGCCTTCCAGTAGAGGAGCCCACCAATATGGGGGAAAGCCCAGGGTCAGACCTGATTACTGTCTGAACTAAAACCAGCAGCTTTGGACTTAGTACCTATGCTGAGTAGATACTGGATACTTACTAAGCTACGAGTATTAACCTGATTTTGAGCAGTCAAATACTCCGAAGTACAGTGACTGGCCAGAGCAGCTTCTAGTGGAATTCTAGTGCCTTGAGTTTAGAGGCTGTCTCTCAGAGATCCCAGGGTTGGTTTGTGGCTTTTCCTTGTTCAGGAGAGAAAACGTGGTCTCCCTGCTGGCACAAGGGGTTAAGTCTCAGCACTATGAAGCAGTTCACAGCCACTACAGCACAAACTCAGTGCCCTGCCAGGACGTGACCCACTGGTGCAGCAGACCTCTCCTGATTCACCCACTGCTCTCCTCAGCACGCCCACTGCTCTCCTCAGCACGCCATCTGCCTGTTTGCTCCCCACTCTGTCTCCTGGGAATCTTTTCACCCCTTGCACCTCTGGCCTACACCCCAAATAAATACACCGTAAATAAATAAATCTTTTTTAAAAAGGGTCAGAAAATGACCCCACTCTGGTTAAAGTAGGGGTGGGGGGGGAAGTAAACATTGTTTTAAAAATGAATAATAATGTAAATAGATACACAAATTAATAAAAAAAAAAAAAGGGAAAAATGACCCCATTTATGTAGATGGAGTCCATTACCCATCTCAGCTGTGTCACCTAATGGGTAGAAGATTTCTGGGCCTTCCTGCCTCCCTCTTCTTCCTCCTTCAGCTATCACAGTCACTTATATCCATTCAGTACCTTTCAATACAATATCCTTTGAATTCTGGAATCAGGCATCGTATAAAATTTTATAGGGGTGGAGCATCTGTTCTGTACTCAGTCAGTGAAGCAGACCATTAAATATGTTGGAGTACCTACTAAGTTCAAGACACTGCCAGTATTTGAAACCACAGACCTTTTTCTTTTTTTTTTTTTTTTTTTGCTAAGCTCTATGTTGAGCATGGGACCAGTCTCTCTGGCTCTCTGACTTGAGCTGTCTTTTCCTGCTTCCAGGGGTAGTGGTTTCTAAGGAGTTGGTGCCAGCTAACTAGCAAAGTGAAGGCAGCTGCGCCCGTTTCCTTCTAGCCACTCATTAGGCCACTTCTGTTCCAGTTGATGCCCAGTGACATGACTTTGAATGGGGTCCCCTTTGGGCAAAGCCAGCTGAGGCCACAAGCCTGGCATTCAGTTCCGATTAGTCCTTGGTCTGTCCTGGCTGCCTTCTGCACGGGGAGGAAGTAGGGAGGGAGTCAGCTAGCTGAGCCTGGGCACCGAGCCAAGCCCCTTTCCTTCTGCTTTGGGAAGTTCGTGTGTACTTAGTCAGCAAGCCTTTATTAAGCACCTTCTGTGTGTGCTCAGGGGAGACCCTTCCTCAGAGAAAGGGAAAACAGAGCAGAGACCCCATGCAGGAGCCTGGCATCCTTAAAGAGCTTTCCTTTTTGACTGGAACCTCGACATCCGCTGGAGCCCCCTGATGGGAGGCAACTGGAGATGGGAACAAAGAAACTGTTAACATTAATGAGGCTCATTGAGTGGGTATTTCCGTAGTCTCCAAAGGAAGACAGGTTTTTCCTCTTTCATTTAGGAAAGTTGACAGCTGACAGAGGCCAAATACAGACTATTTTTGGCTCTTGGGACTTAAAGATTCTCTGAATCCTTTCTTCTCAGTTCCCTCCCTGCTGCCCTGTCATTATTGTCACCCCTCACATGGAAATAAATAAAGCCCTTTTGATCTTCACCCAGTCAGGCATAAAGTAAGCTGTAAATAAAAGTGAACTTGTGACATGGGAGTGATATTAGCATCTTAATCCTGTGCTCCTGAAAAAGAAGCATCCGGTCTACTGTGCCAGGGTGCCCACCCAATAGGCATGGTGCCCCAGCTGCCAAGGCAAAATAGAAAGTGTCACTGCCACTGCAGACTGAAGAGTGGTCAGCTCTGGGTGCCCTCTTTACCAGAGTGTCATGGGGAAGGGCCCCAGAGGGCCATGGCAAGCCCTTCTGCTTAGGTCCCTCAACCTCCAGGCCTGCACAGGCTGATAGAAACTTGTAGAAACAGTTCCAGACAGAGGAAGAAGAGCTCTTGATTATCGCTGAGAACTGATTGAGCTCATGTCTTAGAGATACAGGACTTTGAAAGTTGCCCTGCTGTTTTGATCTTTAGTGACTTCTTTTGCAAAGTGGGAATCACAATAGTACCCACCTCCTGAAGGAGGATTCAGTGAGGCTGAGCTTTATTAGCACAAGGTTCAGCCCATTACAAGTGCCCACTAAATGTTCGCGGTACTTGTTATTTGAGGGGCTGAGGCCAGGTCTGAAATGAAGACTAGGAGTAAGAACTGAGTTATTCCCGCAACCCCTCCACTAGGCTAGGCCCTGAAAAGAGGAATCTCGAAGGGCTGGTTGCCTTGGCACTGATGAGCTCCCTCTCCTTCTTTGCTCTCCTTCCCCTTCTCTCTCTCTAGGGGACACTACACAGAAAATGAGAACTGCTCACTATCCCACCCCAGCCGAATTGGACGCGTATGCTAAGAAGGTCGCAAACAACCCACTGACTATAAAAATCTTCCCCAACAGTGTGAAGGTTCCCCAGCGGAAACACGTTCGTCGTACTGTGAACGGCCTCGACACATCAGCCCAGCGCTACAGCCCCTACCCGACTCAGGCTGCCACCAAGGCAGGCCTGCTTGCCATTGTCAAAGTGCCAGCCAAAAGCATACTCAAGGACTTTGACGGCACCCGAGCCCGGTTGCTCCCTGAGGCCATCATGAACCCCCCAGTGGCACCCTATGCTACTGTGGCACCCAGCACTTTAACCCACCCCCAGGCCCAGGCTCTGGCCCGCCAGCAGGCCCTGCAGCACGCACAGACCCTGGCCCATGCCCCTCCCCAGACGCTGCAGCACCCTCAGGGTATCCCGCCACCCCAGGCACTGTCCCATCCTCAGAGCCTCCAGCAGCCTCAGGGCCTGGGCCACCCTCAGCCGATAGCCCAAACCCAGGGCTTGGTCCATCCTCAGGCCCTGTCTCACCAGGGTCTCCAGCACCCCCCCAATCCCTTGCTGCATGGAGGCCGGAAGATGCCAGACTCAGATGCCCCCCCGAATGTGACCGTGTCTACCTCAACTATCCCCCTTTCAATGGCGGCCACCCTGCAGCACAGCCAGCCCCCGGACCTGAGCAGCATCGTGCACCAGATCAACCAGTTTTGCCAGACGAGGGCAGGCATCAGCACTACCTCAGTGTGTGAGGGCCAGATCGCCAACCCCAGCCCCATTAGTCGCAGTCTGCTCATCAATGCAAGCACCCGGGTGTCGACCCACAGCGTCCCCACACCAATGCCTTCTTGTGTGGTCAATCCCATGGAGCACACCCATGCGGCCACAGCCGCATTGCCTGCTGCAGGTCCTGTCAACCTGCCCACAGGCATCTCTCGAGCCCCCACTGGCTACCCTAGCGACCTCAAACCAGTCGCCTGGAACCAGCACCAGCTGGCCCACCTACAACAGATGTGCAGTGAGGCTGGTGGGACGCCGGCCCCTGGCCTGACAGGCAAGCATGCGGTGGGACGCGAGTTGGCAGGGCCTGGCTTTGTGGGCAAGGCCCCTGCCTACCCGCAGGAACTCTGCCTGGCACAGTCCTTCCATCTGAAACCACCCCTGGAGAAACCAACCCCATCCCCACCAGTCAACGGCTTGGCAGCCCCACTGGCTTATCCCAATGGTCACTACTTCCAGCCCCTCTGGAACAACATTCTGCCCACTCCCAATAGCGACAGCTCGGGGTCTCAGGACCTCGCCATGCCGTTCCACGGAGGGCAGTCCACAGGTGCACCCCTCGACTGTGCGGCAGCTGCTGGGGCCCACTACCGAGCAGGGACCGGGGGCGGTCCAGTGGCAAGCCAAAACAGCTTGATGCAAACAGTGGATTACTTGAGTGGGGATTTCCAGCAGGCCTGCTTCCGTGAACAGAGCCTGGCCATGCTGAGCAAGGCCCATCGAGCCCCTGGCAATCGAGCCCCTGATCCCACAGATAGTCGAAGTCTTCATATTCAGCACCCTGGGTATAGATAGGTAGCTCTGGTGTTGCCCTCCACAAGCTACATCATTCATCACCCTCCTAGGTTTAGTCTTACTTTGAGGAATTGGATAGTTTTGATTCAGAGTTTCACTGCTCCAATGTGATCATTCTTAGATGTCTAAGAAAGGGATTTGGTGGGATCTAATTGAAGACAGAAGGATGTCCTCTGTGCCCTCAGTTCCCCCTCCACCAGCCCCAGCAACATTGGGGTTTATGTTAGGACCTCGCCCCAGTGTCAGGCTTTTCTTTCTGCTGCCTGCTTATCTGTCAGTCCCTCGGCCTTGACCACTTTTCAGCAGCCACCGTCTGTCTTGCATCTCTGCCCGTTTCCCTTAGGACTAAGGTGTGGGCTGAAGAAAAGCCCTAGGTGAGGTAGCTGTAGGTGCCCATCCCCGCAGTTAGGCCTCTGCCTGTGTGTGTCTAGCTTTGGGACTAAAAAGCCAGACTTTCTAAGTGCTCTGGAAATGAATTCCTTATTTACCCAAAGACCTCCAGTCAGAAGTGGCCCAGTCTTCATCTCCTCGCCATTCCTCAAGGCTTTGTTTTATATCTACATTGATCCCAGAGCCACTGCACTTGTCCTTGCCACGGTCCTTAAGGGCATCTGCAGGCACTTGACCATAGCCTTGGGACGGGGGAGGAATCTGTCTTTGTATTGGTATCTTGGTTTCTAAGTCCCCTTTCCAGACGTAGAGAAGTGCAGTGACCACCTAGTATACCCAAGATCTCTTTCTGACTGTTGCCTCTTTCCTAACTCATCTGCTGCCCTCATCCCTCCTTAAAAAAAAGAAAAAATAAAAAAAGCTCTTACTTGAGCAATTAGGTAGGTAAGGGATGATCACATTGGAGTTTGGAATTAAAAACACCAAAAAAAAGAAAAAAAAAGAAAAAAATACATTTGGTTCTCTCTACACTGGCTAAGAATATTGCTCTACACTGTAAGTTTTAAATGTCATGTTTCTGTATGAATGTAGTGTGTGTGAGTAGCACTGTGCGTGTGTGGCCCCACAGGTGCATTCACCCCTAGTCACCTTTTCACAGCCCCTCAGTTTAATGAAGAAGAAGAAAAAAAACACAAAGCCTTAAGCTCTATGAATTCTTCCTTTACCAAATGAGCATGGATCTAGAAGTCGGAGGTGGCCGCCACTGGCAACAGCCTCCCCTGTCCCTTTGCACAGACGCCCATCCCCTCCGTGCTCAGTGTGTCTCCTTCACTAGTAATTAGTTGGCTAGAAATGTAAAACCTTTCTGTAATTTTAAATCTAGATTATGTTGTAATTTTTTACACCCATCTTCTGTTAAAGATGCATAGTCGGGCTCTTTTTTAATTTTTTCCCCCCTTCTGAACCAAAAAGCCCTTACCTTTCCTCTTGTTCTCTGGGGAATGTGAGCTGATGTTCTTATTTAAACTTTTGGGTTTTGTTTACTATACTATCCACTGTTCTTTAGCCAGAAATTCTCTAGTCATCTGAAGCAATGTGACTGAAGACCAGTTTTTAAATTATGTGTTGGCAGTTGCCTTATATTTAAAGAGAAAAAAGAAAAAAAATGCCTGATTGTGTTATGCCAAATGATAGCAACATGAAGTCCTAATTTATTGTTCTGATTGTTTTCCTGTGAACACTGGTACCCCCCTGTCCTGGAGCCCTCAGGAGCACCTGCAGCCTCTGGTGTAATGCCTTCTCCCAAGGTGTTGGTCACCAGCTCACCCAGGCCTCCTCCCAGTTCTTCTCTGAGTTAAATTTAAGAGGACCACTGTCTCCCCCATCCTTTGCTTGATCTCCAAACCAGATTATTTTTTCCATTGCCTCTCCCCAAAAGGTGAGCTACCATTTTAAGAAATTGGACCAGACACCAACTTGGGGGCTTTAAATCAAACAACCTCAAACCCATCTCTTCCTGTGTAGGGGTGCAAGTCTCTGAAGCTCTCACTCCTACCCCTAGTCTGCATGGAAAATGTACTGTGATCCCCCTCCTTTCCTTAATCCCTAGTTCCCCTCACCTCCGTGTGAGATGTTTCCTTGTTCACCCTGAACCCCTCTCCCACTCTGCCAGACAACCCCCAACCAGCAATAAAGGTCCAAGTCAGGGCCTCCTGTCCACACTCCCTGTCTCCATCCCACACTGCCCCTAGGGAATACCTGGATTCCCCACACTGTCCACATACTGTAGCATTCTCCATCTCCCTCACCTTCTCACCTGTGGTGGTTTATGGGTGTGATGGGGTTTTTAAGATTATTATAAACCAGTTAAAAAAAAAACACCTTTTGACCTTGTCCTATTTGTTTAATGCTCTGATGTCTGAGGCAGTTTCTCTTTGAATGGTTTCTAACAGGTCTCACTAGAAGGAAAGTAATTGCTCATTTTAATGAAAAAGACCCCACTATATTCCGTTCAGAAGCCCCAGCCGTTTGTTACTCTAGACAAGCTGCTGTTGTGATTGCAGAGCATGAAGTTCTGATGACTGATGATAGTTCATCAGTCCCTGTGGGCAGCCCAACTTGGAGCCCTGGAGCTGCTCCAAGCTTGGGATTTGGTGGGTAAGTATGGCTGCTGCTTTTCACTGAAAGCCCAAAGTGGACCACCACTGAGGAATGGGTTCCTAACAAAATTAAAGTACCCTTTTTACCGTCACTGATTAATACTTGGAGTTTATGAAGACTGCTGTCAGCGGTGAAGGTAATAGGTGCTATTAACATGAAAACCAGCCCTCTTGGCAATCTGAATCTCGTGTAGTCGAGAACTTTCCTCTTTTTGTCTGCAGGGAGGCAAATGACAAGATCCTGTTTGTTTGTCCCCTCCCTTTCGGTTGACTTTGGGTTGGGTTGAAGATGGAGTGGAGAGAAAGACGATGCAGGATTCAGTTGAGGGTGGAATCAGACCCTTAGCAAGAATCAGCAAATGGCTCTCAGAGCTGTAGTGGAGAGCTGTCTTCTCTCCCAAGCATGCCCTTTTCTGAGGGGAAGAGGGACACTTTATGAAGGTGCTCTGCCTATTGCCGCCCCTGGGGAAGACCCTCCTGCCAGTGTCAGATGAGACCTGCAATCAGCTTAAAGTTAGAATGCATGTGAACCCAGCTATGTCGGCACAGTAAAGTATGCCCATCCCGGGGTGGATGCTTGGGAAATCTCTCTCTCCCTTTGATACAAAACCTGGCCTGTCCCACAAAGCAATCATTTGCAAAGGCACTGGAATGAAGACAAGGTCTGGATATGAGGTCAACCTGGATATGAGGGCCCTGTAGCCTGCGACTCTAGGAGGCACTAGTGAATCTTCTGGAAATGTGTGTGCAGTGACATAGTCCCTGGCAATGGAGGGGCATGAGCTGGACCCTTCTATTGGCTGACATGTGAGGAAAGAGTGTTAAGTGAAGGTGCCTCTGTGAGAGCCCTTAGTTCTCTGGTCTTAATGTGCCAAGATGTTTCTGGTAAAGGGTGCTGTCATTACTTAGCAAGGCAACCAGGGCCCCATCTACCCTTAGAATAGTGACTTGCATATTTGGGGGGCTAGAGGGTGACTTCCCAGCGTTTCATCCCAGGGTCAGTCCTTCCCTATCAACCATCACACTTGCGTGAGGCAGAGTGGATACAGCAAGAACCACAGCCCTAGAGCCTTCTTACAAGGTTTAGTTCTCATGCCTTTAGCCTCCTGCCTCTTCTCAGGGCCAGTTTGTAACACTCATGCTTATTAATTTTTAAAGGCAGGAAGTGAGTAGGATCACACATTTTACTGATTTAAGAGTAACAGTGCCCCCAAACTTAGAAACTTGACCCCCCCCAAAAGGGCAAGCACAGCAAGGATCCAAACCCTCATCTGCCAATTAAAAGATGCTGTAGGGGTTGTTTAGTGACAGTGCAACCCATACCCAAACCATTTTAAAGATCACTAAGAAAGCTCTTCATTCTGTCCCTGTTTCACTGGTGCATGGACAAGGCACTCACTGAGGTCTGTTATGGAAACCCAAGTGTCTTCCATACCTTAAAGGCCCTTATGCTCATTTTGGTCCTGGGTGTGGGCTGGGCTTTGGAGTCAGAGAAACATTCATCAAGTATTTATTTTGTACCAGGAACATGCATTGTCTCTTTAAATCTTTAAGATGGGCCTTTTGTCAAGTGAAATGTGCTGTATTAAATGAAATAATGCATATGTGCTTAGCAGTATCTGCCACATGGAAGTATTCAGTAAGTGATCCCTATTCTCATTAAACCCAGAACTGTCTAGGGCAGAAGCACTAATCTGGCCGGTTTCCAAACACAGGAAGTTAGGTGCCCAGCCCCTGCACCACTCTTATATAGCCACCAGAGGGCACCACCGGGCACCTGTTCCACACAAAGCCTGATGTGGTTCTGTCTGGGATGATCCAGCTTAAGTCAGCTGGTCCTGGGTTCCAAGTGGTAGCAGACAAGTCTGGGCCTCTGCCCTCACAGTTGGGCCCTGCTTTCCAATCCAGAAGAGTCAGGCTGGCACCAAGTTAATAAATACAATTCAGGATTTATTAAAAATCAGGGCTCCCCTGCTGTGCCCTCCTGGCACTAAGTAAATAAATAACCAGAGGGGGCACACTGGGGAGAGGGGAAGAGAAATCAGATCTCCAAACAGATTCTTTATCTACCCCTCACTTTCCCAAATCCCCCCACCCCCTATGGCTCTTGGGACATAGCACCAGCAGGCACCTCAGTCCTGGGTAGAGTGGCCGGCACCAAGGCATGTCTGCCCTGCTCAGAAGAGGAGACAGACCCTGGGGTCACTTGTTTCCAAGCCCTTGATGACCCCAGGGCCTGCTCCCCCGCCAGGAGTCAGGATTGAAGCACCGATAGGAGGCACCTGAGGGTGGCAGGAGGTGGAGTGGGAAGGAGAAACAGGGTTAACAGAACCTAGACAGCACAAGCAGCTGAAAGGGGGTCCGGCCCCCTCTCCAGGTTCAGCCAGTGCCTGACTGAGGTCATGTCCCACCCCACCCTTTCTCCTGGAGCCGTGTCTGCCCTCAGCTGAGGATTTTCCGGGGCAGTTCAACAGAGGCACGGATGAAGACTGCATCATCCCGCACGTAGTTTCGCTTGCGGATGTCCTGGTGGGAGATGAACTTGGGGTAACCAAAGCCCAGAGAACTCTCATCCAGGGAGCCCCGCCAAGTGCCTGGTTTTTGGAAATTCTTCCAGTTTGGGTCAGGGTGAAAGGTCTCTGTGACGTGTTGTGGCTTAGCCAACCCAGGGTCGCTCTGATCCAGCAGGGAGAAAGTGACACGACGAGCAAAGGGCCATTCAAGGAGATTGTCAAAGGCACCCGGCAGCACGCGGATGTAGAGAGACAGGTGTGTGCCCTCACCACTGCCGTTGCCATTGAGGAATGCGGACACCTGCAGCTTGTAGCCATACTTGTGTGTGTAGAAGGCTGGGCTGAAGCACTCAAGGTTGGGCTTGGCTTTGGCCTCTTGTAGCCGCCGGCCATAGCTGCCAATCTTCCAGATGAGCACGCCATCACTGCCCACCGACAGTTCTTCCAGCTCTCTCCGCAGCTCCTGCAGCTCCTGCCGCTGCCGGCTCACCAGAGCACACATCATGGCCAGGTGGGGCTTCACACTCTCCTCCACATGTCGTGCCATTGCCAGCTTAGGGCACTGTTGGCAAAGGCCCAGGCCATGGGGGAAGGAGGAGAGTTTATCAGTAGAGGCAGGCCCAGGAGAAAGGGGAGGAGTGGGTACAGGCTGGCAGGCACTTGGCTCTCACTGAGGAAGACCGGGCACTAGTAAAGAGGCGGAGGTGGGCAGCAGGGGGACTGAAGGCTTCAAAACAGCATACCAGGGACCACCAAAGGCCTAGTCTACACCTGAGGCTTCAAGGACCAGGGGGCTGACAGAAAGGAGGAGGGGCATCTCACCCTGTGCTTGCAGCCGGAGTCTTTGAATGGACACAGCACCAGGGCAGTGCTACAGCTGTCCTTCAGATGGCCTGGCAGGTCCTCCCGAGCCACAGTGCCCACACCACACTGGTTGGGGCAGGGCACAGGCAGCCTGGGGCACTGGTACTGGTGGCTCTAGGGCCAAAAGAGAGGCAGAAAGCAGTCAGTGGCCCGACTCCCTGCTACCTGCCCCCCAGTCACAGCTGAGGAAGAGCCTCACCTGGATGGTGTCAAAAACGAACTCCTTGGTGCAGTAGGTACAGGGCTGGGTGCGCTTGGGGCACTCGGAGGTGGCATGCTGGGCCAGCAGCCGGCGCATCATGCGGGCACCACACTTGTTCTCACAGTACACACTCTCTTGGGGGCATACGCCCTCGTGGCTCTGAAAATGCCAGAGGAGCCTAGGTAAGGACGCCCTGGGTCACCACCGTCCCACTCTCCCTCCACCCTCAGTCAGGCCCCACTCACCTCAAAGGCCTCCCCACTGAAGTCACAGCCACAGAACTCGCACTTGAGACGCCGCTTGGGACAGTCGTGCTGCAAGTGCGCAGGGAGGTCCCTGCGGCTCAGCTTGGCAGGGCAGCGATTGGGGCAGGGGACGACATTGAAGCTGCACGTGTTCAGGTGGCCCTGGGGGAAAGGCTGCCTTTAGTCCCTGCAGGGAGGGGTAGTGCCCGCCCCCACGAGTCTCACCTGTAGGTGGCGCAGCGCCCCACTCCAGCGGCAGCCCTCCTCACTGTGGATGCAGCGAATGGACAGGCTCAACACCAGAACCTCCAGTTCTGGGTCTGGATAGATCTGGGATAAGGCGGAAGCTAGTCAGAACCTGTGCTACGGCTCCCCTCAACCCTCCAAGTCCCAGGTAGGCTGGCTCGGCCTTAGACCCAGTAGCAGTCTCTGCACAGGTGGTATCTGCTCCAGCACTGGACTCAGGGTCCATCGTGTGCCTCTTAAGTGGAAGCCAGCCAAACGGCTCATTCCCAGTGGCCCCACACCTCTGCTTCCTCCCCCCTGGCAGAGGGACTCTGGCCCTCAGCCATACGTCTGGTTGCCCACCCCAAGGGGAGAGGAACACTTCTTAAGGGCACAGAGCAGCTCTGTGCACCCCCACAGGCTGGGCATTGTGCCTGTCCTCCAGGGCAAACACAGGCCTAATTTGCAAACTGGCCTGGTGGGAGGGAACAGGCCACCTTTGTGGGGGCACATGATTCCACCACACTGTGTTGACACTGGCCCTGAGCCCAGTGGCTGCCAACAGCTCCAGCCTCCATGAAGGGCAACAACCTATACCTGGACCTCTGTGCCTGGCACTGCAGACTCACCTTGGCATAGTCCAGAGGAAGTTGGTCCTCAGGGCATTTGAAGACTCCTTCACTGTGAAGGGGGAGGGAATGAACTGGTCAAGGCTCCACTCTCCCAGCAGGAAGAACTTCAGGCCCTGCCCCTCAGCCAGGGCAGCCTCCAATTCCTCACCAGAGCATTTCCCAACCAGCCCCAGCTGGGCAGGCAAGCAGAGGCACAGGACCCCAGGTCCCAGCTCTCCTGAGAGGAGGGTTGTGAGCCCAGTGGGACAGCAACAACTGCCTCAGACAGCATTTGGCCAACAGGTGGCAGCTGCACCCCTCCCCCTAGGAGGGCAGCTGGACTGGAAGAGGAATAGGCTCACCACAACCCCTCCCCCTGGTTGGTTTTTCACTGGCTGAAAACTAGTGGGTAGGCTAAGCAGGGAGGGCTGAGATTAACCACCAGGGCTGCCCAATCCCCATGAAGATGCCAAATCAAAAACCCAGGGCAGAGGTCAGTTTGGGGCCATGTCACTGCATCCCATCCCATCCCCTAAGAGGGCGTGTCTCCTAAGAGAAGGCTTGCTAGGAAGCAGTGCTTACACTCCCATTTGGTCCTCTCCACTGCCACCAGAAAGAGGCTGATTGCCCCCATTTTGCAGATGAGAGAACTGTGCACACAAGTGAAGCAACATCTGGATACCTCGAATTCCACAGGTACAGGTACCTTTTGCGATACTGCACGGCGCACAGAAGAGGTTGGGGCAAGGAAAACTGTCCAACAAACAGCCAGGGCTCTGGCCACTACCTGGCAGGCACCCAGAGCCTGCTGAACTTGCAGTCTACCCTCCGTCTCCAACAATCCCCACCAGGATGCTACACTCAAGGAAAAGGCTGGCATGCCCCCTTACACCAACACGGCCTTGCTGACCCCAGCAAGACCAGTCACACATGCTTGGCATGGCCTCCGCAGGGGAAGGGCTCACTAAGCAGGCCTGAAAGCCCTAAGGCATAGCATTTCTGTCGGATCTGAGTCAGGTGGGTGGGAGGCAGGCAGGAAGCAAGGCACAAGCCGATGCCACACAGCAGCCCTGTCCAGGATGGCCCTGTGCAGGGCCCAGAGAGTTCATGCCTCAAGTATCCAAAGGATACTTATATCTTCCCCTTGACCCTCCAGTACCATGGGCCATGCTGCCAAGACCAAGAATACATGCCCAGGCACTGAAGAGGTGTGTCCATGCCCACAGGGCAACCAGTCTTCCTGGACCAACCTGAATAATGGCCCTAGCCAGCAGTGAGGAAAGAGGGGTGGGCCAAGAAGGAGGAGGGGTCTGCGTGGCAGCTTCAGGAATGCGCTGACTTTGGCTTTGGAGTGGGGGGGGGCGCCGAAGCCAGTCCCCAGGCTGCAGGCAGATTAGTCTGGGCAGCTTGGGGCCCAGCCAGGACAAAGGTTCCACCAGAGGTATGGATGCGGCTCTCAGGGTAGAGGGTGGTGGTAAGGGGCAGGGCCTGTCCCATCAACTCTACCCTCCCAGGGCCTCAGCAGCAGGCTCAGGCTGCCGAGAGAAGGGGGGTGGGAGGCAGGGGCAGAGACAGCTCCAGGCTGTGCAGTGGAGGCCCTGGCCCAGGGGAGAAGACAGGATGGGGGTGGGGGAAGGAAGAGGGGATTTCCGGGAGGGGGAGGGGCAGAGGAGTTGAAGGAACTGGGCCTGACAGCCCCCCTTCTTCCCCCAGGCAGTCAGGGTGGGTCAACTGGGGGTGGGGGGAGGCCTCAGCTGGCCTCATCTGGAAACCAGAGGGCTGAGGAAGGGCAGCAGGGAGACAATGGGCTGTGTGTCTGCAGGGGAGTAAGTGTGTACACAGGAGGGAGGAGGGGAGGGAAAAGGAGGAGGGGGCAGCACAGCAGCTCGAGCAGGAGCATGTGTGAGGCCAGGAGCTGGCCCGGGCGGTGAGGGAGCTGGAGACAAAGGGCCTGCTGAGATTTCCTCAGCCCGGGGCTCGGAGGGCAGCGGGGGCCAAGGGGCGCTGCGGAGGGCAGCCCCGGGGGTGCTCCCGCTGCCCGTTACCTCTACCCCTTCAGCAGACACGCGGCGGTGGGGCCGGCCTCCCCCGGGGCTCGTGGGCCACGACCCCCCCAAGAGCGGGGTCCCTCATCTGGCCTCCCCACACCGGCGGGGCAGTCCCAGCACCGGCGGGAGATCCAAGACCCCACGGGGCGCCCCGAACTCACTGGCTTGCCCGACTGGAAGGGTGGGCCGGTCCCGAGTGGGCAGAGGCTCCGGAACCTCCGGGTGCGACCCCCACTCCCTAACGACGTCCAGACCCGCAGCAGTACTCGAGACCCGCCCAGGGGAAGGGAAGGTCCCGGCCAGGGGCGGGAGACGGGCAGCGCCACAGCCCTCCCTGCCCCGGGCACCCGCAGCCGGCGGCCAAGTCGCGGCTAAGCCTCAGGCAAGCGGGAGCCCCGGCGGCCGCGGCCCCTCTCTGTCTCGCGTTTCATCGCCTGTGAAGTGGGAAGACAATAGCTGCCGTCCGCGCAGTGTTGGCGGCAGCAAGACGTCTCACGGACGCAAACCCTGCCACCGCGCCGGGAGGGGGCTGGCCCGCGTCTCCCCGCCAGACTCAAAGTCCAAGCACGCGGCGGCCCCGGCTCTCAGGTGAGGGGGAAGGGCGGCCACAGGTCAGGAAGGGCGTCTTCTCCCACCTCCACCCGGAGACAAGAAACTGGATTTTCGAGCCGGCGCGGGCGCCAGCGGGCCCCAATGGACTAGTCCGCGGAGTCCTCCCTCGCAGCCTGACGTCACTGTTCCCCGTGACGTCACGGTGGGCGCCCCTGAGGTCACGGGCCGCGGCGCAGACAAAGGCGCGGCGTGCCTCGGGCCCGGGCCCCTCCCGAGCGGCGCCCCCACCCCGCCCCGCTCCGGCCCCGTCCCCGGGCACGCACCTGAGGAACTCCTGCAGGCAGGTGTCGCAGAAGCGGTGGCCGCAGGTGGAGACTTGCACGGGCTCGCGCATGGGCTTCCCGCACAGCGGGCAGAGCAGGCGCCGCTTGGGCTTCTCCAGGAACTTGTAGTCGAAGCCGGGCATGGCGGGCGGGCACGGGCGAGCGGGGCCGGGCACGCGGCGGCCCC
>NW_004567118.1:36016863-36046027 GCF_000260355.1 Condylura cristata
CGCCCGCCGGAAGAGGGGGCGGAGCCGCGCCCGCGCGGTCCTAGCGCCCGCCGCTCCCAGGGTCCCCACCCACCCCGCGAACTCACGGCTTCGGGGGCGGCACATGTCCAGGCTCGCCCCCGCCAAGGAGCGGGGACTCCGCAGTCCCCTTGGGAAGGGAGGTTGTGGCTCCGCTTCTCCCCCAAACTCGGGAGGTGCCTACGCTGGAGGGTGCGGAGGGCCCCGGGGGCCGGGCTGAGCCGCGCCACGAAGGTTCGCGTCTCCGGAGTCAACAGCCCCGGTCTCGGGGGCCCTTGTCGCGCAGGGGCCTGGGGCTCCAGCTTCCAGGTGCTAGGCAGCCGAAGCCTAGCAGCCAGATCGGGGAGCGCGGCTGGGGCCGGGAGGCCGGGCTGGGCGCTGGGCCAAAGGAACCTCGGCCCCAGCCTCAGGGTGCGCCCACATTCCTTCCGCGACCGCGGCCCTGCAACCGAGATCAGGCCTGGCCCAGCCCTTGGGTGTCGGGCCACCGCCCCCACCCTTGAAGAGACCACACTCTAGGCAGGCAGCTGATGTTTTTATTGGCGCTACTTTCCCAGTCGACTGAGAAACTGGTTTGGTCCAGCTACACTTTCCTCCTACCTGCTTTGCTGGGAAGGACTTGGGGTGAGGGACATCCTTTAGCAGGGATCCCCTCTGCTGAAATATGTTGCAGAATATGATGCACTCCCTCAGGGAAAGGGAGGCCTCAGAGGTTGTGCAAATCCTTGCTTCAGGATATAGGTGTGGGGGCGGATGACAGCTCCTTCTGACCTCCCAGCCCCAGGCAATGCAGAGAGGCTAGCCCGAATGGCCAGTCCAGGCAGGCCCTGGCTTGCCTCAGCTCCTCAGCACTGAGTGGCTCTACCAGTGGGCACCAGAGGCTTATTTTCTAACTGGGCTGGGGGGAGGAGACAGGGTATGTGAATTGCCAGTCACCTCCAGCCTTTTTCTTCCAAGGCTCTCAAGATCACCTTTCTTCCAAAAGCTAAGTCTGGCTTCCAACTATAGCCCGGCTGGGCCCTGGAAACACTGACTTAAGAGAAGGTGGGGTGGGGAGAGAAAAGAGCTGTGTGGAGGGGATGGAGGAGATCCAAGTTTATGCAGGGCCAAAAGCAGAACAGGGGCTTTGCTGGTTCTTACACCCCACTAATAACACAATCCAGAGGTCCGGTGGGGACAGTTAAGCTGCAGCACTTGCACTTTTTAAGAACATTCAGAGATGCAGTATCAGAGTGGTCCAGAAGTATCCCAATGCCTCATGGAGGGGCTGGCTCATCTGTGACAGCTGGAGAGTACAAGAGAAACCACTGCAACCTCCAGCAAACTTCAACTAGCTCCACACCCACACAGTGCCCAGGACGCCAGACCCTGCCAGGTCAGAAGCAGGTTCACACTTGGGCCCTTCCCGGTGCAATGGGTTAAAATACAACACTGAGAAGCTACCCCAAGCCATTGACAGGCGTTCCTATCCCCTCCCCCCACCCTCCAGGGAGCAGGGAGCTGACCCACATGGTTCTCCTTAGCCCTCTCCTGATATGCCCACTGCTCCCCACATCAGTATATTTCAGTCAGTCTGCCCGTTCTGCTCCCTACTCTGTCTCTGGTGGATCCTCTCACCTCCTGCACCTCTGGCCTATACCCCAGTTTTTGAATGCATAAATAAAACATTAAAAAAAAACAAAAAACAGCTTCGCACTTAACTGGTCTCTAGAGTAGGAGACAAATGCATTTGGGACCTGGGGAGAAGTGGATGCAGCCCTTCAACGAATCCCAAGAAGCACCCACCCTTGCCCAACCCAGGCAAGAAGCTCAGTTTTACCCCACAACTTCTGCTTTCATTTATCTGGGCCCTGAAGATGCTTTTAGTGATTTGGACCATGACCAGCTGGGCTGATCCTTGTGTAGGTGAAGAGAGAAATACCATACTCACGTCGAACAGCCAGGAGAGTATTTCCATGGCAACAGGACACAGACGTCACAGTGTAGGGGTGTGTCTCATCCAGCTGCACTGGCCGAGGGAGCCCAGCATCCTCATCCCTCCTTCCTAGTCGACCTCGGGCCCCTTTGCCCCAAGAGTACACCTCACCTTCTGCCAGAAAGAATCCCAAGAAGGAATTTTGGGGATTAGCAAGGAGTCCCTGACTGTCATACTGGCCCCAATATGAGGTTGCTGAGTCCAGCAGTCATGAGTATGATAATCCCTCATTGCCCATGGACCTGCCCGGTCCTTATATGCCCCCATAGTGCCCACTAGTCACCTGCCCCAATGGCTACAGTGAAAGCATCCCCACAGGCGACCATCGCTATCTTGATGCCCTGAAGACCCTGGACTTGACAAGGTGCCCGGCTGACCCGGCGAGCACTGGTGCCCAGCTGTCCGTGCTGATTGCTGCCGAAAGTGTAGCAGTCACCAGAGGCTAAAGGGAAGGAGAGAGGAAAGCAAGGAAAGGGTGCTGCAACCGCGGCTCCAAGGAGCCAGGGGAGGTCACCTCTGGCCTCTGCACTCAGGTCCGACTTACCAGTCACAGCAGCTGAATGAGCGGTACCCAGGTCCACACTGAGCAGAGGCTCCTGGTCCAGGGGTGCAGAACCTAGAGGTGTGAAGCTCAGGGCCTCCTCTACTTGCTGAAAGGGGACAGGCTCCTCCCCCAGGGAGAGGTGGTCCAGGCCCAGCTTGTTGAACCTGAAGCAAAAGAAAGTTTGTATGGACTGCCCTGCCCTCACTGGTCTGGCACGAGCTGGCGCTCCAGGGGGCAGATTCCAACTGGGTTGAACATAGCAGCACCCTCAACTCCCATAGTTTAGTTCCGGTCCCTGGTGGGAGGGAGAGAGTGACAGATGGAGCACTAACAGCCAGGGCGCGTGAGGGACAGGTTAGTCATCCGGGCACTCCTATTTACCTGTTACTCCCACAGGCCAGGGCTTGGCCAGGCACAGTGAGGATCATGGAGGAGTCAATGCCACATACAACCCGCTGGGCTTCCTGTCCTGAGGGCATGGATACCTGCTGGGGACAGCTGTGGGACTCCCGGGTGCCCAGTCCCAGCCGGCCTACAAGAAGCCAAGATGAGGCTAACTTGAGACTTAGGGCTGGTGATGCCAGGAGGAGGACCCACAGGAAGGTGAAACAGCATGAGGGAAGATCTTTTTTTTTTTTTTTTAAGGTTATTTACTTATTCATACAGAACTGGGGTACAGGCCAGAGATGCGGAGGGTGAGAGGATTCACCAGGGACAGAGTGGGGAGCAGAACAGGCAGACTGACAGAATAATTCACTGAGGGGAGCAGCGGGTGGGTCAGGAGAGGTCTGGCACGCCATGTGGTCACCTCCAGGGCAGGCGGTAATCGAACTCATACAGAAGTGGCTAAAGCTTCTTAGTGTTGTGCTTTAACCCACTGAGCCACCAGGGAGGGCCGAGAAGATCGTTTTTAAGCCTAAAATGCTTGTCCTTGGTCCCCAAATCCTACTCCTTCTTTAGGATCCTATTCAGATGCCACCTTTGTCTCCCCCAGATGGCGTCTCTTGCCAATCCTTGGACTCCCACACTCAACCAGTGTGGTACCCCAGGGCTGTCAGTCTTCTATCATCCTGGAGGTGTCTTCTCTCTCCCACTATACTGAGTCCTCCAAGAAGACAAGAATCCCATCTAAGTTACTGCTAGATTTTTTTTTTGTACTTTTTAAAGGGACAGGTTTATTAGGAAAAGGAGAAAGAGGAAAAAAAGAAAAAAGGCACCTGCATAATCTGAGTGGGCAGCAAGCTGCTGCTGCTGCTTTGCTAAGGGAAAGGCTTTTATTTGTTTTCTTTTGTTTGTTTTACATAAAAGAACTGGGGTGTAGGCCAGAGGTGTGGGGTGGTGAGTGGATTCACCAGAGACAGAGTGGGGAGCAGAACAGTACTGAAATGCACTACTGAGGGGAGCAGCGGGCAAGACAGGAGAGGTCTGCTGCGCCATGTGGGTCAGCTCCCTGGCCAGGGATCAAACTCTCAGTGATGACAGCACAGAGACTTAACCTCTAGCCCAGGAAAGGTTTGTGAAAAGAAATGCCCTCAGGAAAGGTTTGTGAGAAGAAGTGTGCAGGACAGCTGTCTAAGTTTATCTCAAGTTATCTCTAATTTTAAAGCCTGGCCTGATCCCTGACACAGAGAAGGCCAGAAGGATTACTACTGAATGAATGAAATCTAATCTCCCTCATTATAGGCAAAGTACCTGAAGGAAGTAACATCTTTTCACAGTACCCAGCAGAGTGGACAGATATAGTGGGTATGCCTACAAGTTTGGTAAGTAAACATAAGAATGGAGTTAGAAGAAAGCAAGAAAAATGGGCCATGACAGAAGGTGGGTATGAAGGGGAACAAAATCATGACTGGAGAGCTGTGAAAAGGGAGCCCAGGGCTGCCCTGGTGGCACAAAGGGTTAACAAGCACAGCACTATGAAGCTGTCCACAGCCACTGCAGCACCAGTTCAATCCCCAGCCAGGGAGCTGACCCACATGGCACAGCAGATCTCTCCTGTCTCACCCTGCTGCTCCGCCCAGCAGTGTACTTCAGTCAACCCACGTCTTCTGTTCCTCTCACCCCTGCACCTCTGGCCAATACCCTAGTTCTTGTATGCACAAATAAAAAAATAAAGGGAGCCCAGATAGAACAAGGGTAGAGAGCTTACCACCATCGCCACGGCCCCAGGCAAACAGTTCTCGCTCATTAGACAGGGCCAGCACATGAGAGGCCCCACAGGCCACCTGTACCATCTCATAGCCCAGCAGGGCTTCTACAATGGTGGGCTAGAGAGGAAGCAAGGGGAGGCAGTGAGCGAGGGACCTGCGAGGGCCTGGGCATCTGTAGGGACAAAGCTGCAGACTACAAACTCTCATGAGGTGGCTGCCTCCTTAACTCCCCCACCCACACCGTAACCTTTGGGGAAGGCTGGTCTTCCTGTACGTGCCCTGAACATGTGCAGCCTGGAAGCTGGAGGGACCTGTGGCTGCTGGAAATCCCCCTGGCTGCACTTAGGCATCAGCTCTCAGCTCTGGGCTCCTTGCCAGCTCCCTACTTCCCCATCCCAATGTATGACACCCACCTGGCTGATGTCATTGAGGCTACCATGGCCTAGGCACCCATTGCTGCCACTGCCGAAAGTCATGATGATACCTCTGTCTGGGAGTGGGTAGTGAGAAAAGGGAAGTGAGAAAGGCTAGGCTGTTCTTCTGACAGGCCCGTCCAATCTAGAGTTGGGGGCTCAGGTGGAAGAACAGGACGGGGTAGAAGAGGACAGGGTCTCTTTCAAGTGTGTCACTCCGGACAGGTGACTTAGCATCGGAGCTTTGGTTTCTAGATCTGTCGAGCAGAGAACTACCTTCCCGGGCCTGTTGTGAAGCGTAAAGGAGCCTGGGGAAGGATAGTACCTGGTACACAGTAAGGGGGAAATAGAAGCATTAACCGAGCAGTTTGCAAGCAACAGGGATGAGGGGATTTGCTTTGGGGGCCTTCTCATAGCTGTTACAGGGTAACCCCTAGCTGGCTCACCAGTCAGGCAAGCTGTGAAGAGGTCCCCGCAGGCCACATGTTTGATGGTCACACCCGACTGGCCCTCCAGGAAACGGGACACGAACTGGGGCTGCTGCTGTTCCACAGCTCCCGGCAGGAGGGTGCCACCTCCTGCACCTAGGGGTGGGGCCTGCAGGGGACCGGGAGGGGCCTGAGTACCCCATACCCACCTTGCTGGTGCCCCCACTGCACCCTGGGGTCCAAACCCCACGCCCCGCTGCTCACCTCCCACAAGATGAGGCGCCCAGACCTTGTGACACCGGCCTTCTGCGTGCGCCCTGCTGCCACCTGGACCACTTCAGTGTTGAGCATGGGCAGCCGCAGCGGGGTGCTGAGACCACCACCCCACGTGTACACCGATGACAGCGGAGGTGGGATGGCCGGCCGCACGGGCCCCCGGGGGATGCCTGTGGGGACAGCGCATGGCCCATTAGGCTGACGGGAATGGGAAGGCGACCACTGGGACGTGGTGCCCTGCCCCGACTTACCCCTGCAGCGGCCACTGGTAATCCTGTTCCCTGTGCTGCCGGGGACTATGGGTGGCCCAGTGGCCAGGGACTTCTCTGCTCTGGGGACAGATGGGGGCCTCAGTTCACAGACACCCCCGCCTCCCCCAGAGTTCTGACATACAGGAGTGGAGGCCTTGCCTTGAGAGCCCTCCGCTCAGGCTTAACTGTGCTCCCACAGGCTGCTCCCTCCTGCTGCCCAGACCCCCACCCTACTCCCTGCACAGGCCTTCGCATGCGGACGCTGCCCAAGTCTGTGTGGAGGTTGAGGAGGGCGCGGATGCAGAGGGGCTGGGCCATGATGTGACTAAGCGGTGGCCTCTGTGTGGGCTCCAGGCTGAGCAGACTCAGGACAAGCTGGCGCAGCTCAGGGCTGTACCGGTCAGAGATGGGTGCAAAGGTGCCGCTCATAATCTTCAGCACCAAGGCTGGCAGGTTCTGTGAAGGCACCAAGTTGTGGGGTTGGTCAAAACCTCAAGTTGGGTTCTTAGACGGCAGCACACCCTCTCCCAGGTCTGGTGGGGTGTTATGGACCTGTCCTTTGGTGTCCCAGCATGAGAGGGGAGCTAGACTTTGCTTTCAAGAGACCCTAGTCTGAGAGGCGAGCAGCAGCTATGTCCTCAGAAATCCTGAGTTGTGGGGAAAAATCAAGTCTGGCGCTTATAACAGCACATACACTTTAGGGAGTTCCACCTTCACTTTAACTGGGGGACCCAACCTCTATTCTCAGAAACCTACAGTCTGAAAGAAGCCACAGCCCTGGCCCGAGGTAATCCAATGAGGGAGACATGACTCAGGCAAAGGAGGAAACAAAAAAGTAGTTGAGAATAAGGACTGGGGGTAGAGTGGGCGGGTCAGCACGTAGAGAGATTCCTGCTTCTCCCCAGCTGTCATCTGCGGGTGTTTATACTCACTGCAGCCTCAAAGGCCCTTTTGAGGCTAGCGAGCTCGTAGAGGACACACCCCAGGGCCCAGATGTCACTCTTCTGGTTGTAGGGCTTGCCCTCACACAGTTCAGGGGAGATGTAGCATGGAGTACCCACCACCTGAAAGGGGGATGCGGGTATTAAGAATCCTGAGGAGTAAGAAGCAAGAGTTCTTCCCCAGCCCAAGTGAAGGCAGCTGCTTCTGCTCCCTCCCGCAGGACTGCCCAGCCACAGAGGCTAGGGTCTGTGTGAATGGGGGAAGTGAAAACAGATGCAGAGTGAACTTGGCCTTCAAAATCTCCAGCACCCTTGAGGTCCCCTCCATCCCCAAGCACCGTATAGGCCTTGCTCTTGCTGCTAAGGATCTTGGAAATGCCAAAGTCACCGATCTTGACAACCATTCGGTGTTTATCAAGAAGAATGTTTTGGGTCTTGAGGTCTCGGTGCAGGATGAGATGGGTGTGTACATGATGCAATGCAAGCAGGATCTGCACAAAGAAGTGCAGGATGGTCTCTTCCTCTAGCAGGGAATTACAGCGCTTCTGGATGAACTCAGCTAGAGTGCCCCCTGCAGCCACAAGGAGACAAGTCAGGATCTGCCTAGAACAACCAGTCTCCTTTTATGAAACTGAAAGTCCAGTGAAGGCAAGAGCCTGTCAGTGTGATACAACTGGGGACAGAACTCTACTTCTGACCCTCATCCAAGCCCTTTCCAACGAAAGAAGTCCACTGATCGTATCCCAGATGTGAGAGGCCCTTAAGAATCAGGCCAGAGCCTCCCTGGTGGCCTAGGCATTAAGTCTCAGCACTATCACCTCTATGGCCTGAGATGGATACCAAACCAGGGAGCAGACCCATATGGCACAGCCTTCTGTCTCACCCGCTGCTCCCCTCAGCAGTGTACTTCGTCCATCTGTTCCCCACTCCGTCTATGGTGAATCCTCTCAACCCCTGCACCTCTGGCCTACACCCCAGTTCTTCTATGCAATAAATAAATAAGTCTTAAAAAAAAAAAAAAGGAATCAGGCAATAAGGCAATGCAAAGAGGCTGGCCCACCTGGTGCATATTCCATGGCAATCATGAGGGCCTTGTCTTCCAGGAAGTTCTCATAATACTCTATGACATTGGGGTGGTTAAGCAGCTTGAGGACCTGGCACTCATTTTGGGCTGCCTGCCGCTCTTCCTTGGTCATCTGCTCCACGGGGATCTGTTTGATGATCACCAGTTTCTGATCAGCCTTTCGCAAGCACAGGTGCACAATCCTGGGGCACAGTACAAAAGTGGGCACCAACTGAGGCTCCAGCCACATCTCAGGCTGGGCAGGCCTGGTGACCAGATGTTCCTTAGAAGAGGGAAATGAGCACCCAAGGCAAGAGTCATCTAAGTAGTCCAAAAACAATGAGTTTGGGGATGAGAAGAACTGATTACAACTCTGCCAGACTTTGGGCAAGTCATTTAATCTATCTTGAAACTCAGTTTCACAACAAACACAATAAGATAGTCAATCTTCATGTCTCTAAGTTTCCAGACTCTGGAGTTAACTGGGTTCAAATGTTGGCTTCTTCTCTTAATAGTTACCTAGTCTGGGATTATGTGACTCCATTATATGGAAAATGGAATTGACTTTACAGGGCTGTTGAGAAGATCAAATGAGAAAATGCATGAAAATACTCTGAGTGGAAGCTATTCACATTATTGTTGTATTCCAACTGAGGCCAGTGTTCACAAAAGCAGGGTTCTTATTCTTTCTTGTTCACCACTCTATTCCCAGTACATACTGCGGTATTTGGCACCTCAATTCATTTCTGCTGAATGAATGGACTTGGAAATGGTCATCTAAGTTTCAAATTTGTATCTCCAGCTCAGACTACTCTGAGCCCCAGACTTATATATCCATCTGCCATCTCTTGCATCTCTGCCTGACTAGTGTTCAAGCATCTGAAATTTTAGCAAATTGAAAATAAAATTTGATGCCTGTGCCCAAAACCTTTCTTTCTTCAGTATCTTCCACCTCAATAAATGACACCTCAATTATTAAAATCAGACCTCTAATAATCATGCCAGAATATTTCCCATTCCTGGCTGCACTAGCCTAGGAAACAGTTCCTTTCACTCTGATCACCCTCAAATCTAAATTCGCACAGCTGCAGCGCTCTGGCATTTTTACAATGCATATCAAGACGATCCTCTCCTTCAGCCTCTTTCCTAAATTATTCATCCCCTCTACTTCAGCCTATAAAGCCATAATCTGGCCCCCATCCTCCCTAACAATCATATCTTATGCCATTCTGGCCCACTACATTCCAACTCCATTCGTCTTTTCTCAGTTCTTTTACTCATAATTCTTTCCCTCCACATATCTTGTTTCCTCTGCCTTCACCTTTGGACTACTGGTTCTCATTCCGTAAGCTCTGGCTTTAAATTTCACCTCTCACAGCTAATTTTCCTCAACTACCTCATGTAAGTGCTCCCTGGCATGTACCCTATGTTTGCAGCTTATTAATAATTGTTTTAAGAGTGTCTTATTTATCGTATAATTTTCCAATGGTATGTACATACACCCCGAGTGGGAAAGGGCCTTAACTGGACACCTAACGCGGTGAGCCTGACAATATATAATAGTTGGCGCGCAGTATTTGCTCAATGAATGTCAGAGACGAAGGAATAGAATAGAGCCGAGAGCGGGGAGCGGGGAGCCGGGGGCGGGGCTTGTGGGTGGCCAGGGGCGTGGCCTCCCTAGAGGCGGAGACTGCCAGCTGGGGCAGGGACCGGAAGCTGGGCGGGGCTGCCCGGAGTGGGTGCTCCCGCTTCGGGGAGCGGCGAGCCAGGCAGGGGTTTCAGGATCAGAGTTAAGGCTGATTTTCCATTTCCCCCGAGAAGTCCCCTCCCCCAGAGCCCTGGCTCACCCGAAGGCACCTCTGCCCACCACTCGAATCCGCTCGTACTTCTCCATTTCGTTTCTCAGAGTCACATGTCCGGAACCCCGTCTAGCAGAAGCGGCGCGTGCGCGTGCGCAGACCCACCCACTCGGAGCCACGCCCCAGCCGGCGCTGCGTTCGCGGGGCGGGGCGAGTGGGACTAGGTGTGGGTACAGCCTGGCGTCAGTCTCGGCGGGTTTCTGCCGCCGCTGCAGCCCTGACCCGCCGTGGCTTCTTCAGAGGGGTCGGAGGAGTAAGGCAATATGCCATTTCTTGGGCGCCCTGCAATGATCAATACAATATCCCCACATATGTGGCTACCTCCGGTCCTGCATAAAGCTTCCTTAGGCTGAGGTGTGTGTTTGGGGGGGGTGCCCCGCGCAAGCCGAGCGAGGGTGGGAAGTGAAACCCATTTCTCTCTGCCCACCCCAACCCCCTTTTCGCCTACTGGTGACGCGATTGAGGGAGAGAGTAGATTCCCGTTCCACTCAGTGCTCGGCCCTCCCCAACTGAACTCTGTCTGAGCGCTTTGTCTGTGGGGCAGCAGCTAGGTTAGGTTTCGTGTTTGCGTAGGGAGGGACCGGGGAAACCCCGATCTGTGCAAATTGATTCACCGGAGGAGGACGTGACCCGGGCTCCAGACTGTCAGACAGTGAGCACTGCGCTCGTCAACACTCAACTGTCCACGTGTGTCTTGCACACACGATACTGCTGCAGGGTAATGTGCCTTCAGTGTATAGCTGTGGAGAACCTCCTACGGGGAAGAGAAGCGGGGAGTGAACCACTCTCCAAGCGCATGGGCGAGGAGGACAGACAGCCGTTAGATAGGACCTCAAAGCTTCTGCCAGAGGTGGGGAGCTGTTCTGTAGGATCGTTATAGCCTCGACTAGAAGCGAGTTTAATTCCAGTTATGTCCCTGACATCTCCTGCTCTACGTGAGCCCCATAAAAAGCGTGGGGGGAGGGTGATGATTAGCTGACTCGTTGCCCTGTTACTGAGAGTGAGAAGGTAAGGACAGGTGTTTCTCTGCTCCCACCTGCCCATCGGGAAAGTACCCCAGCCTGTCCTCTTGGAATGACCGCTAGAAGGACCCTCAAGGGCCCTGGCTCAGCGAGGTGGCTGGCTCCAGCCCAGGTTGGCTGGCTTTCAAAGCTGCTCTGTGAGCTAAGGGGAGCGCGGGGCGGGAGGGTGGGGGTGGAGAGCCACTCACCCGGGACACTCATGCTGTCACCTAGAAACCAGTCGGGCCTTGGTTGACCCGGGAGCCCCACAGGGGTTAATATGTAACCTTGGTGTCATCAGGGGAGCAGAGCAAACATGCAAAGGTTTGGCTTGGTCCCTGGGTCGCTGAGGCCTCAGCTTCTCGCCTCTTGTCCCACTGGTTGGACCATTTCCCTAGACACTTCTCCGCTCCTCTTTGCCACTCCGCACACCCTGTCACTTCCCACCCTTCCCACCCTCCGACTCCCGCTCATTGCCCCTCCTGGGTCCACGGAGTCCAGCTCACTCCTAACAGTAAGTCTTTTCCTTTAGTGGCGGGAGGAGATCCCGTGCCATGGTGAGGACAGGCTGACACCTAGTGGCCGCGAGCGCACACGGCCCCGGGATACCGCCTGAAGAATGAGGGTCACCCTAGCAGCTCCGGCAAATCGGCCGTCTTCCCCGCCCCAGTCTCCAGGGAGCCGGGAGAGAGAGCTGGGACTGTCTGAGGGAGGACTGTGACAACCGCTTGGCCCCGGGAACCCTAGAGCGGGCAGGGAGGAGGGGTGCGAGGTTAGTCAGCACTTTCTCGGCACAGACCCGCGCGGGGCGCGGTACAGGCAGGTAAACACGTCCCGGTGTCCTCATCTGGCCCGAAGCTAGAGTTCCAGCGGGTAGTGTCCAGGCGGAGATCAGGGTCCGAGGCAGGGTCCGAGGCGGGCTCCGACGCCTCCACCCGGCCCGGCTAAAATTTTGGACGTGGGTGTGTGACTGGTCCCGCCCAGCTCTGACCAGAAAGGAGTTGAGGGCGGAGAGTGAGTTCTCGGAGTACCAGCCCAGGCGGGGGAGCCGTGGGCCGGGAGAATGTGGGGACGCGGGTTAATGAGACCAAGCGAGCGAGGCGGCAGTCCGTCGGCAGTCGGGAGGCGCCAGCCTGGGGTGTCTCGGCGGCGGTGCCCCCAGGACAGCCGCTTTCGCCCGAAGTCCGCGGGAACCAGGCGGGGCCGGGAGGCCCCCCGGGAAATGAAGCTCGCGCCCTCGGTGCGGCAGAGGCGCCGGAGAGGCGGGGGCTGGCGGCCGGGGCGGGGCCGGGGCGCGGGCGGCTAGGGGCGGGGGCAGAGGCCGGCGGGGAGGGGACGGGAGGAGCGAAGGGGCCTAGAGGACTCCGCGAAAACTGAGTGAGGCTGGCGTCGGCGGGAGAGTCGTCCCGGGCGGAGTGGTCGGAGAGGGAGCCCGGTTCCCCGAGCAGCCCGGGGAGGCCGCCTAGAGGGCGGACAAACAGACGGCCGGGAGGGCCAGCATGCCCCCACTGTTGCACCCCGCCCTGCCGCTGCTCCTGGGCGCCACGCTGACCTTCCGGGCGCTCCGGCGCGCGCTCAGTCGCCTGCCCCTGCCCGCGCACGTGCGCGCCGACCCCCTGCGCACCTGGCGCTGGCACAACCTGCTCGTCTCCTTCGCCCATTCCATTGTGTCAGGGATCTGGGCGCTGCTGTGGTGAGTGAAGGACTGGGGGAGCGAAGGTGGCTAGGGGATACCTCGTTACTCGCTTTGCCCATCACTCGCGGGCCTGCTGAAGCCGAGCCGTCTCACCTGATTCCGTCTGGAATGCTGTCCAGCCCGGAGCGGCCGCGGCCCCTGGACTGGGGGAGCTCCTCGGGGAAACGGGAGACACCTGGGTTTCCGCCAAGCCCCTCCTCACTCCCCAGCGAGCCAATAGCGGGAGCCCAGACTCCTCCGGGGCTGACTAGGGTGATGAGGGAGTTGAGGGTCCTTGCAGAGGCTGAGACGAGACCCTGACTTCTTCCCTCCCTTCCAGTGTATGGCAATCCCCCGAGATGCTGGTGGAGATCGAGACGGCATGGTCGCTTTCTGGGTACTTGCTCGTTTGCTTTTCCGCTGGTAGGTCTTGCCCAGGAAACATTAAGTTGGCTCTTACTGTACAGCCCACCTCGTGACTGCTTCCCCTTTTCCCTCCTCCAATAGGGTATTTCATCCACGACACGGTGGACATTGTGGTTAGCCATCAGGCTCGAGCTTCTTGGGAATACCTGGTCCATCACGTCATGGTGAGCAGCAGAGGGCATGGTATAGGGCTGGGATGTGGTCTAGGCTTAGACATAGCCTGGCTTCCTCAAACTGGTAGGGGTCAGACTGTCTTCTTAACTGTCCAGACTGTTTTCTTAACTGTCCAGTCCTACAGTTCATACTAGGATGCTGAGAGCTTGGTGCTCCTGTGCCCTCAGCTGACTGAGGCCACACTAATCCATGGCCTCACTCAGTATACTTCAAATAGAGTGGTCAGGGATTAAAATTTGAAGGTGTTGAAATATATCCTATTAGGAAGCAAACAAGGGAGGATTTTCTGGCCCTCTATCTGGTGGCCTTGACACTCCAGCTAACCTTTAGAAAAGCCTTGGCCTTAAGTTATCCTAACCTGTCTTCTCTCCCTTGCTTTCAAGGCCATGGGTGCATTCTTTTCAGGCATATTTTATAGCCGCTTTGTTGGTGGGGGTGTCCTCACACTGCTGGTGGAAGTGAGCAACATCTTCCTCACCATTCGCATGATGTTGAAGATCAACAATGCCCAGGATCTCCTCCTCTACCGGGTCAACAAGTATGTCAACTTGGTCATGTACTTTCTCTTCCGCCTGGCCCCTCAGGCCTACCTCACCCATTTCTTCCTGCGTTATGCTGGCCAGAGGACCCTGGGCACCTTTCTGCTGAGTATTCTGTTAATGCTGGATGTCATGATCCTAGTCTACTTTTCCCGCCTCCTCCGCTCGGACTTTTGCCCTGAGCGTGTCTCCAGACGGCAACACAAAGACAAATTCCTAACCGAGTGAGGGGCACAAAGCCTGGAACAGGACTTGGCAAGGACAG
The DNA here is from genome assembly GCF_000260355.1 of Condylura cristata. Lineage (NCBI taxonomy): Eukaryota > Metazoa > Chordata > Mammalia > Eulipotyphla > Talpidae > Condylura > Condylura cristata. Next base: position 36,030,862 of record NW_004567118.1, read on the forward strand.
CAAACAGTGGAAGGAGCAACCTCACTTGTCAACTGAGACTTGGCCCAAGCCTGGGGCATCCTCTCCATTTATCAAGCCTGCACCCACAACTGAAAACACTAATGAAAGCATTCCTCTGAAGTCCTTGTCCTTTCTTGGGCAAGGGGTGCGGGAAGCAGATGGACCGGTTGGACATGGTAGATGGGTGTGGGGAGACAAGGTGCTTCCAGAAAGCAAGCCAGCCAGCACTGCCCTGTAATGGATGCTAATGAAAACTGGTATTGGTATGTTGAAGGCATGTTCTACTTTCATAGGACAACTAAAACTCTAGTCTGCATTACAATTATCTGCTACCCAAGCTCCACCCCTGAGGATTATAACAAGTATGGATAGGGATGAGTATTCCAATCGGGTAAGTAGACCAAAAAGCCCTGTTACTGAAGTGTGTCAAGTCTAACAGTATGGTCTCCCACCAGCTCAAGCAGAAACCAACATAAAGACAAGAAGCATATTTATGGTGAAAAAACTGTATTTAGAATTAGCCAGCTGGAGTCAGTTTAGATGATCCCAATCTGAAAAACAAAAGGGAGTTTAGTTACTAGAAGCTGAAACAGTAATGTGACGATTAAGCTGGAATAGTTAAAAAGCAAAAATTAGGCACATGGTAGGGAGCGCCAAATAACAAGGGTGCAATCAGTGAGTTGAACTAATCAGCAAGTCAGGCTTTGGTCACTAACAAACACATCATTTACACCCAGAAGCCAAAGGTTAAGAAACTCCTCTATCTAATCTTACTTTGTTGGCAACATCCAAAGCATCATAGTCAGGAGCCAGTCGGACATATGCCTTCTTCTCTCCATCAGGTCTAGGGAGAAGAAAGAAGCCTTAGTCACTAAGGTCCTCACTGCCCCCATGGCCTCCCCCCCACCAATTGCACATCAGTGGTTCCTTTGTTCATGTCATTCTTTTCCAAATAGTGATTTCTCCATCATTTGTGCACAGAGAGGAGTAATGGAAGTCATTTACCCACAAAGCCAATTTTCTTATAGGAAATACAAGGCACTTTGAAACTGAAAACCAGATAGTATGAGAATTTTCATTTTATTTAATTCAGGACCTGCTTCAATCTAGAGACAGCAATCACGAACATTAAGCACTACCCCATGTAAATCAAGTCCCACAGGCAGGACAAACCTGGTTTCCGCAAAAGTCCATAAAAAACTAATTCCAACAGGGGTTGCTCACCTCTCAAAATGTGTACAATGCAATACCTACTTCTGATACCAAGAGCAGACTTATGCCATTCAGGTTTCCTACCTCCCCAGGCCCCAAACTTCTCTCTATCCCATGGGGCCCTACTCACCGGATCAGGGTATTGACCTTGGCCACATCAATGTCATAGAGCTTCTTCACAGCCTGTTTAATCTGGTGCTTGTTGGCCTTGACATCCACAATGAACACAAGTGTGTTGTTGTCTTCTATTTTTTTCATCGCTGACTCAGTGGTAAGCGGGAACTTGATGATGGCATAATGGTCAAGCCTAGGGGAAGAGGAAAAATGGGGTCATCTGGCCCTGGTCCAGAAGGACAAAGGATGGGGCCCTCTTTTGGAGCTTAAGGTCTGGGTGCATCAGACAATTAGGTTGCAAATCACTTTGGAGTCAGACTTTGGTCGCTAAACAGTGTCATCATCTGCACCCTAAAACTAAGAACCTGGAGTCTCAGTCTGGGTGCCGAACCCTTATACTTGGGCATATTCATATGAAGAACGTTTACTGTTAAGTGATCATCCTTGTGTTCCAAACCCCTCCACTTTTATTTTACCTCAACCTTTCCAAAGAGCCTATTTTGAGAAGAAGCTTAAGTTTATCCCATGAACACAAAACAAAGCTAGACAATGGAAACCTGAAACCCAAACTAAGCTTGCAAAGATTGTCATTTTACTCTGGGTTGACAGGACTATTTCTGTTCCCTTGGGTTGCTCAATCTGGCCCAAGGCCCTGCTAACTCATGCAAACTACTTTTTAGTCTACAGCTAAAGCTAACCTACCAGTGGTTTCAACTACAGCTATTACAGCTTTCTCCCTAAAATTCAAAGAAGCATGGCTGTTCATCTAGACACTACTTCCTGATTTTGAAGTTAGAAGTCAGGTCTCAATCACACTATATTCTAGGTGCAAATGGGCGCACAGCCGTCAAGTGCTTTCCTTCATCGACAAAACTCACTAGCCCGCCTTTTTTCTTGGTTTAGCAGTGGGAGAAGCAGAATCTACTGGCAACTACTACCAAAGCTCTAATGAGTGGTCCCTAAAGTCAGTTATTACCAGTAGTGTGACATGTAAATACTCAAGAACCCAAACCTTTCACCAATTTCCCTCTATTCCTTGAGAGTAAAAACCTGAGAATGAACGAAACTTCCACATGCTGGTGCAAGGCCTTAACTGTTCAAAGTTGAATGAATCACCTGATAAATCTCACCCCTTATTCTCCAGTTCCCTATAGCAAGTGGTGCAATGAGGTATCAATTAAGTTTGATAGTCCATTACAACAACTAAGCTCCCAAAGTTAACTACAAACTGACCACCTATAAAGGAGAAAATTCATTAATCTTGACAGTAATTGGCTTAATCTAAATAATTCCTAAAAGTACTCTTCTTAACAGGGAATTAAGAACCCCACACTCCAGTTAGAGAACTTTTTCAAGGATACGGGGCAGTACTAACTTGTTTCTCCTGGGAGCGCTCTTCCGCGGGTATTTGGGTTGCCTTCGGAGTCGCAGTGTCTTGGGCCTCCGAAATGTGGGTGAAGTGCGGATCTTCTTTTTCTTATGGCTGTGGACGCCTTTCAATACTGCTTTCTTGGCCTTCAACGCTTTTGCCTTGGCCTCGGCTTTGGGAGGGGCGGGGGCTTAGAGAAATAAAGAAATTTGGAGTGCAGGTTACAGAAATGCATCGTTTCCGGCCTGAAGACCGGCAGTGGGTTCCCTGTGCCACATGTGCATCAGTGGTTCCTTTGGAGACATCACAAGACTCAGGTGATGAAAATTTTTCCATCATATGCACGATAAGGAAAAGGTACACAGTGCTACCTTACATCTTAAAAGAAGAAAATAAAGTACTAGGCAGAGCCTTTAGCGATCTTAAGGCCTGCATGTACCTCTGGTCTATGCCTAAGTGTTACTACGTTCCCAATGCCAAATACCTGACAATCCCCGCGCCTGCCGGTCCGGCCTCCCCAACCCCCTTCACTGCAACCCAGCCCACGCGGTTAGGCCCACGCGCGCCGCAGCGCGACCGAAACGCGAAAAGCAGCTCCGCGGAGCAAGCACCCCAGGACCTAAGCCATTAACCGTCCTCCCAACTCGTTCACGCTGCGGGGTACCAGGCTCGCGAGCCGTGGTCCCGCGGCTCACCACACACCTTCCTTCTTTGCCTTCGGCGCCATCTTCGTGAAAAGGGTTTCCAAGGCCCCTTCTCAAGGGCTTATAGCGTCAAGGCCCACCTAAGCCTCGCGATGTTTTATACTGAAAGCTGATTGGCCAATCTGTATTGTGGCGGCCGCCGGGAATGGTAGCCTCACTCACTTTGCGAGCATGCGCCACCCCGCCCCCTGAGACGCTCACGGGTTCTCGGGAATTGTAGTTTTCGTGGCGACACGTGTTTAATCGCGGTAGCGGGCGGGTGGTGCCGCTGCCTGCCGATCTGGTCTGGTCCTAAGTGCTTCCTATCGAGCGACTTCCAGTCTCAGCCCTCAGGATCGCAGTGCAGGGAAACAGTAACTGAGGGAACCGGAGTTAATATAACTAAACTGACTCAAAGCTCTAGAATGTCTCAGCAACTTGCCCGGTCTCATTTCCTCAGACAACTTGAGTGAAAATTGAGGTCCAGAGAGGAGACGTGGCTTATCAATCACAGGGATTTGGCGGCAGAGAAGCCGTGTAGAGAAGAGGAGCAAAGTGACAGGACACGTAGGGACCGGTCACACCTGCTCTTTACGTGTGACTGGCTTCCTACCAGTATCCCAGACCCGCAGCACCTAGATTTCTCCAGCATTCACTGGTTGCGAATAATGTCTCCTCCCTCTAAGTCATCTTTGCCCCAGTCATCGTTGCAATTTCAAACTCAGTTACTGATACACAAAGTTGATTAAATACCTCAGATTTGTTCTCTGAAGGTCTCTCTACTGCCCCTGCACCTCGTCGTTGCTGTCTCCCCTCTCCTCTTGAAACCCGACTTCCCCAGTGACCTTGGGGTTTGGTACCAGCTACCCCCTCTTCTAATTCGCAGAACTGCAAAAAGGAAAAGTCCCCGGGAGGAAAAGAGAGGAGAGCGTCCAAATCCGAGGGAAGTCCCCCAGTCTCGCAACAGTAACCTCCCCAAAGGGTGGAGTTCCCTACCATCTACCCCTTCTTTGCCTCCATTGCAGGAGACAGCTTGATCTTCAGCTCCCTCCCCCCGCACCCCCATCTACCGCAGCTTTGGAATTAAAGACAACAGACGTCGACGTGTCTCCCTTCGGAGGGCACCCCGTCCCGAACCTAGCATCCCCGCCACGTTTCTCCCACCACCACCCCCTCCCCTCAACCCCCCACCTCCCAGGCCAGAGGGCGAGCGGGGGCAGAATCTATGAGTCACGATCTGGGCCTGGAGTTAAGGAGGGAAGCGCCGCCTCTTCTTGGGCCCCTTCTCTCCCCCTTTCCCCTCCCATCTGGCTCCTGGCGCAGCCAGATGCTGCGCAGCAATCACCGATTCCCCATCACCAATTCGGCTGGGTAAGGGTCTTTGTGGAGGTGCAGCCCCGACAGAGGTGTGGAGGAGAGCGCCCTGGGGAATCCGGCTCTGGGAAGAATTCAGCCTGGGTGGGGGGCGGGACTGAAGCGGGAGAGGCGTCTGGGAGCCCCAGAAGGAGCAGCACAGAAGGGAGGGGGTGGTGGGAGGCCAGGGCCTGCAGCAAGGCCGGAGTAGCCTGCAGAGGGGCGGGGGGCGGCCCTACTCCAGGAATTTCCGGGGATCAAGTTACAGCGCTCGCCGAAGTAGAGCCCTGCGGGACCAGAGGCCCTGCAGCTCACTGGGCCCCTCGCCCTCTCCAGCAGCCCGCTGGCCTTGCGGCGCCGTCGCAGCCCACACTGACCCCGTGTGGCCGGGCCGCTCCGAGCCCCAGGGCCGCTCTGTTATGGTCGGGCCGCCTCAACCTCGAGCTGTCGTCGGGTCTCCGCGGCCCCGAGTTATTGTAGGAACTATCCGGCCGCGTGTTATCGTAGGGTCTGCGCGGACCCGAGCCCCCCAGGACGGGAATCCCCGCCCCCACTTGGCGCGGGAGGGGTCTCCTCGACCTCGAGTAGTCTTCGGGACGCCCCGGGCCCGGGTGATTGTGGGCTCGCCCCGGCCCAGGGTGATAGTCTCATCCCCGTGGCCCGCGGTGGTCGTAGGGTCTTCGAGCCCGCGGGCCCCCTCCGGTTCTTCGTGGCCCCGAGTTATAGTCGGGACATCTCGGTCGCGGGTGATTGTTGGGTCCTCCCGGGCTCGGGTCGCTGGGACGGATCAGGCCTCCGCGCCTTCTCAGGGCGCTCCGCAAGGCCGCAGGCAAGATGAACATTCTGGCGCCGGTGCGGAGGGACCGCGTCCTGGCGGAGCTCCCCCAGGTAGGCGCCAAGGCCACGTCGGGGTTCTGGCAGCCGTGGGCTGTGGGCGGGGAGGAGGCGGCTTTAATCCGCGGCGGGCCCCAGCCCTGCCTCCCAGCCAGGCCTGCCGCTTTGGGTGGTCCCCATTCCTGCGCACCCGCGCCCCAGGCTGCTTGGCCGCGGGACCGGGTCGGGGAGTGGGTGAGTTTCAGCCTCCTGCTCCCTCGTAGTGCCTGAGGAAGGAGGCCGCTTTGCACGGGCACAAAGACTTCCACCCCCGGGTCACCTGCGCTTGCCTGGAGCACCGGACAGGCACCGTGGGGTGAGTTAGAGACTAAGGGAAGAAAGGGTATCCCAGGAAAGCCCCTAACCAAAACTAGGGTGCACAAGCACCCTTCTTGGCGCTCCCTTTCTGCCTCTGCCAGCTGTGGCTTTGTATGCCCCTGTGTCTTCCCCTTTCTTACCTGCAAAGTTGTGGTGAGCGCTGTAAGATTGGGTTGGGTAGAAAGATGGCAGTTGGGTTGATCGGAAGATTTGCTTCCCACATACTAGCTATTTGAACTCTAGACTGTACCGACAGGGATAAATCTTTTTGTGGATAAGTCCATTTGTGGATTAAAAAAAAAGGGTAATATTGATAACCACTGCCATTATTAATTGAGCATCTGTGTGTTGGTTACTCTTTTTTCTTAAAGATTTATTTATTTAAACATATAAGAACTGGGGTACAGGTCAGAGGTGGGGGAATGTTAGAGACAGAGTGGGAAACAAAACAGGCAGATCTACTGAAATACCCTGCTGAGGGGAGCAGGGGGGAGACAGGAGGGGTCTGCTGGGCCCTGTGGGTCAGCTCCCTGGGTGGGATTGAACTGGTGCTGCAGTGAATGCGGCCAGCTTCCTAGTGCTGAGACTTGCACAACCAGGAAGGGCCTGTTGGTTACTCTTAAGAATCTTCAGTTAAATGGAAAACACCATGTCTTTAGGATGTATCCTCTTTTCAGAGATATTAAAATAGATGTGGGGGAAGTGCTGCATCTCATTTTTCTCATAAAACTTTCCTTGACTACCCAATAAAATATATACTAAACCTACACTTAGAAAATCATCAAAATGAAGTACCAAGAGGCTATGTAATTTGTCCAGAGTAAGCTACTAGCTTTTCTGCTAATTAAGTATGAGGACTGGAACTCAAATTCATGTTTCTCACACTAAAGGACAATACTCTCCTTCCCAAGCTGCCTGGGAAGCCTGGTGTTTCTGGTAATGTCAGACTTGGTGCAATACCTTTCTGAGCCTAAACACACACACGCATGTGCACACACACAGGGGACGCTGTAGGGTGCAAGTGCCCACTCCTTTTGTCCACTTTTGTATCTAGCAGATTTAAGATCTCCAAGGTCATTGTGGTTGGGGACCTGTCAGTGGGGAAGACTTGTCTCATTAATAGGTAAGAGGGTGCTGGAGCTGAGCTTGTTGTTGGGCTGGGCAGGGTGGGACATGCCTAGTGAGAGCGTCTGATGACACCCTCAGGTTCTGCAAAGATACCTTTGATAAGAATTATAAGGCCACCATCGGAGTGGACTTTGAAATGGAACGATTTGAGGTGTTGGGTGTCCCCTTCAGTCTGCAACTGTGAGTGCTTCCTCCACCTTTCCAGCCATTCCTTCTCCCAGCGCCCATACCTCACCTCATTCCCCCCTTCCCCCCACACACCTGTGTTCACTATTTCCTCCCAGCTGGGATACTGCTGGACAGGAGAGGTTCAAATGCATTGCATCCACCTACTACCGTGGAGCTCAAGGTAAGAGGCTGGGTGAGTGGGTAGGTGGGTGTACCTGAAATGAGACGTAGAGTCAACCTGGGTTTTTTTTCTGCCTTCTTCCAGCCATCATTATTGTCTTCAACCTGAATGATGTGGCCTCCCTGGAACATACCAAGTATGTGGAGATGCCGAAATATAGTGGGTGCCCTGAGGAGTGCTCAGGGAAAAGGGGAATCACGGGCATGGGAGGAGAGGAGAAGAATACACGTAGGAGCAGAGAGAGGGCATTTGGGCAAATGAGTATCAGTAGGAGCAGCCTGTCCAGCTCACTAATCCCTCGCTGTCCACCATCTGTGACAGGCAGTGGCTGGCTGACGCTCTCAAGGAGAATGACCCTTCCAGTGTACTTCTCTTCCTTGTGGGTTCCAAGAAGGACTTGAGTGTGAGTGTGTCAGTAGGGAGATTTCCAACTGGGTGAGGGGAACCCCTTTGCCCTACAACCTGACTCTGACTTTCCCTCAGAGTCCTGCTCAGTATGTGCTAATGGAGAAAGATGCACTGAAAGTAGCCCAAGAGATGAAGGCTGAGTACTGGGCAGTCTCATCTCTCACTGGTGAGTCAGGCCTTCAGCTGTGATATTCCTGCTTCCCACTGCTCTACTCCTGCTGTGTGCAGTGACCCCAGGCCTGCCCCTGTCCCAGCACCCGTGTGCTCTTTGTGGCAGGTGAAAATGTCCGGGAATTCTTCTTCCGTGTGGCAGCACTGACCTTTGAGGCTAATGTTCTGGCTGAGCTGGAGAAATCGGGGGCCCGGCGCATTGGAGATGTTGTCCGTGAGTGCCTACCTGGATGAGGGAGGCAGAGATACCAGCCGGGGAATCTCCAGGCCCTCTTCACATGTTTCCCACCCTTCTTCAGGCATCAACAGTGATGACAGCAACCTCTATCTAACTGCCAACAAGAAGAAACCCACCTGTTGCCCATGAGACCTGAGAGGATTGTCTGGCGATTCCCCAGGCTTGGGCCACTGAGCTACCTTGACTTGCCCAGAGCTCAACCCTTGGACATTTGCACTGAGTCTTTTTTCCAGACCAAAGAGCTGCCTCTAGTGGCAGTACCCCAGAAGGCTCACAGGACCATGCTAGTCACCCTGCCAAAGACTGGACCCCCTCCCCCCCTGCAGCTCTCCCTTCTCCAAGGTGCCTTTCAGTGGGGAAGCTCTTGGGTATGAGGATACTTAATGATTCCAGCCTCACACAGTGCCTTATGCATTAAAATCTCTTATTAGCAGTTTGGGGGCTGGAGTCCTTTGTTGATGTGAGTTGTAGAATAGGTAGTGCTATCTGGTTGTCTTGGGAGTGGAGTCTCCAGCTGGAATCCTGATCAGCCTTGGCCCCTGGGTAGGGCATATACAGGCTAGCAGCGGGGACCAACTGTTTTTCTTGGGGGTGGGGTGGGCTGCTACACTGGACCCTCAGTGGGTGACCTCTGACTATTGACTCTGAAAGCACTTTGGTCCTTTCTGCCATCGGGTATTTTTTTTTTTTACTTTTTTTCTAACTTCGCTTGAGATGCATCTTTGGATGCTTTTTGGACTAATCAAAAGGCTCAGAGAGGCCATGAACCAAGCTCTTACCAGATGTGGTACTAACATCTAACCATATTAGTAAACATAAAATTGAGTAGTAGCCTTTTGCATTGTAAAATGATTAAAGAACTACATTGAATATTTTTCTTCTACAAAGAGAAAAAGATGTGTTCTGAATTAAGAGGGTCTGTGTTTGAATTCTTCCTGTTTATCCTGGGATACTAACACAGACCATTTATCCTCTCTGCCTCAGTTTTCCTCATCTATAAAATACAATGTTGAGGTTTCACGGATGAAACAGTAACACTAAGTAGGAAGAATTCACACCTTAATTATATAGTAACTATTTGTAAAAGAGTGACCAAGAACTTGGCCACTGTTGACATCTGTCCTAAGCCATGGATTGTAGCTCAGTGCTATAAGAAGCATATCGGAACAATGGAGGGACACATGTGGCCTGGTGTCATCCTGGGAGGTCCTGGAGATCCACGATTAGAACATGGGCCCTGGCTCCCAGGATCAAGTGCTCAGTCCATTTCCTGCCTCGTCCCATTCTTGTCCAGCCACTCTGTCCAGGAAGGGTCGGCTTTTCTGCACACTCCCTCTGATCTCCTACTCCCCCAGCGAGTGTAGATTGGGGGCGTGGCTAGGGGCCGAGCGGTCAGGTTCCGAAGGGTTGCGAAGGGCACGAAGCAGGCCGAAGTGTCAATGGTTGGGGCGGGGCTAAGAACGGGGCTGGGGGCGGGGCTAAGGCCTGGGGGTAGGACTAAGAGCTTGGAGTGGGTCTGGAGAGGGACTAGGTATGGGACTGCGAGCTGGGCCAGAGCGGCCGAGCTAAGATTTCGGCCTGAGATAAGAGGGGTTACGGTGGGACAGAGAGTGGCCCGGAGGAAGCTGGGAGGCCCCGGATGAAGAGCTCCACCGAAACTTAGATTTGGGCTGATAAGACCACGCAGTCTATCGCGGGGGGAGGGGGGTGGAGGCCTTGGGCAAGCATGAGGCGGAGTTAGGGACTGAACTGCGGCCAAGCAGAGATTGGGGTTCACAACTGGCTTGGCCAAGTTGAGGTTCAGGGTTAGGCTTCTGTGAAGAAGAGTCTTATTAGGGACAAAAACGGGGTTGAGCAATGTGGGTCAGGACGACACTGAGGATCGAAAGGTGGACTAAGGAAAAGACTGAGGACGAGGCCAGCAGCTGGGAGGAGAGCAGCCCGGGTAAGGAGGGGCGGGGCGGGCGGGGGCTGGCCTGCGGGCTGGGGGCGTGGCACGGGGCTGGCCTCGAGGCTACCCGAGGGTGTAGAACCGAGGAGCGTCCGGCTGGGGAGGCGGGGCCAGGTGCTGGCTGGGGCGGAGTCAAGGCCTGGGGGCGGGCCCACCTCGAGCCGTGGACCAATGATTGAGGACTGGGGCCCTGAGCCCTGGAGGAGGATTGTTTGCAGGTTGGACCTGGCGGGTAGTCTGGTTGGAGCCAGAGCAGCCAGCGGCACGTTTTAGGGCCGGAAGGTTATGTTGTGCCGCGGCTTGGGGGGGGGGGGGTGCAGGGGGAAACCGGGCTACTTCCCAAGTGTGGGGCCTGACTGGAGTCTAGTGCCACCCACCCAGTCACCTGGGCCGGGGCGGGAGGTTCCGTCGCTCTGAGGGCCGGAGTTCTGGAGGTTCCACGTGTGACATCACAATCACCACCACCTCCACGTGGGGGCGGGGCTGGGACGGCATTTCCCTGGAGACGCTTGCCCAGCTCCCTCTTTCCCTTCCTCGAATATTCCCTCCCTTCCCTTCTCCTCCCCTTCCTCCTCCCCTTCCTTAGTCCTCACCTCACCTCTCCCTTCCGCATTCAGCTACTCGGTTGCCCAACCTGGAACCCCATCCCCGGTGCCTTAGGGGCGGGTTGAGCTGCTCAGCCCGCGGGACTGGGAGGATTCTGTACAAATGAGCATCAGCTGTGAGTTTTAAATTAGGCCTTTGCCCTGATGAATGCCCAACCCAGGGAGAGTCCAGAAGCCTTCCTCTTCCTTTCAAATTTTCATCCTCATTATGATATTCCTCTTAAGTCTTACCTCAGTCACTTCTGCCGCAGGAGCGCTGCACGGGGCTTCGTAGGCCTCCTTTGTGAAACTAGAGAGATTTTTGTCTTTTTTAAAGATTTATTTCTTTATGCATACAGGAACTGGGGTGTAAGTCAGAGGTGCGTGTGTTGGGGGGGGGGCGGTGCGGTGAGAGGGTTTACCAGAGTGGGGCAATGAACAGGCAGATTGAAATGCATTGCTGAAGGGGGCAACAGGGGAGACAGGAGAGGTCTGCTGTGCCATGTGGGTTAGCTCCCTGGCTGGCCGTTGTTGTGGTGGCTGGCAGTAGCTTGTTAGCGCTGTCTAACCCTTGTGCCACTAGGGAAGCTCCAGAGATTTTCTTTCTTTCTCAGCTCTGGGGAGAATCATTAAATCTCTCTCAGCATAATTTTGATTGTTAAGGGGTTTTTTTAGGGGTTTGGGGGACACTCAGTGGGCCCTGCATATGGACTTCTTTTATGATGACTCTGGAGAGAGCAAGGACTGTGGAGTCAGAAAAAGAGTTTGAATCCTGACCCTCACTCAGACCCCTCTGAGTCTAGGCAAGGTAAGGAAGGCTGTGGAGTCAGAACTATGTAAGACCAGATGAGAGATAGGCTGTGTTTGAGTTGAAAAGCTAATGTGTTAGGCAGGACAGGTTTTAAACAGGAACCAAAGTACACAATATGGAAGAACACAGGCTATGGAATCCAGAAGACTGGTTTTGAGCCTGCCATTTATTAACTTTTGTCTTTGGACAAATTACTTATTCTGAATCTCTGTGACCCCAGCCATAAAATGGGCTGGGATGAGGATGTAGGTTGTTATTTTAAAAGCGCAGAGCAGTGCATGACATTAAGAAGATGCTCATCCTTGGTCAGCTCTCTCTTCCTAGAAAAGCCTCCATGTTTGAAAAATCTCCAGTGTTCTAACTCTGGGTCTAGCAGTAGCTTTATTCTGTTCTACTCTGTATTCAGTCAACATTTGCTGAGCAATTTCCACATCCCTGGATACATAGATAGGCAGATAAAAGGTAGGCCTATTATCAAGTTACTACAGAGTAAATATATATGAGGTACCCTGGCATGGTAAAGGAGCAGAAGACTTATGTGACCAATTCTACTTAATCAGCATTGTTCTTCCCAAGATGAGCAGGTATTCCAAGGAGAGCCTGCAAGGAAAAATTTATAATGGAGGAAGGAATCCAGAGCCTAATTCCTGGGAGGTCAGTTACTCTGTGATATCTCATTCTAAAGAGTGGAAGACAGGAGAAAGAGAACAGAGGAAGGAAGGGTATAAGGAAGAATTTATTATTATTTTTAATGCTTTTTTTTTAAAGATTTATTTATTCATGCTACAGAACTGGGGTACAGGCCAGAGGTGCAGGGGCAGGCAGTGAGAAGATTCACCAGAGACAGAGTTGGGAGGAGAACAGGCAGATGGACGAAGTACACTGCTGTGGGGAACAGTGGGCAAGACAGAGGTCTGCTGTAATGTGGATCACATCTGGGCTGAGGGATCAAACTGGCACTGAAACCTGAAGAGGCTGCAGCTAGCTTGCAGTGCTGTTCCCTAACCCATTACACCACCAATGAGAGCCTGCAAGGAAAAATTTATAATGGAGGAAGGAATCCAGAGCCTAATTCCTGGGAGGTCAGTTACTCTGTGATATCTCATTCTAAAGGCAGTAGAATGCTATTAAAGAAGAGGAAAGTGGAAGAAAGTTTATGTCTGGCTTAAGTGAGGATTGGAGGGACTTAGTAAGACAGGAGCCTAGCAGGTAAGGCAGGAAGGGGTTACTGTGGCTCTCTCCGTCAAATAATGGATGCAAACTAAGATAAAAGGACAGGTAGTATCCCAAGACTTGGTTATAAAGTTGGTACAGAGGTGAGGGAAAGAATGATCTCCAGATTTCTAGCTGAAGTGACGTTGCTCTGAAGTGAAAGATGTAGGATAGGGAGAAGATGGTGGTTTGTGTGGGATATGCTGGTTTAAGATGTTTTGAGAACACCGCAAAGATATTGGCTGTTGTGTTCAGGAAAGTGGTCTGGATTAATGACCAGTAATGATCAGGTGTATGTCATTTTACTGGTGAATGTTGAAACCATAAAAGTGGATATCATTATCCAAGACAGCCTCTAGCATGTTCTGAAGAGGTCAAAGCAGAACCCTGGTAACTGTCAGTTTAAGGCAGAGGAAAGGAGAAAGAACTAAAGGGCTACTCAGAGAAGAAAGGTGGGAGAAGTCTGTAATGAGAGCCAAAGAAACAGAACTTATAGAAGAAAGAGTGATTGGTCCTCATGGTCAAGTGAGATGAAATAAAAAGGCTATTGGGGGCCTCCCTTGTGGGGCAGCTGGTTAAAGCACAGCACTAAGAAGCTATAGCCACATATGGTGAGGCAGACCTCTCCTGACCCGCCAGCTGCTCCCCTCAATGAAGTGTGCTTCATTGACCTGCGTGTTCTGCTCCCCACTCTGTCTCTGGTGAATCCTCTCACTGTCCCTGTATCTCTGGCCTGAACCCAAGTTCTGTATGCATAAATAAATAAATCTTTAAAAAAAGAAGGCTATTGGGTATAGCTTTTGGGAAAATCATTGGTGGTCTTTTCCTGGCCTCTTCTAATAGAGGGACCCAGATTGCTGCTATGTTATACGTAGCTGGAAAAGGTTTGAGGTAGAGACTGAGTTCCTTGCTGGGCTTCCTTCATGATACCTAGTGAAGCTGTTTAATATGTCTGTCACAAATGTAGTGAAGAAACTTAGATCAAAGAGGGAAAGGGTGGGCTTTTCAAGCTTTTAGAGGGAAAAAGCCATACAAAAGGAGAAGGGGGCCTCCTGGTGGCCTGTGGTTAAGTCTCAGTGTTATCACTGCAGGGCCCACTTCTACAGCCTGAGTCCCGTCCCCAGCCAGGGAGCTGACCTCCATGGCGCAGCAGACCCCTCCTGTCTTGCCTGCTGCTCCCATCAGCAGTGTATTTCAGTGAAAATCTGGGCTAGAACCTGGAGTTCAGGTGTTTTTAGCAGGAAGAGGAGAGATACTTTGCAAGGCTGGAGGTGATTTGATGAGGATGGGAGCAGTCACAGAAAATACTGCTGAAATGATCTGCTGAGAGTAACCAGGGAGGAGTTTCCAGGAAGAGCTTGAGTTTCCACTCATTCAGTACATTTGGAGTACTTTCTGTGCTGTGGAAAACAGGAGGAACCAACTAGGGCCAAGTGCCGCGGAAGGCACAGCTGAAGTCCCCAAGCAACCGGCTTGCCTTCTTAAGCTGGACTCAGTTCCAGTGCCCCAACGGACAAAGCTAATTGTGAGAAAAGGAAAAGGGCAGGCGCTGCCCTGGTCGCTGCTGCAGCTGTGACCCAGTTGGAGTTGTGCTTGGGGACACCCTCTGACCAGACGCCACAGCCCTGGGACAGCTCCTGGCACAGGTCCTCCTGGCCTAGAGTCGGGCACACTGTCTTCACTACCCAAGTCAGTTTCTGCTGTGCTTCCTTCCGGAACTCTTCACCCTCACCCCACTATCTCAGTGGGTGTCCTTGTGTGCTCCCATGGCCTCCGCCCCTCCCTTTCTCTCCCTGTCAGCATCAGCCTCACACTTCTGCCAGGACCTGCTCTCATACCGCCCTCCCTCTCCCCACCTCCCCCAGGGGGCCAGCAGGGGCTAGCTGTGCTGTTTTTTAAAAAGATTTATTTTTTCTTATGCATACAAGAACTGGCACAGGCCAGAGGTGTGTGGGGGTGGTGGTGAGAGGATTCACCAGAGACACAGCAGGGAGCAGAACCGGCAGCTTGAACAAGTACACTGCTGAGAGAGTGGTGGGTGAGACAGGAGAGGTCTGCCGCACCTGTGTCAGTGCCCTGGCTGGGGACTGAACTGCTGCAGTGGCCGAGATAGCTTCACAGTGCTGTGCTTTAACTCACTGCACCACCAGGGAGGCCCCTGTGCTGTTTTTTTAATCTCTGCAGCTGGGGTGCAGCTGGGGCCTGACATCTGAAGCTTCTCAGGAACTGTTTGGTGAATGAATGGCTTGGGGAGGGGCTGCCACCGAGGCCACTCTGTCCTCTCTCAGATATAAACAGGTTACCCAGCTGGGAGCGAGGACATCTGCTGGCTAGTGTGGCATCTAGCACCGATACGTCTATCTTCTCTGAAGGTGGGTCCAGGGGAATCTCT